>NC_092589.1:82580000-83180000 GCF_047663525.1 Anas platyrhynchos
GGCTTGCTTTCATCCTTATGCTATTGTCCTCATATAATCCTCGATCTTCAAATAAAGAGTTGATTATTTTATACCTCCCCCTAAATATTCAGAAAAGTGAAGTGTATCTTGCTGACTTCTTTATTACAAAAACTCTCTTTTCCTGCTGCTGTGGATGGAAATGAGTGACTTTTTGTCACTGTTTAGAGCCAGAAGACAGAGCTCTGTGTCTGCACCAGCAGCTGATACACATGGGGCAGACAGCCCCAGAATAACGTATGACATTGTGTGACCCCTCCCAAAAATCATCCTTCTCATGGTACCGTAGCACTGACAGCCTTAGCAGGGCCCGTGAAACCTGGCAGGTGGCAATCAGCCGCTGCTCTCTCTTGCAGCCACATCTACAAGAAGAACCACGACATGACCAAAACTCGGAAAGGGAAGACGGAGCAGCTTCTCAGAGTCGATGACCATGACTTCACCATGCGGCCGGCCTTTGGAGGTGAGAACAAAAAAATGGTTCTGTTAATTTCGTGCTCATTTATTTTAAAAAATAATAACCATGCCTCTAGCCAGATGTCTTTCCCTTACACCAGTGTGAAGGGGGAGGATGTGTATGGTTTCAGGAGATACCTCAAGGTGCTTCAGAGAGGCCTAACCCCCTCCCCGTTGCCTTCTGTGCTCTGTGCAGCTGCACTCCTTCCTGCTGCTAACGCCAACTCCTTTGTGCTAGTGTTCCTCAGAGTCTGACTGAGCTTCCTGGCAGGTATTTCTCTCTTTTGGGAAGACGCCCAAGCTGCAGGTTTTAATGTCCACTTGTAGCTGTGAAGTCACAAAAAGCTTCTCAGTTGACTTGGTTGAGCTGCACAGTAACAAGCTCGTTAGGTGGGTCTCATTGCTAGGAAAAAATGAAGTATTTTTGTCCAGAGGAAATCTTGTCTAAGACAAGATCAACCACAAGAGCAACCACAAGATCAATAGGGATCTCCTTGGAGATCTTCAAAAGCCTCCTGGATGTGGTCCTGGGCAGCCTGCTCTGGGTGTCCCTGCTGGAGCAGGGGCATGTTGAAGATGACCCCCAGAGGTCCCTTCCAACCTCAGCCATGCTGAGGCCCTAGGGAAATACGAGGGGTTTAGTTCAGCTGTGCTGATGGCACAGGTTTTGATGTCCAGTGTCATCACTGCACAGTATTTCTGCAGACATCTCATTTTTACTGTTTTTCAGTGTCACGGAGCCCATGAGGATTATCTCTGTGCCTAGCTGACACCAAGCAGACATAAACAGTTACACGGGGTGTTTTGCTATGCACTGTGAGTTCCTTCAGCTTTTTACTGCAGTAATGCCAGTCAAACTGAAGTAGTCTGACCTGCATGTAGTAAGAAGGCTGTTTTACTGCTGAAGCAGTGTAGAAGAGCCACTGGGATGTGTGTGACCACAACTGGTCACTGCCCTGAGACATTTTCTGCTCTCTCAGGGCAGCTCAGGGGCCGCGGCCTAATGGAGAGTCTGTCCTTGTGACAGTGTGCTGGGACTGGGATGTTATGTTCCAACCGGGAAAAAGCAACTCAACTGGAAAAAATAAACCAAACACATCATAAGGAAATTGTGAATATGTTAGTTTATTAAAAAAAAAAAAAAAATCCAATACTGTAAATGCGATGGTTCTGAAGCTTAGTGAAATAATGTGCTCAGTGAAATAATGTACTGTATTGAAGGCTGTTAGCCTTCAAAAATGTTGGTGGACCAGCCTACAACTTCATGAATGCTATAAAAAGGGGATGGAGCCTGGAGCTGCTTTATCATGCCTACGGTGATGTTTGCTGGTCTGCAGAGGGCAGCCAGCAAGCCGCCAGCCCAGCCCAGCTGTGACCAGGCTGGGCAAGATGAAACAGAAGAAAAACATTAGAGGAAAGTGAAAGGATTTTCAAGAACAAGTATCTTTTGTGAAGAGCAAGCGAGCAGGCGAGCGTTGTGTAAGTTGTGCTGTTAACAGCCCAGTGAGCACCACTGTCCCGCCTGCTCTCAGCCCATTAGAGACAGGCCATTGGGTACGGTGGTAAATGACAAAGATTTTTGCTTTGCTGGTGCCCAAAGTAGTGTCCACAGCCTAAAATAAACTGTGTTCGGTTTGACCCTTGGGGAGTTATCTCCATGTCAGTGACCTTGTACGAGCTAGCAGATGTTCAGGTATTATTTACTAATATTAATATTTAAAGATTATGTAAATGTTTGTTTTGCTGCCTTCCTTGAACATCCATTTTAAGCATTTCATCTATGACATCTCATATTTTACAGGGAGCTTGTGAATAAGCAGCTTTAGATGATACTTAAAATAGCCGTAT
The DNA here is from genome assembly GCF_047663525.1 of Anas platyrhynchos. Taxonomy (NCBI): domain Eukaryota; kingdom Metazoa; phylum Chordata; class Aves; order Anseriformes; family Anatidae; genus Anas; species Anas platyrhynchos. Next base: position 82,582,323 of record NC_092589.1, read on the forward strand.
CTTCTTTGCCTAGGAACAGCCCCGTGCTGTACTTTTATCACATTTCTTCGTAGCCTGATAGCCTGCCACCGCCCTGTCCTCGCTGCCCTCCGTGGGCAGTATTTCTGTCAGGGTGGACGAGTGGTGGGATGAATGAAGCATCAGCCGTTCACTTGGGGTTTGTGTCACAAATACTGACACAATAGGGCTGGAATAAAACTCACCTCTCCCTCGATGCCAGGCCATCGGTGAGTTTGTGGCAGCTGCTGAGTGCATGAAGGCCCCAGACATAACACACACACACACACGTGTGTGTTATGTATACACAAACACGCAGGAACCCTGAAGGCTTTTACAGCCTGGGGATCTCTTAGGAACATTTACAAGACTTCAGGCATTTGCAAAATCCCTGGCAGCAGAAAAAAGTCTCAGACCTGCTTGTTTCACATGTAGATATTTGTATCTCGGGGCCGAAGTCTGCCTCTGTCCTTCAGAGATAGAGGAGGGGACGGAGAGACCGACTCAGAGAAACACACCAAGCCTTTGAAAACACTGCCAAAGAGATAAATGAGAGATGTCACGAAGCTTTAGTCTCAGGACAGGAATGTAAAACTGTCTGAAGGCATTTTCACGGTGGTTGGCATGTTTCCCCCAATCTTCCAACACCTGCTGTAGTGTTAAAAAACCAAAAACAAACAACATCAAGTTTGTGGCCAGTGCCTGCTTCTGCTGTGTGAGGAACTGACTGGCCCTTTGCAGTGTTCTTGCTGCTCCTCAGTGGGTGGTATTAGAGGCCAAGATGGTTGGGATGTGACAGGCTTTGACATTAGGCACCTTCTGAAGTTGTTCCTCAGCTGGACTTGTGGAAACTTTCTCCCTTGAGAGGTTACCTAGCCCCAGACTGGATGTCCTGTGTACCCTGGGACAGAGTTTGGCATTCAGATGGGGTTTTTGCAAGGTGAATCAAGCCACAAAGTCAGCTTGGTGTCAGGACCCACCCAAAATGGTGGCTTGTTGTGTCTGAGCATTGGGTTGCTCTGTTCTCATCTGACCACTGACTGCAGGTGCAAAGTGAATCTTGTGTTAAAGGCCTTCTGTATCGGGTCTTTGCTATGGGCAGCACCTAAGCTGAATGTTTAGTGGTTTTTGATGAAGAGCAGGTCACAAAACTCAGCACCTTTCAGCAGAGGGAAGAGAAATGAGGGAGTGCTCGCACCACTGGTCCTCAGGATATCAGGTCGTGAGCTTTGCAAAGGAATAAAGGCCTATAGAGCCACAAATGCCTTGACAGGCTGGCTCCTCTGTGTCCTTCTAATACCCAAGTTTGGTATGAGGCAAAGACACTGTCACAAGGGAAATTAGAGAAATAAGATGTTACTGGAGCAGTTTTGGAAGGTGTACGTCTACAGTGATGGGGTGTAATGGTGCTCTGTCATATCACAGAATCACAGAATGGTTTGGATGGGAACAGACCTTACAGACCTCCTAATTCCAGCCCCTGCCATGGGCAGGGACACCTCCCACCAGCCCAGGTTGCCCAAAGCCCCATCCAGCCTGGCCTTGAGCACCTCCAGGGATGGGGCATCCACAGCTTCTCTGGGCAGCCTATGCCAGGGCTTCACCACCCCCTGAGTAAAGAACTTCTTCACTCCACTCCCTGACAGAGTCCCTCCCTATTCCTCCTGCAGTGCCCTTCAGGCACTGGAAGGCTGCTGTAATGTCTCCCTGGAGTCTTCTCTCCTCCAGGCTGAACAACCCCAGCTCCCTCAGTCTGTCTTCACAGAAGACATATCACAAGTAAATCCTAAGTGCTCTCATCAGCCTCAGATTGTGCTGCAGATCGCTTAAATCCCCTCTCAACAGGCAAATGTAAATATCTTCAAAAAGATGATCTCCAGTTTTCAATTTTCGATGGTAATATTGTCAAATTTGCTAATGACTTGCACAAGTGTCTTGAGGTTGCTTAGAAGCTGCCATTGTGCTGTGTTTGAGATGCTAGGGGAATAGTTTATAGATGGATATAGATTAGTTCATTTCTGTATTGTAAGTAGGAGTCTGACTTTTTTTTTTTACTTTTTTTTTTTTTTTCCCCTTTCTGGCTGTGTCAGTCCTGCTGAATTAGGATTTGTGTTATGCAAGATGTTGCTGTGGACAGTGATGGAGATGACTGATGTTGATGTTTGCTGTTTCTGGAAGAAATGTCAAGGTTATACAATTTATCTCTAGACCTTGATCTATAAATACTTGAGCTCATGTTTAATTTGAATAACTCCATGAATTTGGCTGACGCTTCTCAGAGACCCTTCAGCATGATCTGCAAACCTTGCTGGGCTACAGGCTTTGAGCAAAGCAGCCTTGCTTCCTCTCTTTGGCTAAATCCACCACTTTTGCAATCCATTTAGCTTCCTATCAGTTGTGCTAGAGAGGAGCCTGATCTTTGAGATGCCTCCAATGTTACAGTGTCTAGGTCTTTTCCTGCTTGTGATCTCCAAGCTGACCCCTTTGTATTTCCCATCTCTGAAGGGAAAAAAAAAAAAAAAAAAAAAAAAAAATATATTGACAAAATATTGTGTATGAGAAGTAAACGCTAGGTGATGAAGACTTTTTTCCTTCTGGTGCCAGTTACTTGTCCCCTGTATACCTGCTCGATGTGCCAGGTGCAATCTCAGCTTTTTTTCCCCTTCCCATTCACACCTTCCTCATCCTCTGCTCCCTTCCAGTAAAGAGATTTTGTCAGTTTAGTCATCCCTGGTGGCATTTGGCGATGAATTTGGGGAAGAACTTGGAGCCCCAGTGGTTGAACAATTTAGTTTGCAGAAACACAGGATTAAAAGTCTTCCCAGGATCTCACAAAGCATCTCATTTTCACACCTTGCTTTCTCAGTCTGTACAAGCATGGGTGATGTCTCTGTGCACATCCCTTGCATCCCACGTGTCCTTGCCTGAAGTTCTGTCTCTCACTTACCTCTCTCTGCCTACACAAGTTAGCTTGTGCTGCACACTGCTCTATTTGCACAGTGGTTTGTGCTGCCTGCTCACTTTCACTCCCAAGCATCAGCATCTTCCTCCTGTCACCCTTGCAGTAACACTGACAGCAATTAGCATTAATCATCATTTGAATTAATCATCATTATTAGTTATAGCCATCACCTGGTGAAGGGACTTGCTGATTTGTCCTTCATCCTGCCCAGCCCAGACTCTTGTTGCAGCTTCCTCCTTGGGGTCTCGGTGTCTTAGCATCCCCTCGTTCCTGTTTACATGCTTTCTCATCACCTCGGCCCCACATGCTGAAAGAGGAGCAGGGAGAAGGGAAAACCAATGGTTTCTCCTGCTGCTTGTAGTGGGAGTGTGCTAAAGAAAGGCAGAGTAAATATTTCCACTGATCACAGAATCACAGAATCACAGAATTTCTAGGTTGGAAGAGACCTCAAGATCATCGAGTCCAACCTCTAACCTAACACTAACAGTCCCCACTAAACCATATCCCTATGCTCTACATCTAAACGTCTTTTGAAGACTTCCAGGGATGGTGACTCCACCACCTCCCTGGGCAGCCTGTTCCAGTGCCTCACAACCCTTTCAGTAAAGAAGTTCTTCCTAACATCTAACCTAAAACTCCCCTGGCGCAACTTTAGCCCATTCCCCCTCATCCTGTCACCAGGCACGTGGGAGAACAGGCCAACCCCCACCTCTCTACAGCCTCCTTTAAGGTATCTGTAGAGAGCGATAAGGTCGCCCCTGAGCCTCCTCTTCTCCAGGCTGAACAGTAAGTTCTACAGTGTCATCTTTGTACTGAGATAAGGATTTTGTGTCTGAACACATAGTTCAAAAATTTTTTCCATCTCTGTTCTTCTCCTTGTTTTATCATCCATCAAATTAATAATTAATTGCAGGGAAGAAAAAACTACTTTTGCTGATGTACAACACAGCCTCAAGTTTCTTCTTTCTAGGGCCTTCCAGACTGTCCAACTTCACACTGGATACACTTCATTTTAACAAACTGTAAATAATAAATTGTCACGGCAGCTTCAGGATGAACCTTGGGCTTTTCTCTTGCAATGAGGTAACTGCTGCTTATCTAGGAGCTGAGCTGAGCGTTTGTTGCAGGAACATGAAAAAAGAGAATTGTCTCTTCTGAACATGGACATGGTCTTTTATCTTCAAGTGCAGATAGGGAAGGAATAGAAGAGAGGGACAAGCACCAGCGTGGCAGGGTTCTTCTCTTGTTGGTGTTCTTTCTGGTTTTAAGTCTATGATTAGTGCTCAGTCAAGCGCGGAAATTGCAGCAGTAAATAGACTTTGGATGGCTGGCAATTTCCTGAAAGACGGCTAAATTAAGCACCCGCATGCAGAAAGTGCCTCTTGCAGTCTGGAAGCTGTGGGGTGTAAGATAGGCAGGGCTTGTAGTGAGATGTAACGTCACTTCTTAGGTGAACTGAAAGGACCAGAATTAACCAACAGACTCCTTAAAAACAGCACTCAAAGAACTCATTTGCTTGTTAAGGCTTATCTCCCTCCACAACTACTCAACTGAAGAGGACGAGGCTATTGGCACGGTATTTCCACTTAACAAAGCCACCGCTATCTCCTGCCACACCAGGAGATGACGAATTCATGGTGTGGCAGAAGGGCCAGGTGCTGGTCGTTGTCTGCGGGATGGCACGTTGGGAATGACACAGCTGCAGGGGACCTAAGCCATTTCTCCACCCAAGGCAAGGGGCAAGTCAGGAGGACTCGTGACAAGGGTGGCAAGGAAAAGATGCTCTCAGATTTGGCTGTGGATTTGCCTCTCTCTGATGAGTTATGATGTTGGTTATGTGGGAGAAAGAGAACCGAACACCAACAGGGAGACAATTTCCTCGGCCTCCAGTGATTCCTTGGAGTGGATAAGCAGCTAAAATAGAGCCAGGGAAAGTGCACGGCAGTGTGTCTGACTGTGACATGCAGGCATTTGTAAGCGTTTAGGAATCGTCTGAAGGTGCTGGGCTGGCTGTGTTTCAGCTTCACTGCTGGGGGCAGCAGTCACTTAAACTGGGACTGGTGGTGCTGAGGAGCCGGGGCCTGCTCCACAGGGCCTGCTGCAGGCCGCCTGCACCCAGCCCAGCACCGATGGCCTGCGTGGATGCAACAGGTGCAAATATTGATCCAGATCCACTGTACTGTGGTCCCTCTTACTTATCATGTAGCTTCTGGTCAGGTTCAACATTTAAGTCCTAAAAATCCTTGCAAACCTTCGTGAAGGCCACCACAGTTCTGAGATGCCTCGTTTCTGCTGGGCAAGTCCCACACATCTGCAGAGCTGCAGCAGTCTACAGTGACATTTTGATGCAAGGTTTCTAGGAGCAGAGGATTTTCCCTCTATTATGGGATGCTTTCTGCTCATTTACTCTTTGTGAATTCCCTGGTTGCTAACTTTAGAACAGCTGTGAAAAACCCTTAACATCATCAGTGGGTCATATGAATGAAAATGGTGATGGGCTCTTGAGGGATTAATGTAGCACGTGTTGTTAAGAAATGAGAAACCCACAAGGAAGAGCTCATTGCTTGCACCTTTTCCCTCTCAGCTCCCTGTTCTTGGGGCTAAATTGGCTCGTATAAAGATGTAAAATTTACAATGAGCTGGCTCAGCTTTTAAGAACAAATGTAGATGTTTTATCCAAGCTGGACAGAGTGCATGCTAAGGGGAAGAGAATCGAGCATTTCACAAGGGCCTCGCACTGCTGTCATTCACTGACTCTGCTCCCTGCCCCCCTGTTCAAGGATCATGGGCAGGAAAGCATACCGTAAGCTCAGAAATGTTCTGCACGCTACCTTGTAGTGCTAATTAAATGCAGCTGATATAAAAGAACAGTTATTTACATATATAAATCTCATTCTCCTACAGGCCCTGCAATTCCTGTTGGGGTGGATGTGCAAGTTGAAAGTTTGGACAGTATTTCTGAGGTTGACATGGTACGTAATCCTCTTTTAAGGCTCGATTATTCCTAGCCACAAAAAGTCCCTCCCACCTGAAATTCAACGGGTTTCAAATTATCAGTCACATGAAAGTGATGGCAGTGTTTGGCAAATACAAAGAGACTTGCTAAAACCAGATGGTGATTAAAGGCTTATCTCTGTACCTTCAGATGAAGATTAAAACTACAAAGGAAAAAGGGACCGTAAATAGGAGAATAATCAGTGCTATGAAGACTCTATCACAGCTAAAAAATTAAACAGCTACACATGAATATTTGAAAGTATATGGTCAGGTTCATGTAAGCCATGTTATTTGCAAGAGCTTTCTTCCTTAGGGAACCTTTGTGTTCATTTGCTTCAAATGCATGATTTGAGGAGGTGCGTTAGAAAAATAAATTGGTATCATAGTTAAGAAAAAGCTGCTTCTGTGTCTTCATCACTAGGAGTAACCTTGCTGGGACACATGGCTGGGAACTGTAAGGGGGGAGCTGAACCACTTCTGCCAACTGGAATTTGGTGGTGGGGAATTACTCTTCAGTCACTGTCCCTGTTCAAGAAATTTGCACTGAGTTCAGCTGTGATTTAGTATCTTTGTTTTTTATTACTTAAGAAAAGGAAATGGTATAGGCAGTTTAACCCTCAACTGGTTTCAAGGTGTTTTTAGTGAAAGGAGGAAGCATTTTCCTTTTGTTTGGCTGGTTTTGGATATAGGAAGTGGAATAAAAAGACTGAAAGCAAAGTGGGAAGGGGAACATAGAGGAGAAGAGGAAGCTTCTTGGTTCCTTCCTCCTCCTGCTGTTTCCTCCTCGTTCTTGGGCACCATATCTGGAGGTGTTTAGGCAAAATATGAAGACCTCAGGGAAGAGCTTTAGGTTGCTATTGCAATGCAATTACATCTTCACAGGAATGGGGCTTGCCTGCCCGACTATTGAAAGAGAGGGTTTGGGGGATGCATGCAATGAAGCATGTGAGGGAGCTGTAAGCACAGGAAAAGGCTGTTGCAAGATTTGGAGCATTCATATATCGGGACAATGTCACAGCTGCACAGAGACCGATGTAGCACACGTAAATAGCTTTCAATATTTTCTCTGAGGAGCGTCTGATTTCAGCAGAAATCTCACCCATCAGAAAGTTGTGAGGCTAGCTCTCTTTCCCTTAGCTATCTACAATAACTCTGCATCCCAGTTTCCCAGCGCAGGGCAAGCACTTCCCACAGCAGCTGCTGACTTGAATTTGGGGTGGAAGGATGCCCTGCAAGGTCGGCCTGGGTTACCTTAGTTTATTTTTTCTAGTGGTCTGTCCCAGCAGGTGAGTGGGTGTTTGTGGAGAGGACAACAGCATGCCAAGGAAAGCAGCCATGGCTGGTTAAAGCATGTGGTCTTAAAATGGTACTGGTCCATCCAGCACCGATGTGGGATAGCGGGGGATGCTCTCAAGGCTGTCCAGAGCATGGCACAAACACAAAATGTGCTGCCAGATGCAGGGTGTGTATTTCTGTATGTTCACTGGGCCTCCAGCAGGTATTTATTGTTCTCCTGATTCTCTACAAAACTTGTTTCCTAAGGGACTTTCCTACGCAGGGGCTGTGACATAACCCCCTTGTTTCAGTTTTTAACGAGCATGTGTGCTGGTCAGAAGGGAACAAGCTGCCGGTGCACATGGACGAGCAGAGGTGACTCTCTGGTGGGTCTCCACTGTGGTCAGAGAGGAAGCTGGGGTGTCCTCCAGCTTTGCAAATGTGTACATATATTGATATATTTGATATATTCCTGAAAAACCCACAGGCAGTGCGAGACTGTTGCCAGAGGAGCCCTCTGAAATGGAAAGTCGGGTTAGATGATGGCTTGTCGTCAGCGAAAGGAGGAGGTGGTGGTGGTTTTAAAATGCATTTGCTGAGTGGGTAGGAAGAGATCTGAGCCTGGGCTGCTGCTTGCCCAGGACTGACAGCTACAGCTCCCATAACCACTTGCTTAATTGGGAATATAAAGAAAAAAGTGTATTTGATCTCTCGGCATAACGGAGTAGATGCAGCTCTGAACGCAGCAGCTGCCAGGTTGGGATCAGCAAGCAGATGTTTTCCTCCGTGTGGCTGCAGCTCCTGCCCCCTCGATGAGCTTAGCAGAGAGCTTTATTTATACGCTTGTTTGGTAGGGAAAACACTTCCCCCGCTTGGCTGCTGCTTGCAACAGTTCAGTTCTTTTAGGGGTGAGTTACGTAGCGTTTAACCCGACCATTAAGATTATTTTGAAAGGTTTCCCTCTCCAACATACTCCCAGGGCCATAGTCCTTGAGGATAATTTTGCAGGGATTGAAGAATCCTCCCAGCAGGGCAGTGCCTCTCTCGGGGCATGTTCATGTCTCCTTCAGGACCGCCTTACTGGGCACTACAATCCACTGTTTGTGGATTTATGCCTTGTTTTGGCTGAAATTATTTTGTCAGGACTATCAATTCACACCGAGCATTGCCCCAGAAAATAAACAGAAGTCCAGAGGGGATGGATTTCATCTGCCTGCTGGGAGTGAGTTTTCTTTCTGGTGTGTTTTAGATGTGAAAAGCAGCTCTGACAGCCCTTTCTCTGGCTCTCTCCCTTTTTCCTGAAGGACTTCACCATGACTCTGTACCTGAGGCACTACTGGAAGGACGAGCGCCTCTCATTCCCCAGCACCACCAACAAGAGCATGACCTTCGACGGCAGGCTGGTGAAGAAGATCTGGGTCCCAGACGTCTTCTTCGTGCACTCCAAAAGGTCCTTCATTCACGACACGACCACGGATAACATCATGCTGCGAGTCTTCCCTGACGGGCACGTCCTCTACAGCATGAGGTAAGGGCACGGCCCCATGGTTCCTGGACGCTCCCTGGGGCTTTGCTGTCAGTTCTGCTCCTGATGTGGTTATGGTGACCACCAAAACTGCTGCTGCTGGCTCTGCTGCTCCCACAGCTGATGCAGAGCCCCGTTTCCAGCATCTCCAGTACCAGATGCTTTGCAGGACGCTGCGAGGGACCACGTTGTGGGCAGTAACAGGATAATCTCCCCGAGGGAAGCATTCCCCTAAGTCTGTGCAGTCAGAGGAAGGCTTAGTCAAGCGGGGATGTTCATCCTGGGGTCAGTGTGTGATTAAACTGGAAGCTGCAGATGTACCAGATGGTGACCTCTATAATTATCCTATTCTGCTTCCTGTTTGTCTGGAAAAATGTTGTTTTTGTTTGTTTGTTTGTTTCATTTTTATGTTGATGTAAAGGTTTAAGTTTACTGAAGCTGAAACAGCAGTACTAAATACACACTGGAGTCCCCAATTTTCTACCAGATTTGTTGGCTGGAAGAATCTGGAGGCACAGCCCAGCTGATTGCATTTCCTTCAGATGAATGCAAAAAAGGACTCAAAGAAAAATACACTGCCAGAGGAGAAAAAATAAAGAACCCAGACAAAAGGACATTCCCCAGGACAGGAAAATTGCCCTCAATGTACAGCGACCTTTTAATGTTTCATGGCACAAGGATTTCCTTTCTAGGACCTTTCTGGAACTTACTCACTTTAGTTATGCTAAAATATTTCTCAAAAGCTATGGAAGTGTTTTTACTTATTTATTACTTTATTTATTTATTCAATTCAGGCAGGGGGCTATTTCTTTTGAAAGAATAAGCATAGTGTATGATATCTTCCTAAGCAGGACAATATCCAACCAAACCAGGGTGCCCTAAAGTTCACTGGATCCAAAATATTCCATATACAGTTCTAATTTATTTGAAAAACCCTCGACAAATTATTAAAACCATAAAGAAACGCGTGTAAGAAAGAGAGACGTACTATAAGGGCACTCCATTTTGCCCGGTCCTACTGAACTACAAAATCCCATCTTGTCCAAACATCTAGGAACACTTTCCCTCTTTTGAAGCCATTTATTGCAGGAAAGGTCTGACTGCTCACAACTCAACTAAGCACCTAAAGATGTTAAAGATACTTTATTGGAACTGGAAAGGACAAAGGTACCAGACAGAAGTTTTTAAGTTTGGCTCACATGGCAAAACTCTGCTCTAGTTTATAGTTAAAAGAAACAGCATGTGCTTTCCTGGGGTGATGAATACGTAGGTTTTGGATCACGGTCCCTTGAACAAAAGAACAGCTGTTTATAGACATCTGCAATGAATCTAGAAAATGGTCACAGCCAAAAGAAGTCAGCTTCTGTAATGATGACTCACAGCTGACTTGCCCCTACTGAACTGGGAGCTCCTCTGCAAAACCATCCATGAGAGCAAGTTCACCGACCCACTGAAAAACCTGTTACGCAATCTTCTGCACAAGTGGACTCATTTAAAAACTGGAGCTGTGATTTTTGCAGCTCTTTAAGTATGATGTGAACTTAACAGAGGCAAATCTCATGCCTTGAAATACAGCTGCACCCATCTTACACCCCCTGCCACAGAAATGCACTGCACAAATATAAAGAATCGGTCTGAGGACAGAAATAAACTATTTTTGCCTTAATAATATCTATGCTGGAGGAATTTTTTGTCTTGCAGTAAGGCTGGTCATACTCCTCAGGTTTGGGTTATTGTTGATGTGACTAGAGAGGAGAGTGATCAAGGGGAAAATGAGGAAATCTTAAGCAAACTGGACATTAGAAGACCTTGAAACACAAATGGTGAAGTTATTCTTTTGTTTTTGCCTTCTAGGGAAATAGTTGGATATAAAACATGGTGGAAATATCCGTATTGACATTAGTATTACTGTAATGTCCAAGAGAGTACTTTAGTTCCTTGACAGGTATTGAAATTACAGTTTCCACTGGAGTTTCTGCATATAATCCATCTCCCTACTACTTGAAGAATTTCTAGGCATTTTCTTGGGGATTTTTGCTGGCTTTAAAGACGTAAAATTGCCTGTGTGTCTTAATGTTCTCCCTTCGCTGCTCCTCACGGAAAACAACCTTTCTTATTTTTGCCTCCTAGGATCACAGTGACAGCCATGTGCAACATGGACTTCAGCCGCTTCCCCCTGGACTCTCAGACGTGTTCTCTGGAGCTGGAAAGCTGTACGTTGCATCTGTGTTCCTAGCTAGGCACGCTCCAGAGCTGCTGCACTCACAAAAACTGGACATGTTTCAGAATACAGTCTGTTTTAAAGCCCGAAAAAAAGCTCACCAAAGTCCCTGATAGTCCTTGTATTGACATATTGGCTTGTACATCTGGGCCTTATGCTGCAAGACACGGGAATTGGCACAGAAAGCATTCTTGTATGAATTTTGGTAGATGGCACTTTCAAAACAAAAACAAAACAAAACAAACAAACAAAAAAACAAAATCAATAGAAGTGTTCAACATATACTGGTTCTCAGCAGCTTGCTGATGAGAAATTTGGGGGGAGAAGTTGAGTTCTGTTCATTGTTGCTGACTGGCAGCTGGTGCCTTCAAGTGTCACAGCACAAAGTAGAGTATAATGATCATTGATTTTCTCTAAATTTCATCAGCCACATGGCTAATGTATGATAATTGTGATCCTGCAAACTCTGTGGCTTGGGGTCAGCTTCTGTGGGAAGGAGTTGTTCTGTGGAGAAAATGAACAGTAAAATTTTCATGGCTGTTCTGTAAACTTTCTCCGGGTTGGGCCAAGACTTATGTCTAACTGTTTTGAAGTCCTCTCAGCCATTTAATTGAAATTTTCCTTTAGAACTAATAGAATCACAGAATTATGCAATTATTTATATCAGTTTTTAAGTTGATAATGAGACCAACTGGTCAAACATGGTCAAAGCAGGGAGAACTTTAGAGTGGCTTTCTGAGGGTTGTGCCTCAGTGGGTTTTAAACATCTGCAAGGTAATAGGGGCTCCACAACCTCTCTGTGCTACATATTCAAATGTTTGACTGCCCTCATCATGAAAAAGTTGCCTTTTACTTGCTTGGAAAGAATCCTTTGATGCAGCTTTGGATTTTGTGGAACCCCCCTACACCTTGTGCTCCAGCACTCAGCCACCTTGACAACCCCTTCATTCCCCATTTCTGCCACCAAATATATCAAATAACTCCTTAAGATTTTCACTTACAGTCTTCAAACATTTCTAGACTTTTGCTTCAAATCACACTTGTCGTTTTTTTGCCATTGTCACTCCAAGACAGCTTGAGGTATCTGCATTTCCCCATTCCTCTAAATTCAGCCATTTTACGCATAGCTATTTCCTGAATTATTCTCATGAGTTAGCAATACTTTGATCTTTGATATGTGATGCTCAGAAAAGTATCATATTTTCCTGTAGTTTTACCAATATAGAGTAAAAAAGACGATGTGTTTCCCTGAATCAGGATGCCATGTTGTTTTGTTGTTGTTGCCCTGCTGTATCATATGATAAGATCATTTTCACTCGCTGTTATTAGAAAACTTTTTTGTGGTATTGCTTCACATTAAAGACCACTTTCTGTTTGTTAATCTGTTGTCTGCTGTTCTCTGGATCTATTAATCCTTTTTCTTTTTTTTTTTTTTTTTCCCCTCCAAGCTAAAACCACACTACATTGTGTTTTTTCTTTCCCTAAGATGCTTACACTGATGAAGATCTGATGCTGTATTGGAAAAATGGGAATGAATCTCTGAAAACGGATGAGAAGATTTCTTTGTCTCAGTTTTTGATACAAAAATTCCACACCACATCAAGACTGGCTTTCTACAGTAGCACAGGTATTGGACTTTTCTGATTTGCTGCTGTTGCTAAAGCTACTGCTAATGCTATGCTGACTGCTAGTGAGAGGGCTCTTGTCCAACTCCTTCTTGCACTTGTCTCCTGTAGGATTGTGTGACACTGAAATGCAGCCTCCACTGTCTGGACAACTCATGTTTTGAAGGATCTGTGTGCCTTTTCTCTACCCTCTAGAAACAAAAGATCAAAAGGAAGATCTTGCCTAGCTGCACCTGCCATTTGGGCTGTTCTCACTGATTCTGCCTTTCCTCCTTTCTCACAGGTTGGTACAATCGCCTCTACATCAACTTCACCTTGCGCCGACACATCTTCTTCTTCTTGCTCCAGACCTACTTCCCCGCCACTCTGATGGTCATGTTGTCCTGGGTGTCCTTCTGGATCGACCGCCGAGCAGTTCCTGCCAGAGTGTCTTTGGGTAAGAGCAATCCCAACTGTGTGAGAATCTTTGAATGTGAAAGTTTTGGCAGGAAAGGGAACTGTTAAAGTTTTTGGGGAAGCAACTGTCTCTTATCTGATGATTAATATCTTGCAAAACTTGCAGTTTGTCCGTCATTGCCAAGCAATCCTCTATATTTAGTTCAGGACAGAGAGAGCTGTGGTTTAAAAAAGAAAAGTGGGCAGAGAAGAGAGGTTTCATAATTCATACGTCAGTGAACCAAGATTTTATCCCATTGCCCAGTCCTGTAGTGCTGAGACGCGTGCTGCTGTCAGTGAGGGTCATGTTTTACAGTTTAAGCACCTGAACAGAGGTTAAGGCTTCTGTTACAGCTTTCATCAGTGCCTAGAGTTGGATACAGAGCAGGATCCTGCCCAGGTGTGTGTCTTCTCAACCAAGTGTGCCCTGTGTTGAGGATCCAGGGGTTCTGGAGTGGGGATGTCTCTCATTTGAAGGAGTGGGAAGGAGAAGGCTTGAAAATCCTGCACACACCACTTTGCATCTTTGGACATCTGAAGACCCATCAGGAGGAGCTTTGTCTGTGCCAGAGCTGGAGGAAATGCTTTCATCTGAGAATAGAAATAAATGATTTGTTTATTACTCCGTACAAAGATCAGAGAAAGAAAAATCTCTGAATTTTGATATATAAGGTTTCCAATACTAAAAGCATAAAACAGTATTTTAGCCCCACACTTTGTCTCAATTAGAAAGCTGTGCGCTGCAGCAAACATATGAGAAGAGGCAGCCAAAAATCTACTCCACTGAAAGAAGTCTGTTCAGTGGATATAAAAAAAAAAGAAAAGGAAGAAATAAAAGAGAAAATGATGATAAAATGAACAACACTAACTGTATTTGCAGAGGTCACTACTTTGAAAAGGTTGAAGTAGCTGTCAATGCTTTGTGGCTACATTTCTCTACTTAAGTGGCTTTGACAATTTGTAAATATTTTTGTCTCCATGACTACTCAAAGTAAGCATATACTATTTTGCAGGGTTTTATCTGTATCTATTTAAATATATATACACACACACATATATATATATATTTACATACAAATAGCTACACATGCACACATCTATATAGGTAGCATGGGGTGGTTTTCAAAACTTTTTAATTCCCACTGCTCAAACTGCAAAGTATTACAGGTAAAAACATCATGCCATTCTTCTGCACTCTTTAATATAAAACCTTTCTACCACACAATTAAAAGTATTTATTTTATCTTCATTGCATACCTGTTATAGTGCCTGTGACTTAGATCAAATCCTCTTTTGCTGTGACCAGAGGTCAGGTTGCTTTCTGAGTTTCCTTGAAACTCAGCCCTTCATATGCACAAAGTGCAGGTGGTAAAGCAGTTTTGCATCACCAGAAGAGATACTTATCAACAAATACTTCACATCTATTATCTGCCAGAACATTCTGTAGAGCATAATTCTATTTTTTCTTGAGGCAAAAGCCCTATGGACTGGATCAGCTAGTAACATTTATTTCTCTTGGTTCTTTCCAGGGATCACCACCGTGCTGACCATGTCCACAATCATCACGGGGGTGAACGCCTCCATGCCCCGTGTTTCCTACATCAAGGCAGTGGACATTTACCTGTGGGTCAGTTTTGTGTTTGTCTTCCTCTCGGTGCTGGAATACGCGGCCGTGAATTACCTGACCACTGTGCAAGAGCGGAAGGAGAGGAAACTCCGGGAAAAGGTGAGGAAAACTGATCTTGTTTAGCCATTTATTTATTTATTCATTTATATTTAAAGCTGACCTGGTCTTTCTGTTGCATTCAGTAGGTGTATTGGCAGCGTTGTTCTGTGAGACCAAGCATACTCTAACAGCCAAGTTTATGCTCACAATTTTTAAAGTGCCCAGCTAATTCCCAAACCAAACACAGGAGTGTTTTGGAGCTTGTTGGCCTGGATAAAATTGAGGCCAGAGACCTTTCTGACACTTCAGTAGTGTTGTCAGTTAAGCTCCCATGCCTAGGGACACTCTTTGGCAGTATTTAATTTATTGATGTAGACAGAGACTAAAATTGCTGCAGGGTGAAATTATGCAGCGTCCTTCTGTGTGTATGTGTTTGTGGAGACAGGTATGATTTAAGACTGTGTGGAGGTGGCCTTCTAGTACATCAGGCTCCCTTGTCCACGTGGGTGACTGTCAGCACACAGCACATTAAACCAAAGGAACTGCAACAAGGGAACTGGGGGCTAAAAGTACATCTGCAGAATGTACTTCTTTCTCTGTTAGGTCCTGCAACAATTAGCCTGCTGCCTTTAACTGCTTTCCCTTCCACCCACCATCTCCCAGATCTGTCATCAGTTGATGATAAAGTGTCTAACATAATTCTTTCCTTTTTTTTTGGTTTGGTTTGGTTGGTTGTTTTTTTCTTTTTTCTTTATTTATTTATTTTGTTTGAGAGAGGAGGATAAAAGAGATATGATTTATCTTTGAAGAGAGATAAAACTAAGCTTATCTCTTTATGCAACAAAAAACCCCTCAAGTTGCATGTACACCTGCTTTGCATAAAGTATGTCTTAAAACCCAGTTATTCAACTGTACACATGAAGTGCTCCAAAAAGTTCCCAGAGTGATAGGACTAACATGTTAGAGCAAACGGGCTACAAACTTGTCACATTTTCTTTCTTAACACCATCTGCTGCTATCAAAGCATTTGGTTATGACTGTAACACAGAAAACAGTTCATAAATCATTTTCCAGGCTTTCAGTAAGCAACACGAGCTGTTGGTTAAATTGAGGAGCAAGTCTTCAGTGTGGAGTTTTCCAACAGCATCCTGAATATACTGTATTTGTGTGTATATATCCTTTACTACATTAGTTGAACTTATATAAACAATTCCTTGAATAATCCAACCATCAAAGCTGGCAGAAGAGGGAACTGGGGGCAAAGTGTTACTGGGTGAGGAAAGCACAGAGCAATCTGTGGGGAGTCAGAGGCAGCAACACCTCACAGAAAGGAGGTTTTGGAATCCATTTTTATTTCATATAAATATATAATCCATGTTGCTGAGAAAGAAAACATACAGATTTTATCTGTGAGAGTATAGTATTTGCTATTCAAAATTCTACCTGTATTCACTGTGGGATGCACTTTGGCGCTGCTGAAATCAATGTGAGTTTTGACATTGACTTAAACAGAGCTGGGATTTTACACTGGACTTCTAACTGAATCTTACCCTCATTTAAAACCAGTTTTACACAGGAAATGCATTTATCTGTGAAACAGAACTTGGCTCTTTTTCCATAATATGTACTGAATAACCCACTGACACAGATAAAACTGTATCTCGCCTTTGAATGTTTGTAAGCACAAAGAATGCAAAACAAGGAATCTCAAGATAGCAAGGCTGAACAGAACTAGCTGAGAAAACTCTTAAAAGAAAGACACCATTTCTGTTGTTAACATGCTCTTCCAGTGTTCAGCTGTGTTTCTTGTTTGTGTTCCTAGTTTCCATGTACATGTGGAATACCTCATTCAAAAACTATGATGCTGGATGGAAACTACAGTGAATCTGATGCCAACAGCCTGGCAGGATATACAAGAAGCCAGATGGTCCCAGAGGAAGAAAAACAAGAAAAGATGGTTGTGCACTTAGCCATGAGCAACGCATCTAATTCATCAAGGAAGAGAGGCCTGAAGGGCCATGTGGGCTTACGCATCATCCAGAACACTCACGCAATTGATAAATACTCCAGATTAATATTTCCAGGCACCTATATATTTTTTAATTTGATATATTGGTCTGTCTTTAGCTAGGCACGACTGCACAGCAATGACTGAAGCAAAAGACATTTACAAAACTCTCTTGGTTGGTTCTTTTTTAAGTTCAGTTTGGATGCAAAGCCAGAAATCTGAACATTTTACAGCTGTTTTGGCAGGTAAAGTGAAGGACACGTGCCAGTGGGCAACTTCATGCACATCATGGAGAAGCCTGCTGTGCCAGTTGCTTTCCAACCCACTCCCCAGCTCCCGTTTGCTTTGTGATACATTGCTGTTTCTCATACTTGAAAATATATGCTCACTGTTTGCTCAAAAGGTGCTGTATGTATCTTTGGGGCTGGCAACACTGGAGCTGCCTGCTGTGCAATGGACAACCAGAGAGTGCGTTGAAACAGGCTGTCCTGGGGAATTTGACATATGCAACTTGCAAAGAGCGGCCTGGGCAGTCCATCTCCTGAAAGGGGTCTGAATGAGGTCTCTCCTTTCAAAAATCTCTCTTTGACCAACGACTTTTATTTGGCTTATGAATACCATGTTTCTTTCCATTGACTTATGAGCCAAACATCCATTTAGGGTCGAAATTGTGTTCTCTCTGGACAGGACCTACTTCGATACCAGCAAGACTGTTGGTTGTTGAGGATCCACAGGGCTGGTTACAGAGTGCAGGTGGTATGTTTGAGTGAGTGGATAAAACAGAACAATGAATTCATAGCCCATGAATTCACAGCAGATGGCTCCCAGGGTATGTGCATAATGAAAACAGGGAGGTTTAGGCATGTGTTTCCATATAAGCTAAGTGTAGCACGTGATACGTAGCACCTCACCTCTAAAATGAGAAGGAAAACTTGTGAGGAGCATGCACAGTCACTGCATGGGAATGGGCATCATCTCTGGGACCATCATTTTCTTCAGAAGTAGAAAACATTGTTGAGAGAAGCACAGGTAACTATCAAAGATTTTCCTCACCCCTGTGAGGAAAGCACAGCCCACAGAGAAACAGTATATCCCGACATGCCTCTCCAAATCAACACATTGCCCTTCTGATTAGGGATTTTGGATCAAGTGGGAGAGATGCCTGTCAGAACTTCTTTCCACAGAAATATAGACATGTCAGAGACTGAAGTGGCAAGAATAATACTGTGGGATTCAGTGAAACCCTGTCTGGCCTCTGGCTACAAGGTCAATGTAAGTCCTTTGAAGCTGTTGGAAAGCATTGTAAAAAATTACAGAGCTTGGCATTTCATTTTCCATCCAGTGATATCTGCCCTTCCTTTGCTAACAGCACGGACAACAAAACCCAAATGTTTCTACACAATAGCAGCAAGACAATGATGGACTAATTTGCATGCCTTTTATTTAAAAAAAAAACACCATGGCTTTTTGGCTGTGGAGGAGATTATATTCATCAAAGCATTTGGTTGCCAAGCTGAAATTCAGCAGGATGGGCAAAGCCTGAAGTATGAAGATCTGGGACTGAAGTTAGAAAGCAATTCAATGATAAGATTCAATTACACATCTGACTAGGGTTGGGCCAGGAAGATTCATCTAAATCACATTAATACAGGAGAAACAAACAAGCAAATAATAAAACTGTAACTCTTTGTTGGTGTGTGAATTTTCCTGCTTACTGTCGCCGTAAATCTTACATCTTAAATCTGAAGAGATGTAGAAGTGGGCTGGGAATTGTCAACTCCGGGCTGTCAAAAACACCCAGAATTTTCCTTGTGCCTCAGATATTGCTGCCTAAGTCACACCGATGGTCACGCTGGTATACTGGAAACAAAATTGATCAGAGGAATTAAATTAAGAACGGTGTACCCCCTTCATCAGCCATGTTAATAACTGTCATTTACGGAGTCCTGTGTGGTCATGGAAGTAAGAAAACACAGCCCTGAAATCACTACAGAAGGGAAGCGATGGGAGGACAGTGTCTGAGAGGAAGCCTTGTCCTCTCCCCCAGCCTGACATTCCTCTCTTGGAGCCATCAGCATTTACCACACCCTACTGGACAGTTCTGTCATCAACAAGTGGGGATAACCACATTGAAGAGGCAAAAACTATTAAAAAAAGAGAGCCTAGTCAACTTTTGAGATGTTAAAGCAGGATGTGTCCCAGCACTGTGATGGGGCAGGGGAGCAGGGCAGGCAGGGGCCTTTGCCGGGGCCATGCGCTGCAGGAGGCCGGCAGGCCTGCACCACCAGGCCCGGTGCTGCCATTCAACTTCCCGGTGCCTCGGCTTCTCCATCTGGAAGATGGGGGGCAATGACATTTACCTACCTCAGGAGGGGCTGAACGGCTTAGCTAGCATGTGTGTGGAGCACAGTAATGGTTCCTGAACCTTGCTGTTACTGTACACGCCTGTGTACGTGACTGACAGATTGGTGTGTGGTGAAACATCCACATCTGTTTCTACCAGACACAATTATACAGCCTGCAACGTCATCAAGAGGAGTATTTTTCCATTAAAGGAAAAAAAAAAATCTCTATCGTGGGCACTGCTTATAATTATTACTCATTAAAACAACAGATGAAAAATATAGTTGTGAATAAAACCAAGGCATTTGCTTCAGGCAGCTTATGAAATGTGTTTTTCTGCTTATTAGGAGGAAAATGGCTAGGCACGAAGCTAGAGCAAATATTAAAGTATGATATTGAGAATGTATTTCACTTTTCATCTCTCCCGGTTTCCAAGAGACTTCACGGGCAGTAATGTACAATCACAAGATCCATCCAACCAATATTTTGAAAAATAGTGCCTGAAGCCAGGCTCTGACCACTGTTGGATGGATGCAACCCAGTTCTGTGATGCACTGAGCATCTGGACAATTAACCTACTGAAGGACAGGATTTTCAGAAGTGTACAAGGGATTTGGGCAAATAAAGCCCATGAGTACACCATCTCTGAGTAACCTGGTCCAACCACAAGGAGACAAAATGTCGGCTCCAATCATTCTGCGTCTGCCTGCATTATATTCTTACTACTGTCTAATCAGATAATGTCTTTGAATAAAAACCAACAACTATATATATACACACATATATATGTACACATATGTATAATGTATATACGGGTAGCATATAACAAAGGAAGACACTGGGATGTGTACCTGTGTCAAAGAGTGTACATATGTGAAATTGTAACATATAGTATGTAAATTAACACTTATTATGCCCAAGAAAATTTACAGATTATGCTGATTTGAAGAAAGTCTTTTATTGACAGCCAAGGGCCATGAAACGAGGCATTCGCAAGTTATTCCATAAATAAAAGTTATGGGTTCTCTCACGTTTTCCTTCTGAAAAAGGACATGTTGAGAAAGCTTGTGAGGAATGCTGGTGCTAAACCTGTTGTACAAGGGGTACAAACCACTGTGCTGATCACTGTAATCAAACCTGTTAATAAAACAGAAAATGGAAAGGATGGGAATGAGTTCGCTTAATGGTGTGAGCTTTAAAGTGTGATTTAAATTCTGTTTGGAGATCTGCTAGCTACAAGTTAATGCCCAGTGGTAGAGGATTTGAATAAACACCTCATTTGTAATTGATTTTAAATAAAAAGCATTTCAAAAGGTGGAAGAAATTCAGTGGAAGCATTCAAGTACTTTGAAATACGCAAAGCTCCTTGGAAAAACTGAGCCATTAATTACAGCTATAAGCTACAGAGACCTTTTGTGAAAACTGCAGCCCACAGCTGAAGAAATGTTAATAATTACTTTAAATTTCAGGGCACGTTTTTCAGGGCAGGTAGATTTCTCCATTTGACTATAATATCTCCATTTGACTATAAATGAGAGCTTTACGTATAATTCATCCTTTGTGTCTTGAAAAGATTCTCTCCACACTTAGTAATGGAAGATAAAACTGCCTGTAGTTCCCAGCTGCCCAATCTTTGCTATTATCCCTAACGCAGACAATACAACTGAAAAGAAATGTGCACGGGCTAAACTGATACCAGGACCACTGAATAATGGCTATTGTCTGTCAAATTTCCACATTGAAAGGATTAGAGTAAAGCATGGTCTAACTAAGTGAGATGCTGCCCTCCTGAAATTTAAAGAACTGCAAAATGCATTTACAAACAGCAAGACTTTAGCACTATAAAAATTAAAATGTAATCCAGTATCACAGTAAGCTGATTAATTCCTTTACGAAAAAAAAGACATTTGAAATAACGCATTGGGGTCATTATTCTCCTGGTTAGAGGAATTACTGTTTCAGATGAAGTGAGAACAGTGGGGAGAGACACCAGACATGAGCAGGATGAGTTGCTGCTCATTGTGTCCAGTTCTTGTGGCCATATGGGGTGACCACAGGTGAGGAGGGGAGGACCCAGCTTTCCCAAGGCAGCTGGTGCCTGGATATCACACATCATCATGTGGCATGCATTGATTTGGGCTAGAAGAAGCCATCCTCTGCTGTGTGGGACAAGTCCTTCAGCTGGCTCCCTTTAGTCAGGCTCTACTCCACAAGCCGACCAAGGCCCTAGACAGTAAATGCCCTCAATAACTTCCCAAAGCACTCAGCAGAAAAGCTCCAGGCTCTTGGTTCCTAAGAGATGCTCAAGGTCAGCCATGGCTGTCCATACAATGTTCTCCAAATAAACCATGCCTTATGCCACCAGCTTTTGACGCTAACCTTCATTGTCTCTATAGAAGAAGACTTCACCTGCCCATGTATATCAGCTGTGGGGTCACAGGTAGCAAGCAGCACAGCTGGAAGCCCTGCTGTGCTATGCTGGGATTGCTGTGGGCACGATGTGGTGGGGCCCAGCCAGTGACTGATTTCCAAGCAGATTTGATGGCCTGTGTATGGCTGGCAGCAGCAGGACCCAGCCCTGAAGTGGGGGGATCCCCACAAGCCATGGGGCAGTGGAGTGGGGTGGTGGCGTGTGGTGATGTAGCTGTTTTGGCAAAAAGTTTGGATTCGGTTCCAGCCACCTGTGTCATTAGCTGGTCCTTAGCCAGCCTTTCACGGGGCACTCATATCACATTGATGTGCCATGAAGGGTATTCCCCATGCCTGCCTTCGGAGACCCCCTAACCAGGGCAGCCTCGTGTTGCCTGTTCCTCAGAGCAAATAGAAAGCCCTTAGAAGATGACTAGAAGATTGATTTCTGCCTTTTAGTAAACATACATGACTCATCTTAGCCAGCTGTCCAAATGGGATTGCTCCCACAAGACTTTCGGGGTGCTCTGAATGTTGATATGTGCCCTTGCAACCAAAGAAATTAGCTTAGGAAATGTGCCTGGGAACCCAATCCGTGGAAAATGCATATAAATGATGTGGAAAAAAAAATAAAGATTTTACTGCTCTACTTGTCACACAGATTTATAGAAGAAAATTGTGTGTTTAGCTTAGAGGGAATTCAGAGAGGGAAATGAAAGAACAAGTTAATTGTAACGACAGTTTGAATTACTTGAACAAATATATTTTGGGAAATGGGGCAGAACTCTACCCTCCTGGCTCTTTCCATTTTATCTGGATTTTTATTACGGTCCAAATTCATTTCAACCATAAAATTTTAAACCTTTCTTATATAGGTGCATAATAAACACATATTAAAGGTAGGGCTGGGAGGAGACCTTCAGTGCCTCAAGCTGACTGTAATCGCAATGGCCTCCAAGTAAATACGTGCATTTTTGTCATCTACAGTTTCAGTTATGTTGTTCCACAAAATAGGAAAGGCAGAATTAATCAGCCCAGAGGTGGGGAGACAAGACACTTTCCAAGGAGCTGGGCAAGAGAAAGACCACATCACCGCAGCAAGAAGTAGCCTTGGCATCTCACACACGTTGCTGGGTGCTCGATGTGGTGCTGAGGAAGACTTTGTAAGACCATGGGGAGGGAAGTCTGCTCAAGCTGGGTCTGGAGACTGTAAGCAGCTCAGACGGTCACCCCCAGCTGTGAGCATGAAATGACTGCAAACTGCCTCCCCCGGGGTGGTAACAAAGAACATTTCCTCAACCCATGGTCCCATACGCTGTGCCCCTGCAGGCACCCTTTCTTTGTGGGGTTGGTGTTGCCAGATGGCTCTGATCTGCCCCAAGGATGGAGAGTGGAAAGAAAGGTTTCTCTTCCTCACAGGGCAGGGTGGGAGGCTCTGTATTTGTGTTTCGTCCATGAAGGAGATCAGTGCGGTTCTGCAGATGTGATGGGTGTTTGCAGGATTTTGCTGCCAGATTCCTGGCACATCGGAGCTCCCTTTCCTCGTGTTGATGGCCCTGGGAGGAGGAGGAGGAGCCCTTGCTTCACAAGGCTGGCTAGTTTGGAGAGGGGCAGGTGTACGGCACAGAAAGCAAGGACAGGATCGAAATGGGAGGCCTTGCTGATTACGTGGGGCCAAATGGTCTGCCCCAGGCTCTCAGGCACTCTGTGCCCTAAATGACCAAGGAAGTGAAAACTGTAACTCAATTAGGAACTGAGCTGTTAGTTGGAAATGGCACTTGCCAAGCTGCCCGGAGCCCACCCCAGCATTCATACAGCATGAGGCTGGGGCACGAGCTCAGTGTGTGTCATTCAGACATGCCTGATGCCTGACATGATGCTGCCCAGGGCTGATGCTGCCCCTGGCTAGCCCTTCCCCAAGCTCAGCCTCCCATGGAAGGGCTGTCCCACCTCCTAAATGTGGCTTCCTTAAAAAAAAAAAAAATATATTTTTTTTTTTAAATAAATCATGGCTGTTATGTTTCTGCTTCTCTCCTTTAGTCCTCTGGGAGCTGACATAAACACTACAGCGTGTCAATATTCTTCCCACGTCACAGCTGGTGACGAAAGTCACCCATCAAAATGTGTGACTAACAGCTCCAGTGCTCTGCCAGAGGAAGAGATCACCGAGGCTGCTTTTCAAGTACAAACCCCACCCGCAAGGCTACTTCCTTACCACATCCATCTATTCAACCAGTTGGTTTAACCAGGCTAATTGGTAGGAGATAAAACGACTTTGTACAAACAAACAAACAAAATATTATGTCTGAGGCACTTGAAGTCCAGAATTTCATGCCTGAGACTCTCAAGAGTGTGGATGCTGCAGTACAGCCCGGTGTCGACACACCTTTATGTGCCACCCTCTCTCCACATGTTTCAGAGGGCCAATTCAGGCTTGTAGATCCTGGTTGTCTAGTTATACTCGGCACGGGGGTGTCTGCACTGCCTTTTGTGCCAGCTCCCATCTCTCTCCCTGAGCCTGGACGTGCCCAAACACCGTGAGCGCTTTGCCCATGCCCTCCCCTCTTCCTGCTTTCAGGTAACCAGCTCAGCGGGGATGACTTCACACTTTGCTGCCAAGCAGCCTCCCCTCCAGCCATCTTCTGCTGTCTGCCATGCCCCTTGTTTCTGCCCAACACGAATTTGATTATTTATTTATCTATGTTTTCGGTGTATGGGTTTTTAAACTATTTCATTAAGCGCTTTGTTATGCTGCATGGAGGTTACCGCTCATCCATGAGCAGCATCCCTCATCTCTCCCGTAACACCTGCTAACCCCTCCTGACAGCCCAGAAGTGAGGAGTTGCTGAACATTTACAAAATTACTACAGGGGAGACCAAATCCCAATCCTGACTTGAATAAACTCTCACACAGAAGTGCCTCATCCCGCAGCCAGGCAGCACAGCGGAGGGCAGAGGGCCGGGCCCTGCCCTCACCCCCTGCAGCACTGCTTGCGTGGGCAGGCAGGCTGCGAGCTGGGCCTCTGAACGCCTGGGATATGTATAAGTGCATTTTCATATTACATCTAACGTAATAAGTCAGCTAAATGCCCCCAGTCCGGGGAGGGCGGCATGTTAATAAACCCTCGTTACCAACAGTTGACAGTTGGTTAGCACAGATTAATCCCTAATGAAGAAAAAACCTCTTTATGTAATGTAACGCTTCTGGCCGTGGATCAGGGGTTGCAATCATCCACCCACACCTGACCTCTAAATCCGGCTTTGTTCCACCACAGGAAAAATAGACCCCAAAAATATGTACTTGGAGCTCAGGCCGTATCACTTGGACCCAAACTCCACAATATGCTACAGAACAGCACAGGGAGGCAGGAGGGGACCTGGACACACCGGGGTGACATGGCCACGTGTGAAACAGCCAGCAGAAAGCAGGAGGCCCATGGGGTTTGGCAGGGGACACCATGGGGCCACCCTGCAGGGCAAGGGTCCAAGGCATTCTCCCGGAGCTGTGGGATGAAAAATAAAACCAACCAGAGAGCCAAACCCGCTGAAACATCATTAAATAATGCCTATAATAACTTTGGTTGTGAAGAAGTAAAATCGCTATGGTTATCCCAAGGGTACTGATACAATTAAAGTGATTCACACACAAGAAAGGGAAAGAGTTACACCTGTGAGTGCTGGCTTTTACTGCTCTTTCATCTTACTCATCACCTGGTAGGAGCCAGCCTACCGGTTTTCTGATGGTCTCACAGAAAATATGTGGAAGGAAGGTTATAACTGGAGTATAAAGCAAGAATTACTTTATTTTACTTCACCGTTTTGTATTTTTCAATGCTTTGACTTACACAAAATGAATGCTCCTAAGGTGGGAACCCCCCCAAGGTGTGCCATGTAAATAGGCGAGGACAGATGAGACTCATCTCTCCTGAGCAGGTGAAATGGGAAGAGACAGGGACGGCTGGGGTGTCTCAGATTATGTCTGTGTGTTTTTTCTTCTTTCCATTTCTCCTTGCATTCCTGCAGTGATGCCAGGCTGCAGAGAGCGGATTAAACCTGGAGGAGGTGTGAGAACAAAGCCAGCCCTGTGCAGGCGAGGACTTCAAACAGCCAGAAGGGCTGGTGCGGGGACACTGTCACGGCGGAGACTTCCAGAGAGTTAATCACAACGGGTGATTAACACTGCCGCTAATTGCTGCTGCCACAGAGAGGCCGAGTGCTGCATGTCTCTGAGACACTGAGTCGAGCTCTTTCCATTTGCATACATTTGTGGGAAGGGGCCCTGAATGGTGGCAGCACACAGCACAATCCAGCTCCTTTTTGCCTGCACGTGATGTAGTGGAGATTGCAGGCCTCGCTAAAAACCATCAGCAAATGTTGTGGTGCTGACACAAGGTGAGCAGTGAGACATAAAACATCGGGTTATTGACATCAGGGATGGAACAGCTCCACTAGATCATCTTAATCATCTCTCAGAAATGCTGGATTTCTTCTAATTTGGGGCCTGTGAAAGATGTTGCTGTTAGCAGGCTGCCAGCCTGGGGACTGTGAAGGGCTTTTGTGGGCCTGGCACACTGGCCAGTGTCTGTAATGCTGCATGGAAAGGGGAGATCCTCTAAGGAGCTGCAGAAGCCATGTGCAAAAAGCATGCACAAATTAATAAAAGACATTTTTAAAATTTTCTCTGGCACTAGAGGAAGACAAAAAAGCACAGACAACATTTGGCAGAAATGCCAATGTCTTCTTGGGCTTTGGGGTTTTAAAAGAATCAGGTCAACAGGAGCACATCCCAGGCCTCTTGGTAACTCTTGCAAAGTACACTTTTGGAAAAAATGCACAGTTCCATTTTCTACGGTGATTGTATGGCATGTAATACAGGAAAAAGAGTGATCATATTTCCATTTTTGAACAACTTTTTTTTTTTTTTCGCCTCAGAGAAAAAAAAAACTCTCTCAGAGTTTTCCCACACTACCCCCAGTTTTATGGGCCTTTAGCATGTTTCCTCTCCTCTGCCTTCCCCAGAGGGCACCAGGAAGGTGTTGTTTCTTCCAGACACAAGTACACATCTAACTATGGTCTCTTTTTCATGCTGAGGTGCACTCCCCGGATACACCAAAGCACCCGTCACCTCCCAGACAGGAGGCTGGGGGTCTGGAGATGCCCACCAGCTCTCTGCCCTGGGAAACCCTCCTGCTGGGCAGCCAGGGAGGGTGGTTGCAGAGCTGCCTGTGTCCAGCAGGTGGGAGCCTGCCTGCACTGCTGCCTGCCTGTATTTCTGCCTGCTCAACCCAAAAACCACTTGCCTGCACCGCTGGAAACCAGCGCTGCTCCAGCTGCAGGAAGCTGGCAACACTGGCAGGGAAAAAAAGTACCAAGCTGGTGTTCTGGATGGAAAAGCACAGGAAAAATAGAGTGAACAATATTACAAATTCCGTCTTTTGTTTTGTTTTGTTTTGTTTTGTTTCCTTCTCTTTTATGCATTTATACCCCAATGGAAATGAAAATTGCAGATGATCCTGACTGTGATTACAGGAACAGCCAAAAGGTTTGGTGCTGGGTGTAAGAGCCATATCCCATCCCCAGGACCAGTGCCATAGGGGAGCAAGCAGCCAGCACTGCTGGCAGAAGCGGGGTGACCTCAATGCAGACATGTCCTGGGGGACAGGCGGTGACTCAGGGCTGCATTGTCTTAAAACTGAGGTGGTAAAGAGAGGACAGACACAGGAAGAGGACAAATGAGCAGAAAGCAACGATGTGAGATCGCACAAAACCCATATTCATTATTTTAGGGCATTAGTTGAGGCTTTCCTCTTTTATGGGTGTGCCTAATAAGTCTTAGCTCCACCATTCTGCTAGTGTGCTTGAGAGGAAGGGAACATCCAGTTCTCTATTTTATGTGGCAATTGAGCAATGCAAGATAAACACTGCCTGACAGACCTTTTGTGCCCCAGTTCCCCCAGCACTGCTCTCTCATACACTCCAGTGGCTCTGCAGTGGCTTCAGCATGTGACCGCTTTAGTTGGATGTGTATAGATTCATATGACTGGCTTTGACCTGGTTTGGAAGGGAAAATAAGAAACAATGATGAAACCACGTGGGTAAGTAGAAAGAAAAAAAAAATTGTGTTTTTTCTGCAACACAGCTCATCTACCACATTACAATCCCAACACCGCAGCTCCTTCCGTTTCAACATCTGGCACTCTATTTTTCTGTGCAGCTTTTGCTCGTGGCAGGTCAAGGCCTCTCTGCCCTTGCTGAGCTGGCTGTCCCCTGCTGAATCACTGCTCCCTGATCAGCATGGGAAGCGCTGCTTCGCCCAGTAATGGTGACAGAACATGGAGAAGGCTTTTGGAAAAGGCTTTTTTGCTTTCCATGAGGGACAGACCCACTCTCAGTGATGCTCAGCAAGAGGCAACAGTCGTAAGATGCAGCAAAGAAAATTCCAGCAAAATACAAGGAAAAAGCTGCTCACGGAGGCTGTGGAAATGCCACCCTTGGAGGTGAAATTCAACGGTACAGGGCCCTGAGAATCCTGGTGTAAGTTGAAACTCTCAGGTGTAAGAGCAGAAAGCACCCTCAAGACTTTCTTTTAGTAGATCATTCAGGAAAACAAGCCTGTTGCTTGTATACTGATCAGAAAAGAAATGCAAACTTTAATACTTCACCTTAAGACTCAGTTCATACTTGTATGAAGACTCAAATGTTCTTGCAGACCAAATGGAGAAATTAAAACCACAGCATGGGATAAATACATCTGCTCTAGACTGTGGTTACTTCAATAAATTATCTGACTCCCAAGCAGTTTCTTGGAATAGCAAGAAACCAGCTTCCAAGGCTGATGGTTTCACATCAAAGCCCAGCTGCTTTATGACATTGATGTCATATCAAAAAAAAAAATCTGACTAAAACCACAATATTTTGTGCTGCAAAATGAATGTCAAGATTCTACTGATAAAAAAATGTAAATGAGATGAAGACCAAAATTAATAAAAGTTCTGTTCCAAGCACAACTCCGTGACACCACAGAGGCCTGAAGTGAATAGCTGCTTCTGGTCATGCAGAAATGACAGGATTAAAAATCCTGACTTGTGAGGTCAGCTGAACCCCTGAAAATCCCTGAGTTTCTCCTGAGAAAACTCAGCAGCCTCCATGGAGGCCCTGGGCGAAGAGGAGGCTGAGCCAGGCAAAGGATCCTTACATTTAATAGGGTTGTGTGCTGCTCTCCCTTACTGACAGGACATTGAAAATTTAAAAAAAAAAAAAAAAAAAAAAAAAGAGATTCTAAAGAGAATAAATGATATACCAGCAGGTACCAAGTGTCTTCTTTGGTAAAAGTAGGAAATATTATCACCAGGTGTAGAGCATTTGGTAAGACCTCATTTCCAACATTTTGTACAATTCTGGTTAGTTATGTTGAAGAAATATGTATGTGAACAGGTACAGGGGTAGGGAAGGACTTCTAGGATGGTTAGGGAAATGGAAAGGCTGTCTAACAAGGAGAGAATTAAAGAGCTTTTCTTGTTGAGCCTTGCAAAATCACAGCTGTGAAGGCATATGATTTCTGTCGGTGAACACTTCAGGAAGGATAATTGCCAGACAAGGAGAATTACCGGTGTCAAAGGGTAAGCTGGTACAGGTTTATATGAATCGAGCTCATCATGAATAATGCAAAACTGGAAACTAGAAAGCTTCTGACCATATTGAAGACCTGCGTTACTCACCAAGGAGTGAGATCAGAGAAGCTAAAGTGTTCCAAGATGGGGCTCGATGAGTTTATGGAGAAGAGCTTGCAGGCTTTGGGCATCCATTCTCTTGGTTTCTGTACAAGGATGCTGCAAGGAGGGCTGGTGCAAGGGAAGCTGATGGGTGTAAATTGTTTGGATCACATGGATTTAAGACACACACTTCAGTATTGAGCTTGTCACCTTCAAAGTCTGGGACACTGCCGCACTTGCTCTTCTTCACAGGTGTCACTTGGGTGACAGAAGGGGCAGTGGGTCTTTGTCTTCTGATGGTGCTGGCCCCTGAGGAACCCCCTCATTCTGCAGAGGGACAAGCAGGATGCTCTAGTACTCTAGAAGCTCTACAGATATACTAAGCTTGCTCATTTGCAATGGCACTGATCTCTGTGCTACATAATTGTCTGCTGATTCCTGCACTCTTGCAGTCTCTTGCTGCGAAACAAGACCTCTCATTAATATTTTATTTCAGTTAATTATTATGATCAGACTGATGTTTTACTAATTACAGTCTTCTGTCTTCCCGTATTACACCATATGCTATCTGCAGACAAGGAGATAGAGGAGCAGAAGCTAAGCTGGAGGAAATACACAGTGTGTTTCACTGAAGATCCAGCCCACCAGTCATATAGAGACATTAACAAGAGCTGGAAGCCAAACTGGGCAAATGAATGCTTCACTAAACTGAGGTTGTGGGAGACAACAAAGCAGGCAATTCATTCAGTTAAAATAAATAATAATAAATCTAAGCTCAAATCCAAGCGATATCTGGCATAAGCATTTCTGACAGGAAATATATTGGTTGAGAAAATAACTCCAGGACAGAGCCATGGCACTGCAGTGGGGTTACGCTTCTTGGCAGCAGGCTAAAGGGAGACACAGCTGGGCACGTCTGCTGTGGCATTTCTGTTTTGTTACACATCTGAAGACCGAGGATTGTTGGTACCTTGAGTGCCAGAGGCAGGAACCAGCTGTGGTGGTGAAACTATCAGACAACTTTATCTGTGCAATTTGGTAGAGTCTTTTCATCTGCAATAGCACATCCAGAAGCTTTTAGAAGATGGCCATAGGAATCAGAATGGCGTGATATAGATTTGTGGTTCCTATTTGCTGTTCTCCTCCTATTTATGCCATGCTGGTGTGTTTCTGTGCAGTTTATAATACACTTCACTTCTTCATTTTTTTTTTAATTGCTGCTTTGAGACATCAATGTTATGGTGATGAAGATCGGTAGCAGAGGAGAAGGAGCCAACTGGTAATTTTCCAAATGACTGTATAATTCACAGAGCTTCAGTACATCCAAGTGTCAGACTAAAGCCATTTCAGCACAGAAATTCAAGGAATATTGCTGTTAGAGCTGCCCAGATCTGCAGTCATACTCCAACGTCAGTCCAAAACCATGAAATACCTCAGAATTGACAGAGCTGGAAATGTTGCAGCACATTCACAGTGGAGAACAAAAGCTGCTGGATTTCTTTGTGCCAAGAGCAAAAGTCTGCAGTGACTCCAGAGAGGGGAAACACGTAGGAAGCTGCTGGGACATATTATCCGTGGACATTCAACATCTGAGACTCCATGAGAACAAAGCAAGAATAGAAGTATGTGACTTGCTAATGTTAACCACACACGTCATAGACTCTGCCCATTCAGAAAATAAAAAAAATAAAATAATAAAATAATAAAAAGAGTAAATAAAATCTTTGCCTAGCTGTTAGAATATCCAAACCTGTCTTAGGCTTGCAGGTTTTTGGGTTCAGGCTGGCTCTCACAAGTCCCCGAGGAGCAACCCATGGTGCAAATATTTGTGTGGCAGCCAGCTGCACCTGGCTGATGTCAGACAGCCACCTCCTGATATAACGTGCCGTTTCCTGGAAACTCTTCCCCCTCAGCCCTTGATGGTTGGCTTGGATGTAGCTATCAGCACTGCAGATAGGTAATTTGGACAGATGAGCCCCTCCATAGTACAGGCTGAGAGGTGCAGAGTGCTTTGGATGCAGTCCAGAGGCTGCCAGTCGACTCTGTCGCTCAGAAGTGTCTCTCTCAGTTGTCCCATTCATGTGCTCATGGCTGATGTTATGCAGATGGCTAGTGTTCGACTGAAAAAGTTAAAACTGACGCTGAAGCTGCAAGTGAAATGTGGGGATGCTAGGAGTGATGGCCAGGCAGATTTGTGGCTGGTTGGTGGGTCTGTCAGATGGACGTCCATGAAGTGGGTGATTCCAAGGTGATGGTGACCCCAAGGGAAGTCCTCTTGAGACCAGATGTGTAGACAGAAACTTTACATTGACTAAGGAAAAAGCATGCAAAGATTTTAGAGAAAGAAAACATACTGAAGCACACAGAAGTGTATGTGAAAAGCTGGTGGATTTTGGTAAAAACAGAGAGCTGAAAGTTAGCTTATGAAGTCCAGGTTCCTGAGCACAGGCAGCACTGAATGAATTACCTCAAAACCAAACAAGTTTCCTGTAAGCACACAGACCGTGTAGAGTGTGTCCTGCTAAGGCCATCTTCAGGTCATATAAGAGTATTTTTGACAGAGCAATTGCAGAAAAATTACCTAATTATGTTCTGCATAAAGCAACAGAAAGCCATGGAACTGGCAAGGTGCTCAAAGCTTGCTGGGAATCTCAGTAACAACACCGAGTTATCCAAGACGTTTCACACTGGGCACATTTCAGGAACACAGCTCTAGATCATGAGAGCCAGCAATGGAGAGAACTTCTGTGCAGGCTTTCAACAATTATCACTACCAAATTCAGCAAAGGTTGTCAGATCCGAACAAATTTGTCTTTGAAAAGCATTGCTATGATTTGCCACATTAGCTGGTGCCAGTAAAGAATTGTTCTGAGCCTGGCTCAGTGACTGCTTGAGCATCCAACCTGCTCATTGCTGCATTGCCTGCTGGACTTCCCCAGATTTATCCTTGCCTGAGAAGCAGCCCGTGTCCTTCAGAAAAGTGTACCATCTTCAGTTAAAGAACTGGAAAAAGGGGGGAGTTTTCCAATAAATTCTCCATCGATTTTCAGAATTTCTCCTCCCTGTGCTAAAATGATAAGCCACATTCTTGTCTTCTAGATGCATAAATCAGTAGGCTGTAGCCAATGACACCACCAGTTTCTGGACTCCTTCAGTTTTTCTGGTCTGCTTTCTGGTACTGTAGGCTTAGTCAGGAAGCAGTCCACATTTTATTCTTGCTCATTGACAAGAACAGAATAGAATAAAGAGCCAAATATGAAGATACTAACTTTCCTTGATGAAGATTTGCCATTTACAATCACATTCAATATGTATTTTTATCCGGTTCTAAAGTATTTTCATTATTTTATGAATAACCTAATATTGATACTGTATTATTGTTGTTCTTTAATGAAAACACCATATGGTGCAACATCAAATGCCTTACAGACACATGTTGCATAGATTCATTTCCTCCAGCAAATACATTTTAAATTAATTGAAAGAGAACTAGCTTGGAAAGATCTATTTTCTTTAAAGCCATGCTAATTGGCATTAATTAAATTGCCCTCTAACTCTTTATTTATTGAGTGTCATATCAGCCATTCCAATATTTTGGGATCAGTGTCAGGCTGAGAGCTGTAATTACTCTGGTTGTTCACTTAATCCCCTCCGAATATTGGCAGAACAACTCTTATTAAGCACTTCTGCCTCCTCTGAACTGCTGCCGATGGTTCTGTTGCTGTTATTTACACCTGCATTAGCTTCTGCCTTGAGATGGCTCTGTCAGTGTCTGTGTTTGTGGTATAAGGATTTCTGACTCCTTTTTTCTTCCATTCCATTGCTGTCTATTTAAAGCACTTTGAATTATTTCTTGATGGAAAAGCAGGTGCACTGAGCATAATGCTGAATAAATTCTGGATGGAGGTGATGCAGATGGGCTGCGAGTAGAGAAGAGGAAATTGAGAAACCCTTTTAGCTAGAAATGTACGTACTGAAAAAAATAAATAAAAAAAAATAAAAATAAAAAGGGGGAATGGTGTGGCCTCCATAGAAGAGCTGAAGACCAGAATCTAGCAGTCAGAGCAAAATTAGTCCCTACCCAGGTTGTGCAGAGCATAGCTTCAATTCAGTCTGAACCCTTTCATCTCTTTTAGTTCTGGATCTTCCAAGGGAGCAAATCTGGCACCCTTTAAGGGTACTGACCCTCCTGGTAAATGAGTGTGTTGTACACTCCGGGGATGAGGATGTATGGGAAGTGCTGGGGGAATCCTTAACACTCAGCATCTCACCTCTGCCTCCTCCTAGCATATCAGAAAACAGCACTTTCCAATGGGCTGTGTTAGGCAATGAAGTGCCTATTTCACTATTTTAATTCAGCCCCTTAAAACTGCTCAGAGCAAAATATCTTTTTAAAAGTCTCTTTTATCTATCTTTTACCTCTTAAAGAGCCTTCCCCCAGTTTGAGCAGCAGAACCTCTGTATGAAAGGCCCGGTGCCCACTGCCGAGCGCTCACGCAGCCGCCTAATCCAGCTCCAGGAAATCACAGGACGGCCTGAAACAAAAGGGCACGGCTCGGCACGCAACGCACATAATCTCTCCAACAGAGTGTAGGACCACAGAAAGACACTTGTGAACTCCAGTGGCTCTCCCCAGGCACAAAACCACACCGTGAGGGGAGAAAAGAAAAGCATTGGGTGGACAAAGACCTCCCCGAGCAAGGAGCTGCAGTGAAGCGGGAGCGGTATGAAGGGTTTGCCTCGCTGTGGTGCTGTAGCATCGTTATTTGTTGAGCAGTGAGGAACAGCAGCCAGAGGCATTAGTCCCAGAGCACTGCAATTCACTCAAGCACATTGTTTGCTGTAGCCTTTCGGGTTTCTGCCCAGTGCAGGCTTGGCCTATTTCCCTTTCCTTTTATACAGTGCACAATCCATTTAGGGATTTATAGCGGCTTAGAGGCACATGTATAGTGCCTTGCCTCTATCTGATTTTTATTCTGTGATAAGAAGGCCTTGGGGTCATGGGTTCATTGGCACTTCTCTCCTCCCTGCCATTCACCTCGTGTTGAAACCTAATTATTCATTAGCATTTATGATTTCTTGAGGTCCACCAATGTCCTCACCACTCCCTGCAGAAGTCCCAGCGTTGGCATGAGGAGCATGGGAGCCTGCTCTGATGTGTTATAAGCAAGGTGCAAGAGAGACAGGAGCATAAACACAAATGCGATAATAAAGTGCAAAAGCTATTCATGATGAAATCCTTGGTGTCTATACAACGTGGCATGATCCCAACCTGGTGAACTCCTATGCTATCTCATTTTCTGCTCTTTAACACTAAAAAGCAAAATCTTCCTCTTAGGAAATTCCCAAATGCACCACTCTGCCCAACAGCTCCTGGTCTCTGCTCCCCACAACCACAGTCCATCCAGTTACAGATTGGAAAAGAGTGCATTTGCCTCCTGTGCCTGCAAAGGAAATATTATCTTCTTTCCCTTTCTGCACAGGCTCCTTTGGTTTTAGTCAGCTCAGTGTACACAGGTGTATTCATACTCCTCTCATCCTCTCAGCTGTCTGGAGAGTTTGATTTCAAGTCGTGCAGAGAGCACACTAATGCTGGGAGCACTGTGGATAACCAGCACCTCTGCTGACACCACCATAGTGAGATGTACTGTGGATACACCACCTCATCCCCAGGTTGTCCAAATTTTGTTTGGTGTCTGTGCTTATATCCTCTTGCAGCTGGTCCTGTATCCAACAAGTACGAAGTATCCAGCTGATGTATTTCAGCTTAGGCAGGGTGAGCACATATCTCTTGTGAGGGACGCAAAGGATGGAATACACTTGTTAGGAAGAGGCAAGGGTAATGGCTGCAGAAACCCCACTAACCTCGTATTAAGCCTGATTTTGAGAGTCTCTGACAACATCCATGACTGAATCTGCTGAAGAAGTAACAAACAGTACTCTGGCAGTGTGCCCTGGAGACACAGAGTGCTGTCTCTGAAAGAAACAGAGCTGCACAGGGTAAACAGCTTCCCAGAAGTCAAACAGCATCCTATCAATCACTCTGGTACCCTCCTGCTCCTCCGGCTATTGCAAAAGTGAATCACAACAGAGGTACCACGACACATCCACCCGTGTTTGCTTTAAAAGCTCTTCGATAAAGGCAAGCGCCCATTAGGAAGAGGTAAGAAAATGTAAATGTGATGGGGTCTTTTACGTGTGGCTGTTGCAGTCTGGTTATAGCTCCAGGGATGTTGTACACTGTGTATTCTGTGCATCACCGTGCAATTTGAAGCTCTGTGTAATTAAAGACGAGAAGGCTGGGTTCACGATTTGGGTAGAGCTGTCATTGTGTCAGACACCTACACCGTGTAGTTCCTTGACCTCTTGGGCACTGAAAGCATTTCTGGTTTCCAGTGCTGGCTGCTGGCTCACAAGACTGCTCTTCAGACTGGATTCCTACTCCTGGCAAGGTCAGGATCTCGGTATGCAGCTGAGTCAAAGGAAAAAGAAGAGAAAGAAAAAAAAAAAAAAAAAATCAGGCTCATTTTTTTGGTCTGACTACACTCTCGTTTTGAAGATAGGCTGGTTATAAATAGAATCAGGCAAAGAGTTGGCTTTTCTTTGACCAAATGGAAAAAGTGGGTAGTGCTAAGTATCTTTAGTTGGCCCAAAACTTGTTGATTTAACAAACCGGAATAATGTAGTTGGGTCAAACAGAATGAAATATTTACTTTTCTGACATTTCTTATCATTTGTTTGCGAAAACCCAGGAAACACAGGATTAGAGTCCCAGACAGCCGGTGAGGCCTGCACTTAGAGGCCTCAGTTACTAAGTAAAAGCCCAAGGTCCCACTGAAATCCTTTGAGGACTGAAGGTACTGAAGTGATAAAGCCCCTGAGCAGGGGCAGCGAGTGTTGAGCTGGTCCCTGAGCTCCACAGGAGCTGGAGGCTGCATCCCCGTGAAGGCCAAGCCTCCATGCATGGTACGGCTGCTGGGATCTGCCCTTCCCTTGGGCTGGGGATGGGTCTGCAGGGCTGCATTGCTCTGGAGGCAACGAGAAAAATAGGAGCGATGCATTTTCTGCTGCTTCATCCCTCTGGCCTGACGCTCAGCCCCGTGGGGAAAGGGAGGCAGAGCACAGCCACGTGCGGACATCAGCACCCAGCAGCACCCACCGACGTGGAGCTGGGCCTTGGGCAGCCCAGGGCTAGGGTGGGAGCCAACAACGAGTATTCAAACCATATTCATTTCTGCTTAGGCAATAACTCTGCATTTTTTTAACCACTCCTGTTCAGTTTCATCTCTTTCAGCTGCCTGAGATTTTATTTTATTTTTTTTTCCTAGTAGATTATCATTTGCATTCAGCTCCTACTCTAACCCAGATAAAGTACTGAAGTATCCAACTTCAAGCACAAAAGTATTCCAGGAAAGATGCCTTAAAAAGGGAATAAATGGCCTTTCCTGTTGTCAACCTCAATTTTGCTCACTTTTCTTCATCTCCACAGTCCGCTCTCATTCCTTGATTTGCTCCTGGATCAGCTACTGACTGTCTACAAGGTATCTGATGCAATCAAAGTCAAGGGCATTGCAGTTTTCATATGACATTTAAAAAATTTCCAGTGAATGTTGTCAGACGTGGGTAGATGTTTAGTTCTTGTACTCACGCTACTACTAACTGGGAATCTGGAATGCAGAGGATGTGTTTAATTTTATATTTGTGAAGTCATTTGATGGGTGAACTGGAAAAAATGCATGGGATTATCAAACCAAGTAAAACTAAGCAGTGGTTTGTGTTTACAAGGTTTTGTTAGGAATCCCTAGGAACCACTCCTCTCCCCAAACACATCACCTGATAAACCTAAATAATAAAGTCTTTTGAGGAAACTGCATTCAGCTCCCAGATAATCTACATGTTGTAAAGACAGATTAATTTGCTGAAAATAACTG
This sequence comes from Anas platyrhynchos, assembly GCF_047663525.1. Lineage (NCBI taxonomy): Eukaryota > Metazoa > Chordata > Aves > Anseriformes > Anatidae > Anas > Anas platyrhynchos. The sequence continues at coordinate 82,619,429 of NC_092589.1, forward strand.
TTCATTGAAAATTATACATTTGTTTCTGGTTCAGTATTCACGGGATTTCTAACTCCTGAATGAAAATAGTGCTGTATCTTTCATTTTTTTCTTAGTCTCATAAAGAAAGCAGGCAACATTAACTCTTCATCTACTGAAGCTCAAGGTTGAGCAAAACTCAAGGATAATATTTAAAAATATATTTCATTTGAACACATTTTTTGGCTTTCTCGATATCTTCTCTTAGTAAATTCCCCCTGTTAATCAGAGGATGAAGGTTTCCCTTCTCTTACGTGTAGCACCAAGTAACCTCAGTGGATTCCTGGTTCCTGAATCTCGGTTGATGGAAAGAAACTTTAGTGGCTTTTGATGTGTTGTTTCTGTGGATCCCATGGCAGTGTAAATGCTCACTGGAGTTAATAAAGCCACAGCAGCTAAGATCAGGTAGAGATCTCCCCAGGGTTTTTGGAGAAGGATTTTCATGAAAAGAGATGGGTGACTTGACAAACTGCTCTGCAAGAGAAATCCTTGGTTAACAAGCAGGGGAAGAAGTGCCTTGTCAGCACAGGGATGGATGGGACAAGGCTGGTGGTGTTTGCAGAGTTCAGGGCAACATCTGTGAAGAGCAACCAACACGAACATTGTGACAAGGCACAAGTGGGACTAGGGTCGTAAAGCCTTGCAGGGAGGCACAGAGGAGAAGGAGAGAAAACACGAAGCTGTGGGCTATACAGCAAGGGAGTGAGCTCCAAAGGAATGGACAATGTGGCTGATTCAACCACGTGTTCCTGCCCATGCCATTTGATTTTCGGTAGCAAAAATGAGAATTTTGTTAGCCACATGGGACCCAGCACATCAGCCCTGGAGCTCTCCTGTGGCTCAGGCATAAAGCAGCTCTGCTTTGACAGGATCCTCCCAAATAGCCCCGTGCTCAGGCTGTCCTTCTGTCCCTCTGTGTCCCCAGATGCTTTCCACAGACCCTGCTCAGCAGTGAGATACCTGGCACAAGCCCTGAGGGCACTGACCACTCCAGCCACAGTACCACTGTTTATTAAAGTAATTAGAAAACCACAGAGGATCAAAGCTCGCTCTTGCAGAGCTAAATGGAAACGAAGACTTCTTGCTGCAAACCCATATGTCTATTAACACTTTATAAATCTGTGGTACGCCTGTAACAAATGTCACCACAATGCAGATAAGTTCAGGGATTACAAAATGACTTATGACACCTGTCTGATCAGCTGCACCACCGCGGTTAACCAGACAGAAATGCATATCTGCCACTTCTGGGAGGCACCAGAAGAGGGTTCAATTTAAACCAATTAATAAAATAGCCTGTTTGGGCAAAAAAAAAAAAAAAATAATTGTTCTCTGAGAATACATGCATTCAACACTGCTAGAAAATCCCTGCCATCTGACGTAGAGGGATTTATAGGTTTAGTGGAAATTGCTTTCCCCACTGTCCAGATTAAATACTGCAGGATGATTTTTTGTATGAGTAAACATCCTTCCAATAACGATCAGACCGATAATGTCTTAAAAAGAGAAACAGGATCTACGTTTTGCTTTTCTTCTTCTTGTATGGACTATTTCTGGATACAGAACATTCAGGTAACATGTTGACTGTCCAGAAAATGCATTTTAGCATCTTCCTGCTGTTGTGGGGATGGGTTTTATCCACTGAATGCAGAGTCCACCGACAAGGAAAAGAAATACATGAGGCGTACAAAAAAGGCAGGTGAGTTTCATTATTATTTTTTTTTTACATTCAAATAGCTACAATGTGGAAAAATGTAATGCTTCAGATCAAGATATAATGTCTGTCAGACAATTAGTTTGCATTTGCAGAGTGTGATCTCTCAGTCAAAAATATTTTCTTGTGCTGTTTTTGCCGATGAATAATTCTTAATGCATTTTCTATAGTGAAAACCATTTTTCCTTCCCCCTCCAAAAAAGAAAGAAAGAAAAAAAAAAAGTGGGTTTGTGAGTTATCTCAAAGTTTGGAATGGTGCAGAAAAGAAGCATTTTATTATATTTATTGTGGTCGAAATATGCTGGAGTATTTACATGAGAGTGGAGAGGAAAGTGAGGTCCTTGAGGACTGTTGTATGCTATGAAGATTAGATTGACTGGAGATGTGATTTGAAAAGATTCAAAGATTCAGAATTTATTTTCTTATTCCTTTGCTGGTTGTTTATAGAGCTTCTGAGAGTAAAAAAAAAAAAAAAAAAAAAAAAAAAAAAAAAAAAAGAGTCTCTCTGCAAGCCTCAAGGCTATGGTCAGTTAACAGAGGAAACAGGGAGAGCATGCAGGATATTGAATGGAGATATTCAAAGTGAATGGAAATATTCAGTCTGTTCTTCCCTTCCCTCTCTCCCTCTCTCAAGAAGGATACGTGATGTTTTTCTCCTTCTGTCTTGTAGACAGCCATTTTAGGAGGTTTTGATTGAGGAAGGTTGTTTTTTTTTGCTACAATTGGGCAATTGAGTTATGATTACTTCTATTCTGTTTGGAGACTATTTGCAATTTTGTAGGAGGATTTTTATATTTGGGCACATCGCAAGGTACACCTGGAGGAAAACCCCTTTGTTTGTGTCTGTCTGTTTTTGCTCTGTTTTGAGGATATAGCTGACACATTTAGATCGCTGTTCAAATGTTGTGTACCTCTGCTTGTGACAGACCGAACCTATGCAATTTCTGCTTTGCTATAGTCACTGTTTCTGTTCTTTTAAGTGAGGAAAGCGTGGTCCTTTTTTATTTTCCAGTGTTCCCTTCTGCCTACTTCACACAGGAGCTGCCTCTTTACCTGCTCTTTGTACATGTGGTGTCACTGTGCCAGGACAAGCCCCTGGGGCAGCCCTCTGAGGGCCTGGGAGGTCCCTTCTGGCCTATTTCTGTCTCAGTAGCATGGTGCTGATGCTGGGGAGGGCTGATGGGGAGAGAGGAGCAGCACTGGTGCGTGGCCAGAGGTTGTCCATTGGCAGTACACTGCTCACTTTCCCTGTGATGGGACAAGCCATGTCAGACCTATGGTTTAACAGCCTTAGCTGCTATCAGATCAGAAAGGATGATTCTGGCCATCCATCTGATTTCCTTCGAAGCTCAAGCTTAGATATCTCCTCTTAGATATGTTCAGCTCAAGCTTCTTAAAGTTCTCAGTGTAGGATGTTTCCCACACCTTGACTCTGCCCCTTCGCTGCTTTCGCAGGGCTGACAGCAGGACTGGGTGCAGTGTACATTAAAATGCTGATCAAATGAGAGAGCTTTGAAGAAGGCACGGTTCCTTTGCATTTCAAAGTCAGTGCCTTTTCCCATTGCAGAATTAGAGCCTCGGAGAAAAACAGGGTGAGGGGGGATCCTATATAACATCAGAAGAAAATTGTAGTGAAGATTGCTCCTGAAGAGCTCTGCTTCCCTTCCCTTCAGGACTCAGCCCTGAGTATCCATTATGCAGAAGAAGTTACAGCAATGTATTTCCTTACTTCTCTTCAGGCACTGCTGCCTCTGGCTCATAAGGCTTGAGGCAAGCACCAGGATGGAAATCCATCCCTTCACCGCAGCCTTTGTCTTCTGCAGAGGCTCACTGGAGGCTGATGGAGGAAATCTATCTAAAGGCAGGCTCCACACGGCCACAGGCTGCTCAGGCTGTCTCGGTTTGCACCCATGGCCTTTCAAGCCTCCAGAAGCCCTTTGGGGGCGTGAGACCATCCACTTGCCCTCCTGCCAGAGCTCAGTGCCAGCCACCAGTGCTGGCAGGCAGAGTGGGCATCTGCTGCAGGGACCTGTCACCTCGGGTGTGCTGCCAGCTTCCTGCTGTCCTTGAGGGAGGCGTCCAGCTTTGCTCCTGAATCTCGTGGTGCAGCTGATGGAGGAGATGCACTCTTTTGGCTTGTCTATTTGGATGGAAGTGTTAGGTTCTTCCAGCGAGACTCTCTGATTTCAAATAAAAGCTCACCATTTCCTCAGCAGTTGCAAGCCCCAGGGCTTCTCCTTTCATCTGCCCAAATCCAGTTGATCCCACAGTCCTTGTGCTCCTGCTGACCGGGTGAATGGGGTGGATGGGAGACACGGTGTCAGACACTGCCACAATTTTTGGCACTGCACATACCCCAGAGCAGCCATTCTAGCAAGAGACGGGACAGCCTTGATGAAGGGTGGGGTCCAAAATAATTCTTTAAATATAGCTGATGAGGCTTTGGGACACAATTTGGAGTGTGACAAGAATATGGCAAATAAGAACAGGTGAAAGTATGCATACACAGTGAAAGCAGCAATGTTGAGACCTTTACTGCATGGGACTTATTACAGCGCCTTCCGACCCTCTATTTCATTGTAAAAATGTCTGTGTGCCAGTCAAAGACTCGGCTACTGATTTTTGCTTATCTCCAGGACAAATCACCTCACAGGAACTTCACTTTAAAGAGCAGCAATACACAAACAAAACCTTTTGCACCTTGCAGACCTGCTCGCAGTTTGCAGTCAGCCATGTGCAAATCCTGTAGGGCTCGCAAAGCCAAATTCGGGCCCGCAAGGTGCACAGTGCCAAAACTCCTACAGGCCCAGGCTGCAACCCTGAGAGCCAGCACGAGGGCTGTCTGCTGCTTTCCCAACTGCTCTTGGAGAGCCACCAGGCTGCACGGGGATCACAGCAAGGACAGCATAAAGGCCACAAAATCATGATGTCAACAAAATGGCCAAAGCCTGCCTTGCTAATTAGACTTGCAGAATCTGCTAGAGAGGATGAGCAAAAGGAAAAGAACTGGCCTGGAGCAGAGCCCAGGTTGCTTTGACAGAGCTAACTGCTGGGAAAAAAATCTCCTTTAACACTAAAATCTCCCTGGACAGCTTTATAACCACCTTTCAGACAAGTAACTCTCAGCAAAAGAGATTTCACTGTACAAGATTTACGGCCTGTGTTTGTTTAATCTTAGCTGAGAGACTGGCTTCACGTTTTTAGCCATGTCCCTGCCATTCCCTGCCTGCATTATAATCATTTTGCCTCCCTCTGGTCTCCAAATAGCAACTCGTTTCCCAGTCTTCCAGATCTATCTCTTCACATTTCTGCCAGTGAGAACTATCTTTGCCAGCAGTTGGTTGACATCCTCTACAACAAGCCCTCTGCTTGTCATCACAGGGTCCCTCTCACGGCCAAGGATCTTTATGACATTTTCTGATGCTATTACCATTAGTGGCACTCTTCCTAAGTGAGGGGAGCCACTCTGCATCGTTACAGCCATGGTTCCCTCCCAGTCCTTTCTCAAGGGCTCAGCATCAGTAAATCTCATGTAGCTCTCCTGGTACCCTCACTACACCTAGGGCAGCTCCTACCTTCATGGCTTTCTCTGGCCTCATAAATTCATCCATGAGCCCTAACAGGATTTCTTTTCCTTAAGCTCTTCTCTTGTCCCAGAATTTTGCCTTTGTATCTTATCTTCACAATTGATCCTGAAAGCATTTATTTGCATAAACAAAGCTTACTAACGCAAGCTGTCTTTGATCAGATCTTGAGTGCATGATAAGCCTGTGAAATGCCCCATGAAAGCACTGACTGTGCGAGCACTTTATCAGCAGCGAGCCAGGCCCAGCAGAGCTCCTGCAGCTCCCGAGGCACCGAGCTTTCAGGCCAGCAGGTTGGGCTGTGCCCTGACACCACAGGCACCGGCAGTGCCTTCAGAGCCCAGTGTGGGCTTCAGGCCAGTGTGACGGGAGTCTCTCCATCTCTGTTGGTGCCTTGCCTTTCCCTTTCCTCCTTTCACCTCCATCTCCTGTACTCCTTTTGCTTCCCCCATGCAAGCTTCCTATTCTTCAACTTCTCTTTTATTTTGCCTCTGACTTCCTCTGCCCTCCTCTTCACCTGCCTCAGCTATTTGCCCCAAGGCACGTCCAATTCCCGTCTCCCAGCTCTGCCAGGTTTGCTCCTGCTGCTTTGATCCAGCATTATTCTCTAGCTTCCTCCTCTCCTTCAGCAGCCTGTCTTTCCTCTTCTTCCACTTGCCAGAAATCTTTTTTCTTCTGTCCAACAGCACTCATTTTCTTTATTTTAATACACATTATCTTTTTCTTCATTATTTCTTTGCTACTTCTCTCATTGTCCCTTTCCACACATTTCTCTTTCAAGTCACTGCAATCCTGCACGACAATTTTCTTGGAAGTCTTGCGTATTTTTCTCAAAATCCAGCCGAAAGTGTCTTCACTCTGCTTATCATTGCAAACAGTGCTTCTATGCAAATGGTATTTTCTCCTTTCATCATTATCACCAGCCTCCTTTCATCCTTTCTGGTACTTATTTCGGGTCTGCACTTCACATAGCTTTCTATCTCTATTCAGGTGATTTGTGTCAGAAAACTTGTCTTTACCATCTTTACCAGTGTTTCTGTAGCTACATTCACATACCCAGGTACTGTGTGCCTCTTTACTGAGTGACTGATGATAAAATCTCTTGTCAACGTTGCCACCGTGTTACTTGGTCAGGATCAGCAGCTTCATACTGACTTTTGGCCTGCCATTACTCCAGTGGGTTTTCTGAGCTGGCGTGAGGAGACATAAGAGGCTCCAAAAGCATATCTGCAACCCAGCATTACAATGAAAACCAAACCAAACCAAACAAAAATATAACAGCAAACCAACCCAGAGGTACTGCAAGGCAGTTTTATCCCTCCTGACTACACATAAAGTGTTTGATTTTCCGATTCAGGGGTTGGACTCACATTAGAAATGATCCTTCTGGTCTTTCTTCTGTGAACAGACACCTTTCCAACTCACTTCCATTTTTAGCATTCTCAGCCCTTGGTGAGAGTGAATTTCACAGTGACATGCTGTGCTTGTCTACTTCCTTTCAATTTTCTTCTTATTACGTGTTATGAAAAGCCGTCAGCAACAAATTCCTGTTCACCTTCACCGTTCCACTCCTGATTTTCTATAATTACACCCTACTGCTTGTCAGTTGTCACCCTGCTGATCTAGAGAGCCCTGTTCAGGCTGCCTGGAAGCCCTTCCCACCTCCTAGCTGCCCGGTCTCCCTCCTCTTCCTCCATCTCTTTTTTTTCCCTGCTATGGGCATTGGGTATGTGAGATGTGGGTGTGCTTGGTGTTGCTAACAGCATTGAAATGCTCAAATCATTTACAAATTTATTGAATGGCACAGATCCTACCACAGATTCTCATGAGACTATAATGACAACCTTTCTTCATGGTGAAAACTCTCAATTATTCCTTTTGTTTCTTATTTTGTAGTCATTCATGTCAGTCATTCCCTCTTCCTGAATTGCCAGTGTCTCTACCAGCCTCTGGGATGGTCTTGTCAACAGTTTTTTGGAAACTCAGGTGTACTGTGTCATCTTGACTGCAAGTACATTAACCTTTTGGAGAACTCTCTAAAAAGGACATAATATCCCTCAAGAAAAGTCAAACTGTCCCTAGCTCTTTTTCAATATATATTGTATTTCCCTGATGTCTACTATTGGTGGTTTTTACTACAATTGTAGGCAATCTGTCCGGTGGAGGTGCCCGTAGCTTCTCAGATTCTACTTGGAGCTCTTTTCCGAAGTGTAGAGTTGTCACTCTTGTGACACCAGGGTCAATTTAAATGCTAATTCAGCACTTTCTTACTTGGCTTGCTTCTGGGTGGAAGCCTGGTACCCTCTTACTCTTTGGTCCATTTATTTTAAATCCTTCTCTGGTCCTGTGCCTGTATGAATATTTCTTAACGCTGTCCCAACGATGGAATCATTACAGTCCTGTATTTTTTGCAGTGCAAACAAATCCCTTAACCATTGATGGTTTTGATTGCCCTTATGAAGACAGAGAGATTTCCCTGTATGGAGTTAAGACAAGTGTAGTACTGCTAATTGGCTGCTTACTCCCCAGCCTGAATTTGAACAATTAGTTTTCTGTATTCCACAGTTCTTTATATATATTTTTTCAAACTGAAATTCATCTTATTGATGCTGGACTGCTTTGATGCTGGACTATTGTTGGTGGACTGATGTTGGGGCTGCTTTGGATTGCATTCATAGACCCCAAAGTGTCTGTATCCCTTTCAAGCATGCTGTCGTGCACAAGTTTTCTGGTTCTGTCATCTGCATTATGATTGCACATGCTGGCTAGTAGTTCCCAGGATGAAATCTGTGAGATGTCATCTAATACGTCTCCCCAGCCTGACAGCAAGGTAACGCCAGTTGCTCTAACCACGGTCGTTCAACCACGCTCAAAGTCACAGTTTCATCTACACCATACTTCTCAGGTCTAGTAATGAAATTTTAAAAACCTCCCTCAAATCTACTTTTCTTCTTACTCACGCTAAGGCGGCCAGTTACATTGTCAGAAGGACATTAGACTGCTTTGACGTCAATTATTGTAAAGATCTGCATTGAGTGATCTTTATAATCTCATTATCCCTGGGGGGGCATACAAATGGATCATGAATTTGTCCCAGTTTCTTTCCAAACATCAGAACTCCAGCATCCTTATTTTCATCCCTGCTTAAAGCTATGTTTTGTGTTTGTATTCATCCTCCCTCAGGGATATCTCCCGGGTGTGAGGAGTCCTCAGAGGTACCTGCTAATGGCTTGGAGACTCCATCAGCTGGTACTCCTGGTGCTCCGGGGGAAGTGCCATTGGCATGAGTTGATTTAAATACCCCCAGCTTACCTACACATTCCTTAACATGCCCTTCACTGTGCTCACAAGTCAAAAGAAGTCTTTTCTTCAAAGACTGGGGCAGACGTTGAACCTTTCGGCATTGCTCCCCTTCATCTGCTCCTCCTTTTCACTGAGCCGAGCCCTGGTGCTGTGCCTGCCATAAAACCCAACAATCGTATACCCACTGGATGCATGAAGGGAATTTCATTGCTGCAACCTCAGGCACAGTGCTAGGATCTCAGGTGACATGCGTTTCTTGTGAATAATCAATAGCTATGGGTTCCTTTATTTTTATTTCTCTTGCCATAGTTCATGACCAGGGAAAGAGCAAAGGAAGCACAAAATGTAATGAGTGCCTGTGTGTCTTCTGCCTCAGGATATTTTGAATCTTACAACTGATCTATATTCAAGAAATATTGCATTAAAATGGCATTCTCATTGAATTTTCTGTCATTCAAAAATAAGATGGTAGAACAGCTCTGAATCACACTATTTCTCAGACTTCATGATGTGAATACAGAAAATAGCTCTCTCCCCCCATTTCTTTTCAAAGATTTAACCACCTGCAATAGCAAGAGGTGACCTTTCCACACCACCTTTAAACCTACTAATCAGAAGGACAAATGACCCAACATAATTACAGGCAAACAAGAGCTTGCCAAATGCCAAGCTGAAAATACTTGTTGTGATTAATTTTTCTCAGTTTTTGTGGCTTGTCTACAGCTCACAACTTTGTAACTCTCCCAGTTTAAGTAAAAAATTAGTGTGCTTTCATGACCATTTTATACATTTGTCCACACCTCCATCAGCCCCTCCTGCCTCTCCACCATGTCCTTGCCCAGCACCCCTTACCTGGTTTCTGCCTGTAACATGATGTGGAGATGTTGGTATGAATGAACCCTGGACATCTTATATATTTCAGCAACTTCCCTTCACATTTTTCTTGAGGAAAATACTCCAAATTTGTTTTTTCCCTGAAGAATTGGAACTGGTTTTGTATTTAATTCCTCAAGGAAGAAATGTTCTCAGATCTTAACAAGATTATCATAATAAGAGTGTAAAATAGGTCACTGTGTATACGAGAGGTACAATATACAATACAATAGAGGTATATTGCCTCTTCTGGAGAAAACAGAGTATGATTTATAGGTGGGAAATGTGTCCTGTGTAAGTAATTACAGACCAAAATGCTAAGATGCGTAGGGGCTTCTATCACTTGTGTTCCCTTTCAGAAGCTCTTATTTCAAAGCTGAAGAATATTGTGGGTCGTCTGGTGCACAGCGTGAACCTGACACTCCTCTGGCACATGTCCTGTGAAGCCAGGCATTTGGAAATGCTTGCTGTGTCCTTCATATGTTATGTTTGGACGTCTCTTCTGAAAATCAGACATGGTTATCCCTAACTCTGCAGCTTTCTTTGCTGAGCTGGAGGGACTATAAGTGCCATAGTAAATCTCAGACTTCTTTTATAAAGAAGTAACTGCCTTTTGCCTTGTGTATGTAGCACTTTTCCTGAATGTTTTTTTCCCTGGAAGTCCTAAGGTTTAGCCATGTAGTAGGGGCAGCTGGTGGGACTTTGGAAAGGCTGCATCACCCAGGTGCCACCAGAGGCCTGAGAGCTGCTCTAGCAACGCACAGGGAGAAATAAATAAATGCCAGCCTGCTCCAGTGATGTTTTCTGCTTTTTCATAAAGCATCTCAGTGAGCTTCATGAGCCATGAAATGCCTCTTGGCACTAAAACTGTTAGGAGTTAACTATTGACATTGGCAAAAAAAAAAATAATAAAAAATTGTTCTTTATTCTGTATATTTTACCTCCTGAGTGACTGATTGGTTTTGAAGTCTGCCTGTCATCCGGACGGAGGCAGGAGCATCGCCATCACACTTTGTGGCCACGCTGGCAGGCAGCTGGGCTGAGCAATCTGTGAGCAATGTCTGGACTGAAACTCCTGAGTACAGTTATCTGCTGCAAACACTCAGGGACAGCAGATGTGCTAGAGGAAGGCACAGCACCTTTCAATTGATTCACAGCCCGAGCAGGAAGGCAAATTGGGTCTCATAATGTGGCCGCCACTGATCACTAAGCCAGCAGAGTATTCCCCAGAAACCAGAACAGAAAATATATGCAATGAGTAGAAAGAGATGGGACTTCACATCACAGCAACTGGGGAATGGCTGGCAACAGGTACGAATGTTTTGCTGCTACAGGGGGAGACAGAAAAGCTGAGGAAGCTTGTTAACCTCAGAGCTATGGACAAGGGGAATGAGATCGGTGTTAACAAGTGAAGGAGATGAACACAAATGAACCTGGTGTCCTGCAGTAACTGGAGCATGGGGGACATTTTAAGCTGGTTTGTGATACAGAAATAAAGCTTAGTTTCGGGGCTGTGGAGAGTCACCTGGAAGGAAAAGAAAAGAGGAACCACGCAGGTTTGCCAGTTGCGGAGGATGGGGAGGATTTGGCAATGAATCCTTGGTGCCATGCCTTGAAGGCTCCCTTGGCACCTGGGATAGGGTCAGGGCCAATGTGAAGCATTAGATAAACTCTATAATGAGGAATGGAAATTAGAAATAGCAAAAATATGGCTTGCTTCATCCCTGTTCGAATACCTACCGTATTCCTAACCAGCCAGGAGTTTACTAGGGCACTTTAAAGTCATTTTAGTAGGTCAGCTCATCACCAGAATCTGCTTATGCCCAAAACATGTGAAATTACTTCCTGACAGCCAGCAAACAAGAAGCAGACAGCAGCAAGACACGTCAGCAGCAGCATAAGGGCATACCAACAAGGCAGAAGACTCCATAAAGATGCATCTCCCTACAACACCATCAGTGTTTAGAGAGTTCCCAGCCCAGGAAAAAAAAAAAAAAAGACAGCCCACAAAACTTGGGGTTTGGCCACCTCTCACTCAAGGGGCAATGGCACTCGGGTGGTGACAGTCATTGCAAACAGAGCTTCTTCTCTGTCAGTCTCAAGAGCAGGACTTTAAATATACGTTAATGGGTGAAAAGTCTCATGAGTAGAGTTGGTTAGAGCTAGTGTTTACTTCAGAGATAAGTACATTTTTTAAAAGTTTTAATTAAAGATGAGTGTCAAGTATGTTTAAAATTTTGTTTGTTTGCTTTACTCAAGCTAGCATGCTTCTAAAAGTACTGTGTTCCTTTAATGATAAAATAAAACATTTCCCAAACACCTGAGAGGAGCAGGGACTCTCTTGACAGACAGCTGGGAGACAATACAAAACAGCAACAAATATTTATTATAAATATTTATTCCACCACTGCCCCAGGCAATACTTTGCAAAGGTTTTCTTCTCATGAAACTATTCAACTCTCTCAGCTGAGTAGATGTAATGCATTAAAAGCGCTGTTTACACACAGTTTCTCCTATTCCTTTGTGGCTTTGAGTACATTACATTTCATTTTTTAGCCAGCTTGTGTACGTCTATCTATAAAAGTCTTTCCCTACGTGAGCAAGAAACCAAAGACTACCAAGCAAAGCTGTTAATGCGTTGCACTGTTTCCTTAGCTGTCAAGCCAGGATTTATGTGTTTAATGGGCTCGTTGCTTGTTTTGTCCCACCAAGACCAGTAAGGCAGCAGATCCCCTTGCAGGGGACACTACTGGGTAACCCACACAGGGTTTGACATGGTGGGGTGGGACTGGGCACTCCAGGGCTCCCTGGATGAGGCAAAGCCCCTTTTGCTGGCAGAAATGCCCCAAAATGTTTTCTCTCACAACCCACCCCCAGCTCTGCCCTCCTCTCCCAGCAAAATGGCAGCAGGCAGAGCAGCCATTTCTTCTGGCCTTTGGCGACAAGGCACAACCAGGTAAGAGCCTGTGCTACAACAAACACCACAGACCCAACCATGTTTTCCTCCTGATGTTGTTAAATTGTGTGTTGGTGTCCCAAAACCAGGCTGTTTCATCTCACCCTTTTCTTGTCGTTTCACTGCAGCCGGCCCCAGCGGCAGAGACGGGAAGCCCACGGCGAGGCGCACAAGCAGGGCAGGTAGGCGAAGGCAGAGGGAAGCAAAATCATCTGAGGCTGTAAAGAGTCTAACACACAGGCCATAAGTAGGATTCATGCTGTTAATGGTGTCGAGCAAGGCCTGGGGGGACGCCAAGCTCCCCTTGTGGAGCCAGAGCTGGATGCCACAGCCATTTTGTGCGGCCCTTTGGCTTCACACTGCAGTGCTGCGTGATTTGTGTCAGGCGCGGGGCAGTATTTAGGTCACGTATAATCCCCTCTGCCCCCGGTCACTATCTGCGGCCACTGGTGCCTGCCTGGCATGGTCAGACATCCAACAATTTGGGGCTGTCTGGCCAGGACCAGACAGTGCAGGGAAGCAGCACAGCCCCAAAACCCATCCTCCTTCAGAGCTGCAGAGCCCCAAACCTCCAGTACAACCAGCCTGACTTCCACTGTCACCTCTGGGGCACGTTTCCCTTTTCAGAAGTGAAAAAACCGTAAATTGCATCACTTTGGGGAACAGCCCTCCCCCCAGCTTATTTTTATACTGACCTACCAGACTCAAGACAAATCCAGTTGTTTTACTTGAAAGACGTTTTGATTTTTTTCTGTACTTCAGTACAGAAGCAAAATTTAAAGTAATAATAATAATAATAATAATAATGATAATGATAATGATAATGATAATAATAATAATAATAATAATAATAATAATAATAATTTGAAGTGGAAAAAAACAACAACACATAGCTTTAATCTTCAGAAAGGAAAATACTTCAAATTTAAACATGATTTCTGGCAGGACAGAGCATTTTATTTTTTTCTATTCTGATTGTATTTCTGGGTTCTTCACCAAGTTGAAAATGTGAAAGTTTCAAAGCAAGAAAACAAAAGAAAACCAAACAACAATAGTGGTTCTTTTTCTTAAAACAAAATAAAAACTATTGGTTTAACAGCTTTATTTAAAATAGACATCAACATATATTTTTTTCACATTTTTACCAAAAATTAAAAAGTAAAATAACTACTCAAGATTAAAATATTTTCTCTTATCGGCTTTTTGCTCATATTGGAGTTTACAAATTTTCAGAGTGAGCCACTGTAATAAAGGTATGGCCGAAAAATTAAGATGAACAAAAATGATCCCCATTATCACAGCCATAGAACCACAGAATCATTAAGGTTGGAAAAGACCTCCAAGATCATCTGGTCCAACCATCCCCCTACCACCAATGTCACCCACTACATGGCATCATGTTCATAGTTCAAAACTGAACAGTTGGGTTCAGTGACAGGAAAATATAAATAAATTAAAAACCACCACAGCCATTAAACATAGGAATAAGGACTGGGAATGCAAAAAGCGCTCTTATATGCTCTCAATAATGCCATTCTTGCTCATATAAAAGGACATGTAAAAAGTTAAGTGATATATAGTCCTAAAACGTATTCCCCTTATATTTCCAGTTAAACTATTTTTAGGAAGGTTAATTATTATTTTTTTTCCAATTAAACTATATTTAGGAAGGCTACAAATGTGGCTGACAAAGGCCAAAGTGCTGATATGGTAGAGTTAGGTGCCCGTGAAGTATATGGTGAAGACTCAGGAGATATGGCTAAAACTTACCACTAGATAGTATCATGCAAATGAATAACATATCCACTGTAAACAGATTAAATACAGGGGAGTTGGTGTCTCAGAATCTCGTTGCAGATGTAAGACTATTTCTGAGCAAGCAGTTTAAAATAGAAATGTGAGGAAATGTATTATCATCTGCTGTTATTCAGTATCTTTAGTAGCTGATAAAACCCGTGAAATGATTGCTAGTCAAGGTTACGAAGAGCACAAAACAGTGGAGAGGCAAATAGTTGTAGGATTGGTCAGTCATCCCAAATTACCTAAGCTATAGACTATTTGGGCAATATGCCGAATGCATGTGCCTGGACATGAGGTTGTTAAGCATGAAATGTGTAGGTCCCCCAGGATGAGGAGGTATGCACTGTGGAAGGAAGCTGCCCATGAAATGCATCATGTATGAGCACAAATAAAAGTGGGGAGCAAAAAGTGTGCTTATCACCTCATGTGAAACAGGAGAAGCAATATTCAGTCCCTAAAAGCCAGTGCCGTGCTCCTTCCCTCTGCATGGAGCCCTTCTGCATGGCTCTCCATCACGCTGCTCGCCCTTCCCTCTGCTCATGTCAGGGAGAAAAGTGTCTTTCTGAGCACTGATGATCCTCTTGAATGTCTGAGGTCTTGCCAGTGACCTGGTAATAACACTCCCCTGTCTTTTTATTTAACAAAATAAGGACAAAATAGGGGGAAAATGCCATGGGAAGAGGCTGAATTAAACAAATTTAAAGTAGAAGCAGGGATCACCTTTTAAACTGCATTAGGGGTAAGCAGTGACTTTAAGACTCATCAGAGTGCAGAGGAATCTTAACTCCTATAAATTACTAAATTGAGACTGACCAGGTCTCAAAAAAGCTCAGGGCTTCAGGGAGGAGTCACTGGTAACACCTCTGGTCCCTGTTAGGAGATTGTTGTATTGGTTTTCTGAGGTACCTATGAGGGCCTATGAGAAGTACAGCATGGTTAGGCAATCTCATTTAGGACGAGTTTTATCACAGGAAAATATTCCCTGCCAACTTTCTTTGTTTTTCTGGGTTTGTTTAATCTATTGCTGACGTGTCTTCTGCGTAGTCAGACAAGTGCCTCTTGGAACATAGCATCTTTTCTCAAGCTAAGGAACAGCCAAGCCTTCCCTCTCTGCTGCTGTGTGGCTGCTGGGAGCGCAGGAAGGCTCCTCACATGACTGGGCAGCAGAAAAGGTGCTGCAGCTTCTGTCCCAGCCAAAGGTCTGGGGAGCCAAATAGAGCTTTTCAACTCCAGAAGTGGATTTGGAAGAGGAGCAGAGCACCCTGTGCCCACCATTGAATAGTAGCTTCTGCAAGGACCATCCTAGACTCTAGTCTTTAATGCTCCTTTTTATCTCTGTTGGAAATCTGGAGCAGGAGCTAATCATTTTATCCCCAGTTAGGGGACGGCCTGCCTCCTGGCCTGGTTCCCAGCCTATCTCCATTTTGTTCCTGGGCAACAGCCAGTAGCTTATTTTATATATTGTTTCCCTAATTCCTGGCCTGTCAGAAATCACTGTCAGAAAACTTCCTTCTTACTTTTCATTTCCCCACTTAACCACACGCACACTACTTCTCCAGCCCATACACGTGAGTGATTGTATCCAAACTGTGTGATAAGCCCAGCCAATTTTACAGACACAAACCAAATGTCCTCGCAGGGTGCCAGAGCTACCACAGGTGCCCAAGCGTTCTGTGTTGGTTTTGGGGACGTTTTGTGATCACAGTTTTGTGAACTACTGCAAGCACTCGCCTGGCTGTAGCTTAAGGGGTAAATGAACCCAGGCAGGTTCTGGTTTTAGGACTGAAGTGGGTGTGTGCTTCTCACAGGCACCGTGCAGGACTTACTACCTGTGTTTCTCTCTTCCCAGTAGCCCAATCCTGAAACGAAGCCCTGACATCACCAAATCTCCACTGACAAAGTCAGAACAGCTGCTGCGAATAGATGACCATGACTTCAGCATGAGACCAGGTTTTGGAGGTATGACACCTGCACGTTTGTCATTGTTCCTATTTTACACCAGCACTTCTTTTTTAGCATGTAGTCAGGCCAACAAGCAGGCTGACAAGCAGAGCCTTTTCCGTCTCTAACTTTTATTTTTGTTGTGAATTCATGACATGCTCAAGGGGACAGATGTACAGGAAAATAGCCTTCTTCCTTGGATGAACAAATAGCTTAGTTGAATTAATGGAAGTGTAGTTAGAGGCAATTTAATATTCCTGGTATTCAGAGACACGTTCTTCTGACAAAATCTACAAATACACCTTCCATGTGTTCCTGGATGACAGGGAAATTCTACAAACCTGGCTTCCTATGGCAATTTGTATGCACAACCAAATGAGGTGCCATGCTTGCTGACCTGGCTATGTCATTTATAACACAAAATAAAACATTTTGACCGCTGTGTGTTAATGCTTGCTCACAGTGTTGTGGCTGTGCTGTACAGAAAGCTAAGCTTTCAGGGAAAAAGGATGAGGGGGAACACGCTTTCTTTCAGCCTGTGGATTAGAGAATGTTGTAATTTATCTACCCTTTCTGGCTGACAGATGGTCATTCAAATCCAGGCTACCATTATATACTCTGATGGAAGAAGGTTTTATTGCTAAATGCTCAATATACCAAACACTAACACGTTCAATTAATTTAAAAAGGTTTCAGTTTCATAGCAGTCCACTAATGTGAGTATTATTTATCTTGACAGATCTCCTGTACTGTAATTGCCAGAGGTATGTGGGGGGCTAGTCCAAGCCTGGAGGAGGGAAACACGAGGTCACAGCCAGACATCTCCCCCTGGGAGCCCCAGGTTCAGTGCACACACCTGTGTGCTGTAATGCAGCCCTGTCCATCACCCTGTCTTTTCCACAGCTAAGCACTGAGTGGTGTGAAAGCCAAGTACATGGAGCAGTTCTCAGAGGTGGCATTAGCCTGAGAGGGGAGCAGAGGATGTGAGGGAAAAATTGGAGTAACTCTCCCACATCCCCTTAGCTGTGCCATTGCTGCTCTCTGTGTGAATGGGAGCTCTGCAGGGCATCCCTCTGGTGAGCTCTAGCCTTTAGCACTAGAGACATTACTCTGAAATTTTGAAGGAATATAGGATGTAACAGTAAAAGAAGTAGGTCAGACTCATTGCTGATTTTGATTGTTATTAGTTATTTGTTATGAATTCCAATCGTTTCTACTTGTAATTAGTTTTCTGTTGTTTCTATATCAGACTGGACATCTGATTTAATTTCTGAGACGTGAGAGGCTGAGGACTACTTTTTCTCACCAAGTTTATACTTTCTCAATTCTTGTTTTCTTTCCAGGCCCTGCAATTCCTGTTGGGGTGGATGTCCAAGTTGAAAGTCTGGACAGCATTTCTGAGGTGGATATGGTAAGTGTCACAGAAGGGCTGAGGCTGGATGGGACAGACGGAGACCATTTAGCCCAAACTTCTGCTGAGAGCAGGGTCAGATAGAGCGGGCTTTTTGAGGCTCTGCCTGTTGGGCTTGAATGCCTCCAAGGATGGAGACTCTGCTGCCTCCTGGGCACGTTATTTGACTCGAATCTGCCAACAATTACTTCCACTGACTCAAGCTATCATTTCATCCCTCTAAATGTCTTGAAGCAGAAGGCATAAAAGCTGATCTGACATTTTCTTTTCTCTAAGACAAAATGATACACTGCCAGAATTGCCCCCAAAGGATTTGGATTTTTACATTTTCTTACAAAGTCAAAGCATATAAAAGCTCTGAGGAGACTAATTAATGTGTTAGGTTTAGGGCACTTTGATACACTGCAGACGAGGTTCCACGTTGACCATGCTCTGAAGTGGTCAGGGCCCAGCTTGCTCCCAGCCAGAAGCCATACAGACGTCCTAAAATCTGCACTGGTTCAGACTGGTAAGTTCTGCTTTCAGCAGAATGAGCAACAGCATAGAAAAATTCATGAGAGTGTCTCTCTCATGTGGCAGCACTACCATGAGAACAGAAATACCCATTTCAGTGTCCCCTCACATCAAAAGAACGGTTACTCTTTTCAACAAGTTACCCATCTCACTGGGAAGTGTGTGCTCATAAGACGGCAGGAGTTTTCAGAGAACAGAATTTTCTCCAGAACCTGCCTTAGGCTCATTAGCAGTTGTGTCACCCCTGCTGTGTGCTGGGGACCAGCGTAAGGCTTTGTCAGTCTGTCCTGGATCTTCATGCTGATGCTAAAGCGGTATTTCAGGGGCATGCAGGACTGATGCTGGCACTCTACACAGGTTAAATCCACAACAACAAAAATCACCTTTTTTTTTAGGAAAGCATTATGATTTTGAGGGACTTCCTCTGTTTGTTGAATACTGTTCCTGCCCCTCATGTACCATCAGGCCGCAACTCGCAGCAACATGGGGAAAGTGCTGTGTATCACATTGGGTTTAGAAAAATCATTCAGGGTCAGCTTGGGCTATTGACTAAATAATGACGGAAAATACATTTTATTGCCAGAATCGATTATTTTTAACTCGTGCAGCTTTATTTAAAAGACTATGGTAATATATTACATTACACTCTAAGCTAGCATGCTTATGTGCAAACTTGTGCTTGAGTTTATCATCAGGTACATGAGAGATTCCCTTGAAATAAGTAAAAAAGCAAACCCAAACCCTCAGGAAGAGCGCTTTGTACTGTGCAGTGTGTACCAGAGAAGAGAAATCATTGCTATGCTGATAATGCATAAGCTGTGACACAAACCTGTTTGTTGCAGGACTTCACCATGACGCTCTACCTGAGACACTACTGGAAAGACGAGAGGCTCTCCTTCCCCAGCACCAACAACCAGAGCATGACGTTTGACGGCCGGCTGGTGAAGAAGATCTGGGTCCCTGACATGTTCTTTGTGCACTCCAAGCGCTCCTTCATCCACGACACCACCACGGACAACGTCATGCTGCGGGTCCAGCCAGATGGGAAGGTACTTTATAGCCTCAGGTAAAACTGCACTCGGTCAGTGTGAGCTATTAGTGGTGTGGAACGGAAAGTACTTTAATTGATTCCCGTATTTAATTTTTGCATGACTTCACACACAAAAAAATTACAAGTCTGAATGCATTGGCTAGCCACCAACATCAGGAAGAACAGGCGCCATCCTTCATCACAAGAAAAAATGCTCATGTGTATCACTGGGAGGACAACTGGCCCTCACATGAAGCCAATTTCTGTGCCAGCATTGCTGGTTCCTGCCCCCAGGATCCCTTCACCTTCACTCTGTAACAGTCTCTGGGCCTAGCAAAATGTATAATTACTATTCTTACAGATAATTATGAAGAAGTATAAATCATACTGAACACAGGTTTAGCTTTATGATAAGCAGCAAAACACAGCGTCCTTCAGCACATGCAGTGACAAGTTCCCTTCCCTTCCCTTCCCTTCCCTTCCCTTCCCTTCCCTTCCCTTCCCTTCCCTTCCCTTCCCTTCCCTTCCCTTCCCTTCCCTTCCCTTCCCTTCCCTTCCCTTCCCTTCCCTTCCCTTCCCTTCCCTTCCCTTCCTTTTTTCCACAGCACTGATCTCAAGTTTCAAACACAAAACAGATGTCTCAGTAAAGAGCTGAACATTGCTGACCATAAGTCTGAAGAGTATTAAAACAGGATTTTTTTCTTTCTAACTGTTACTTTCATGCTTGGAGGCGCTAAGTGAGGAGCATCTGTCCATCTCCAGAAGAAACTGAAATCAGTACTGCAGCTTTTCCTGTCTGCAGCTCCATTCAGTTAGAAAACAAGTACTGCCAAATGGCCCATAAAAACCCACGAGAGAGCAAATTGCTGTACAACAGTCTGATGCAAGACTGTCAACATCAGCTCCATAGCAAAGAAACAGCAAAATATGTGATAAATAAACCAAACAGCAGCTAGATAGCATATTCTGAAGGATAAAAAAGGAAGGAAAATCTGGCCGAGAGGGGGGTCAGGAGCACCAAGATGCATGGAGTTAACTTCAGCTAATGATAAGGCTGCAGAACACGCTGCTTGGGATGGTTGTGGAGGCCCTTAAGGGCATGTTAGACAACATCCTTCATGAGGGGCAGAGCTGAGCCTCCTCAGCTCCTCAGCCTACCAAGGCATCTTTCCTTTTATGAAAGGAAACACTACACGAAATTGCCAGGCCTGGGGGTATTGGTGTGACAGGAATTTTCTTGTTCTATGATATTTTTTATCATACTGTTTACTGCGAGTCACAGCCTGGGCAGTGTCAGCCTTCTCGTTATTAAAGCTTTTTTCTTCACCCAGCGTGTTTGACTAGGTTCAGGTGCTCCTCAGGCCTTTGGAAAGTTTGCTCAGATCCTTAGAATGATAACAAAATGATGTAATAAAGCAATGCAACATTCAGCTATACCACACATGCCTATCCGCTCTCTCATTTAGCTGCATGATACAAGTCATTGGCACTGAAAGCATTTTATCTGTCTATCTGTCTGACAAAGATGCAAAAAGAATATCGAACTACTCAGATGCTGCCACACACAGACTTGTGCTTAAGCAGATCGCTTATAACCGCCCTGCACAAAACAACAGCACTTTAATTTATTCGGTTGTGACTGCACGTTGGAGTGCTTTATGGATCCTGGGGAAGTACGAATACTTAGCAGCAAACAGGTCATTGCTAACCAACTGTATATTTTGTTTTTTCCCTTGGTGTCTGCCTTTTTAAGGTTCTTGCCAGACGTTGTCTTCTGTTTTCTTGGAAAATGCTGTAGACCTCGCTGGCACCTAAGCAACAAATCTGTGCCAAGCAGTTTGACTCTGAGACAAAACACAGATAGGAAAGCAACATCACTGTGAATCCACACACGCAGGAAGACTGCTAACATAAGGGGCTGCATCTTGTTTTTATCGTTCTGTGACAGATGTCTGTCTATCTTTAACCCTGTTATAACTCATTAAGTCTCTCCCCATTACAATTCATGTTTTTCTTTTTGTTTGCTTCCCCGAGTTCAAGCCAGTTGAGTCAAGATTTACGGTAGCTTCCAGTGCAAACACAAAATAATGCCATTAAAAACGACATAATCAGACTACAGCAAGAGCAGAGCTTTTGATGTACAGAGCAGAGCATGTCAGCCGTCTCGGTTGCTCGCCAGCCCCAGCCCAAAGTCGAGGCACTGCCTGTGCCCTCTGGTGGTTGGCACCCATGGGTGACCACCGGGCTTTCACCGAGCTGCTGGAAACTGTGGGGCATGGAGAAACCCACCTGCATCCTTCACACCACTAGGATGGCTTTGATAAACCTAAATTAGTTTATAGTACAA
Source organism: Anas platyrhynchos (assembly GCF_047663525.1). Taxonomy (NCBI): domain Eukaryota; kingdom Metazoa; phylum Chordata; class Aves; order Anseriformes; family Anatidae; genus Anas; species Anas platyrhynchos. Next base: position 82,640,919 of record NC_092589.1, read on the forward strand.
AGCATCTGCTGAAAGTACAGATCTCTGTGGAGAGGTATTTGCTGGCAGACAAAAGGGATAAAGTGCCCTCTCTGTCCTTTCCCATTTTCATCTCCAATATTTATGCCCTCTAGTAGCAGTTCATTGTGGCCTAACTCTCTAGCCCCCTTTGCTAACACTGGTTTACTGAGAAGAAAAAAAAACAGCTTTAACTTCAGTGGCATGGTTTTAGCTGAATGGGAGATATTTATTTTCAGTGGACTGTTACTGGCCAGGTAGTTGCTTAAAAAAACAAACCTGCAGCTTTACTACTTTTCAGTCACATGAGAAGTCAAGTTTTTAATTATTTTTCTTTTTTAATTATTCCTAGAGTTACAGTAACAGCAATGTGCAACATGGATTTCAGTCGCTTTCCCCTGGACACACAGACGTGTTCCCTGGAGATTGAAAGCTGTAAGTAAAGTGCAGGCACAGGGGAATTAAATGCTGCACCCCGTGGTGTATTTAATTATATCAACAAGCAGCTGCCACATTCGTGAGAGCTCTAACCAAAGTCAGTGAGCTCCAACACCAAGAAAAATTTCCTGCCTGATTTTTTCCACTAGAATCAGACAGTTTTTGCAACAAAGCAGTGTTTGCAAATGCCAGCTGAGTACCATTTTGCCAGTGTCCCTAAAAGCCAGCCAGGCTGCCCTGCTGCCAACACATCCCCAGAGGGCATCAGGACACTCGCCTGTAGGTCAGTGGTGTCCAGCAGCACCGCCTTGCCCAGGTATCTTTCTGCACCACAGATCTTAAACACATAAATATAAGGCTCTATGCCTTCCCTGTGCACCTCCCCGTTCATCTGTGGTGTAGAAACCATGACAGGGCAGTGGTATTAATCACCTTCTCTTTATGTTCCTTATATCTATGTGATAGAAACCCAATTTATCCCCGCAGGTGGCTCCTTTGTCCTCTGTATTTCATACAGAGGCATTTTAAATTTCTAGCTTTTCAGGAGGTGTTTATTTTCCTTAAATTTGCAATATGGAATTATAATCTTAATTCTGTTTTAATACGGTTTTTATTACACCTGGGCTGCAGGTGCAATAGTGGCTGGTTCAGTGCACTGCACTGAGGTTTGCTCTGCTCCCTTAGATGCCTACACCGAAGATGACCTCATGCTCTACTGGAAGAATGGGAATGACTCCCTAAAAACAGATGAGAGGATATCTCTGTCCCAGTTCCTGATCCAGGAGTTTCACACCACCACCAAGCTCGCCTTTTACAGCAGCACAGGTGGGTACCAGAGGGCCTGGCAGAGAGCAGGCCGCAGGGCAGGGCTGAAGGCTCTTGGCCTTGGCTGCGGAGAACTGTCCATTGGGAGGTCCTTATGGGTCCCACCAGACCTGCCTCTTTTCTGTGCCAAGGTGTCCCCTGCAAGATGTCAGGGATCCCTGACAGAGACGTACATCTTTGTGGTGAGGTAGTCTTGAAAGGCAATACCTCTTCAAGATCATACCAGGCCTTAATTCGAGTCCCTGAGTGTACAGGCTGTATTATACTCTCTGAAGGTCTGATCCTGTTGAGATACTTTGATAGTTGGTTCAGTGAGGAGTCTGTTCTGTAAAGTGCAAGAGTCTGTGGTTATTAATTGTTTTCCTAAAAGCTCCCCTGGTACATCACGTTATCTGAAAGTAGTTTGATGTTGGTGTGGTGCGACTTCTGTGTTTCCTTCTCCCTGTCCTACAGGTTGGTACAATCGCCTCTACATCAACTTCACCTTGCGCCGTCACATCTTCTTCTTCTTGCTTCAGACCTACTTCCCCGCCACTCTCATGGTCATGTTGTCCTGGGTGTCCTTCTGGATCGACCGCCGAGCGGTACCTGCCAGAGTCCCTTTAGGTAAAAACGATCTTGGACTCGGCACACCTAAGAGGCAGTTCCATGCAGTTGTGGCCTTGGCCATCAAGACAAAATCACCTGTGCTATGCAGTGTATAAGTGGCACAGACATCAGCTGTGTCACACATTCCTCCCATGGAGGAGGAACTGGCCCGGGGACCTCTCTCTGTTCGCCCTGCAGTGCCAAGAGAATTGCTTTCCCTGCTCTCACGAGTGTCAGCTGCACCTGGTGCAAATCAGGGAGCAAATGTCACGCTCTTGTCTTATTGCCGTTAGCGGATACATGGGACACAGAGAGCCAAAGTGCTGGTATCCTTCAGAGACTTCAGTGAGCAAAGAGGTGAAAATCGCTATTAGCAGCCCCGAAAAATTCCAGTTTATTGATTTTTTTCTGGAGGAGAGAGGGTGGAGGTAACATAGCAAGCCAAGCTGCATTCTTTAACTTGTTAAATAAGATTGCAGTGCAGCATGAGGGGTACAGCATTCCCTTCTGAAGCAGCCTTCAGACAGATGAAGCCATATGCCAGAGGAGTCGCCACGGGAGCAGAACTATGTTATGGACTTAAGCTCTTCTAAAGAGGAAGCTTTGCCTTTAGCAAAGTGCAATTAGTACATGTGCAGACTTTGAGTCCAAGCTGTCTTCCATTTGTTCCAGGCAACACCTCTCAGGGCTTTATTTATTGTTAAAGCTATGTTCCTCAGTGGAGAGGGAACAGACATAACAGAGACAGCAGTGGGCCACAAGAAACAGCATCCATTGCCTTGAGACATCACTGAAAGGGAACTTAAAGGTTTGGGCCGTGGCTTTTTGAGATGTGGGCACTGCCTTGAGCAAAACTTTTAGCACCAAAGTCAATTAAGATGTCGGGAAATTGTAATGGCAGCTGTATTTGTGATGAAAAGTCAAGTTTGATCACGCCTTATGGTCTCTCTGCTGCTGTGTTCCCAGGGATCACCACCGTGCTGACCATGTCCACGATCATCACGGGGGTGAACGCCTCCATGCCCCGTGTTTCCTACATCAAGGCAGTGGACATTTACCTGTGGGTCAGTTTTGTGTTCGTCTTCCTCTCGGTGCTGGAATACGCGGCCGTGAATTACCTGACCACTGTGCAAGAGCGGAAGGAGAGGAAACTCCGGGACAAGGTGAGTTTTTCTATTTCAGATGCAGCATTATGCCACTGAGAAAAAGCATGGCAAATGTTTGGAAATGTAAAAAAAAAAAGGCTACTACAGTGCGTTGCTCTCGGCTGGGAGAATGCAGTGCATGCAAGGAGACAGCAGCAGTGAAGCATTCTTGGTTATAGAGATTTACTACAGACACCTGACATCCAGGTTCAATCCTCCTTCTTCAGGACCCGAGGGCATTATGTCCCTCAACGTGTAGCCCTCCACTGGCTGTATAAATGGGAGAGGTTTTAGGTTTGTCCCTTTACATATTTTTTTGTGCATTGAACATCCAAACCTGTGGGTAGCATCACACAGATACCATGTTTTGGGTTTCAGATAACATGGCAGATTTCCCACATCTATCTCCAAGCAGACTCTAGACTTACACACAATGATCCAAACTTCCTCCTTCTGCCTTAAACTACAACCACCCAAAATTCAGTCTAAGCTCTTTTCTTCAGATGGGCCAAGCCTGATACGTTCCTCGTTGAAGGTTCCCTCTGCCCTATTCTCTGCTTCAAAATACAGATCCAACCTTTATTCACGCCCTGGTACATGTGCTTAGGACAAAGGAACTTTTTAACACACAGCCCTGCTTTCTCTGTGACTGCGTTGTGTCCAGCAGGCACGAAATTACAAGAAAAAAAAATTACAAGAAAAAAAAAAAAAAAGGAAAAAGCTGCTGCTCAGCTGCATTATCTCATTCTCCTTTTTGTGTCCCAGCAGCCTCAGTTCCCCAGGCATGTCTCACTTGGTAAGGAGCAATGGGATGCCTGTGAATACCGGGACATAACTCAAAAGCATTCTGCTCTGACCTGTGTCCGCAGCTTCCCTGTGCGTGCAGCCTACCTCAGCCCCGGCCCATGATGATGGACGGCAGCTACAACGACGGCGACGTGGGCGAGCTGGGGCACTACGTGTCCGAGAACGGCGACAAGCAGGACAGGATGATGGTGCAGCTGGCGCTGGGGTCCGAGAGGGGCTCGGGCAGGAGGAAAAACCAGAGATACGTCAGCATGAGGATCGACACTCACGCCATCGACAAGTACTCCAGGATAATATTCCCTGGTGCATACATTCTATTTAATTTGATATACTGGTCGATTTTTTCATAAACATCTGTAACTTCCATAGTCACGGTGTACTGCCATGGTACATGAAGGTACTGTCTCATAGGTGAACAGAAAGAAAATAGAGATTGTTTTAAATTTGAAGGAAGGAATATCACAAATATTGATTTTTTTCAGGATTATATTTTTTTTTTATTAGATGCAACTCATCTGTGGCATAAATAACTGTGCAAGTTTCACATTTCAAATAAATATAGGATATACAATCTAAAACCTTATACTTATTTGAAGCTGTGCTATGTTCCTTCTTGTGCCTCACAGGCCACTGTAAGCTATTTTAAGAAGTGACAGTAATTGCCAGCTGCTTATGTATGGTGCAGGTTCCATTGTGTGCCCCTGAAATCCTAATTCTTTCAGTACTTGAGCACATGCAAACATCTCTGGACTCAGCAGACTTACAACACTTGATGCCGATGAATACAAGGAATATGCAAATGGTTGCGTGTTTGCAGGATGAGGTCAGAAACAGCTACTGCAAACACGAAATACCCAGTACTGGGAAATGCTTTGGCAAGGTTATTGAGGGCCAAAGCTTGCTTTCAGTGCTCAATGCCTGCCATGCTAGCAGTACTGCACTGACAGAGCCAAGCAGTAGTAGACTTGTGCTATGTCTGAATTGTATTTAAAACAAAGAAGCATTTTGAAGCTGTTTTGATTAACCTTTTGAAACATAACTTGCAATGTACATTTCCTAAGGAATCTCGCAGTCCGAACAAAAGTTGGACTTTCTGTGATGCCAGCCAAATCCTCCACAGGACCTCTCCTTGGATCTGCTTATTCAGGTCAGTGGGAGTTTTGCTCTTGAGTTTCCTGGGAGAGGAAAAAGATTTCTCTGCAGTGATCCAGCGACAACAACCGGGTGTCTACAAAAAGAATGAAACTACTGTAGGAGAAGCCACTTCTCTCTGAGATAGTCCAGGTGCTACAGGAGAGCTCCGTACAGCCCGAGTGCTGAGACACTGCTGAAGCCTGTGAAGTCTCATCCCTGCTAAAGCCACTGGTGAGTGCACTCACTTCCAGGAAAAGCCTACTCTGTCCAGATTTAGTAAAAACATAGAAGAAGGGTGCTCAGCAGGTCACAAAAGCAGCTGTAAGGACTTCATGTCAGAGTTACTAACATAGCTATGTTAGTAGAAGTAAATTTACCATGCTGAAAGCTTTGGAACGAAGTGAAAAGGAGCCTCCACCATGAGACACCTGACCCAAGTCCATCTACCCGGCTCTGCTTTCATGCTGGATCCTTCTCCTGGCACCTCACAGCCCGCCATGCCCTTGGAGGAGGCTCAGTACCTTCCAGGGCAGGAACAAGAAGACAAAGCTGGCGCTGGGGGCACTCAGCACTGACTTAAGTCCCTACTTGACATCACGGTTCCTGCAGAGCAGCCAGCTGTAATGTAGAAGCAGTAAAATATTTCAGGAAATTACTTCAGGAAAAATAAGAGTTGGTTGAATATAATCAGGGGCCTTTAAAATAATCGGAGTTTTGAAGGTATCTCACAGAAAAACTGGTCTTTCTGTTGGCGTGCTGCTAGGCGTTACCCACCTACGTCTGCACAGCTGACTGCAGCTGCAGGGGTAACAGGACTTCAAACACCCGCAGGCTTTGCACAAGGCTATGAAATTCTGCAGGAACATTTTCTACAGCAACAACGTTATCCCTTACACAGCAGATGCTGTTGTCTTTCATGCGTGTAGCTGCTCTGAGAATAAAACCAAAGCAGTAGTGTCTCCAAAAGGAAAGCGAATCCTCTTACACAGAGTCTGCCCTGGACTATCTGATCTGCTACTACAGGCATTATGCTTGTGACACTGACATTGCAGCTGCTTGAACACTGCTGATCGTTGCTTTAATTTAATATGTAAGTAAATTTCATGTAAAAAAAAAAAAAAAAAAACACAAAAAAACAAACACAGCATTTCTTACAACTGCTAAAAATCAAGAAACATGGAAAGTACCTTTGCTATACTTATAGCTTACACTCCAACAAAATCACAAAAATTACAGTAATTATAAGACAAAACCAACCACAAGATAGCTTTACTACTGATTTCTATACAACTTTTTCATCTCATATAGATACCATCTTAGCTTTTTACCGAGTTTCCTTCTTGTTATTCTCCAGTGAGATTTTTTTTTCACGAGATAATTAAAAATACATATATTTTTTAAACCATAAACAATTTAATCAGATGAAAGTAGAAAGCTCACCATGGCAAAAGCATCAGCAGTGGCCACCCTCTTTTATTCCGATGGCACCTTAGCCCACAAATAGCTCCAAGCTTTCTTGGGGACTGCTTGCACAGGAATGTATTTAGATCCTTGGTGTTGTAAGAACCCATTTGTCTCCACAGTTATAAGCATAGCATGAACAGGAGTGCCAGATTTTAGAGTAAGCCTGACATGTCTTCCTGAACAGATTCCCCAGCCCCCATGTCTGGATTTACGTTGTTAATTTACTTGTGTTTTATTTTGGAAACTCTAGTGCCTTTTCAGTCTTATATAAATGTGTACATAGATGTATTCTATACGGACAGGACATGCCATATGCAGCCAGTGTTTGCTATTAATGACTGTAATCATTAAACATAACCACATATACAGTTTTTGGACTTTTAACCTCGCAGTGTATGGGTTTGTATCCAGTCATAAACACTCTGCTCCTTTTCATTTCCGCAATAAATCAGAGTGGTTTGGTTTTCAGTTTATTTCTAGAAATGCTCAAAATCACAATAAAACTTCACATTTGTACAGCATTGTGTGGTTTTTACCTTCAAAAGAATGATCTCCGTGAGTTTATACGTGTATGTAAGACCCGTTTGCTCCAGTAGTCTGATCCAGTCAAATACCAAATGTCCTTAAATCCCACGACCCTGGGATTTCACAGATAAGAAGCCTGCATGCAAAGTCAAAATCACAGGGGAGATGACACAAAGCTTTCCCCCACTAGACTGTTTGGATGCTACAGGCCTCACTCTTCTTACTTAGGGTGGTATTTTGTGATATAATTAAGACAATTTCTCAGAGGTTAACCCAACACCCAGTCTGGGCTGCTGCTGCCTCTAGAAGTTGAGGTATATTGGTTGGGCTGTGTGAATCCTGCTTAGACACCAGTTCTGCCTGGGAGCACGTCCAGATTAAAAGCTCTGGAGATGGAAGCCTTTAATAGTCTCTAAAGACGTTGGTAAGTGCTGAGAGGGTGAAGCAACAAGAGGAAAATTCAGCCGGAAACAGGTAGAAGAATGAGAAGGCACGAAGAAAATTCAATTTTCTCTTTTCTTTCACAGTAAATAGGATATTTTCATAACAATAATTAGATTTTGGTTTTCTACATCTCATGCCTGAGTGATTCTGTCAGTACAAACCAGAACCAAGCTCCCTGCAAGCCCCGAGGATCAAGCAGAAGCCCCTGGGACTCCCCTCTCCTGCGCCTGCTCCTATGGCAAGGTGGGATCTGATGGAGCTCTGAAGGAGCAGCAATGGGAAAGGAAAAGCACTGCTGTGCCCTCCCATACAGCTTGTTCCACAATGGGACATAGTATGCTCAGGGGAGCACAAGGCACGAGGGCTATTTGGAGGCTGAAACAAATTCGTGAAAGTCAACAAAGTGTAGGTTGTGAAGCATATTTCATTCTCCGAGAACTGAAAGCAAATGTAAACCATATATCCTACTACAGAGTTTAGGTAAGAAGATGGAAGGGTGTTTTGTTCCTTCCATAAAGCCACTGATACCTTGCACAGCAGTTATGCTACCGTGGCACACTGCAATCTTGCCGGGCTGGCAAGTGGAGGTGAGGAAACCCCACTAATAAAAACAACAAAATGCAGGCGCCAGCAGCAAAGAACCGGACAGGCTGGCAGACAAAGGCTTTGTGGAAGGCTGCTGCTGTCAGGACCAGGAAACGTTAACCATTAGGAAAAGACAGGATATCATATAAATTTACTTCTTCTTCTTCCTTTTAAAGATTATTTAATCCTAAATTTGGTTTGAAGGATGCCTGGATGTCACAAATCCAGTGTTCCAAGTCTTATGAATTCTTCTGGATAACAAGCAACTCACAAAAACCCTTTCATGGTTTTTCTTTTTTTAAACCATAATGATTACAAAGCGAGTTATCTTCCACTGTGAACATTTCCTTAGCAAGCATTTGTTTATAATGTTTTACAGAAGCTATTTCATTTATATACACCATCACACGTCTACAAAAAATGAGTTTTTGATATTTAAAGCCAGCTTAAGGAAATCTTTGCAAATACTTGGGAATCCAAGGCACGCATACAAACCTCAGGATTAGTATGTATAACATGTCTAAGCAAATGCAGTCGACATTTCAGTGTAGAGAAAGAACTGGTGGATTGCAAAAATATTTCCACCAAAAAAAAAAAAAAGCCTTAAACCCTATAACTCTACATCTGCTGCTTTGTTATGAGTAAAAGAAAGGTGAAAGTGCCTTCATGGACTTCAGAAGTTGCTTACGGTACTTCACCTGCATTGACCTGTTATTTCTGAGGCACATATTCCTCAGCAAAAGTCATTTTGAAGGGAACTTTGCCTCCCACCTTCTCTCTTAAATCTAAAGCCTACAGCAGTTCCCAACCTTTTCCTTTTCAACCCAGTGCTGCGAATCCTCCTTAGGCGTGACCAAGGCCAACAGTGCACTGCAAAGGCCTCCGGATGTAAATTTTGAAGGCCTCATCTGTTAAAGAGATTTAAAAACACAATTACTGGCGATTTAGTTTTAAATCACCTAGAACTACCATTGATCCTGTTCGTTGGCATCTGTGCTAGGCCACAGTCACAGGACAAAAAAGTCTTTTCTGGTGTTCAGGTTGAATTTCATAGTTTTTAATTTGTGCTCATTGCCTCTTGTCCTGTCACTGGACACTGGTGAGAGAAGTTTGCCTCTTCAGGTATTTCTACACATTGCTAACATCCTCATGAACATTTTCCAGTCTCAGCTCTTAGTATTTCCTCTTGGGAGAGGTGCTTCAGGCCCTTAGCCATCTTCATGGCCTCTTATTTATTTATTAACTTCGTGCTTCCTTGATGCATTTATTGCACAAGGACTACATGGTTATAGAAACACAGCTCACAGGAACGTAAAGGTTACTCCCCATTCAGCATTTGAGGAAAGGCTTTTGTTTTAAGTCAAGCATATCTTCCACTCATGTTCTGGGACAGACTAAGTAAACACTGTAGCTTGGCAGGCAGACACAGGCTTGAAGTTCTTCACAAAATTTGGATGTAATCACTTCATCCTCAAACAGTTGTGATTTGCTATCAGGTAGTCTCTGAATCCTTTGACCAATTAACTTTATAAACACATTTTGATTCATTTCCCAAAATACTATTCTTGACAAATATTAAAATATTCTCAAATTACAAACACAGTTTGGGGAAAATTCTAGTTGCTGCAACTTGAAGTTGCCAGGTATTTTCATATATATTGTGATTTATGAGCACAGATTACTGAAAATCAAGGTTTATTCCCATGGGACAAATTCTCTGTATTCAAACTCTCATCATTGTAATTGGGAATTAAGAATTTTACCAACTGAAGAACAAATGTTTTTGAACAAAGCAGAATTAACACGACTGTGGAGGCTGAAAAGCCTCTCCCCCTGGAGGTTTTCAGGATTGAGCAGATGAAGCCAAGCTGACTTGATCTAGCACTGAGTTTAGCCTTACACTTCAACCTGGAGGCTGGGCCAGGTACAGCCTGAGATCCTCTGGAGAGCCATCCCAAACAAGTTTCACATGAATCTAGGAATTTTATTAAGTTTAAATAGTGGAAACAGCCCAAAGATTATAATACCATCATATTTGAAGAGCAGCATTATACCCCTCAAAAAAAAAAAAAAAAAAGTTCACTGGCTAACAAAAATGGAAATGGGAAGCTCAAAAAAAAATCTCTTGCTCTTTCAGAATTATACCAAACAAGAAAAAAATAAACCTGGTATTCAAATGAAGTAATGCAGCACACCAGTATTAATCACAGGACAAAAATCAGTCACAACTGCATTGTTTTATTGGTGTCAATTCATTTTTAATCAGTACATCAGACAATTTTAATTTCAGCAATGATTGCAACAAAGTTAGAATGTGCTTTTATTACAGAGATGTTCAGTGATCTTGGACATGACCAACAGCTAGTCTGGACAGAGAAGCGAGCAGGCAGTAATGCACATCAGTTTGCACATCAGTGCTGCACATTCCTGCCACTGGGATCCCACCTCTACATCTCAGAAACAGAGAAGTAGCAAAGAAACAAATGCAGAGGGAGCAAACAGTTTAAGTACAGGATTTGTCTCTTGTGAAGCTAGAAACAGAATTTAGTAATTAATAAAATATAAATTCTGATTAGACTTCTAGAGTTTCCCATTTAGAGATCTGTGCTGTTACAAACAATGCTTCTGAAATTACTTTGGGTTTATTGACTTCTTGGGGTATAGTTTGCCTGACTTTTTTTCAGAAGCTTACTATAACACCTATTATTTAGGAAAATGTCAGCCACCAGTAAGCTGCTTTTCATTCAGCGTGTCCATTATTCTCAGTAATTTGTATCTGATAAAAAATTAGTTCTTCTGTGTGTTCATATGATCCTTTAATGAGCCAACTAAACATTCTTAACAGGTTTTCACACACAGAACACCCCCTAAATAAGACTTGCTGTTTTAGTTTCTGTGTGAAGTCGGGTAATAAGGATTAAACAAGCTAACCACACACCACACAGAAAGGGCAACTGGAAAGACTTAACAGATCTGATGCTAAGGATACAGGAACAAACAGTTTAGAGAAACCAGTTACTGCACAAGCAATCCTCAGTGCAAGCTTCTCAGAGCTTACTACAGGAGCTTGCACGCAGCAAGTTAAGGTTACCTTCATTTACTGACTCATGGTACCACATTTGCACCTTTTTAAAAAAGCACTTCCACTAGTTTAGCTACATTTATACACTTTCTTTAGATCAGTTAAGCTAGTGCAACACCTTGTGCCCTACACTAGAACACATACAAGCTACTGTTCAATGTATTTAGTTGCTTACTGTTTCTTTTTTTTTTTTTTGATGACCCCTCCACAATACCTCCAGAAATTTGTAAGGAAGGTGGTCAATGCTTTTCAGGACAGTCAACCTTTAGAGATCCTGTTTCTGTATAAACACTTCCATCACTAGAAGCCACCATCATCAAAAACAGGCATGCCTCCAAACATATATATACCCTTCTCTCCACTGAAACCAGCTCAGGCTTTAGAAGTCTGTCTTGCCCCAAGAAAAAGCCAGACAGAAGTGCTTCATAGGTCAGAATCAGCCTGTGATCAGAGTGAATAATACTTATTTTAGAAGCTTCCACATAAATGCCGTATTTATATATAAGGAATATTACTATTGCAGAGAAAATCACTTACAGGGATCTAAAAACCCATTCAGGAATCCCAAATAGGGATCTAAAATCACTTACAGGGATCCATCACTTATTCAACACTGCAACTGAAAGACAACGTACTTGAGATCTCTGAAATTTATCACAATACTGACTACAGCAAACATTACAGCTACATGGAAGTGCACATTTTTGAAAGCAGTGATACTATTTGATTCTCATAAAGTCCCTAAAGCACAGGAGAAAATATTTCTTCAGCTACTCGCCTACTCAGCCCCTCCTGGGATTCAAATAGTGTCTCCTTTAAGTCACACTCGTTGAGATGTTTAATGAAGCTTAGCGCGATGCACATGCTCCTGTGTCAACACCAGATTCTTTGCCAGGTTCTGCTGGATTTAGTTGCCCCTCTTCCTTTAGCTTCACTTGTCTAAAGTCTTCTCTGACTTGTTCTAAAAGATCTGGCTTGAAAATGACATCGAGTGCTGTCATTGCCAAAGCTTTTGCTGTGCGCAAAGCATAGAACTGAGCATTCTGTGACCCTATGGAAAAAAAGCAAGAGAAATTTCAAGCCACATTACTAATATTAGACGCAAACTACTAGAGCACCACATAAAGCATATTTTATAAAATAAGATCCTGGAGATTCAATTACAAGAAGAGATTCTCAAAAATCTAGCTGCATTAAGTGTGACTATCTTCTGATGCCTCAAAACAATTTTTTACATGCAGGTGCTTAACTTCCTATTGTCGAGGTAAACAAGATGGAAAATAGGAAAGCAAATGTTCACACTTCTCTTTTTAGAAGACAGATTTAAAATGTTATCTTTATTTGCAGAGCACTGTGTTTTATGAGTAAAAATTACTGCTATCTTTTGACTCATGTTTAGAAACTCCTCAAAAATACGCTGCCAGGGCTAACACTTCTAACTTCTTCAGAGTAGGCAGTATACTGAAGAGCAGTCTGGCTTTTAGTGTAAGGAATGGATCATCTTTCCCATATACATTTAATCTTAAATACAAAAATAGAAGTTAGAGAAATTGTCAGTTGCAGAGTTGCAGAGAAAAGCTAAGTTAATTGTTTCAGGGTCCACATTCAGCTCGGATCTCGTAATGCTCGAGGAAAGCTACTGCACTTCTGGATAGCTGTTTATATGCAGCCACTTCTGTATCTACTACTTACACTTTCACACATTTACTATACATCAGCTCTGAACACCACAGCAGCATGGGAAAACTTTAATGTTGGGCAATGCAAAATATCTAGTTTCTAAATACACCACCACAAAGAGTCAGCAGCCAGACTCCGCAACACCTACAGGTTCTAAACATGAACCTCTGTTTTCTACTTCCACTCACCTGCAGCTTCTGTGTACTGCTCAGTATGATTCAATGCATCAGAGCCAATATAAAAATAAGGATGAATCCCAGGGACTACAAAGGTAACATTTCCAAAGTCCGTGGAACCTAGAAGCAGCATGAAAATTCTCAGTGAATATGTGCTGAAGAGTTTTAAACGCTGTAGGAAAATGTACAATAGACATTATCTCCATCCCATAATTAAAACAGAATATCCTTTGTCCCAAGTACTAAAATGTAAGCATTTCTAATTATTCATTATCCATACAAAAATCCCCCATCACAGAGCCAAGCTTTTCCTAACTAGCCATCTTCAGATGCTTCTCTCCAGTATGCTTCTGAACAACAATCTGTTCCTGGACTGCAAGAAAATGCTATCAACATGTCCCTATTCCATTTACTGTTAAATTTTCATCAAGCATCTCCTGATAGTAAGGTGTAATTCAGAAAAGATGAAAGCTCCAAGCCTTGGAGTTTGGCGCAGGCCAGCTATTTCACACCCTGGTACAGCCCCTAGAAATCAGGCCCAACAGTCACCCTTCCCACTAGTATGCCAATGTTCCACATGAGGTAGGGACTCTGAAGAACAAAATCTATTTTTAAACAAAAACAGACTGAGGACAACTGTTTTCTGGTATTTTTTGATTGTTTGCAGTTATGGAAGCATTAACAGCACAAGTGTTCTTGAAAAAACAAGATCAGAACTAAACTCCAAACAAGAGTAGTACTTTGTAGATGTCAAGAAATCTTGAGAGCAATGCTGCAGATTTTAATGATTCTTTCATACCTAACACTATCAGTAGGACAGTAACTATCCCTAAGTACTACGCTGTCCCTTTAAAGATGCCATCCAGAGGTGATAATCCTTTATAGTAAGTCATCCAAGAATCCACAACTATGTCTTGAGTGTTTTAGTGTTACTTTTTTAAAGCCAAACAGGCAATCCACTCAGTAAAGTCAGGTTCTCCCCTACTGTTAAAAAGATGTTTAGAAGCTGGAGAAAGTGACACACCAGTTATTGTGAAACTCAGGTACCACAGAAAGCATAACACGACCTTGTTTCATACGGGGGTAAAAGGGGATAACCAACTAGCAGATCCCAATTAACTTTTTTCAGGTCAATCAGAATGTTTTTTTTTCTTTAGAGGTAGCATACGAAAGGAGTCTTCTAAAGATTTAAAATTTGTAATACATCAGACAGCATCCACATCATGACATCTTTGTAAGATGACAGAGAAGATATCAGTTATGCCTTAAGACTTCATATTTAATCGGTTGCAGAGTATAGATTTTATGTGGAAACATGGTTATTAAAAGTGAGTCCACAGAGACTAGTCTCCAACCTATTACCAGTTCCAAGTTATTTTTACTGAATGTAAGTTATTTAAACCAGGCATTGATGTTTTAAAAGATGAGAGTTTGCCAAGTCAAAAGTCAGACAGTTTTTAATAATATTGTGAGAGTCAATTCTTCCTATCAGAAGAATGTTAGGCCCTCAGTAACAACCTATCAGCATGTCCCAGTAGGTTCCATACAACCATCCAGAACTGTATACTTGTTAGAGATCTACAGATCAGATTTCCATCTGGAAGCATAAATAATAGCACAGTTATCAATAGGATATATAGATTCATGCACTATCTTCAATAGAAGGGTATTGGGGACTCCGGCCTCTAAAAAAAATATCCTGAAGCAGATGCTGACACCTATTCAAGTCACTGAGCACATCATGGAAGCCAGTTATTACCACAAGCATGAGAACAGGAGAAAATGCATCTGATTCCAGGAAGCCTTTATATTCAGCCCCAGACTTCAAAAGTGTATTTTCAAAACATACTGGCTCCTTATCAACTATGCCTCGGCTATCCACAGGACACCAGCAAAACCTCTGAACACTAAAAATGTTGAAGTTATCACAAGCAGGGGTGCCTCAACTAAGGCTGGGCCATCTGCTGTGGGAGGTCATCAATACCCTGAAGCAGAGCTATCTACCAGCAGGAGGAACAGCTCGTGGCACCTTCTCAAAGCTACCTCATTCTGTCACATCCTTCTGGTTGCGTGCAAAACAAGTGGAGCATGCCATGAGGCAGTGTGATTTGAGAGACTAAAGGAATTCTTCACAATGCTTAGCTGCCTAGAGCGATACCTGTAAGCAGACCGATACTAATACCCATGTAGAGGTGGCAGCGAGTATGCTCATCTGTTAACGACTTTTCTGCTGCACAGACATGGAGAAGCAACTGAGCTATCTTCCTTCCCTTTCAACAGAAGAACCTGATATCCTAAAAGAAAACATTGAAAACCATATGAAAACTAAACAGAAATAAAAGGTCTTGAAAAATATGAGACAAAACACTCAGCCCTCCCCCAAACAGGGTTGCAGCACACGAAATTCTGCTTCTGTCTCTGGAGACTACACTTTATTACTTCTGACCCCAACACAACCAGTATTCACAGGAGAAGCTGTGGAAAGAAAAGTCAGTAAAGGCCCACAGCAGCATGCAATAAAAATTTAATTTCTCAAGTATATTTTGACATTTGACAGGCAATTTAAGGACAAGACAGACATACAAGGAGTTTCAGTTTAAGCAAGTTAATGTTTAATATTTAATCTATCATGTAACTTGAACTAGGAAAGCACTATTAAAAGTAGGTGTTTATGTCAAGTTCACTGAAAGGATCCCCAGTATTCATATTCACAACCTCCTGAACCCTTAGTACAATGTTTTGAGGGAAGGAACCAAAACAGCTCCAGAAAAATTCACTACAGTAACCGTTCTAAAATAAGGTCCCTCACGTAAGACCCGTTCTTAGGTTAAATGAGCAAAGTCCTAAAACTTAAATGTACCATACTGAAGGAAGAAAAAACTGCTTTTCATTTTAATCTGATTTTAAATACACACAATAAAAACAATTGGAGAAAACATTATCCAAATTTGGAAGGGAAGTAGCAAATAGAGGAAAACCAACCAAAATAACACTAGATATGTTGTGGCCCCCCTCCAAAAAGTTTGGAGAACTGCCTCCAAACATCAAGATCTCAACTACCCAAAGATGATGTGCATTTAATATAGGGGATATTAGTAACATGATCAAACTAATGAGAATAACAGTTTTTTACTAAGCACCGCTGTTTCTTTCTGACCAAAGAAAGACCTTTAACACGAGTGGCCTACAAATGTTTATATATAAAGCTACAAACAGTAGTAAGTCTTCTAAGTGCTGCTGATACTTAAAAAGAGCTCCTGTAGAAGATTCAAGGAAGGAAAAAAACATAAAGGGTAACGAGAAACACACCCAGGCATTCAAGAACTCACCCTCCAATTACAATAGGCCTGAGAGACCAAAAAAATGAAGTAGTTTGAAACACGGTCAAGACCCAAAAGCGAGCACCTACTTGAATCACCACCTTTTGAAAACCCATGTGCTCAATTTGTGAACTAAAATTAGAAGCATAGGATTATCTGTTAATGGAAAGAGGTTTTGATTAGTTCCTGAGATACTTCCACTTAAAAATCTCTTCAAAAAAATCTAAAATTTTAGTTAGATGGTAGTAAACTTGTTTATATGTAAGTTTGGACAATATTATTAAACAAGGTTTCTAGAAGCTAGACCTCATCTCCACTCATAGCATAAAGCAGGATTCTGTATGACAAGCCTCAATTCATTCCAAGTCTTAAGTGTTTCATATTTGAAATATTTTCCAAAGATAACAGAAAAGGATTACAGCTTTTCGTGTGCTGGGGCTACTTCTGAGCTTCCAAAGCACACAAAAACAGGCCAGAGGCACGAACCTCTTACACTACTTCAATTTTTTAATTTGACCTTTTCCTCTGACCCATTTTGTTTAACTTAACTCTAACCCATCATTTCAGACACTTGGAAGCTGATCAATCTAACCTTAAGTCACAACAACAACAACAAAAAAAATCAGATTGAGTTACCTGACAAACCATTCAAAATAGAGTCTTCTGATATAAATTCTATTCCAAGCTTCTTTCCGTTCTCCTTGTAAGCCTTCTCCAGGCTCTTATTTGGAAGCACATTGTAGTAATCATTCTCTCCACCTTTTATTTCCACCTAGCCAAAAGAAACAAGTGGTTAGACATTTTTCTCCAACCTAAGCCAGTTTAATGTAAACAATCACAAACAAGGACTGGAGAAGTTAAATACATGCCCCTGTTTCAGGCCCCTATCAAAATGGACTTAAGTGCTAAGTTTATTTTAGCAATGTAACATTCAGCCAAACATTGGCCTTGATGAAAACAGCTTGTTTGCTGTCAAGCTTGCACTAGACAGCCAAGTTCCAGAAGCACAGACTTCATAGACTGCATCTCCACAAACAGCAAACAAAAATGACCTGCAATTGTTTCTAATGATTTCCACTGCAGGTACTATTAAGTTAGGTCAAAAGCAATTTAGTCTTCCACCATTTTTTTTTTTATTGTTTTTATATTTAGATCGGTTCTAATAATCATAGCCTCTTTGTTTATGAAGCAGTCCATGGGACCAGGTGGATGCATCCAAGCGTGCTCAGTGAGAAGGGGGCAGCACTGCAACCAAGGAGCTATGATTTCGAAAATGTCACTGAAGTAGAGGGATGTTCCAGATGACTGGAAGAGTTAAAAGTGACATTTATATTGAAGGGCCACGAGGATCTTGGAAATTACTGACTGTACCATCATACTGACATTATCATCTTGTCCTCAAGCTCCTGGAAAGATTACAAAGCAAATCCTACATCCAATACCCAGGCACAAGAACCACGAGGCAGTTGAGAACATCCAGCATAGATTTACTAAAGAGCAGATGGTGCATAACCACACTTAGCTTCTCATGACGATGTCTGGCGTGGCAGACATGGAACACATTGAGGTTCAAAGGTTTATGATCAGTGGCACAAAAACCCAAATTATCACATGTTTCTTGCAGTAAATTATTGGTGTCATTGCTGGTTTAGTGTTTTTATTATCATTACAGACAACAGGTGAGAGTGCACGCAGCAAGTTTGCCAACTATACCAAGCCAGTGGGGAGCAGGTGAAAAGCTGGAGGGTAGAGGCAACAGATAAGCTCAAGGGTTGACTATGTACTATTCAGAAGGATGTCAAGAGGCCAAAAAATAAAAACAGGTTGACAGAAACCTCAAGAAACCTCAGCTGAATAGCAAACAGTATCACAGAAATTTACATTTTTTCCAGCCAAACACCATGCAGAAAAATGCTGGGCCTGAACAGGGAATATCTCATCTCCAGTGTAACAGAAACACAGGACCATGAATACATACTTACTCTGCATCCTGTGGCCAGTGCTGCAGCTTTGAAGCAGTTCTCAACCTTCTCTGTCAGAACAGAAAGATCTCTCATTGATGGGGCACGCAAGTAGAACTCCAGCTCGGTGTAAGAAGGAATAATGTTAGGTTTCACACCACCATTTTTTATTACGCCTGCAGAAAGAGAAAAGCCATGTTAACAGTGTTAAACCCAACTGCTTGATCTTCACCCTGCCATGAAACTCTTCACTTGAACTAAATACAGACAAAACCAAAACATCAGCTCAGCATGAAATACAAAATGCCAAAAATGTAGCGCATGGACAAAATTTCATCACCACATTGGATTAAGTGGGATGCGTACATGCTTTCCAGTGTGATTTCATCCTATTCCTTGGTTAGACATCCATTATGAGCCTAAAACCAAACCAAACTAGCATTTATAATTAATCCCCTGGAATCTGATGCATCACAATTGTAAAGCAATCTGTCTGCCATTGACAAAAGAGCTGTTATAAGGGCTACTGTGGATTCCATCTTTTAAAGGTTTCCACATCTAGGGTATTTCCAACTTCTTTTGCCAGCTGGGACAGAAATTTTATTAAGCTACATTTGTTTGCAATGCTGGAGTAATGGGCCTACTCCAGGGGACAAAGTTTGTTAGATTCCTCATACCAATTCTTTGGAATATTGCAGTGTGTACAACATGGACAATTTTATTCAAGGGTGAAGTGCTCCCTCAAGGAAACAACTATATAGCTTTCAGTTATGGCATCAGAGACATTAACATAAAATACCGTAGCATTCAGCTATTTTAACAATAAAAAGTTGTAGACCTCAGTATCACATTAGATTTTAATGCAGTAACAGCTAGCTATTTTACACAGGCTGCTTTTGTTCCTAGGTCTCCTAGCCTCAATTTATATATGTCAAAAACAACTGGTTTTCTCTAGAACCTGAGAAACTACCTTTTCTGCTTTAAATGGAAATACTGCACAAAATTACTGATGGGTAATTTAGATGTGTGTCACTGAAGCCTTAAAAGACAGCGCTATCAGAATGCAAATGGGCAACATATCTTTACCTCTGGTACAGAAAGTCCATAAAGACTAGGAACTTCCACCCCTTCAAGTAGAGCTTTCTTGTCTTGAATACAAAGTAAACAAAGCACTGAAACACCAGTCAGTACTGGTCCGTAAAAGGAACAGCTCAGGTGAGATGGACATCACAAAAAAGGGAACCAAGAAGTCAGCAAATAAGTAATCACACGAATCTACATGACAGGACACATTTGCTCAAAACAAGTTGCTTAATGAGCAAACAGCTTCCCCCTATCTTCAATGCACTTGTGAACAGAACAGGACAGGGTCTAGCAGCATGCAGTCTCTTCAGTATCGATATGCAATACTGAATGGAGAGATGATCTTAAGAAGTAGGCTGTCTTACAGATCGTATCCTGCTCCTAGGTGGAACTTCTTTTTTGCGAACTGTTTAATACTGCTTGAAAGGAAAAAATATATATTCCTGTTTTTCAAGGGGCAATGTTTACTTGGAAGTGGAGAAAAGAGAATCCTATCAAATATTAGACAAACATTGTTCAATTACACTGCTCAGAGATTCTAGACATGAAATAATGGAAACTATTTCAGTGTTTGTTAGTGGGTTAAGACTAAGATTTTTAGGATCACTTAAGGCAACTAGTGATGTTACTGAAGGCTGCAACACAAGACCTCCAACACTGCTGTAAGTAAAATGTTCCTAAAATTAAGCACCATTCTGGTTGCTTACACCTTCCCAGAAGCATTTTAAATATTTCCAGTTTGAAAATCAAGTTTATGGCAGCAGTTGTATCAACACAGCAATTTAAGTTTCACTGTAGTTCAGGACGTGCTACCCCTACAAGGTTTGTTTAGATAGTTTTTGCATATTTTACCCACGTGGCCTTTAGAAACTAAGAAACTACCATTTTAGGCTCAAATCTGATAGAAGACTTGGACACCTTTAACTTTAATCTTAACCTGCAACAACAGTTTCATACACCAAAGCCTGTAACGGTATGCCTTGTCTCCCACAGAGCTATAGGACAGAGAGCTCAGGCTGTGCCCTCTGCAGGAAGTTCATTTGGGCAAGCTGTACAGCAGAACTGCATACATATCCTCATCTACAGTGAAAAGGATTTGGGCTTCCAGATTCCATTTTGATATCCTGGAGAGAAATATGCACAGGTATTACATAGCACAAGCAGCCAAAACACAATGATCACAGGACTCCTGGAAGTTTTGTAGCTCACAGAATTTTCCAAATAGTTCTGCATTCCCAAGTCTTTTTAGAAATGGCCATATTTCTTAATTTAATAATTTCTTAATTTAACAACTTTGAAAAAGCTGTGTTGGGTGCAGTAAGGGAAATTGGTGCCTACAGGTAATGGGCAGCTTCCACCTAAACTTCTGCGACTTTCTCACCACACAAAAAGAAATGCAAGGTATTCAAGGTTAAGTTAAACTTAACAGTTAACGTATCTTACTGCAGAAGGAACACACATTTCTACCTGAAGCCCTACAAGGTATTAAACAATAGAATCCAGCACACATCTGACTGGTCCACTATTCAGAACTATAGATTCCTGCCATTGCTTGTTTTTAACACTTCAGCAAATCAATTTCAGTCACAGGACCACTATACCTTTACATAAATGTCAACATAAATTACTCTTAATTAATGGAATGCCTACTACAAATATGGTGCAGAAAGTAATCATTTTCATGTATCAACACAGCATGAACAAAACATGCTTTTTCAGAAGCATTTAATCTTATGCCTGTGCAAAAAGGCATACATTGGCTTTAAGGAATTCCAAGCCCTGTAACAAAGACTTAGCTGTTTCATTCTAAATGGCAACATCAGGTGCAAAGATTTAAGATTTGTCCCCTATCTACTTACATACAAGTGTCTGCTTCTGAATCTGACCCATAGGTCCATTTCCAGCAGTTAATTCTGACACCATGATTGTAAAAATTACAGACAAACTACTTCAGTTAAATAGTGCAATTTCATATTTGAGGTGACACTAGTCATTTAATGCCATAATGCAGTATCTTAAGTTGTGGGATTTTATAAGTTAGTATTTGAACAGCCTAAAGTCTTACGTGCTGGACGTCAGATTTAATGAAGATCTCACCATGAACTCTCCAGGTTGGTTTCATTTGCTGTCTTAAAACAGACAGATTGTTGTATGCAAGAACAGCAGCATCTAATGCATTAACTCCTTCCCAAGGATAAGCAGCAGCATGAGAAGCTTTTCCATAGTATTTCACAGTCACGCTAGGAAATAAAAGGCATTGCTTACTTGCTGTTCATTTACTTAAAAAACCCTCTAAAATACAAAGTTCCTTTTGTTCACACAATTATATTTAACTTATGTGCAGCAGAACACCAAACAATTTACCTAGCACTACACTGTTACAAAGCTAAGCTGTATTTGAGTGCAGGACAGTCCTGAAAAAGTTCTAGAAAACTAATGGAATGAAACAAAGAACCAAGTGAGCAAAAGTTCCCATAATGTACAGCTTTTCCCATGTATTGAAGGCTTCAGATACTAATTGAATGTCTCCACTTTTCTGCCTATTGCCCATTTATGCCTGCCTATTCTGAGACAAAGCTACTAATATTCTTCTCTGAGGATAATAAACTTTTTCCAATTCAAAATGAGAAATTGATTGTCCTAGTTCTTGCCAAACTTTTAGACATGTGCTGCATAAAAGACAGCAAAAGCACATTAGTAATATCACATACAAACCATGCCTAAATAAAAACAAGTTTTAAGTGCAATAAAAACACAACCTAGTATATAAAATATACATACCATGCTACCTCAAAGATGTCCTTTCCCTTCACACCTCAAAAATGCTGGTAGAAATGTTTGCAAAGATAGAGAAATGTAGTGCAGAAGTTGCAAAACTCAAAATACTGTACCTAAACATGTCCAGCAAGATGAAGCCAAGCATGAATTCTTATGAGTGTCGCTTCTTAGGCTTATGAAGTAATTTATGTGGTGTTTTGAATTACATGCAAACACATTACACTGAATACTTACATCTATATAAAGTATTACCATTTCTCAAACACAAATACTGGTTTTATCCATCCTAGGGTTTGATCTCAAAACCCAGTCCTGTACATATATCACTTCATCCTCGGCCCTCACTCTCCACCAAGACACACACACCACTTGGCTCTCACCCAGCCAGACACAGCCCTGCTGGGCTGTCCCCGCCTTGCACAGACACCAACTTAGCCACTTATCCTGAACTGACCTCTCATGTCCCAAGCCGTGGCACAGCTGTAAGTCTGTAGCTGTACTGAAATACTGGAGAGCAAAGAGGGACACAATGGAGTCCACGCTTGAAGTGGTCAAAGTCTCCCTCACAGATGACTGCAATCCAAATTAAGGTTTTGTAATGCCCCTTTCTTTCCACACAGGAATCTTACATCCTGCTGAGTTTTAATTACAATTATCACATATGTAATCAAGAAAACTTATCCATTAACATCCCAAGCACTAGACTGTGGTCCCTCAAATCAACTTGCAAAAAAGAAGGCAGGACAGATCCCTAGCTATTCTCCAAAAATAATGGAGAGGAGACAAAGCAGAAAGTCATGTTGCAATCATTTTTGTTTGCAAGAACCATGGGCTGCTGAACAAAAATTGTTCTTTCAGCATTCATTTTCTTGTAGCCTCTATTGCTACATGTCACATTCAGAATAAAAACACATTTTGGTGAATAATACAACCCTGAACAAATTGATGAGTATCAGCAGAACAACATGGATCCTGTTTGACCAACAAAAAAGTAGGTTGATTAGGTGAAGAGTAACTGACTAAGAATTGGCAAGTTATGGCACATATGCAAAACAGTTATCCCAATACATTCATTTTACTTCAGACACAAGATAGCTGAATTCAGAGTTTGCAGATACAGTAAAACTAATAATGCAGTGATCAGTAATCCTTAAATTCCTTGGGAACAACCAAAAGGCCAAATGCAATGAATGAAAACAGCCTTTGTGCCTCTGGAATCTCATTATTACATAAATCGTGGGATAAGCTGAATATTTCAAGCTGTTTCACTCAGTGCTTCAGTTCCATGCCTCCTCCGTATTCAAGGTTTAAAGGCCATGTAGGGCTTGTATCCAGCAGGAGACTATCACCTCTGAAGGGAGATCCCTACATGTTACTGTATCAACCAAAAAAGGCCATTACAAGAGATGAAGTTAACAGAAAGACAAATACATCCGTGAAAATTGTATTTTGAAGATTATAGTCTTAAGGGACAGCAACCAAAAGCCAAGCAAAGCCTCAAAAGGACACTGCAATAAGAACAATGAAGGCAAATATGAGGACTAACTATGGAAGGATGACTAGTTCATGCCAACCCTGTCAATTTTTACCATTGAACTAAGCAGTAACTGAGGTAAATTATTCACTAGGAAGATCACTGACAAAATTAAAAGGAACAATAAAATCAAGCACTTAGGAGTCTGGAAGGTCACATGTTTGATTAGAGAACCCAATGCAATACTTGTAAAAAACACTCAACACAAAATCTCCTTTGCACTGAAGGGAAGTAACTAGTAGAGTCCCTGCAGGTTCAGTCCTTGGGATCGAGCATCACTAGTAACCATGGAGTAAAGTGTACTAACAAAACCTGCTGGTAAGACTACTGCTGGGACCCTATGAAAACAGAAGAGGTTTCAAATACCAAAAGAACAGCATGACCCTGCAGACCAACATATCAGGAATAGAATTAAACTCAAAAATACTTTAGAAATCATGCAGTTCCAGACAAAGCATGTCTTTGCAAGTTGCTTGCTTGAAAATGACTTAAGTGGAAAGTTCATTAGCTGTCTATGAAATAGACCTGTGCCTACAAAGGCAGGCTTTTGAAAGTCACATCCCTCTAAGATGCATTTATGCTGAGATTTCCAGGAAACAAGACACTGTGGCTCCAGCATTAGCTCAGAAAGGTCTAATATAATTCCCCTGGCAGAACTGTGAACAGTTCTAGTTAGGAACATCCAGCAAGGAGCACTTCAAGATGAGTCTCCCTGAATACAAATGAAGAACAACCACAGAGAATAAACACTAGAGCTAATGAAAAGATGGCAAGGCAACGTCCCCAAAGAGCTATCCAACAAAAAAAAGTGGAGTGAGGGTATGACTGCTGCCTACACATATTGGGGGTACACATGAAGTAATGCCAGGAAATAATTTCGGCAAAGACAAAGCTGTTGTTAAGAGTTAATAGATACTGAATGGCCATAATTAAATTTAGGCTAAAAATTAATAAGGACCCAAAGAGCAGTCAGGCTTAGCTGGTTAGCTGTTTCCAAAAGTAGGAGAAAAACCAAGCACTTCCACAGCTGACTAAAATATACAGAGAACTACATGACTTGATAGCCAGGAAAGCAAGAAGCTACAATCAGTGAGATGTCCCCTTGCATACTTTTTTTTTTTTTTTAAGTGCTTTTAAAATGATTTTTTTAAAGGCAAAGGATTATCACATGCACGTATAAGAATAGCCCTGAAACACAAGAGAAAATGGCCTGGGGGGGGACACAAGATTATCCCTGAGCAGCCAACTATGTGAATGCCATGCTGAACGCTGCACTTTGCACTGCTCAGAGTCCACAAGAGGGATACGGCTCCTCAGCTGACTGCAAACTCCTTGCCTGGAGGGCACCTGCGAGGTCCCCTGCCTAAGTTCAGCCTCTTCCAAGCAGCAACCCCGTTCGGGGAGGGGAACCAAAGCCAACAGCAAGACACCCCTTTCCACGTGGACCCACTCACTCACTCGTGCTCAGCCACATCAGGCAGATAGGCCGCGTTTTCTTGCGACGGGTGCGCCATAAACACCAC
Source organism: Anas platyrhynchos (assembly GCF_047663525.1). NCBI lineage: Eukaryota > Metazoa > Chordata > Aves > Anseriformes > Anatidae > Anas > Anas platyrhynchos. Next base: position 82,666,008 of record NC_092589.1, read on the forward strand.
ATCCAGGTCGTCAAACGCCCCGGCGTTTATCAGGTCAATTTTGCCACCTCCTTGCTCCTCCGCAGGCGTCCCCAGCACGGCGACCTGCAGCAGAAACACACCGAGTCAGGAGCGGGCACCGACCGGGGGCACGAAGGAGGCACGAAGGGACCCTCAGGAGGGCTCCCACCTGCACGGCGCTGGGAGCGGGCTGCGGCAGGCTCTCCAGGGCGGCTTTAAGCCCCAGGGCGGCGGCTGCCCCCACCTCGGCGATGAGGTTGTGGCCGCAGGCGTGCCCGATGCCGGGCAGCGCGTCGTACTCGCAGAGGAAGGCGATGCGGAGCGGGGCGGGGGGTCCCTGCGGCCCGGCCGTGCCCCAGTCGGCGCGGAAGGCCGTGCCCAGCTTGTAGCGGGGCCGCACGGCCCAGGCGGCGCCCGGCAGCTCCCCGCTGGCGAAGAAGCGGGTGAGGGCGTCGTGAGCGTGGTGCTCCTCGTAGGCCAGCTCGGGCCGGCTCCAGATGCTGCGGCTCAGGGCGCCCAGCCGCGCCGCGTTCAGCTCCACGCCCTCGCACGCCCGCTGCTTCAGCTCCTCCAGCAACGCGTCCTGCGGCCTCATCGGCACCCGCGGCTCCCAACGGTTCCTAACGGCTCTTAACGGCTCCCAACGGTCACGCCGCGCGCACCTGCCGAGCCCACACTGCGCCGCCCGCCGCGGCCGCGCCTTTTATAGGCTCTGCCCTGCCGCGGGGCGCGCTGGGAAATGTAGTTCTCGTCGGGGCTCGGGCGCCGCCGGCCATTTTGGGAGTCCGAGGCTTTGCTGCTGCCTCTCAGACCTTTTTTTTTTTTTTTTTTTTTGGTCTTTCAACATCACATTTGTTCCCCAGACTTTCCCTTTATTCCACAGTCCCAGAATGGCTGAGGTTGGCCACCTGCCCCGTACCCTTCCCACATGGACACTGCCCAGCACCATGTCCAGGTGGCTTCTGAACATCTCCACAGAGGAGGCTCCACCACCTCACCACCTCTCCGGGCAGCCTGTGCCGGTGTTCAGTGACCACACAGCACAGAAGTGCTTCCCAGTGCTCAGACAGAACCTCCCGTGTTTCAGCTTGTGCCCATTGCCTTGTCCTGGCTACAGGCACCCCTGAGATGAGCCTGGCTCTGCCTTTTTTGCACCCTCCCTTTGTGTATTTCTGTACATTGAGGAGATCCCTGCTCTTCTCCAGGCTGAGCAGTCCCAGCTCTCTCAGACACTCCACATAGGAGTGGTGCTCCAGTCCCTTGATCACCTTGGTGGCCCTCCGATGGCCTCTTTCCAAGTCTCTCTTGTATGGGGTGGAAGGGAGGGAGTCGTTTCATCAACCAGAAGTCCTGTCTGCTTGCAGTTTGCTCCCCCTTTGACATGTCTGTGGGATTTTTGGCCCGAGTGCTTGAAGTCTCCGTATGGTTCGGCTGACCAAGCAATGGTGGGTCCAGATCTCCCCAAGCAGCATATCACCGACCCCACAGCCTATGTCCCAGCCTCTCCACTGCAAAGTGAATTTCCTGCTCCTTTGGGACAAAGGCAATGCACAGCTGTGAACTTGCAGCAACACCCAGCATGGATGCTTTCCTTGTTGCAGCCCACAGCACAGAATGCCAAGTGTGTGGGCTAAACATCTGCACAGCCCAAGCACAGACAGTGTGACGATTTCGGGAAGCCTTGGCCTTGCTGCCAGTATGCTGCGTGCACCATGCTGCTGCAAAAGCCCAAGTGATTGCCTATGGCCTTGCTGACTTTCATAATGAAATCCTGATGATCAGATGCATATTTTTTTTCTTCCCCCTGGAGCTGTTGTGCAACACAGCTTTTGTTTGAAGTCCCATGTGCACTTATAGCTAATGAGGACTCACCAGTAGTTGGAATGGGTGTGAAGTGCTCGTCATGGGTTAATATTAGCTACAAGCCAGATAGCAGGGTCCTTGCCTGTCTAACTGTTCAGTACCTGACAAAGTTGAAGTCAGCAGAAAAAAAGAAAAGAAAAAAAAAAAAAAAAAAGACTAATTCTGGCATTTTTCTTGTATTTACTGAAGTAGTGAAATTTTACTTTTTGTTCAGCTTAATGGACAAAACTCTTCTCCAGTCTGTTTATCAACTGTTTATCAACTCTGCTCCACAGTGTTTCTGTCACCTGGAGAAGTGCTTTGGCATGCTGAACATCAGGTTTCCCTTCTCCTTTTCCTGGTGCCACCCAAACTTTGCATGACCCTCGGTCACTCCAAGCAGAGCTCAGGCACTCATGCCCCTTACGCAAGTGTTTGTCACAAGCTATTTTTACTCTTGTAACACACTCCAGCAAATACCGTGGTTGTGGTCTGTTCTTTCCCTCAAATACTTTCAAGCAGACAAATGCCTCCACTTAGAAACACACCCTGGACTTCCAACTGTCCCATCCATACTTCCAGTCAGTGGTAGACAGTGCACATACATAGCAAAAGGGTCACATAAAGTCTTCTTGTCTACTGATTTTGAGGGCTGGGAGCCCTTTGGAGCAGGCAGGGTGTTACCAGCATGCTTCAGCAACAGCCACTCCAGGCATCCATCAAACCCAACCTCTTTTGCACTCACTTGTCTGCATTGCTGAGTGGCTGTTCAGAAAAGAGTAGATCACACCTAGGGAGAGCTGGCTCACACTTTAAATTGTAATAAGGGGAACACAAGCAAACAAACAAACAAAACCCACAACTTTTTGTTCCTAACTACCCGGTTCCCCAAGGCAGTATTGTTTACTCTATAGTTTCATATTTATTCAACAAAAGCAGGGCTCTGCTCAGCCCCTTAGATCAGATTCATCCTGTACCCTGTACAGCTTTATACACTTGATCTTCACCCAAAGGTGGGTGCTTTCAGTAGTTTTCAAACTTCTGCGTTGGAAATGTGCATGTTCTGTGGTGTGACATGTAAGTGACATGAAGATGGTTCCTCAGGTGGATTAAATCTAGGGTGTGGACTTCATCCATTTGCTCTAACAAAGCCATAGCCCTAGTTTTCCAAGGGGAATAGAAGCAGAGAGAACCCTGAATTGGGTTTCATAGGTATTTGCTGCCAGTGGGCAAAAGGTGAGGGGCAGATGGGGACTCAGGCCCCATTTCAGCGCAGAGGAGGAGTATCCTACACAGAGCACAAGCTCTTCAGCCTCTCCTTCCCCAGACATGACCTCCTTCTCTTGATATCCTATCTGCATCTGCACAGTGCAGAGAACTGGAAGCCAGGAGCTTTTTGGGCAAGTGAGTGTTCTGCCAGGTTGCTGCAGTGGCTCCATGGGGATCAGATGAGAGCAGTCAGAGACGTGCCAAGGCAGGGCCAGGGTGACTGTGAGCAAAAGGGCAGAAGCAGGGAGGAGGCCAGTTCACAGATTGGACCCCGTCTAGGACTGGCTTAGGCTGTCTTGGAATCACAGCTCAGATACATCTTAGGCTTCTAAGTCTGTCAGATGGCCTTGACAGCATGTCAGTAGTAATGATAGGTGATGACAGAAAGCATTGACAGGATAAACCCAAAGAATACAGTAGGAAAATTATATGAAACAGACCAGAGTCTTGACATCCTAGCAATTAATCAAAGTAGAGAGGCTCCAAGGGGCTTGACTATCCTTCACAGAAGGGATATCACACCACAAGTGTCTCCTGTCTCTACAAGGAGCAAGCACACCAAGAGGCCAGGCAGAGTGTGCCTGAGGGTGCTGTTCCCTCAGAGGGCCTTGCTGGGCTCCATACCTTCTCGTGCCCAGGAGCTTCTCTTGCCTGGGCATTTCAATGAGCAAATTAAGTCAGTGAGATGCAACTCAGAAAAGAAAATGGTGTTTTTTCAGCTGGCTACAGTTTCACAAGTCACATAATATCTCTCTGCCCCCCATGGGTCTTCCCTAGTTCCACCATGATTTTCCCTCTCTCAGACAAAAACTCCTGCCACATGCTGTCTTTGGTATTTGTTGGATCTGTACATGAGTGGATGTAATTCACTAAAATGGCAGGAAAAAAAAAAAAAAAAAAAAAAAAAAAAAAAAAAAAAACTTTGCAACAAGTTAGGAAATTTCTTTCTGATATAGTGAGATAAACTGTTTTGGGCAAAGGTCCAAAATGTGCCAGTGCTGGGAGTGGGGTGGACAGAATTGCCTAGCTGGGGGCAAGGGGTATCATGAGACTAATGGTGTGGGGGCAGTGAGTTGTTGGTTCAGCTCAGCTCAGTGAGTTGGGGATGAGATGAGGATGGTCAATCCCATCCTGGCAGAGCTGCTGGGAGCATCCCTGCCAAGGCCATCCAGCAAAAAGAAAATTAAACTACATTTACTGCTCTAGCTCATTATCAGAGGAAAGGGGGATCTTGGCTAATAGCAAAGCATGGGAACAGTTTTGTATAAAGGAGAAGAGTAAGCAAGACCACAAGAGTTAGTTTTCTCTGTCACAGTTAAAACAGAGATGTGAATTCTGAAATCAGATCTATTTAGGAAAGACAAAGCAAAAGGTGTAGGTATTTTTAGTTGTAAGTAATGAATGTATGCCAAGTGAGGGCTTCTAATCCTGTTATACAAAGCCCTTGCCTTCCTACTGTTGTTCCTATGTGTCTTCTCCTTGGTGTGTGTTAATTGTTTGCGTGGAAGAACTACTGGATATTTACACCAGAGGTGTGATGGTACCTATCAAATCAAGCAATAATACTTTTGCTCCTCATATTACAAAACTTCATCTCACAGTTGTTAGACTATCACAATTTTTCCCCTATTCTAGAAGACACTAGACTTTCAATATCTTGTGCACATTCTAAAATTCATTGATTTACACTGCTAAGAAGAAAACATTTCTGTTTACTAGTTGCATTTGCTATAAGTTGTACATTGGCCTATGATTATGAGAATATTGTAGTATAGTTGACATAAATAAGAAATCTACAAAATAAAAAAAATATACAAAACATGTTGTTCTGATTTAGTAGACATGTATGAGTGCATTTTTTAAAAACAAGATCAAAGATATCATGCTGACATTTCTGTTTTGCTAAACAAATTATAACACACTATTAGTCTGCTAAAAATACCATTACTAGACAGATGAAATGCAATCCAGACATCATCACTGTTGTTTCAGAAAAGCAAGAACCATGCATATATTTATTTGTGAGTAAACAAAAACAAACTTCGCAGCTGCTGATTCAATTCATATTCCTGGAACCAAGCTGTAAACAAATACTTGTATTTTTGTTTTAGAGGGTGGATGAGGTTTTGGACCTTTCCATTGGTCTAAAGGAAGGAACATCTGTTGTGGCCATAAAAAACATGATGATCAAGTTTACCTCATCCCACATTAGCAACATTAGGCATTTAGGTTGAAATCCAGATCTGACTGAACCCAATGAAAGTCTTGTTATTAAATTCAGGGTGGCCTGGATTTCAAGGCAAAATCCAAAGCTTTAAAACAATAGTACAGTAAGTCCTAAAAGCAAAAGTATGTTGATGCTATGTGTAGAAACTGTAGGCTGACTTGCCTAAAATAACATTCCAGCATGGTTTACAAATAGGCTTGTATTAGGAAGTACTTATCAAGACATGCAGTGAAGTGAGAGTGGATTACATGTTTAAAAAGCAAGAGTGGAAAGGGGGTCTTTGGTTAGATCACAATGGCACAATCACAATAGAGCACACAAATTTTAAAGATCTTGAGAAGAGAGATGTCTTAAATCACTGAAGCACATTGTCTTATTTAACTGTGAATGGATAAAGGAGGCCACAATATTTTATACATTGCTTATTAAGGGAAAATAAATGCACGATAGGTGGATTCAGAAAAGCAAACCCTTCTCCCTCCTTCCATATTGTTCCCACCACTTAGGAGTTAATCACAGCATAGTCAAAATTCCATTGTCCAGAGCAGACAGAGTCAGAAAATATGAATATATATTTTTTTTTCCCTCAGATTTGGTCACATCATGTACAAAACTTGGAGTTAAATTGGAAATTCCTCACACAGCATTTTTATTCCTCAGGATCTTTTTTGTCCTCCTTTCCCAGTCTCCCATGTGTTAGCTATTTGACTTAATGGCTAAGACCTCACCAATTGTTCAAATGCTGTGAACCTGCACCCAAAAGGGCAATGCGAAAACTGTGCTTGGAGCTCAGATACATTTGCTCAGAAGACAGCTGTGGCTATTTGAGATGTCACTGCCCCCAGCTCATTGTAACTGCCAAGGATGCCTGCTCCAGCTCTGGTGGCAGAATGAAGGACACAAATGTCTGGGAGCTGTTTCAAAGTCCAGGAGCTTAACTCCAGCTGCCCCTTCCCCCCTTGGCATTTTATGCTTTAAATGCTGGACTTTATCCTGAAGCAGCTTAGAATTAGCTGCGTTTTCAGCCTGCTGACTCTGCTGTGTGGGTGGTATCCTCTGGGAGAGAGGCAAGAATATTGTAAACCGACAGAGTTATTTTCAAAACAATCACTTTTATGCACCATTAACCACAGGGACTGGTGGAAGCTTTGGTAGATTTAGACTGGTTCAACAGACCAGTGCTCTTGTATCTGATGCATATTTACATCTGCACTCAGAAAGCTGTGTGAATGCAGACAAGATTTAGCTGTATTCTGTATTCCTGCTGTTTTTTCTTTTCCATCTGGGCTGTAACTTTTTTAACAAGAAGCGTTAGCTAACTTCATGAACAGTTCATGAAGTTAACATGAGTTAAGTATTGCCAGTTAGGGAAGGTAGCTCTTGGAAAGATAGGGCTAGATAAACTCCTGTTAGTTTCTTTCGTTAACATAAAACTTATCAGCTACTATGGGGCTGCTTGAAGTTGCACAGCAGAACATAAACAGAGAATTAATTCTCTACTAATAGCCAATACTCTTAACACAGAAAGCTTACTGACTGCTTGTTCTCTCTTCCATATTCAACCTTTGTTAGTTTTGTGATTGCAAGAAAAATGGCAAATATCAAGATTCTTGCCTTGGAGGAAACTGCCTTGAACCTTTCCCACTGCTGCAATTAAAAATCCTGCTTCCAATATGACTTTTTATTTCTTACACTGTTAAATTTACATATATATTTTAACCTCTAATAAAGTCATGTATTTCACGTTGTACTATGGGTCAAATGTTACATTTGTACCATTTCTGTAGTAGCAGCACCATTATGGTCATAACGCTATTAAAACTTGAAGGGATTTGTGATGAAAATGGCCTAATCACATGGATGTCCCATCAAGACACTTAATGATAAAACAGCCCCGTTACTGACCTTGTTGTATTAGGTGCTTTGTTAATTGATTGTGCTTTAGATATTCAACTCCTTTCTACCTCCAAAAGGCAGGTTTTGCTCATTTAAAGACAGGTAAATTAAACCATTCATTTCATAATGTGATTTATTCACTGGACTGTAAACACAATCAGTCAAGAGGGGAAGGAAAAGTGACCATAACAGCTTAAGACTCCACTGCTACAAAAACTTCTCTACAGTCTCTGAAACAAACCACTTCTTCTTGAGTAAGCCATCCTCTTCCTGAGTAAGAAGAGCTTGCACATCAACTGTTACCACTGGCTTTCCTGCTGTAAGCTCACCAGTTTACTCAATGACCTCTTGTGTTATGGACAGCACCATGAACAGCCACACAGAAAACAGGCAGATGGAATGGTCAAAAATTAAGTGGATTCATGAGACCGAGTGATATCCTTTGTAAATATTTATTCAGCTAAACAGAAAGTATATAAAAAAAAAGTTACACAAATCTCCACACATTTAATTGCTTCTCTCCTCTGTCAATTTTTAAAAAAGGTTGATTTATTTTAATGTTACCATGAGTGCAAATGTAAGTGAAAATGAAGTCTGTGCAAAATTTTTCAAAGTAACGCAAAAGAGATACCTGTTTACTAACATATGTATGCTCCCAATTAGTTACAGTCAGGTCCCATTATGATGAAAATAAAGTTTAACTCTGATATTGATTCAAACAGAACTGCAGGCAGGCCCAAACTCTTTTAGCCCATTGGAGAAAAAATATTTTGCAGCTCTTACTGATCTTTATTTTTAATCAATTAATTTTTCAAAGTACTACAGCTGTTTGTTCATAGACAATCTCTGTTTGTGGGTTAAGCAGACAGAAAATGACTGCTTAACCCAAACAATACAATACTCAATTTTCAGTGCTTTAAATTCCAGTTTAAATATAGAGGGAGTTTTTTGTTTGTTTGTTTGTTTGTTTGTTTTCCCTCATAAAAGACTTTATGTGAAACACTCTAGTTTATTTTATTCTAGTATACTGTTTTGAAGTAAGCAAAAATATGGTATATTTACAAAATCTTAAATGGATTATTTCTGTTAGGCATCACAGTATTACTACCAAGTACTTTGTTGTGGATTTAGTGGTACTGAGGGGTTATTGAGACAGCAAGCCTGCAGCTTGCTGTGTCTAATTGCAAATCCGTTACCCCCAAAGCTTTCTTTACTATTTATTTATTTATTTTTTTAAACCAAGGTATGAGGGACTGCATAACCATAGATACAACTATATTAAGTGTTGGTATCTTTCATAATACCTTGGGAATTAAATTAGAATAGACATTGGTTTTGCTCCTATTACTGAACGGATTTGTACCAATCATGCAAATGCAAACAGAACACGTTTCATTTAATAATGATTATTTGCTTAAGTTATTCATGTAAAAATAAATATTTCCATAAACATACTTTATCAATTCACTGTGGGAATAAAGAAACTGGTTATAGCCATTATAACACAGATTTATTTTTTTTTAGTCTTTATTTAATTTAAGTAATATTGCATACTTTAATGCACTTACAGAATATGTTTTCACTCACCTTGTATAATCCTAGACTTACTGCTGTCAAGAATAGGTTTTATGAAACCTGACTGTCCTATTGTCCCTAATCTTTTCACAAAATGGGTGACGGAGGTGGCTTAATGTTAACAGGAAGAATAAGGGTATGCCTCAAACAGCAAGATGGCCAGGACTGGTGACTGTAATTAAAACGTTCATCATCTCCTGCATTCTCACACATAGTTCATGCACCGACAGGCATTTGTGTGCTCTGTAGTATGTTTTATGTATGTTTTATACCACGTGTGTGTGACCTCCCCATTCCTTGTCAATGCTGCTTATCGTATCACATACAAAATCTGTCCATAAGGCACTGGTTACGACTTGTGTGGTGCCAGGGATGTATCCCCTATTTCAACCATGTGAAAAGAAGTCCTTCCAGAAATCTTCCTGGGGATAACTCACATGTCATCATTTCAAATCTAAAGCCCTACTGAAAAAAATCACCGTTGTAGCAACAATTAATTCCTCAAGCTTTCAGCAAGGCTGCTGGAGAAGACAACCATGAGTACCTCTTTGCTGAAAGCAGGGCTTGCCCAGGGTTCACCATCAGGAAAATATCAGGCTGCATTAACTCCCCTTGCAATTACACAAAACTCTCATATATAAACGATACCAGTACTCAGTTGCTAAAATCATTTCCCGATTGAATTATATCCAACAGTATATCCAACAGCTAGGTAGAACAAGAGGTTATTAATATATATATATTAAGCTGCAGGATAGGGAATCTGCAACCTGCTGCAACTCTTAAGCGTCCACAGATGGCACAGAGTGACCTACTTTGGGATAAATAAATCAGAAAGAGAGAATAAAGTTGCCCTGGCAGCGAGTGCCTGTACCAGCACTGGAAAGCGAAGGTGACGGCAGGCACAGGGAAGTGACAATGGGTGTCCCACGGCTGCCAGCTGCCCTGGCAGCCCAGGCATCTCCAGGACGTGCTGGCTGCTCTGCAGCCTGCACGCTGTGTGCTGGTAATTTTAATCTGGGCTTCCCAGCAGCAGGTGCTTCTATCATAAGACTCTCTAGCGTGATTGCTCTGCAGATTGGCAGAAAGTCCAAGGTTTGAGCAAGTCAGAAGAGCAAAATTAAATTTCCAGCCCTTGCAATGTCTTTTCTGGAGTCAGGCTGGATATTGATTCTACAGTATCACTTTTTACTTTTAGTAAACCCTTAGCAAACATGTAACTTCTATGAAGAAAAAAATATTGTCCAGTACTTTCAATGAGCACCACAGACATAAAAAAATTCTCAGGATTTTCCATTCTCCTCTCGCTTTAAGCTATACATTATCTATTAGAACTACTGCTAATTCCAATGGGAAAATCTATTTTTTTTTCCTTATAATATCAAGTGTCTTCACTCTCCTCACCAACCATCTTAAAAAATTCCACCTATTTTCCCTATCATATCTGTCCTTTTCCAGAACTTTCATTAAACAAAGAGCAAGGAGATGCTTATGTGCCCAAGGGAGGTGCTTGGATGCCCTGGGAAGATGTTTGGGTGCCCCAAAGATGGACTTGGGTGCCCAGGGAGGTTCTTGGGTGCTCTAAAGAGATGGTTGGGCACTCCAGAGTAGTCAAAGAGCTGGCTGGTATCATCACAAGACTTACTCAATTACCTGGAGAGGTCCCAGTCAACTGAAAACTGGCAAATGTTATCCCAAATTTCAAGAAGGGCAAGAAAGCAGGCACTGGCAATTACAGGCCTGTCAGTCTGACTTCAGTACCTGGTAAAATTATGGAGAAGATTATTCTGGGAGTTACTGAAGAACACCTGAAGGACAATGCAGTCATTGAGCACAGCCAATACAGGTTTGTGAGGAGAAAGTCCTGTTAATTTGCTTTTATGGCAAGGTCACACACATGTGCTTAACCAAGGGAAGCCAGTTATTGTAATGGTTTTGGATTTCAGCAAAGCTTTAGATACTGTATCTCACAGTATCCTTCTGGACAAAATGCACAGGGTACAGCTACATGAATACCTGATGCAATGGGTGAACAGTTGGCTGATGGTCAGGCTCCAAGGATTATACTTAATGGGGTCACATCAGGCTGGTGGCCAGTCACTAGTGGGGTTCCGCAGGGCTCCCTTTTAGGGCCAGTTCTCTTCAATGTTTTCATAAATTACTTGGATGCAGGACTTGAATACACACTAAGTAACCTTGCAGACAATATTAAATCAGGAGGAACTGTTGATTCCCTCGAGGGTGGAAAGGTCTTGCAGAGAGATCTTGATAAATTAGAAGGCTGAGCAATCACAAAACACATGAAATTTAGCAAGAGCAAGTGATGGATTCTGTCCATGGTAAAGAGCATCTCTGGCTGTATGTACAGACTGGGGAGACAAAAGGCTGGAGAGCAGCCCTGCAGAAAGGGACCTGGGGGTTGTGGTCAACAGCAAGCTGAACATGAGCCATCAGTGTGCCCTGAGAGGCAAAAGGGCCAACTGTACCTTGGGTGCATCAAACACGGCATTTCCAGCCAGCTGGGGGAAAGGATTGTCCTGCTCTGCTCTGTGATGGTGTGGCCTCTCCTCAAGTACTGTGTGCAGCTTTAGGCACCACGATATAAGGACATAAAACGATTAGTGTCCATAGGAGGCTACAAAGATGGTGAAAGGTCTGGAGGGAAAGACGTATGAGGAGCAGCTGAGGCCCCTTGGTTTGTTCAGCCCAGAGCAGAGCAGGCTGAGGGGAGGCCTCATGGCGGCCTGCAGCTCCCTCACGAGGGGAGCGGAGGGGCAGGCGCTGAGCTCTGCTCTCTGGGGACAGCGACAGGACCCGAGGGAACGGCTTGGAGCTGGGACAGGGGAGGGTCAGGCTGGGGGTTAGGGAAAGGTGCTGCACCCAGAGGGTGGCCGGGCACTGGGACAGGCTCCCCAGAGACATGGGCACCTGATGGAGTTCAAGAAGCATTTCTGAACTGCCTGTGGGTAGTGTAAGGGTGTGCTTTTGTGCTTTCCCACCAGTCTGGCACAAACACTCTCAAGAGACAGCAGACTAAACATCCATATGTATTGAGACGACAATTGCACAGTTAGAACACTTTGCACTAGATCCATCATGATTTTTAACCTTTCCTGCTCATTCTTAAACATTTTATACATTGCAGGCCTTTTAACTCAACATGAAGAAAACAGGGATAGATTGGTGTCAAACTTTTCCCAAAGCATTAGCTTTATGGAGATACATTTAAACACTCTGGCAGGGAAAAATGCGTGTCAGGAAGAAGGTAAAGGAATTCAGTCATCCATCCTTCTGCCAGGCTCAGTATCAGGTGATTAGATATAGTCCTGCATAACCTGGTCTGATCCTGCTGTGAGACAGGGTGGTCTGACTGCACCTTCCAGCCTGATTAACCCTATAGCCAGATATTGGGAACTATTCTTTGCATTAGACTTTAATATGGGGAGCCTTAGCAAAATTATTTTTCTTGAGTGCCAAAAGCAACTTCCAAGTTTCCATTCTATAACCAATGTGGACGGAGATCAGCTAACCGACCAGCAGCTCTCCCCTAGTGTTGGTGTTCAGCTTACACCAAAACCATTTCAGACATCCCGGTTTGGAACCACACTCCTGCTTCAAAGGGGAAGGAGCCCTTACCCGTATGTAAACAACAACAGAAAATTATTTCCTCAAGTAACCCATGGATCATGAATAGATGTCCTCAAAATACACATCTCGTTTGCTACTACAGCTCTCTCCTCTCTTTCTGCTCCTTCAGTTACCACACATGATCCGCTACTGCTGCTGGAGTCCCCACTGGCACTGCAGCTGTACTGTGCACAGACCTTTTCATCAAGCAGGCACAAAACTTCACTGCCCACCCATGGTAGCAGCTCTGACACCACCTCCCTGTGCAGAGAGGGGCTACTAGGAACCGTGAAGAGTTCACAAATACACAGCCTGCAGCACAAAACATATTTCCTCAACTTGCCCTTCTCGCAGGGCAGGTCTTGCCCTAATCCAAGCAGTGATTACCAGCTGTCATGTTCATCTCTTTCATGCCCTCTGCAGGATGCAAACTGCAGATTGCCCTTAGGGAGCAATGAAAACAATGAATGTGTCCATACAGTTTGCACAGAAAATATTAGTAAGTCTGGTTAATGTGCAAAATGGATCTTTTTCATGCATGGTAAGACCCTATGCATGAAGACACGTTCAGCATGTGTTTGATTTTGGTATGAATTGTCACTTCAGTAAGTCCACTCACTAGTAAAAATGATGAACTTGTGAAAGTGTCTGTAGAGTCAGGCCTTGGACCTTACAATTTTCTGAGATGAAATATATGTGCTATGTTTTGTTTGGGCTTGCATTCTCTCCAGAATGCCTCTCCCAGAACTTGAATGTCCTCACCTGGGTACACCAGCCTGCACTGCCTGCAGAGGAGGCCAACGCTCAATTAAGCTTAAACAGATGAAAGTTGAATCCGTTTTTATTTTCTCTAGACAGATCTAGAAAACCACTACTCTGCTATTGGTACATTTTGTGCGTAGTTTCCACAAACCAGAAGTATTTGGCTTTTTTATTATTATTATTTTATTTTATTTTTTTGCAAATGTGTCTGTCTTGGTTCAGGAGACTCCCAAACACCCGCCAGATGAGCTGTTTCTGGAAAGTCTGTGGGGACAGCTCCTGGCTACGTGTAGAGAAACTTACCCAGGTGGGCAGATGTGTGGCTGGGGCAGGAGACTGCTCTGCGCATGTGGTAGAGGTCCCAGGGTGAGAGGCGCTTTATCTCATTCAGCATTATAAGGGATTAATTTGTTAATGAAGCTTTGTTTAGCTTCACGGCTAAGACAGCCTGACATTTTCATTTGTTAGATATCTCCTTTTCTTTTATCTTCTGCAGATTCCGTGCTCATGCAGGAATAAGCAATTTGTGTGCAAAATGTAAAACAAACAAACAAAAAAACTAGAAAATTACTTTGAAAAAAAATTAAACACAAAAATATGCCAGTGCCTAAATTATTCTGAAGAGACTGTAGGGGTAATACAGTCTCTTTAATGTTTTTTATATTTATTCTGCTGATGATATCACCCTACTAACTGAAGTATTTTTTATCCCTCGTGACTAATTTTGCAGCACAAATCAAGAGCTGTCAGACTGCATAAATCTGAAGGCAAAGAAACTACTGTTAAATATGAAAAAATGGTATTGTGTGGTACATAGATATGAGACCGAGCTGCTTTAAAAATCTTGAATAGATTTCAAAACTGAAAGCAAGAAATATGAACACTGTACACAGAATTGACAAGATAGCTCAAGGATGCATGCCTAAGATGTAATTTCTGCAAGAGAAATACTGTTTTTTTATGGAAGAAGTGCTGTTATAATACTGGGTCCATTTTGCACACCAGAGTCCAGGTGACACTCTTGCAGCCAGTCTCAGTTCCATTCCAGGTCATTTCAAATATGCTGTAGATCAACATCTACCAGGTCACATCCAAGCCATTAAGGGAAAGGTCAAAGAATGTGGAAGAATCAGAGGCGAGTTCCCAACAAAGGGAGTCAAGTTCCCTATATGCAGGAACAAAATCAAGATCTCATCAAAGCATTCTTCAATACTATGACCTCCATCCTGATCTCCCCAGAGGAACACTGACATTCAACTAAAACACAACGTGAGGAAACATCACAATATGCACATTCTTTCTTGTGCTCCAGCTCTCAGAGTTTGTGTCATGAAACTGGCTGTTGGCTGGCATTTGAAGAGGACTGACACCTCATTTCATTTGGCTGAAATGGCTAAATCTCTCACTGGTACGGGACAAATAGATTACAAAGTTGTTTGAAGCTTCATACCCTTATGATAGCCCAGATGTCTTGAAATGAATACGATGAGGAATCTCACTGATGCTTGGTATTTCATCTGAAGGTGGTGTCCTCATCTCAGAACTCTGAATTTGGGCTTACACTTAAACCTTTCCACTGGAAGGAGAAAATTTAGTCTGACACAGTGATGCTTAGAAAACTCTGTTAAATCAGTAGGACTGCTCATGTGAAGCAGCAGGGTACAAGGAAGACTCCAGGTTCTGTGTTTCTGTATCTAGGTGACATTTAAGCACCTATGACCTTGAAGCGATGTCACAAGCGCATCCAGAACAGAGATGAGGATAAACATTAAATTCTTGCAAAACTTGTCAAAAACTTGGCCTATTCCAAAAATAACTAACTCAACTAAAGGCCGTGCCGAGTAAGCCTGAAATACGATCCATGCTCTGAACTTGAATTAACCCGTTCAGGATAGATGAACAGTCAATCTAGTTTCATAGGGTATTGTTAAAAACTCTGTGTTAAGCATAGTGAAAGGTGAAGCATGGGTAAATGAGACACTGTCTGGCATCTCCATCTCATATAGAAATGCTAAGTCAAAGTTAATTACAATAAATAAGACATTTTGACTGGGACTACCTTTAAAAGATGCGAATGATGTCTTCATCATATTATAGTGGTATTTGAAAGTATGTTGCATTAGAAGACAAAAATCTATATAAAGGGAAAGGTTTTTTGTTTGCTTGTTTGCCTTTTTTTTTTTTTTCCCAGTTGCAGGCTTTATAGCTAACCTCACCATGTTTTTGACCAATTGGGTTATCATGTGGGGGAAAAATAAGAAACATCAGACTATTCTAGAGGTAAAACAAATGATTGGATAAGTTTTTGTTGTTGTTGTTTTGTTATATGTAAAGGAGGATTTTTAGGTGTGATAATGTATGAGTTTTAACTGAAATTTGTTTATCAAGATGCCATGGGTTATCTAGTCTGGGCCCAGTCTAGGAATACAACTGGATCAATTTAACTTCAAATAGAATTACCTAGTATGTTAAAAATACCTTAAGTTGAAAAAGTAGGATGCTTTTGATAACAAAAAGGAGACTTTGAAAGGACTTTTCTATATATTTTTACCAAGTAAGTATTTTTTTATTTTTTACTTTTTAATTTTTTTTTATTTTTTAATGACATACAGATTGTCTGTACATTGATGTAGCAGCTAATCTTTTTAAAAATAATTTTGTCACTTAATGGCCATATAGTCCATGGAACCTACTGCTGTGAATTATCACCAAAGCTAAAATCCAGCAGGCCTGAAATTAAAAAGTATTGCAGTTTATGTATATTTATTTATTTATTTATTTAGCGAATACCAGAGTTAACAAATTGATTACCAACATAAAGAAGAACTTGAAGGAGACAAAACAAACAAACAAACAAACAAACATATTTTATAACACTCTGTAAGAGCTTAGAGATTTCTTTGGAGGTAAATGAGCTGATAACTATCTCCTCTTTCCTGTGACTATGTTACTGCTGGTAATGACAGGTAGCACCCTCAGTAACATGGTGTGAAATTCTGAGAAACTGACTTATTTATAATTTCCTCCAAACCCGTAAAAATTGTCGCCATAAACCAAAGTGCCCCTTTCTGTTTGCTGACTGTTGAGGCTGAGGTTAGATATAGGTGTCTTGATGGATGGCATACTCCACCCTGGGTGTCCTATGATGAAAATACAGACGTAAAACACAGGATAGAGAGAACTCACAGTTTTATGACTAGATACTGCAATTTCTTTCTAAGTTCATAAGTTCACAGTAGGAAATCTGTTCTACTACATTTTCAAAACACCAGGGACAGAGTAATTAATAAGTCATAAGTTTGTGTTTTACAAAAACACCATCTGCCAAAAGTGCGCCGGATGTTTTCCTTTAAAAATGGAGGCTTCCTGCCTAATCCATTTTGCCTTAATCCTCCAGCTGCTTTTTTGGTCAAACATTAGCTCAAGAAAAAACAAAAAAACATTAACTTTATGATTATACACCATAAGACCTATACTTTCTCTCTTGCAACCTTTGCAACGTTGTGTGTGTGGGTGTGTGTGTTCTAACAGTCCTCATTGTCCTTCTAATTATTCTAATTATTTGTCAGTGTATCTGTACACGATAATAACACACATTAATGTGCTGTAGGCTGCTGCTGTGGGAGGACATCACCCAGCGTGGCACTGCTTGTGGAAGGACTTGCTGTTACAATTACTGGCAGCAAAACTCAGTCCCCTCTGCCCATCTGAAACTATACAGTCTCTGGAGGATTTTTTTTTTTTTTAACCGGCCCTTACAACAATATTTTGACCTAATAAATTGCTGTCTGCTGAGAATAGATGTACTAAGCCGAGCTGCAGATGGAGAGTCAGCTGCTGGCTGTGTTTTCCACCCACAGAGCCTTTCTCCAGCACTGCCCAAGGACATCCCACAGCTTGTTCTGGCTCACTGGGACATCACAAAGCCCCTCCCTACAATCAGAGAATACCCCAAGTTGGAAGGGACCCATGAGGAGCATCGAGTCCAACCCCTGGCTCTGCACAGGACCACCCAAAAACCAGGCCATGTGTCATTCTCTAAATGCTTCATGGACTCTGACAGGGTCAGTGCTGTGCCCACTGCCCTGGGGAGCCTGTCCCGGTGCCCGACCACCCTCTGGGTGCAGAACCTTTCCCTAGCCCCCAGCCTGACCCTCCCCTGTCCCAGCTCCATGCCGTCCCCTCAGGTCCTGTCGCTGTCCCCAGAGAGCAGAGTGCCCACAGGTGCCAGGGCCAGCTGCTTGGTGAAGCAGCAGAGCTAAGGGTGGATAGCAAATTTTTAAGGGTCCTCACACCTGCGTGTGATCTAGTGAAAAACAAAGACATTTATTAAACCTGACAGAATTTAAACAGATCAAAATTGATTGCATCTGTTTACATAACTGAGAATCAACCCGCAGCTAGGCCCTGGCTGGTCATGGCTCCCCCAGCTGCCCCACACAAGCGGGGCCTGGGGAAGGCTGCGGGGAGGCCCATGGGCTTCTGTCCCTTGGTGTCCCCTGGGGCCACCCGAGAGGTGTCCCATGAAGCCACCAGAGGGAGCCCACGCCTGCTCCAGGCCTGCTCGGACCTTGGCTTGAACCTATATGTGTGCATACTTGGAGCTACATGCACATGCTGTAAAGGCAAGGAGCGCTGCCTCTGCTGCGTGGTGGGAAAACCCCTTTCTGGTGGAAGGCTGCCTTCTCTGAACACTTGAAAATATGCTTGCATTGGCAACAAATTTGGCATGATTCACGAGGTTACAGAGGATGGTGACTAATTCATCCAGACTGAGGGGGTCACCAGAACTGGGGGAAGGTGGAAATTTTGAAGACTGTGTTCATTCTTGTGTATCCAGCTATGTCCCTCCGAAGCTTCAACATTTATCCCAAACCTCATGGTAGTCATTGCACCTTTGAAAAATAGAGAAAATAAGAAGTCGTGAAAGAAAGAGCTTAATTCTGCACAGGCATCGCTAGTTGGTCGCACTTAGACGTGCAGCCAGTGAAGTGTTGCCATTTTTTCCTCCTGGAAGTTCACTGATATGTGGCAAGAAGTCATATGGTAGCTGTTGAATTTGATCTCTGCTATTATCAATCTGAAATTCTATCTTTGGCCAAAATGGGGAAAAAAAATCTGCAGGCTCCATGTTAAAGCCGTTGGGATATTTATTGTCATTTATGTGGAGAAAATGCCATTTCAGCACGGCAGTTCAAAGGATATTGGAAATAGTTTTGAGATGAATCAGAAGTATATAGATAGATACGTGGTAGAAGAGCAGCAGAATGCATTACAAGAGAACAGTTTCCTGCAGTGAGGGAAGAAGGGCTGTAACTTGGCATAAATGAGGGCTATGGATGGGGACTACAGAGGAAGGCTGAAGAAACAGGTAGCACACGCCAGGGGGAAAATGATAATGGTACAGAGCATCACCCTGCAGGTGTGAACTGACACCTCAGGCTTTGGGATTTGTAGATGCTGAAGACAGTGAAAGGTATTGTGCATATGTGGCCTGTATAATACTTTTTTTTTTTTCTTTTTTTTCATAAAACACATGACTTGGTGCTTTGGGGAAGGCACCATAGTGCATGGGGCAAAGTAGGGCTTGCAAGTGTAAAACTAGCCTGGTACCCTGCCACGAGTTAAAAAAGAAATACAAACCACAAGACCCTGTAAAAGGAGGGGTGTAAACTCTTACCTCTTATCACCTAAGACACGAACAGGTCAGAAACACAGAGCCAACCACAGAACTAACACTGAACACATAGAAAGACACCATCCTACACGTGGGAGGCTGAGAAGAAGGATTTTGGATACAGGCTGCGCTTGTGGCAGGCTCTCAAACAGCAGACCTGGCCTGAAAAAAATAGATAAAATGCCTCAGTTCATGCATCTCAGAGCTGCAGGCTGCATTTATCTTCCTGAAATGTCCGCCCAGTGGCTTACGAGCCAGGTCAGGCCAGGCCAGGCATCTTGGACTTCCTGATCTCTGGGGAAACAATCCTTAAAATCTGTAGTTTTGTGTGGTGTGTGTGTGTGTGGTTTTGGCTTTTTTAGTTACGTTTGGCAGATGAATTCCATGGTATCTGCATGGACCAGCTCACCAGAGTTGTTTCTAGCCCTCCAGGATATCAGGTGGGGCAGGTTATGTTACTGAGACTGCTACATGCTTGCCTGGTCAAGTCATACCACATTGATCATTGACTGGAGATATCTCAGGAGGATTGCTGCATTTGGTAAAAATCTGATTTTCCTTTAAGAAAAAAATGTATTCTTCCTTAGATGAAATGTAACCTGAACACAGCAGGTAAACGTGGCGTGCTCTCAGATGGATTTTTTTCAGGCAAAATAAATTACATGTGTGAAAAGCTGTGGCAAAGTGAGGGAAAGTGGGCAGAGGGGGAACACAACCGGGCTCAGGGCACAGGTACCAACCAAAGGCAGCTGTGGTCTGCAGCACGAGTAGGCAGCAGTGGAGAGCAGCAGCCAGAAGCAGAAACCTCAGACTTGGCATCGGTCTTCCCACTGCTGGCTGCGGGGAAAGAACAGAGAGAATGAGCTGGAAATGACAGTGGTGTGTATAGATTATGTGCTGTATCAACGGGTTAAAATTAGGGGTGGAGACAAAACAAGCAGTCATCTTTCATGTGCAAATTACTAAAACCATCGTGCAATATTACTCCCCACAACACAAAGCCTAAACG
This sequence comes from Anas platyrhynchos, assembly GCF_047663525.1. Lineage (NCBI taxonomy): Eukaryota > Metazoa > Chordata > Aves > Anseriformes > Anatidae > Anas > Anas platyrhynchos. The sequence goes on from NC_092589.1 coordinate 82,685,892, forward strand.
CAGTCCAGTTTATCTCACCAGCCCTACCAGTGACAACACATCCCAAACATTTCAAAGCAGAACATTACATTCAATGCATTTTAACATACCATACACAGCCCTATGTCTGCAGCAACATCAGGTACTTTGGGAAATAATTTTCTCTTCCAGTACCTTTCTTAACCACAAAATTCAATAGCAACATCTATGCAGCTTCCCAGTACCTTTCCTAACCACAAAATTAAATGGCAACATCTATGCAGCTTCTTTCATATCTCTCAGATGACCCTGTTTTTCAGTTTTTCTACTTTTTTTTTTTTTTTTTTTTCTCCTTATCACTTCTAGTACAGGGCAAAAAAATGTATCAGCACTTTATTTATTGCTTACATACCAAGAATCTCTAAAGTTTGGACAGGGTCTGTCGATTTACTACACCATTAATTCCTAAAACAATCAATCAATATTCTAAATATGACAACATGCAATTTCTGAATAACCTGATGCAAGGAATGCAACTTATATATATATTTATAGTGAAGATTTAATATGTAAACTATGTATATCAAGCTACCTGCTATTTTAGGTAAGGGCACACCTTTTTCTTTCTGATGAAGCAATAAAGAACACAAGTTTCAAGTGTTCTTGAAGGAAGAGAAAGGCCTGATTCTATATACAATATTCTATATATGCTATATACATACTCTAATACTATATAACACTATATATATATACTATAGTACATATATTAAATATCCTATATCCTGTATGTCCTTTATTGAATGTAGCTCTAGGTCTTCTTTCAGGGAACAAAAAAAAAAGAAATAAATTATATTTTGATGTGTAAATTGAGGTCCATAGACCCACCTGGTGAAAGCGCAGCACTTTTTAAAGAAGTGAACACCTTTCATAAAAAGGGCATCTCAAAACTTGATGTTTCAAGATCTTAAGAATGACAAAATGGCAGCGATCTGCTTGCTACTACTTGAAATACACACGCAGTGTACATACATACACTGAACTACAACTGTATAAATACGCAGGCAAGTCCTATAAATACAAGAAAAGCCCTTGACCCCAAAATAGTCTTTCTGGTAATGAACTGCAGATGTTGCAGCAATTCACTCACCATTGGGTGACCTGTGTGCATATATAAACAATGTAATTCTCAAGCTGAAGTCAAACATTTGTGAACCACTCTACAAAAACGACTGCATCTGCTGCGCACGAGCCTGAGGATGGGTAGGTTGTGGGAGTGTCACTGGGTGAACTTCAAACAAAAGCACCCGCACAGCTCTTCCAGCCCAGGTGGGCTCAGCCAAGGCTGAAGGCCTCTGTTCTGGGAGTTGAATAAGCGAGGTTTTATCAGCCCAGGGGAACAATAGATAGAGAAGAATGCTGACTTCAGAAGCAGCACCTCTGCTGGGATGTGTGCATTGTGCACATTAATTCCCGAGGTGGTGTCTTTTTCTTTTTTCTCCAAATGCAGCTGAATTCTTGACCTTCCTGTCCTAGCTCTGATAACATTCTTCTACACCCTAAATGCGGAACAAAAAGTTCAGCCTCTGCGTTGCTGTTGCTCAACCTCAGAACAGAAAACTCCTTTAATTAGGCAACATATTTCTCCTTAATTGATAGATGTTCCCTTTATATTTTCTACTGAATCAGCAACTAAATATTTCTGCTTGCCAAAACTATTTGACACAGGTTCCCATCCAGCAAGGCATTGATTTTTCACAAGAAATGTTAACATTTTACTATGTTTCTCTCTTACTTGCTTACCTCCTAGACCCTTTAGGATAAGGATCAGCCTATTTGTAACATTAAAACCTCTAAAAGATCACAAGAGTTCCTCGTAAATAGTTGTTAGTCAGGCATATATTATTGTGGGGGGAAAAAAAAAAAAGCCTTGTGTAATCAAGATTCTAAGAGTACAAGCCTTTTAGAGGACAATAAGGAAATGAGGTGGAAGAAAATGAATGTGCTTAACTGCATGCTGAGTAAGAAACAGAGTAAAAGATCTGTTGTTATCCTACCCTGATAATCTTTATGATGCACCGAATTATGAAAAGTTTAAGTTTTCAAGACTTCAGACGTCTCATCCAACAGCTTTGAAGAACTGTCCGAGGAGCTGAGAACTGCTGACAGTTGTGCAACCAAATCTGTAATCCCCAGGGGATGTCAGCAAAGCAAGGCAGCAACAAAGAGGAGTGCGTTACACTGGCAAGTTTTACGCAGGATCAGAGCTGCCTTTCAGACTACATGACCTGAGGTCAGCTCCAAAGGGCAGGGAGGAAAAGAGGCTGATACAAACAGAGGTAATAGGCGGGGGAGGAAAAAAGAAAAAAAAAAAACTTGCTGTCTTTTAATTAATGCCAACCTACAGGGCTTATGGAAACGACGTGTTGACAAGCCAGTTACCAAGATTCAAGAAGATCACAAGTTCAGCTGACAGAAGTAGGCACTAGTTAAAAATTACGCTATGGGGAATTCTTAAAAGGCGTTTTCCTTTGTGCTTGTTGGCACTCAGACAAAAGGAAAAGACAGCAGCACAAACGCAGATCAAAACAGCACGTCCCAAATGTAGTAAAACCAGGACTTACGATCTACTAGAGCCATCTTCAGTGAGATTCTACCGGCATTCCTCTTTGCCTTAGTACTGATAAATACAGATATAAAGGATAAAAATGTATGTTAATGATAAAATATATAAATTGTTTTTAGAAGACTTGCTAAATTATGGAGGTTTCAGACTGGGAAGCAAACTGGGCTAAAGAAGCCATAGATTTTCCTCAAGCATGTACCATTATTGAACAACTAACACAGATGTATTTTGCAAGTTAGTAAACAAAAGTATTTGGGCCAGTCCTAAAATTTTGTATGAAATCTTGGTTTAGAGCCTATGATGTAATTAAATAGCCTAATAGCACTACAATGAACATTTTTGCAACTACATAATTAATGTCTATATAATAACAAAGACACTCTCCTCTACTTTTTGACCGATCTCATTTCATAATTGGTGGCTAACTAACACCACCAGTTCACCCTAACCCAACAAGGCGACCGCACAGACCAGAAGTAGCAGCATATCACACATGCAGGTAACGCTGCCCACTGAATCTCCCTTGAACATGCTCAGAGAAGACGATCCATGCCAAGGAAACATTCCTCCTAGGACCTTGCCAGCTGTTTTCTTCATACATATCCTACCCAGTAAACTAATGCCCAGAGGTCACATTTTTTTTCCCCAGTGGATCTGAAAATTTTGAGGAGTATTTAATCACATGTAGTTTTCCTTTATAAAGTATCTGTTAATCACAAATCTTCACTATCTCAACAAGCCTGTCAAATTTATCTATAGCTCAGTTCCTTAAAAATTTTAGATCAGACAGAGGAACACAGTTTCCAGCACAACCACCAGCAGGAGACAAAATGGGTGTAAAACATCAGTCTTAACTTGCACCCTAACTTTCAGTTACTGTTACTTTTCAGTATCAATTCATTTAATGATCACTTACTATGAAAGCAGCAGGAATTTTGATGTTTAAATCCACGACTTTCTTGAAATCTAAGTTTTAAAGAAACCAAAGAATAAGGAATCTCAAAAGACATGTCACAAAGGCTAACATTACACGAGCTATCAAATACCTTAATTATTCACTAAAAGAAGGCAATCAGGTAATTTAAGCTCTAACACTTGTACACACACACACAAGGAAAACAGAGACATGATTAAGGGGAGGCCAAATTGTTTTATTTAATTTGTTAGTGACCAATTAAAATTATGGCAGAAAGCTCTGCTTTTTTTTTTTCTTTTTAAAGAAGTTAGCAGTGCTCAATTTGGTGGGTTGGAATTCTAGGCAAATTCCAGTTGATTTTGTAACAAACACATGAACAGGAATTCCAGATATTGTTTCCAGAGCAAAAATTCACATTTGTATGAAAATTCCATGTTTGTACTTGAACTGGGACACAGAATGTAAAACTATTGTCAGTAGTGCATGAGTAAACCATTCACATTTGATCTGGAACCTTGACATCAGAAAGTTGTACTCTCCTTTCAGATTTTCCATTACCTTGTGCAAATCAAGTCAAGTCTTCATGTGTCAAGCACACACTTAAAATTGTCCATGTTTTATATACAAGACATCTACCATTCAGGCAGTGCAAAATACATCCTTTCATAACAAAACTAAAATGTACCTCTCAAAGTATGAACAAGAATATACACATAATACATGATGTACACTATTTACACAACCATAAAAAATATAATACAAGGATTTTTGTATGTGGTTACAAGACTTGACAGTCTTTTGCAATTTTTTTTTTTTTGTAATTTTTTTTTTTTTCTTTGCAACAAGGCATGTGTAAGTTTCCTGGATGGACTTTTTTTTTTTTTGCAGCTCTTCAGAGATCTTGGAAACTACGCTTGAACTTTTAGGAGAGTTTTCAAATGGACTGCCATCAACTCCCTGTTTTGGTCAGAAAGTTCAGCTGTGCCACCCACCCAGTGGCTGGGAGGCTTTGGAAGGACACTAGGTGATGGCGGGTCGCTGAATTTTGCCCCAGCGTAATTCTCTTTTTGGTTCGCTTCCGTGAGGGTGACGGGTTTCTTGGACTTGGCGTTTCTGAAGTTCTCTGTGTTTTTCAGCGGCTTCTTCTCTGGCTTGGGGATTATTTCTGCCGACACCGAGTCTTGCCAGAAGCTCTCCATCTTTTTGGCGGAGGCGATCTTGGCCAGCGGCACGCCGCACTTGCCCTTCTGCCTGTTGATCTTCGGTTGCTCACACAGGTGGAAACCGTGAACGGGCGGGCTGTGGGGGGCCGCCGCCTTCTCAGACTTTCCCATCTTATTCTTCAAGACCTGCGCAGACAAAGACCTCGCATCAGCGGCCAAGCCCTCTCTCCTCGAGGGCAGCCTCCCTCAGGGCTCCTCCGGCCCCCTGCCGTCCTCTAGGGCCAGACCCGGCCGCCATCACAGCCCACCATCACAGCCCCCCCCCCTTATCCCCTCAGAGCCCCCCCCGGCCGCCATGGGGCGCTGCGCCCCGCGCACGTCCCCGCCCTGCGCGCGCAGGGGCGGTTGGCGCGCGGCCAGCAGGCTAAATCCGGCTGTTGCTGGGCGCAGCGGCGGCCGCCCATTGGACGGCGCCGACCAATCAGCGGCGGCCGTTTCGCTCCCCCCCCCACCTCAACGGACGTAACGGAAACTCCGCCGCCGCCGCCCCTCACACGCAGGGCGGAGGGAGGGGGGCGAGGAGCTCCCCCCCCGCGCTCCGGCTGCCAACAAGCGGCCCCCCCCCTCACAATGTAAAAAACGGGGATAAAAGTAGCGAGAAGTGCCCGAGCGCCTCCCCTACCTCCTTCCTCAGCGCTCTGCCGGGCGCGGCTCTCGAAGGGGCGGCCGCGGGGGGCTCCTCCGGAGGGGTGGCAGCCACGCCGGGAGCTGGGGGAGCGCGCAGCTCCCCCGGGCCGTAGGCGGCCAGCGGCGTCCTCCTGCCCAGGCCGGCGCGGTGCTGCTGGTACTGCTGGTAGCGGCTGGGCAGCAGCCCCGCGGGGCCCGGCCGGAGCTTGCCCTTCCTCCGCCTCACCCTCTTGAGCGCCGGCCGCGATCCGCTCCCCCCCGCGGCGGCGGCGGCAGCGGCGGCCAGGCAGCAGCCGGGCTGGTTCTCGCAGTTGCTGTCCCCCCGCCGCAGGCGCTGCAGGAGGCCGGAGGGCAGCCGCCGGGGGTCGTCGGCGCCCGACGAGATGCGAGCCAGGAAGGGCGGCGGCGCCGTGGTGGTGACCATGGTGGGAGGGAGGCGGGGGCCCGGAGCTGCGGACGGGAGAGGGGCCGGGGAGCGGCTGCCGGGGCGGTGCGGGCGGGGAGGGTGGCGCGGTCGGGGCTGCTGCTAGGAGAACATGGCGGGGAGTGAGCGAGCGGCCAGCAGCGCCCCTGTGTTGTTACACGGCACGGCCCCGCCCCCTTCCGCCCTCCAACCAATCGGCGCGCCGGGAAGCCGCCAGCGCCACGCCTCCCCGCCGGGATCGACCAATCCACGCCGGCCGGCCGCCGCGCTGGCCCCGCCTCGGCCAATCGGCAGCGACACAAACAGTTGGGGCCCCGCCCGCTTCCGCAGGCCGCCCAATCGGCGCGCACACAAACAAGGGGCACTCCCCAGTCTCCGAGGCACGGACCCGAGGAGCGGGGCGGGGGGGCGGGGCCAGCCGCTCCCCTCGCCAGCACCGCCGGCCAATCGCGAGGCGCCCCACCGCCCGGAGGCCACGCCCCCGAAGGCCTCGGAGCCAATCGGAGGCGACGTAAACAGGCGGCGGGGGCGCGCCCTGGGGGGGGTGGCGCGCTCCCGGCGGGGCACGCGGTGCTCGCCATGGAGCCGCCGGCACCGGGCGCTGAGGGGGCTCCGGGGGCCCCGGCCCCGGCCCGGGAGGGAGCGGAGCGGGACGGGCGGAGCCTGGAGGCGCTGAGCCTGGCCGCCGGCAGCACCGGAGCGGCGGCCGCAGCAGCAGGGGTGGCGGCGGGGAGGCCGCAGCCCCCCTCGGAGGGCCGGCGGGCCACGCTGGCGAGCGCCCTGGAGCTGGAGGGGACGGTGCTGCGCGAGGGGCGGCTCACGCAGTTCGTGGCCAACAACCTGGAGCGCCGCATCCGCCTGAGCGGCGCCCCGCGGGGCGAGCAGCCGGCACCGGGCCCTGCACCGGGGGCTGGGCCCGGAGCTGGAGCCGGAGCCGCAGCCGGGGCCAGCTCCATCCCCGCCATCGACCCCGGGGCGCTGCAGGACGTGGTGGCCCTGGCCGGGCAGGTGGCGGCGCAGGTGGACGAGCTGCTGCGGGGCGTGCACTGCGGGCTGCAGGCCCTGACGGCGCTCAGCGTCGGCTGCATCCAGACCTACCGCGACGGCGTGGAGAGCCTGGGCGAGGCGGCCGACCTCAGCATCCGCGCCATGTACGCGCTGGTGGCCCGCTGCGAGGAGCTGGACCGCGCCATGCAGCCCGTGCCCGCCCTGGCCAAGCGCATCCGAGACATGAAGGGCACCCTGGAGCGCCTCGAGGGGCTCTGCAAGTAGCGCCGCACCCGCTGCTGCACCGGGGGTGCGACCGAGCGGGGTGGGCCACCTGCCCGCGGCCCCTCGAAGCCACCCAGGAGCCGGTCTCAGCCCCCCGGCCTCGCACACGGTGGCTTTGGGCCCCCTGTCCTCATGGCCTGCCACAGCCTGGGGCTGGAGGAAGCTTGGCAACTGGTGAAGGGAAAGGGTCTCGGTGTAAACGGCCTGGCCAACCGCCCGCAGCGCTCCGTAGCTTAAGCTCCATTAAAGAATTTGGACTCCACATGCCTTACGCTTGCTGTTTGTTGAGGGCTAGGGAAAACTAAGCAACCTGAATCCGAAGCAGCTGTCAGTATTTATTTCTGATTGAACCTGAAGTTGTGAACGCTTTCTTGATGTTTACGGGCGTACGTGGGTCTTTGTAGTTGACACTTAGTGCCTGACTGAAACAATTCTCATGCTGTTACAGTTAACAAATGGGGAGAATGCTGCTGTCTTACAGGACGCAGTTGTAAGGGCAGATAAGACAATTCGATTCACCAAAACACTTTCTGAGAATAATATAAAATCCACGGGATAGAATTGAGATCTGGATAAGAGCTATCTGAGGTACAAACTACTAAATAAAAGCCTTCAGATAAAATACGTTCTGCCTCTCTCAGTTTCTACAGTTCTCGTAGAAATTTTGAGTGATGTCACTGTGAAATGATGCTGTGATTTCTGTCCAATATGAAACATTTAGTTTGATGAGGAATATGTGTACATTATGGCATTAGACGGGTGTATGACTGGCATAAAGTAAATACTTTGGAAGAATTTACTTAGCTTGAAGCTTTTGTATACACATCACTGTATGCCGAAGTCATTTTGCTGTATCAGTATTTCCACTGAGGCTTGAGAGAGATTCTCCACTAGCTGTGGTTCCTATGCAACTGGGCTTTTAGGCAGTGCTTCTTAGTAAGCTGTTTATATTACAAATGTCTTTGCAACTGGATTTTGACAGAAAAATAATCACTGTGACCCTGAATATGTACAGTGGTGCTTTAGGTGACCAGTGGCTCCCAAAACATTGGAGAAAAGGAATCTAGAAATAATGCACAAGTCCCGTAACTTTTGGTTGAGGAGTCGATAGGTTTATAGTGTGTACAGCCAGCACCCCCATAGCCTCATCAGACCCACTGGTGAGTGAGAGACAGACACTATGATACACAGAACTTCTAAATGTGCACAATACTAAATCTTTACAAAATGATTAGCTTTTAATTTTTTATTTTTTTTTTAATTACCCTTGTTTGCAGTCCCTGGCTGATCCAGGGCCTCTCTGCATGGCTGACCCTCCGCCTTTTCCCTTGGCACAGGGGAGGTTTCGCATCCGGCTTCCAGCCCCAGCAGGCTGGGAATGGGCTGTGCTGCCTTTGTGGTCGGCAGCTCGCACGGTGGTGTCTGCTAGGGAGAAGCTGTGGCTCTGGGAAGAGGGATCAATTAAAGAATAGAGGCTAGTGGAGAGAAAAAGGAGAATGCAGGGCCTAGAAAACGTGAGAGGTTTCATAACACCCCAGGAACAGCTGTCATCATTTAGTTTTGGGGTATTCTTGGGAAAGCTTGAAATTGTCTATCCTGGAGATGTAATGGTTTTGCTAAGTGTGTGGTTTTTTTTTATACATATTTTTTATTTTATTTTTTATGTCAGGACAAAACCAGAGTTTGCTCCTGTTCTTATTGTTGAACTGCACATGAAAGACCCCTGGACATATTGGTATAGCCACGTACATACAGCTCCCCTTTATTCATCCAGTCTAAGGTTAAGCCTTTAAAGCTGACACGTTTTAGTACACGATCAGCTTCCGATAGCTTTTCATTTCCAGTCACCTATGTTCGATGCTAATTCCCTGCTAAAACTGTCGAGCCCGTAGAATAAAATCATTACTTTTGTGTTGTAAATTGTTAGCGATTAGCTGTTGTGGAAGTGTTTCACTTCTTAATTATTGCCTTTCCTGCTTGGTAAAATAGTTTGAAAGCTAATTTAAACTCTGCTCCTGTATGGCTCTGCGCTGGGAGCCATTAGTGTGATTGCAGAGCCAGTTTCAGTCTGGGCCCTCGGGCAATAATTTCTGAGAGTGATGTCATGCAGGGGACGAAAAAGCGATGACTGGCGAGTTCCAGGCATGAAGGAAGCGGTAATTACAGAGGTTTTTTTCATGTCAGCATGACTTGAACGAAGGGCAGACCCAGCTGAGCTGGGCAAAGTGGTTTTTGTTCCCACCTGGTACGCGTGCCCCGTGGTCTCTGTCCCCGTGGCAGGTGTGGCTGTGTGTGTGCTGTGCTTTACAGCCTCCTCCTTCCTATCCCTTCCTTCATTGCAGGAATGGTGCTGCCTGGCAGGGCCCGTATCAGCGCAGCCCTGCTGCCAGCCCTGCCTTTGAAGTTGTGTTTGGACAGCTTGTGAGCTCCGTGCAGCTCCGTGCCCGCCGGTGAGCCTGCTGCCGCCGCAGCCAGAGATGGCTGCGCTGCCTTTTTGATCCCCGTCCAAGCTTTCATGTGCATGTTCTGTGTTAATCCTGGCACTTCCCAGCTTTGGGACTGTTGAGCTTAGCTTTCAGGTTCGTCTAGCCTTTGTTGCTTAACCTGTCACGGAGCAGAGCAAAGCTATGTTTGGATTTTCCAAGAACCTCCCGTGCATTCACATACTTTTCTTGCACAATCCACTCAGTTTTACAATTGATCTTGTTTTCCTTTCCTTATCGGTTGCCAAATGAACTTTTGCTGAGACCAGACAGACAAGGTCAAAGAAGAAAAACACCAAAACGACGTGCCAAACACCGCGCAAAGCCAGGAGCAGAATTAGCTGTTTAGAAATCACCCCCCTGTTCTGGTAACTGCCACCGAGTCCCCTAGGAATTAGGTAAACTTAATTTCTTCTCATCCAGGACAACTGTCAGATTTGACTAAGGAAATCCTTTTTTTTTTTAATATTCATTAAAGTATGTTTGGTCCTGCTTCATATTCTTCGTATTTACATCCCCTGGCTGTTGACTGATCCCTGATTCCATATCCGTGCTATTCAAAGGAGCTTTACCACATGAAACCATGCCACGTCCTGGAGCAGGAGCGATTGCTGGTGTTTCACCTTTAAGGCTTTTTGCCAATGTTGCTCAACTGTGCCAGGAATTCAGTAAGTAAATATATCAACATTTGGTGCCTCTTTCTGCTGACCAGATACCAAAATATATGTCTTTTGGGTGGAATTTCCAGCTCTCCCTGTCAGATTCCAGACTATCTCACCCTGATCAGCACTGGCCTGTACACCTGAAGGAAAGCCTTTAAAAGACCAGCAGGTAGTGTTTCTGTTTCTGTCGCAGCTTACGTTTAGTGCTTGGAAATTGCTCGGAGAACAGGCCGTTCCTATAAAAATCATAAAGAATCCGAATAGTGTGATTTTTGTGAATATTGTCCCCGCTTCTCACCCCACCCTGGCCTCTCGCAGGAAGCGTATCTTGGATCGTCCTTCCTGCCACGTATGTAAGAGCACACACGAGGGCGAGATTCAGGACATTTCTCCCGTAGTGAGCTAACGCAACTATTGCATCAGAGGCAGGAACTGAAACTCGCTGGGTTTCACGTCTGCTGCTCCAGCTTGGTCACTGGGGAAAGCTGTCGAGATCATTGTTCTCCGCTATTCAGAGCTCAAGGAGGTGTGATCCGTGGACTTGGGCCCTGGGCTTCCACCTGGGAAGTTAAGATCATCCTGCCCCCTGATTAGATAATGCCAGAATTACACACGCCCTTACCTCGTAACAGGAAGAATGGTAAAGAATCAAAATGTCAAACTCATGCAGTTTTGTTTCTTTCCTCCTGTTTACACACACTAGAAGCAATGCAAAACCAAAAACCACTGGCAAAAAAAAAAACAAAAAAAAAAAACAAGCATAACCTCCTAACCCAAAGACTGCTAACTGGTCCTCTTCCCAAATCTGCCAGGCCGGCAGTTTCAGCAATAACAATAATTTTGGCTACCAGGATAACACGCTTGAACTGGCTCTCTGCAGCAATGTTAAAACAAATCCTGATGAGAATTAAGAGAAAAGTGTAAAGAATTTTAATATTGGTAAGGGTTGGAGGCAGGACAGTCGGTGCTATTTCCCAAACACTTCCCAAACTGCCAGCTGCTTTTTGTTAGTAGGGCTGTGCACATTGGTCAGAACGCCTCAATGTTAATTAGCTGGGAAAGCTGTGTTAAAACTGTCTTGATTATTTAGACAGATAACTGCTAGAGAGTGCTGTCGCTGCAATCAGTTACAGAATTTGCGTTCATGTTGCTTGTGTTACTGTAAAGTATCTTTGCTGAAAGTTGATTTAATTCAGAAGAGGGTACACATTTATTTCAGTATTTTTATTTTCACAAACGCCGTTTAGAGAGATAAGAAACCTTGAATTTTGTCCAACAGTGTATTTCGTGTCTCAGTGTCACCAGCCTTGGTTTTTCCTTATTTTCTTGTTGTACAATGCTGGAAAAATTCCCAGCATTGAACTTTCTTGTAAAGCAAAGAGCCGTGCCCAGTGAGTTGTGAGGAAGCACATTGTTAAGAAAAGCTTCCTTGTCTGGAAATACATGTAAATCTGGGGGGGAGAAAAATCCACGAACTTGCCAGACGATCATTTCTAATTTTACAGCAATCTAATAGTCGTGGGCGTCTGCTTTGTGACTGGGATTGTTTGACTGCACTCAGTAGCAGAAAATAAAAAATAAAATCCCGAGTTGAAGTCTTAGCTTGTTAATAAACAAGCTTTCTTTCTGGAGCCTCATACCAGCAGTGAACCTTCCAGCCAGATTCACTCGAAGGAGACTTTTCTTGTCTGAACTTGAACTGTTGCCATTCAAGGAAATGCTAAAGTGAAAATAAACTCCTTTAAAGTCAAAGTATCATTTGACTTTGTTCCTCTTTCTGTTTTCACTGCCTAGGCAATTTGTTTACTTGCTGGATTTTTTTTCAGGCTGGGACTTTCCAGTGACGTTTCCTCAGCTGGAAGGAGAGTGGAGTTTTTCACTACTAAGCAACTTCGGGGTTTTCCATTTTCCCAAACTCTTCCCCCATGCAATTTATAGTTGATGATACGGATCTCGTTTGGTTTTGTTTCCCTCTGTAGAGAAAGAAATATGCAACTACAAAAGCCTTTCATTTCTCCTGCTCCAATGTCATCAGCTTTCTTTTGTCTGCCAACAGCAATCTGAAATTTACTACAGTTTTCCCCTTCACCATTTTCCAGAGCTACCCCTTGTACCTCGTTTCCCCCGACAAAACCTTGTTCTGGACCTCACCAGTTCTCAGCATTAATATTTCATCCCACGTATCTTCTGTCTTTGTGTGGCTGGCTACTTCGGTCTTGCTAAAACCTTCGTGTTTACTTTGTGCTTATGTCCTCTTTCAGCTACCCTTGGTGTCTTTTGTTCGTATTCTGCCCTATGTTCAAAATACTCACGTGCGCTTCTTGGCACGAGCTAGCATCTGCTGCCTACCTGGTGTACTGTCTTGATGTCACCGGTTCCTTTATTCTTTACAGTGTGTCGGTAACTCACTTCATCCTTTTCTTTCGTTATTACTTTCTTGGTGCTGTTTTCTGCAGTGCTCCTTGTACCTCGAACATTCACCACCAATTGTCTTGTTTTTAAATCAACCCCGGGAGCAGACAAGTCAGAAACGACATAGATAGAGATTGCTACCAATCATACTAAGACGAAGGAACTACAGGAAAATTAAACATCTGTAATAGAAGAGAGCAAGGTCTCGCTACTTGACTCTGATCTATTTTAATAATATGCCAAAAAAAATGCAAACATCACTGAACTACTTGCAAAACGCCACTACTATAACTGCGTGTGCTGTGCTGTCTCCCTTGAGAGACAGGAAAATCAATCAGCTGCTGCTTACGCTTGCTCTTGAGATCTGGGTTATAGCATTCCAAACGCCACGTGACACAGTGAGGTGATGCAAGATTTATGAAATGCATGCAAGTCCCCAAAGCAAGCAATGTTGTTTTTTCTAGAAAGATTAAGTAAATACTCGAGTAAGGCTGCCATTAAATGGATTTCTGGCCTCCCCGCCTTCATTTGGGCACGTAAGCACGTACGCTCGCACAGAGCTCTCACTGGCTTTGATAAGAGCTGCATGTATTTATGTGGAAGCTGTGAGACTTATCAAGATGTGTTATATTTCTTAATTGCAGCACACCTTGCCAGTGGGTAGTGGTGGAAAAGGATGGCCTCGAATATTAGGAGTAGAGGGTATGCCAAATCAGATCCTGCTGTCCGTTCACCAAGACTGGCACGTACATACTTTAGGAAGGCAAATAAATTCCTTTAGAACAAAGACAGCACCTTCCTGTCAGTGATCCGTGGTCAACTGACACATACAAGTCATAACCAAAGGACTAATTCTACATAAGTGTTAAAATCCCATTTTGAAAGAAAAACTCATGTTGAGCTCTACTGAGTTGAATACCTGTAAAAAAGCTATCTTAACAGTTGCTAAAATTCAACTTTTAATAATGTTCCACTAGGCAGTTCTTTGTAAGTATGTACTATCTTGTTATAAAAATATACCTATCATCAACCATTACGAAAACTTCAATCTGACCAAGCGCCACGGTCTGTTTCTTACACTTTATCTGAACTTTGAGTAGGAGAGGTGACTGATGTAGATGTTGAGTAAAATAGGAGTCATGGAACATAGTTCCCGCATGTGGTAATATAAACCAGGAAAATTGCGTAACTTGTTGATGACTTCTGGAATTTACATAGCACTGTACAAACTTTGGATTGCAGTGTTCATTCATCGTCATTTACAGCTGTGAAATCAAATGGACTTAGTCTCTGTCCTTCACTATTTATGAGCTTTATTTTGAGATAGGGATGAATGCTTTGTCTTGGAAGTACGTTTTGCTAACAGACAAAATAAACTCTGGGACAAAACTGTGTTTGTTTCCCTACAAATGTGTAAGTGGGACAATTTGATAAAAATATCCTTCTGATAGTGATTTGCATGATACTTTGGGAACAAAAGTTTCCTGGGTTGAACGCAGGCAGTGGACTTTTTGTTACACAATGTACTTTCAGTGGCGTGATTGTCACTGCTGCCTGCTAGATAGCGTATCCTTATCAGTCTGTATTACTCCTGTAAAAAGGCATCTGGCTGATGCAAACGTGGGTAAGTCATACCAAGAGGTTTCTCTGTTACACCTATTTATTTATTAGTTGTTTTTTCCTTCTGATCCCTTTTCAGTTCTTACTAGTTCTCATGTGGAATGCCACAGCCGAGCCCTAGGTAGCACTCCTGCTTTAAACTACCTCAAACAAAGTAGATCAGCAAATATACTTTGTGCATACATAGCATTGGCACAGCCAGTGAGGTCGTAGGCTGAGATAACCTATTCAGGACTTGGCACTGATCCTTGAAATTGAATTCTCAGTGCAGGAGAGCAGCGTTTTGGTGGGTTAGTACAGAAGCAGCATACCCCTGGGGCTGAAAAAGACCAGAGATCCCACGGGGAGATCTGCAGGCATGGCTCCAGGTTGATTCACCAGAAGTATGAAGAAAGGATAAGCAGGTCAGTCTGGTGCTAGAGATTGCCTGCCTCTCTTCATTGACCTGCTGGGGTGGGCCTGCAGGGCTGGCGAGTACCCACTGCAGCCGCTATCTCCCTCAGCATCAGAAATGAGTCTATCTCTGAGGTGATTAACACCATCAAAACTGGATATACGTGTATTTATAATGTGTTTGTATGCCATGGTTCCTACCGAAGAAAACAATATTTAATGCTAAAGAGATGAGTGGAATTGAACTGTCCTTTGTAGCCGAGTCCACATTGTTGTACATGTGGTTTTGTTACCCATAGAAAATAGAACAAACAAACAAACCCAACAACACAACCTTTTATGGTGACACTGAGTTTCAGTAACAGATGCAAAAGCACATAGCCAGATCAAGAAAAATGGATGTAACCATAGTTTACTGACTATGGTTATCTGAGAGCTGTCCTGAGTTTCTTTAGGCTATGGCCTTTGAGCTTTTCCAAACTCTCCAATCAAATTCCTTTCACAAATCTAATAAAATAGGGCTAATAGGGCTGCTAAGAGGGTGAAGGGCCTAGACGGGGAGACCCACAAGAAGCTGCTGAGGTCCCTTGGCCTGTTCAGCCTGGAAAAGAGGAGGCTGAGGGGAGACCTCATGGCGGCCTACAGCTTCCTCACGAGGGGGAGTGGAGGGGCAGGCGCTGATCTCTTCTCTTTAGTGATCAGTGATAGGACCCGAGGGAATGGGGTCAAGCTAAAACAGGGGAGGTTCAGGCTGGATATCAGGAAGAGGTTCTTCACTGAGAGAAACTGCGACCGTGTTCTGATATTTGGTGGCAATACCAGATATGTGTAAGGCAGCCTGAACAGTCCCCATCTTGCCCCAGCCCTGCCTACTCCTTCCTGACTGTCTGCTGCTTTCTCCTGGGAATTTACCCACACTGTTTATCCAGCCACAAAACGAAAACGACACAAGGAACTTGACCCAGCTGCTCCCAGCAAGGAGTGAGGGGGAGGCTTGTCTGCAGCCTGCTTGCAGCAGCTTTTCAGCTGCATCGCTTCCCTTTTTTTTTTTTTTTTTTCCCCTGCGTGAGCACAGACAGCTGCTCAGCACAAGGGAGGAATCATGGAGCAGAAAGGGTGTGTGAGCCCAGCGCTCACAGCAGGGCTCAGCAAAGCGCTGGGGGCTGGCTTGCAGCTACTCAAGCCCTGCTGTCCTGCAGCCTGCAAAGCCGAGCAGCTTGTGCTGAAAAGAGGCCTGCAACTAGAGGCAGGGTTGTGCTGGAAACGTTGGTTAAACAATGGCTCGGATTTTAATTTGATGCAGTTAGATACATAAAAACTCCTTTCTGCATGGCTGGACCTTCAGCTGCCAAGTGGGTAAAGAAGATTACCTAGCAACAGCTCTGCCCTTTTCGATGCTGGAACAAACTACCGCGGAGAGAAGAATGGAAAATAATTAAGTGGGTTGTGTTTCAGGACAAAATGCCTCGTCTTTTCAGTCTGCCCGCTCCCTTTGTGGTAATCAAAGTTTGCATCTAACATGCAAACAATCAAAACAGGCTTCCTATTTTAAACCAGCACACCCTTATGCGTAACCAGGATTATGTCCATGCTGTTCATACTAATTTGAGACCCTCTATCTCTGTGTCATCGCTCAATAATTTATGTGTAATAAAGCATTTTAGATCTATTCATGACTCTCCGCGGTGGTGTACAAAAGGTTCCTGGCACGTTTTTCTAATTCTCCATGTTAGAGTATTTGTGTAGGTAGGGCTTGATTCACAGTCCACTGAAACTGGTAAAAGCCTTTCACTTAACTTTAGAAACCTTAAAATGTGTCCCATAGTGGGTCTCTGCCAAAACATCCAATTATAGTCAAAAATAAAATACTGAACTCGTTTTAGCACATCTAACTCTTGATACGTGGAAGGCTATGTGGAGATTTTTCTCCCCGAAGGGATTTTTGAAAAGCAGTTTCTGAATAGCAGAAGTAGATAAAGGAATTCACAAAATGACTTTTCATAGAAGAGTTAGGATTTCTAAGTAAAAGCCTACATCTTTTCAGTGTGGAAAGATTGTTTAGCCAACCCCCAAAACTTCAAACTACTGGAACATAGGGAGAACCTTAGAGGTCCAGGAAGCTGAAGTTCCAAGTTTCAGGGAACTGCAGCCACCTTCATACCTCCTTCCCTTTCACAAGGACCTTAATCTGAGTAACCCCTAGAAGTCCACCTGGACAATGACAGTTTCATACCCATATCGATTAAAGGTTTGAGTATGAGTAGGTTTATCTGCATTAATCTTAACTACGTGCAGAAGGCAGTGGAAACAAGCATGGATTTCAACTGTGGTTGTGTGGACAGTGAGGGAGAATGGTTACTAAATTCTCCAAGGCAAAGCCCATTCCATAATGTCTGTCATAAATAATTACTGTGTGATGTAGCCTGAGCTAGTGAGAATGTGGAAAAGAGTGCTTCTAGGCTATGCGAAATGTGTGTGAAATGAAAACAGATTTCTGCTCCTTTCTCTAAGGAATGCTCGGAAGAGGCAAATCTACAACCTATACAATGTCCCTGTCTAAAAGGACATTTGCCAACTTACTCTGAAGGTTTCTGAGAGCAGGGATGCTGCATATGTATATATTAGGATATTCCTCTTGCTCTGTGCTTGGTTTTGAGCGAAGCTCTTGCAGGGAAAAGTGGGATGTGTTCTTGTAAAGCTTGTTCCACAATGAATACTGACAGAAAGAAAAGCTATTTTCATAAGGCAATGTTTGAGCATCTGATTTTCTCTATATGTTTGCATACATATATTTTGCCATAATTTAATTTGTATACAATATATATATATAAAAAAAAAAAAGGCCATGTGGCTGCTAGGCTAATCACTTTGCTTTACTTCTTTTCCTTCATCTTTGGCCAGTTTCTTGGGACATTTTCAGGACTGCAAACACCTCATGATAGAGACTGTGGTCTTCATTTATACATGCACATTACAGTGCATATTTTGTATATTACAGGCATATAAATCTGCAGGTATTTTCTCACATACTGTATTATAGCTAATACATATGTTATTTTTCACAGGCTTTATGTTCACGTATATCCATAGTATACATATCCAGAGGCTCAAACTTAGGATGCAGAATGTCAGAGAGTGCCTAAGGGGAATAATCTTGACTTTGTGTGACTGATCACATGAGAAAAATATTTCTACCGGTATAGCAACCCAGAATTTGATCATCACGTACGCAGGTTTGTAGGCTGAAAGACTGAGCCTCGCTCGGCTATTTCAGGCTGTCGAGGAGTGATAACCCTCCAGCAGTTACTGACTGCTCTTAGTCTGCCTCCCACACTATCCAGGGCCTCAGTGGTGCAGTTTTAACCACAGCCTCCACTCAGGGTAGGATTTTTACTGAGGTGTCCATACTCAGACAGCACAGAAACTAGAAAGTGTAGCGACCGTTTTACTTTGTGGAATCTAGTCACTCACCACATCATCTCCAAAGAGTCATGACATGCTTTCCACTTACTTAAATTAGAGTTGTTCCACTTACATTATGTCATGCTTTTCCCTACTGTGAGTTATTTTCCACCATGAAATGTTAGCTGGTTGATTACTTTATCCACACTCAGAGCACAGTCTTACCGGATGACTTGATTTTATGCAACGGACCAGATCTTCTTGAATGGTTCATCCAGATACTTTTCAAAGTGTAGTTTTCCACTGAAAATTATTCCTCACAGCTAAATGAGTTACACCACAGGTGTCCAGGTCAAACCAGAAGAACACTAGGGAGATGTCCTAGTCCTTCAGGAATGACAGGTGTCTTGCTCAGGAGCCTGTTGTCCAGCTGCTTGCCCCTGTACATCGAGCACACAATCATTGCAGTTGCAGAGGGACAAGAGGAAGACATTTTGTTTTTTTGGACCTGCATGTCACTGTGTGAAGTCACATACCTCAGAAGCTTGAGCTGAAAACATCTTCGCGAATCAAACCCTGAAGGGAAATTTAAGATTTATGTAAAGACTTTACATAAAGCTGCTTATATTGCATCAATTAGTCGTGCAGTTTTATTACTGTTACACAAAGGAGGGTGTAGTCTATATTCTACTAAATGTCTGGTTTGCCTTCTACGTGAGTTTCTATTAAGAACTGTGTCGTAATCCTGCAATAGGGAATGACTCCAGGATTTGATTTGGCTGTTTCCATGCTGTTTCCTGTTTATTTTGGACTGGAAAAGTAACTGTACTTTTAACTTACATCATTTTAAGTCTGTGAGGTTGTAGTGCCCCCTAATGTCTTGAAGACTAAAGACTGTTAATTTTGTTGCTGAGATCTCAAAGCTCTCCATAGGAAGAGCACTGTAAATGTTATCAAATATCTCAGAGCACTTAAAACTATGCTTGAACATCCCTTTTTGTTATTTTATGCACACAAGGAATAAAATAGTTTCTTTTTGACATCTTATTTTCATTCTCAACCTGGGAAAAATAATTTGTCTCAGAAGTTAGGTTCTTAATTATTCATTGACACCGAATAAGTGGGCATGATTTAAAAAATGCTGAGCTCCTAGCATTTTCTTTTGATTTTTCATAAGAGTTGGAGCATACTCAGCGTGTTTTAATGTAGGTGTGTGTATTAAGTTCTTTAATATGTATGTAGGTATGTATTAAGTTTTGCAATAAGCATATGCAACCCCAATATTAACTTTCACTTAAATGTAAAAATATGCTTTCGTTGTACTGTGTTTTTTTTTTTGTTTGTTTGTTTTTTTTGTTGTTTTTTGTTTTTTGTTTTTCTTTTGATGCAATTAGAGTCTAAATGCTATTGGAATAAAACATGACTTACAGTATCAAAGAAGTTACAATATTTATTCAAACAGTGCTCACCCCTCCCCAAAAAAGCTTCATGCATGCTGAAAGTCATAAAGAAATATTGTAATTAGTCATACATGTTGTCACAAGTCAGACTGCTATGAACATAAAAAAGCAACAAGCAAGGAATGTATTAATTGCATCAGTAAACCAAAAATAAAAATACAGTTTGCTCTGTTACAATTCTTATATAATAGCTTACTAGTTTATGACATCAAGTTTCTTTTCAGGTGAAGACCTGTACCATGAAGTGGAAAAATAATCCTGCGTGAATCACCTTTGCCTGCATAGTTAGCATCTTTCACAATTACTTTCAGTGAAATAAAACCAGTTGCAGTCTCAGTTCTGTAAGTATGTTCTTAAAAATTAAAATTAATTTCATTTACTGAGAGAGTCAGAAATGTCTCTTTCAAAGAACATCTTGAGGAAAGGTTTCATTTTCTTATTATGTTCATTATTACTTTACAAAGTCATGGAAGATAATCCTATACTGAAGCAGAACAGTAATGGGGTTGTTGACATATCAGTATAGCACACTGTGTTCTTCCTTTAGGCAAAATACCTTGGTGGTCCACTTTGCCCAGAACAGGGCCAATGTAATGAAATTAGCTAGTTAGTTACAATATTAATATATTACATTAAAAAGGTAAGGTTATTCACCAGAAACAATTTGGATTAAATGTTCGGTTTGTAACTAGGAAAAAGATTTAAAGTGTGGTTTTTTGTGTCTTTTTTTTTTTTTAATCTTTTTTCTCAACTCATGGGAGAACAAAAACGCAGCTCTCCACTACCAGAAACAGTGCAGCTGAACTAAAATCATCAGAGGAGTCAACAAAGCCATGGTACAAGGGATGAACCTCATCCCAGAAAAATCATTTTGACCATAGCGTCTGCTCTGCCAGGAAAAGGATTTAAATTGGTGAGCAGAAACCAGTGAAGGTACAGGAATTTGAATACCTCTAGATAAAAAAGAATTGGTATACAGAGAAGCGCTGAGGGAATGTTATATCACAGACTATTAAAACACTTGTAATTTTTTTTTTTTAAATTAATTATTATTTTTTTTTTTTCAAAGCAATCCCTGAAAGAACCACTACATTCACCTGATTTTCCTGTTCAAACACAGCAAGTGCAGGCTTTTGAAAGCCACGTGGAATATCTGGGAACTCGGTGCCCTCTGCTGGTACATCAGGAAAAAGTGTTCTTAACTACAAACTCAGGCAGGAAAATACGGCTGTTCACAAATAAAGCTATTGATGCAACACACAAACCATCAACCTGTGCCTGTGTAAATTGTTTCAGAGTGTCTAACATGTCAGAGTCCAGTGTAAATTACATTTGCAGAATATGTAAGATGTCCATCCATGAGCTGTAAGTAACCTGCCATTTCAGGTCACAGTTATAGCATATTTACTGTTAAAATCTAGATGGATTTTACACTAACTGGAAACAGAACATCAGCAGACAGTCATCGTGCTGAATACTGGCTGTGACACCATTTTGTGGAAAAGATGGAAACAACCTTCTCTCTCTCTCCAAGAAACACCTTTCTCATTCTCAAACAGGCATCACAGTCATTGTTCTTGGTACGTGATGTGGAGCAAGATGGTAGGTGGCAAATAAAGCTCGATAGCGTGGTGAAGGTGCTCAGCTGAATCACAGAATCAAAGAATTGTAGGGGTTGGAAGGGACCTCAAGAGATCATTGGGTCCGACCCCAAATGGCTACGTGCATTACGCTGTTTGCCAGAGGGATGCCCTGAACCCTGCTCAGCCAGCAGGAGGTTAAACGCTGAGTGCTGTCTGGTGAAGCTCATTTTAGCTAAACTCTCTACCTTATGTTGAAAATTTCAAATATTTTATTTGCCTTGTGCGTTGCTGAATAAAAACATGTACATATACTCCCAGTTTAACTACACCTCTTTACATGAAAGTAGCTTTGCTCTCTGCAGCTGTTTTAAAAACCGTATCAGAACCTTACAGCTAGATGATGAGAATAGATTATTGCTCATTCATGAGATATTTTTGTACTACTCTGCACCTCTGAAAATGGTTTCGTTCCTAATTTTGACGTGCTGGTGACGGTAGTGTACTGAAAGCAGAAACTGGGACACTTGGGGTTGGTTGCTCTTGGCTTCTTGAACGCTCCCTGCACTCGTTTCGCTTTCTGTTCCGGCTGGTCTCTGGCACCACCTGGTGCCTGACTGCTGCTTGTTCTGCACAGGGAAAATCAACATCTGATTTCAAGCATCACGCAGGAATGTTTTAATGGACGTGTGTTGAACTGTTAAGGAAAATAATAGAAATAAATGGTCATAGAATCATAGAATATCCTGAGTTGGAAGGGACCCTTAAGGATCATCAAGTCCAACTCTTGACACCGCACAGGTCTACCCAAAAGTTCAGACCAATGGTCTTTCAGTGCAGCGAGGCTGTTTCAATTCTGACAAGAATTATAAGATTAATATATAGTTATATATATTAATAACAAATTCAGAAACTTGTAACATAGCATGAGAACATAGTGACTGCTACACAAACTAATTCACTGATACCTCAATTACTCGATTTAACTCAAGGGAGAGTTTGTAAATTATCCTCAATGAGAGGATATTGTAGGGAAGAAACTCTATCTAATCAAATCTAGAGTACTAAAATGCAGCAGGAAACATGTATGAAGCACTGAAATGTATTTAATGGAAAATAAGTTATGCTTCACTGAAACCACCTTAAATGGCTTTTTGTTTGTTTGTTTGAGGATGTAAGCAGACTGCTTTATGGCCACGGGGAGGTTTTGCTGGTGTTTGTGCAGAAACATAGCTCTTGTTATGTGCACATAGTCACAGGCGTGATCTTTCTGGCCGTGCCTGAAGGCCTGGTGCAGCGGCACCTCCCGTTTCCCCGATGCTCCATTTGCGTGCAGCTCAGGACATTTCCTGGCCTGGTGCATCCTGCTTTGGCAACCCTCATTTCCCTTTTCTTTCCAACAACATGCCCGGCCTCCCCTGAAGCCCACGCAAGCCTTTCTGCACACACGACAGCCTTTGCTGGCGCTCCAGCTTGTGTTGCACGAGCCGTGCCCACACATTGCCAGGAGAGCCGCTGCAGGCTGTTCCTCCCCGTCCCCACAGCCCTGCTGGAGGAGCTGGGGACAGTTTATCACATCCCCTTTGTGGGGCTGATCCTGGCCATGTCGGTGATCTTGTCTTGGCCATGTCTCTTTCGTGGACCAAGCAGCCCTGGGCTGGCCACTGGGCGCAACACATCCCCCACTCTCCACAGGGAACCTCCAGCCCCAGTGTGCCTTTTTATTATTATTTTTGGAGCTAAGGGAGGCCGGTATGTCTATTTATCACCATTTTCAGAGTTAGGGGTGACCACTATGTCTTTTATTATTATTTCTGGAACTAAGCGAGACTGGTATGTCTATTTATTATCATTTTCAGAGTGAAGGGTGACCAGTATGTCTTTTATTATTATTTTTGAAGTGGAGACTGATATGCCTTTTTATTACTATTATTTTTGAAGCTAAGGGAGACTGATGTGTATTTTACTATTATTTTTGGAGTTAAGGGGGAGTGATATGTCATTTTATTGTTATTTTTGGGGTTAAGGCGGACTGATACATCTCTTTATTATCCCGTGTGGGGTGAAAGCTGACCGAGGCGTGCTTTTATTACAACTTTAGCGGGCAGACCAGCCCTGAGGGATCCCTGCGGGGCCCTCGGGACCGGCTCCCCCCTCTCCCCTCACGGCCACCCCCGGAAGCGGAAGCGGCGCCGGGGCCGAGGCGGGGCCGGCTCTGAATGAAGGCGCCGCGGGCCCGGGGCCGGGGGCGCCGCTGAGCGCCGCGGGCCCGCACCCGGCACCCGGCACCCACCGCCCCCTAACCCCGACCCCATCCCCGTCCCCGACCCCCTGCCCCCGCCATGTCCTACAACAAGATCCCGCCGCGCTGGCTCCACTGCCCCAGGAGGGGGCAGCCCGTGGCAGGTGAGCGCCCGGCCCGGCCCTTTTGGGACCCCCCCCCCCCCGGCCCCTCGGCCTCGCCACAGGGCCCGGACCCCTCGGGGAGGCCGTGGGGAGGGGGTGGCAGCGACCTCACAGCTCGGCCCTGCCGCCCCAGCACCTGCCCTTCTTGTTGCCGCTGACAGCTGCTTGTAGGCTTATCCCAAACCCAGTCGGACCCCCCAGTAGGCTCAGTCTCGCCAGGAACATGCTTTATTTGGGATTTATGAGCGTTTTAGTGCCTCATCTAGTGTCACTGGTTTCCCTCAAGTTCTTCGTATTTCTCCAAGCTCGGCTTTATTAAATAACACTGTTATCTTCTTATCTCCCTTATCTCCCCCTTTTTTTTCCTCTGATCGCTGTATTGCCTTCTATCTAGTAATAATTATGGTACTGTGAGTTGTCAACCTTTGACCGTGACAAAAATAGACTAACGAATCTTTACTCCCTTTCTTCTCAGCAAGCTCTTGATCTCTAGGAGTTGTCGGTTTTGTTTGTTTCTTAAGCCGTGGCTGCTCCAAAAATTTGGCATCCATTAAGCCAGAACGTGGTCCATCAGCATGGCATCTGCTGTGCAGTGACTGCCTGTGTCTTTGCTCATTCAGTAGCTGCGAGGTAACTTTCCTGCTCACTGTGGTCGTACACAAAGAATTACTGCACACACACACATAAAAAGTTCATTTCTTTGGCTTCTTTATCACAATACATTCTTATATTAGTTCACTTAATTTTTAGTGTGTTTTTTGTGTGTGTGCAACTTAATCAAAAGTCATAGTATACCATCAGTCTTCTCTGCTCTTCTGTTACTGCACATTCAAACACATCTTACTATTTTAGTGGTGCATAAGCAACAAGAATGAATTTTAAAATTGTCTGCCAGATGTTTTATATTCCAGTTTTAATCAGCATTTCAAACAAATCTGTACGCATCTGTGCATGGCTTCCAATTAGACGGTATAATAGTCGTGATGTTGCTCAGCAAGGTTTGTCTGGCTTCTGAGGACCTGATATTCATCAAGTGTTTGATCATTCCCCTCTTGTCTTATGACTGTGGCATCTATAATTTTTAGGTGATCTCTATTACAAGAGCTAGTGAGGTCTGGAGCTCTTCTGCTGGCCAAGATGGGGTTCATGTAGGTTCCTTCTGAATGAAGCGAGTGGGTCTATGCCTCCCTCTGTTGTCCAGTTTACTTCTTTAAGTGGTGGCGTTCTGCTGCCACCGATTTTATGGAACATTTTCATGCCATGCTGTATTGTGGCAGCAGCTCAGTCACTTGACAAAAAGCTTTCTCTGAACTCAGAACTGAAGTTAGGGTTGCTTCAGCCTTCACATCTCTGTCTTTGCAGGTGCCTGCCCTGTGTGGCCCCCAAAGTCAGGTCTGTTTTCTCTCTGCCATAGAGAGTGTGAGCAAGATATTAAGGAACAGACATGAGAAGCGTTTTGGCAATGTCTAATTGGTTCCCATTAGTTGCAGAACTGCCAGTTATTATTAAAAAAATCTCTGTTACATGTGGAGATTACACCTCAGGTTCAGAAAGCTGCTCATCTATCCACTTGTGATCTGCTGATGGGTTGTGGTTGTTTTATATTCTTTCCTAGGCATCTGTTATTGACCTGATTTGGTGATGAGATACAAAGTGTAGTGGGTGCTTTGACCCACTGTAGTTGTTCTTGAGGCATAAGACTTACTTTTTTTTTTTTTTTATTGCAGATTTTACTATTTCATCTTACTGAAGTTCCCCTTGCTGAACCTTGGTCACTTTCCCTTGTGTTTAACCTTCCTAATCAATGTTCAGTCTAAACATAACCGTGGTCATAAATTATTCGTGGCTCCTGCCACGTTCTGAATTAATAGCTTCATGTCACAAAAAATTAGGCTACGTTACGGGTAGCTTTTTCACTGGCATGCTCTAGATAAAACCTTTAAGAAAAGATGAAAAATGTGTCTAAACGTGAATGTGTATTCAGGAAATTTGAATTCTTAAATTATTCACTTTGATTTCTCTCAGAGTTATCCACTTGATGTCCACACAGTATGTCTGACATACTGACTTATGTTTAGATTTATTTAGGATTAAAAACAGGTAAAAAAAAAAATAAAATACTAATCTTCAATCTTTCACACAGGCAGCTCTGATTTGGAAAATGGTCTTTAATATCCACTTTCCAAAACTATTTGCCAAATTTGAAATTAATCGTGGTAGTAGGTGGTAAGGTAAGTCAGGGTTCTGGTTATGTTTTGAAGTGTGAGAATTCAATCAAGGAATTATAATTTATTATTGTAGTTTAGTTTAGTTACACTAATGATTTTGGGTGCTTTGATGTTCGTGTAAGGTATTACCTTGCTACTGTCAGTTCATCTCGTTCAATATATAAGGAATTGCTTATTTAATTTTCTAATCCTTATGCATGAAGGCTGAAGGAGTGTTGAAGTAGTAACTGTTTGCAACTCTTCTTTAGTGTGATCTGTAGCAGAAACTGTAGCTACTGCCTTACAGTTCCCATATTACTAGGAAAGTTTAGATTTTTTTCCTTGCATTAGAGCTTAGATTTTCTGCAGCTTAATGACACTGAGAGGGGCTTATCTGTGTGCTAGGAAGGAGGATTTTCAAGCTGCTGTACAAAGATCAAAAAATACCAAATTTGCCTGTTAAGATACTTTGGTTTTCTGTCACTGGAAGAATATTGTATGAGATCGTATTGAAGATTGTTTCTACGTGTGTAGCAATAGCAATTCGGAAAAAAAAAATAGCAGTATCTTCAGAATTTACATTCCTGCTTACTTCAAAGGCAGAATGTAAGTTGGTATTGCTGAGAACTGTGATTTTTTTAAAAACAAAACCAAAAAAACCCACAGCCCAAAGCCCTCGCTTTCGCAGAGCGGGATGTGCTGCTAGTGGAGTGGAAAGGCAGAGGGAAGTAGGGCGATGGGAGGGATTTTTGTGATAGTCCAGTGAGTTGAAGAGGCTGGAAATTTATTACCATCTAATGCGTTTGTTGACTGTGTGAATAACTTTTCCTGAAGCTCTGCAGGTTGGAGTGGTCTCGGACAAGCATGACAGTGAGGGAATTGCTCGTGTTGCTGGTCACCGTCAGAAATGAGCTAGCAAGTTGTGTGGAGCGCCGCAGTTTCCTTTCCGTAACTGCCCATCTCCTCATTTTTAATGACTCTTTCCTAAAAAGCTAGATGCTTACGTGCAAATGGATGAGATGTTCTGATGGAATTTAAGACTACAGAGATCCCTGTGGATATGTTGCATAAAGGAAAAGCTCTCAGCAGACACCTGCACGTTTGTTCAGTGAGCATGGGATGCTTTTCTTCCATTTTTACAAAGATAGTGAGCTTCTTTCTCACTGATCCTTGTAAAAATGGAAGAAAAACATCTCTTTCTAGCTGAATGCAATGGGTGGATTAGTGTCTTTTCATTCCTTGTGGTTTCACTTTGCTGGAAGTGGGAAATGTATTTCCACAAGCTCAGGATCTAGTGGCGATTTCTTTCCTAGAAAGACATGTGTCTGGGGCTCTTCCTGCAGTAAAAAGCCTCTGCTGCTCTTCTGTGTGATACAATTACATGCTTGCATTTGCTCTGTTGTTAGAAAGGCTGCGTTTTTGAAACAGTTCTATTAAAAAAAAAAAAAAGGAGAAAAGGGATGAAAATTCTGGGGCAATCATTTGTTTTGCACTTCCCATGTGCAGAAAACACTGAGGTTCCCCCAGCTTTGCTCCCTGCCTGTGTCGCTCCCCTGGCTGCAGCTGGGCAGCTATGCCAGGCCCCTTTCTTTCCATGAATTTAAGTCCTTTTTCTGCAGCTTGCCACTGCCTGGGTTCCTGGGCGCTGCAGCAGGAGGTAGGTGTGCTGCTACCTTGGGCTCCCCTGTTAAACTGGCATTTAACATTTATTTTTCATATTTTTAACTCTGCCGAGTTTAAATTTTGTCTGTTCTCTTGCGTGCTCTAGCTCTGCAGCCTATATCACACTTAAAAACTAGCTAAAACCTTTAAAATACCACTTTTTGATGACCTGACCTGTTCCTTCTAAACTTATTTGCACATTGAGACATTTCGTGGCTAAGAAGAATTCCAGTTGAGCTGTTGCCGATACTTTTCTTGCAGTTGTTTTTCATTGTAGATGAACCTCTGAAACTGCTTTGAAATCACAAAGTTGTAAGTTACCTTGTACATGAGGATACATAATAAGCTGCAAATTTTGCTTGTGTTTCATAGGGAAGTTTTTACCTTTGAAGACAATGTTAGGACCAAGATACGATGATCAGGTCGCTGAAGAAAATCGTTTTCACCCAAGCATGTTGTCCAACTACTTAAAGAGCCTGAAGGTAAAGTGAAATTTCCTATAAATTGAAATGTTGCTGTTGTTATTAATACTTACTCAAACGTTGCTTTTCAGGTTTAAGAAAAATGTTGTTGATGGCTTCCTTTGGGACACATGTACAGAAAAAATATTTATCAAAGTATTTTTAAAAAAAGTTTTCGGTTTATCTCTGCAACTCCTCAGTTTCTCAAATACTATTTTATTATAAGCAAGAATTGTACAAAATTCTCCAGCTCATTTGCTGTGTTACCAGCAAGAACCTCACTCTTTCCTGTTATTACTGTAAAAACACCTTGGTTTGATGTCATTGTCAAAGTTCAGATAATCTGTAGTTTTACAGATAACTCTCATGTATGGGTATGTTAAACTGCAATTTTGCTTATATGAGTGAAAACATTTAAAAGTGAAAAGCAAATTTCATGGAACTTTTGTTCATTGTCTCTCTTCAGCCCGTTTCTGTCTGCCTACATCAACGGGGGTGTTGTTCTGCATGACTGCACAACTTTGGTGGGGAACAGGACTTTTACAGCCTTTCATGTCATGTAGAGGTCTGTCAGTGCTGTGCGTAGCTGGGTACATCTGGAGATGGGTTTTTAAAACTCTCGGGCAAAGAAAGGCACGCGACCTTATTCTTATAACCTGTTTGTTAAACTCTTGTGTAGAAGGTGGACACCACTTGTTTTGGTTGCGTAGTTTATAAATCTAATCATGGTAGTTACAATTTTCATTTATTTTTTCGGTTGATCTACGATTAATTCTGAATCTGTTTAGCAACTGGAGCTTAAGCATCAAAAATCAGATGGCTTAAATACGGGAAATTCCATTTTGTGAATCTTATTTGGGTTTAGGCATAGGGTAGGTGGTGAGGTACTCAGTGTAGCAGCGATAGAGGTACCAGTGGGCAAACGTGAAGCACATGTGGCTGAACTGGTAGGACTTTTCTTGTTTGAATGCTTGGATCTTTGTGTCTAAATTCCATTTGGGTTTCTCTTTTTTGTAATATACTTTTTTTTACTTTTTTTTTTTCTTCTGATCAGCTTTAATGGCCATCCCTGGAAGTTTTCCAAAAGCATTTGTGATTTAAAGTAACTCAAAATTCTGCACATGTTTTTAAAGTTGGAGAGAACTTCCCAGACTTGCTCAGAATTTCTGAGTATTTGTTTGCTAGTGATTTAAAATAAACCACGATGAGCCTTCAAAGTCTTTCCATGAGGAAAGACTCAGTTGTCATATCACTCAGTTGTTTTGCAATGCTACAAATTTATGAAGTCTTTGTGAGGTTAAATGGTTAGTCTGATAGTGCAGGTATCAGCTTGTGGCTCTCTGCTAACATGTTGCTCATTTTGTTTAGTAAGCAGAATGTATAATTTCTCTCCATAGTTTCATAAAATCTATTAAACAGTTTTTGATTTGCCAAGATGGGCAATGTGTTAGCAGAGAGCTGTATTTCCAGAACAGCAATTTACCAACAGTCTGGCAACGTGAGATGAGTGTGCAATAGAGGAGACTTAGAAAAGTGGATTTTCCCAAGTGAAAAGTAACTCACTGGGCATGGTTGTCATCACTTTATTTCACTCTGTTAAATGCTCATGCTTTGCCAAATGAGTCACTTCTGAAACCCTGGTGTTACTTAGGTCCATGCAATTTATCTGCCAAATTAGCGATTTCAGCAGAAACTTTGACATCTGGATTTTGGTGATGGTGAGGTATTGCTGTTAGCACAGATACTCGAAGGTAGGGGTTCAACATGTAAGACAACATCTGTCTGAGAGGAACTAAGGTGGAACGTTGCCTAAAAAGCTTCCTGTGCAGTTGCTGAAAGTCTGAACGTTAGACACAGATTTGGTAAGGGATGGCCACTCCTTTTTTCTTACAATTGCTAATACTGACACAGAATCTTAATGAACTTCTTAAAAAATACCAGATGAGCAATTGGTGACAATGTGAATAATTTCTTTTTCTTTTTAAGTAGGTGAGTTAGAGCATAAGTTAAAGCATAATATTTATGCTTTATAAAAGTTCATTTTCTGTCACTAAGAGCTATGGCATTAGTTAACTCAAAATAACTCCTATTTGGAAAACTAATTATCAGTTTTCAGCCACAGTATTGGTTTAACAGATAAATTCAGTCACTGATTTAAACTACTTTCCTCAAATAAAAAATAAAAAGGGAAAAAAGTCCAGGGAGTGGAGAGAATTCACTGCATTGTAGTATTGCTCTCAGCCTCCTGGGGAGGATGTTTTCAAGTTCCAGCATCTAATGAGAAACTTCTGGGGTCATGCAAGGGGAACGTAGCTAAGCCTGTTTATGTGCTGAGCAGCAGAAGAGCACGTGCATAAGGCATTAGTAGCTTGAGATAGCTGGAATGTGAGAAAGTGAGAGGGAGAAGGCTTTTGTAACGGTAGGAGGACATGGAGAGACTGGCCAGAATAAGTAGGAAGACTGTGATGCTATTGTATGTACAAGGTGATGGTTTCAAGCTATAGGCAAGCTTTTTCTTTATTCACTCACCTTTTACAATTACAAGCAAGAAAAAAAATCTAGTTAAATTGTGTTGCAATGCAGTAAGATTTTATTGTTGCAACAGTCCTCGTGAGAAATATATATGTGCTTTAATGAGAAGTTGCTCAACAATTCTAATGTTATTCTTTCTTCCAAAGCTGTGTCATTTAATCATGGACTGAAGGATGATTCATACCCAACGCTGGATGGAAAAATATTTTTTTTTTTCCAGTTGGTAACTGTGTATTTTACTTGGGTAATCCTTCAAAAATCAGCTCCTGTTAAGAACTTTCTAGGAGCAAACCTACGCTGTGATGCCAGGGCTTGGGAGCAGAGCACAGGACCTGCATGATGGATGTCCATGTACTCGAATCTTTGCAGTAGGTGAGATCAGGCCAAGTGCAAGCACAGTACAACTCCTGTTCAGTGACTGAAGTGTTCCAATTCCTGTAGGAGCAGTGTGTCTTCTGATGGATTTTGGAGTCTCATAATTGTATACTTTGATTTTAGGGCTTATGCTGCTCTCCATTCCGCTTTGTAGTTTTGACTAAGTTGTACCAGATGCTTGTGTGGTTTACGGCTCCATCAAAAACATGAGGAACACAGTCACTACACAGAATCTTCACTTACAAATAATTTGTAATAATTAGAAGGGAATAGTTGGCCAGGAGTCCTATAGTTCTGAATTTTCTCCTTAACAAACGCTTTCTTTTGTATCATCCTCCTGCTTAAATTAAATGCAACATCCCCAAAATTAAAAACAAACATTTAATACAACATCACATGCAACTTAGGGACAATTTGGGTCTGAAGAACATTGTAGCATTCTCCTGGGTTCTGTAGGTCAGTCAGGAGGCAGAAGTCTGTACGTGAATACGTTTAAAAGAGTGATTTCTAAAAGTTGAAGGAAAAACTTGAGTATCCTTTGAGCTTAAATACTTTGATATGAAATTAATTTTTGAACTTCCTTGTGTCTCAGTGACAGGTCTTCATTGTGGGAGGAGTTTGGGAAGGTTGGATGCTTCTGGTGGGAGCATTTGAAACCATTGGTATTTGAGAACAGAGGGATTGGGAATTGGCTTTGACTTTTCGGTAGTAATGTGGAACTGTGTCTTTTGGAGGGGAAGATGTTAAACTATATTTCACAAATTACTCGCACTTTTTCTTGCAGCTCTCTGTTAACAACTTGCAATATTAAGCAGTGTTACCGTTTAATTTGTCTTTGCGATCTTATTAATCAGCTCGTTTACTAACTCTTTTTCACTATACACATACTACTGGATGATACTCCATTTTATTCAAGAGTAGTTTGCATTTTGGAGTGTCTTTTTTCTTACTAGGCTGGAACTGAATGCAAGTCCTTCACTTTAAGATTCAGTGAAAATACAATTTTAATCTTATTGTGAAAATAATTTTTTCCCTTTAGCTGAGGATATCTTGGAAGCATTATACCTAACCCCATATTTTAGATAAAAGAATAGTTTGTCAAGCTTAGCTATGCAGCTGGGCAGGAAGATATTTAGGGGGCCGTTTATGTGGCTTTGTAGTGCTCTGGGGAAAACACAAATGATTTTTTTACCAGCCTTTTTGTCAACTTTAGCCGTGCTCCAGATAGGACACAGAGCACAAAAGACAATTGCTGTACTTTCCCTAGGGCACTGTGGGGATTCCCTAGCAGAGCCATTGCTTGTGTAGAACAGTAGAGAAGTACCTGAGTAGTTTTCATCTAATGATCTCATTTTAGATGGACTTCTCACCCTTTTATGTTTTGCTTTTCTTTCCTAGCCTGTTTTCCTGTATGTTCACTTGGAAGTACTGGCATGAGAATGCACCATTGTACTCCAAATAATTGTTTTTAACTGCTTTAACTCAGTGTTGTAGCGTTAAGGGCCTAGGGCATAGCACCTGGAAATCTTGCATGGTTTTACTTGTCACTTAAGTAATCTCTGAGATGATTGCTAACTGCTGTTGAAAGTGGAGGGGGAGGAAAGTAATCATTAAAGTAATTGCCTTTTGTATACTTCCTACAAAATTAATCACTGGATAATATGCTGTCAGTCCATACGGTTAGCAGTTCAATTGATGCTAAATACTTGAGATTTCAGATGATAAAACATTGTTTTCAGGTGGACTACTACTGAAGTAGCTCGCATTTCTGCAAAAGAGTCTCAGTAAACCATTCTGAATAAAATATGCAAGTTGAATTCGACAAAAAAAAAAAAGAAGGAATTTTGAACTGATGTGGGTATTAGAGTACATATATTTAGTGCTTCTGACATAACACTATGACACTTTTAAATATAAAAATATGAAAATACACCATAAGAACCACACATGACTACCTCTGTAGAGAACTGGAAATTGCCTTGGGGGTCTATTGATTTACATACTCGGGTGAATCTGCCGTGTCTGAACTGTATTCCAGTTAAAATTGGAATTCATCTTCTCTGAATTGTCAGGAAGCAGTGTTTTAAGTTGGAATTTCTCTAGCTGCAGTTCTAAATTATTAGCAGTCTGTTCACCTTCAGGTAAATAAAACCTGATCAGAGCCCTGTTCATGAATGTGAGTTGGAGTTTTAAACATATTGAAGACACGGTGTTCTTTTATGTTTCTGCACGTGTAACATGCTTCAGTGATAATGTGTTTTTTTTAGTGCACTATTGATGTCTCTCTTTAAAAAGACAAGACTATAAAACGAGGATTTTGCTGAAAGACTCCTTGTAAATGGCTTCTAAATAGACATCTGACCTCATGGTGAGGATCCTACCTGAAAGCACGACATTTTCCTTTTTGACCAAAAGCAATTCCTTGTACCTATAAAGTAGGAAACCAGGAATGCTTTCAGAAGTGCTAGTAAGCTGTTTTTGTGCAGTAACAGGGGGAGATTGATGCTTGGCAGAAGTCACACGTGGACCAATGATGAAATTCCATAGAATGGAGAAGGCCAGCATCGAGCCAGCAGATGGCCATGCAACTTTTTTTCCCCCTGTTCTGTTTCTCTGTGATTTCCTATGTCCATGACCTAAAGGCAAAGGTTTCCCCAGAACATGGAATAAAATGTTTTCCACTGTTGTGTTAAGAAATCTTAGGAAATCTGAAGAGTTTAATTTCCTGTGTTAGCTTCAGTGAGGACTCAGTAGGATGCTGATGAACAGTGTGTAGGATGGCACCCGTTGGAATTTCTGCTCTCCATCTTGCTTTTTTAAACACAGTAACTTCTCTAAGGCTGCTGTTAAAGAGCTATTCTACAGCTGTAAAATCAAACACTAACAAGGGGACACGTTAGAGTAGAGTGGACAAAGCAACCTTAATTCAGGTATGTCCCAAAGTCTGTATGGTTAAAACTACAACCTTACTTAACCAGCAGCAAGCATCTCTGAAGATTTCAAACTTTTTAACATCTCATCTTTGAATAAAGTATTTCTAGGAATTTAAGGGATTTTTGTTTTAAACTTGAAACAGTGTTTTTCATTGTAGCAGATGGGTAAATTAAGGTAAGATTTTTCTAAGAGGGTACTTCTATGTAAGTCTCTGGAGGTAAATTTTTTATGGTACTCCCACTGTTTAAAGTTTTATGTAAAGTGTAAGAGCGCCTGATTTAGATTTATGTCTTTTAACATGTTTAAATACTTCTTCTGCATGTACTTTTTTGTTGTTAACAGATTATTCTTATTTGGGGATTTTGTGGGGAGACAAAATGAAGTTTTTGAATTGATGACCAGTGCTAATTCAAACACAAGATTTCACAAAATAAAAAATGACTCTGATGCTGATAGAATGAAGTTGATATTTATATCAACTTCTCAATTTCTCAAATACATACATATATATATATATATATATATATATATATATGGAACATGGTATTTGAGAAATTTGAAGCTTGTAGCAGTAGCCTACTACTGTTATTAATTTGGATGTTATTAACCAATTAATATGTATTCATTAATATTTGGACCAAATATATGCAATAACTTTATTTTTAATTTTTAGGTTAAAATGGGTTTGCTGGTGGACTTGACCAACACTACTAGGTTCTACGATAGGAATGATATAGAGAAAGAGGGAATTAAATACATAAAGCTCCAGTGTAAAGGGTAAGTTGTCTTCCCTCTTTTAATACTGAGTTTTTAACTTCAAAGATCACACTGAAGTAATTACTCTTCCCCTCCTTAATCCCCCCTCCCTTCCTTTCTCCAAAACTTTGTCCTAACCGATGTGTTCCCATGTTTATCAGGCATGGTGAGTGTCCTACACCTGAGAATACAGAAACATTTATCCGTGTATGTGAACACTTCAGTGACAAGAATCCCTCAGAGCTTATAGGTATGTCTTCTTTTATCTGTTTTCATTATTTTTTTTCTGTTAATTTATATAAGCCAAAGAATTTCTGTAGTACAGTTTGTGCATATATAAATATGATTTTTTTAAAACTCCAGAGTAAACTACTATTTTTTACAGAAACCATTATATTTCTGCATAAGTCAATTTAAATCCAGCTATTGATTTTGTGCAAAAAATACACAGGCTTAAGAACTGTCTACAAACACAAAATACCTGCAGTGTGTTTTTGAAACTCCTGCTGATACAGAGGAAGGTTATGCATTGCCTGTTTGTTGTTCTAGCATTCGATGGCCTGGGTTCCTCGAAGTCGTATTTGGTAACTGAATTATCAGATATTCTTCAACAAATTTCACAAAACAGCTGATTATTTGCCAGAAATTGATAGTAAACATTAGGCTAAGCGTTTCTGTAGCATAATGTCTCATGGTAATTATTCAAATGTCATGAGGCTGACTTTTATTAGAGCAGAATAAGTTCTCAAGTGAATTTTAGTTCTAGTAAGAGCATTTTATTCTGATTTCTGGTAAGCACGTTAATATTCAACTCTATCTGCTGACGTGCAGAAATGACTCCACAACCATAGGGTTGTAAAGCAGGTATACTTTATTGTGGTGCACCAGGTGCACTGGGAGTAGCTTCCCTCAAAAAAGTGTGTGTCTTCCTGGTCATTTCTCAGATTTATATATGAATACTGTTACATATTACATGAGTTCTATTACATATTCATTCATTTCCCCCAAAAGGCAGACCTCTTCCTAGTCCTAATTTCCATACTCCCCTCCCTTAGCTCCTCCCGGTTGCGCCTGTACCTGGTGGTCACAGGCTGGGGTCTATCAGGATGAAGGCAACGAGGAAGAGGACGTTAAACTTTTTACCTTTCTGGTCTTTGACCTTCTGTTGGACAGTATTTAGGAGTTTTTTGCTTATCTTTGCCTTGTTTCCTGCCAAAGAGTCATTCATCCTTCCCTAATGAGTTGTTCATCCTTCCCTTATCCATTGGCCTTGAGTGATATCTTCCTTTTTACATTTGCTTCTCATAAGGTTCTCGTCTACATTCTTCAATAATTAGCATATTTTACCATATATGTAGCTAAATGTTAATTCAGATAAGTTTTAGCATCTTCCCTGTCTCACTGCAAGCTATCAGAGACAAGAAATTACCGTGCAGCTTAG
Source organism: Anas platyrhynchos (assembly GCF_047663525.1). Classification (NCBI taxonomy): domain Eukaryota; kingdom Metazoa; phylum Chordata; class Aves; order Anseriformes; family Anatidae; genus Anas; species Anas platyrhynchos. The sequence continues at coordinate 82,721,721 of NC_092589.1, forward strand.
TTTCCACATTCGGGAGGGGTTTTGTCCTTGGGCATCTTTGATGATAGTTCTGCAACCTGACTGAAAAAGCGTGTCTGTATGACTTAGAAGCACACAGAACAGTTGTTTGTGTAGGTGTCATTGATGAGAGCTTGGTAAACTAAGCTAGTATGCTCACACACTTCAGGATTCACACAGAGTCTTGGAATAGTGGAGGTTGGAGGGGACCTCTGGAAACCACCCAGCCTATCACCCCGCCTCAGAGCAGGGTCAGCTGAAGCAGGTCACTTAGGACCGTGTTCCTCTAGGTGTTGACAGTCCACAAGGGTGGGGACTTCGCAACACCTTTTGGCAACCTTTTTTCCAGTGTTTGATCACCCTTAAAATAAAAAAGGCTTTGTTTCTTTTTGTCCTTGCATTTAAACAAAGTTTCTTGTATTTCAATCCGTGCCCATTGCTTCTTGACCCGTCACTGGATACCACCGAGAATCTTATTTTTATTAATGCTGAGACATTTAATTGAAGCACATTATTAAGTCCTTCACATAATTTCCTTTCAGATACTTTATTATTTCTGTATTCCTCATGGAATTAAGTTTTAATTTGAAACCTCTGTTTTCTTCCCTGAACTGTAGCACAAGTATGTGATATGAAAAACTGCTAAATGAGAGCGAGTGGGATCAGCTATTGGCAGTACTGCAGAAAATGAAATACTGTTATGGGTCAGCAATTTTTGTGGAATATGGATACCATTGTAACATGCATGAAATAGCAGACCCATTTAACTGCTATTTAAACTCTTAAAATGCTGCTTTCAGTGTTGAGCCATTAACTTTTGGACTTATGTGAATTTTGAAATGTTCTTACACTATTTAGAGTATTTTTTTTTTTCTTGGCTCTTAATTGCCTTTTTTTCTTTTTTTTCATGGAAATGAATCAATATCTCGGATAAGCTCTTGACCTGTAGTTTAGGCTTTTGTAGCAAAAGTGAAATGTTGGGATATTCCATTTCCCTTCCGTTAGTTACAGAAAGGTTATTTCTGGTTCTGGAAGAAAAAGCATCCAAGGGATTGGTGTGGAGGATGTTTTTATCAGGAGGGAAAGCAGTCTGCAAGAGTGATAGTACGACACCCTGTGTGACCATTCCTTTCCAAGCCATTGGTCTCATTGCTGAAAAGCTTCTTATCTTTGGCGTGTGTATAAAATTATTGACTTAACCTTTTTGGTAGCAGCAACAGCTGCAGGGCTTATTGATAGCAATTGTGTGCCATTTCAGTGCTGGTGTTAAGATTAGACATGAAAAGAGCCTGAAATGTGAATGATAAGTGATCAATGTTTTCTATTCAGCTAGTACTCTACAGGATGGAAGCTTTATTTTTGCAACTTGAAGGACCGCAATATGCCTGCCAACTTCAAGGGAACAAAACAGAAAGATTTTGCTTAAGCAGGAAACAAAGGAGAAGTGATTGCTGGGAACAAATTCTATGAGGAAGCTAAAATTAATTTCCTTTGATGCAAGTTACAGTTTTTGTTGTTATTAATGGTTTAAATGTGCAAATCCAAGAAATTCCTGGTATTTCTTGCCTTGCTTTATTAAGAAGGGAAGCTCAAATTGTTACTGACTTACTCTGCTAACTGTGGTAGAGAAATAAGTAAATCAACAAAAGCCTGCTTTATAGTCAGAGCTGTAAAATGTGTTAATATTAATAACTGCATTTGGTGTGAGTGGAAACTTTGATGCTGTGGTGTTTGCAATTTAGAGAAAAAAAAAAAAAAAAGCACTGTGAGGAAGAGTCAACACTTTGCCTGAATCCTTCACATCATTTTAGCCCTACAAGTTTCAGACTTGGTTTGTGTATCACTAGATGGTGCTGTTGCCTTGAAATGGACAGAAAAAAAAGAGGAGCTCCAATGTTTGACTTTTCCCCTCCTTTCACTGGGGAATGAATTCAGTAAAAGAGAGGGGGAAAATTGTTTTTTCTTAAATTGGAAAGATTAGTAGTTGATGGCAATTACATTGTTGTATAATTTTATTTCTGTCATGTTTTTTTTTTTCTCTGAAATCGGTATGTCTGGTCTTAGCGTGGTAATTACGAATTTGACATGGAGTTGTAGCCTATTGATGCTGCTTTCAAATTTGAAGTAGGGTAATCTGGGTATGATTTTTATGCCTGATGGTGTGAAATAAACGTAATGCTTGTTGAATCCATTAAAGCACAGTTATCGAATTTGACTGCAATGTATTCTGATAAGTGTTTGATCATTCAATTAAAAAAAAAAAAACAACAAACAAATGAACAATTTTGAATCTTGTCTGTATTAGCCACATGTGAGTTGCATTAAGTTGGTATTTTTGAGTTGATGCAGTCTGAAGTATCCTATATTCTTGTTGCTAATAATTTGCAGGAAGAATGTAATAAATATTTTTTTTTAGGCTTGTATGCATTAAGCCATCTGGGATGCCTTGATAGGAAGGAAGATAACTCATTTGTGTTATTGATGAAGATCCAAAAACACTTGTGAAACTAAAACATTAGTTAAAACTACTTTAAAATGATTATTCTCTTCTCTTGCTTCGTATAGGTGTCCATTGCACGCATGGTTTCAATAGAACTGGATTTCTGATCTGTGCCTTTTTGGTTGAAAAGATGGACTGGAGGTAACTGAATTTTAATTCCTGTGAATTTGTAGACTAATAGCATCTTCAGTATGTTTTACTTATCGACTTGACAGCATAGCTTTGACAGCATAGCTGTCAAGACGATGAACAGCTACTCACTGTTTATTTTATAACTTCCTACTAATTTTGAGCAAACAATGCTAACAGTATTCCTAAGGTAGCTTAGGCTTAGCCAGTCAAAATTTTCAGGTCTCGTAGGTCAAAGTTAGCTCTGCCTGCTGTGTGTGGGCTTTTGGAAGTGTATGGATTGTGCTGTCTCTGTCCCCCATGACATACACCACTCTTTGAGTAATAATGTAGAGTTCAGAGAATGCTCAGAGTTTTTTTTTCTTCTGCTTTCTCACAAAGGTTTGTGTTTAACTCTTCTAGTTTCTTCTTCTAGTTTCTTGAGTTCTGAAAAGGAGACATTAGCTAGAGCAATAGCAGAGAGGCATGTATACTTCTGGGTTGGTGACAGGGAAACACAGTCCTTGTTTCCAGTCATTGTTTGACTAAAGTCTGTGGCATGTTTCTACAGAGGCACCTGTACTTTAAAAGTTTCGTGCCCTCATAAATAGTAACGAACTTACTAAATAATGCTGGCTTTAAAAAATACTGCCTGTACCATGCTGATGAGCCTGAGTTTGCACCTTTGGTAGTGTTCATGAAACACTGTCTCTGAGCCGACTGGGTCACGTGCAAGGTGTGTTCCTTAATGAGTCCTTTCAGCAGTTGGACGGTATTTCTGGTACGGTCCTTTAAGGGAAGAAAATTATACTCCAGTTGCTGCCTGTTCTTGTGACTGGACATAGAGTTCACTTGGTGATTACCGTGTATTTGCAAGCTGTTTGCAAAGAACTGGGTCATTGCTTTCTGTTAGTAAACTTGGAATAAAGGCACTGGAGTAATGGAGACAGAACACTGTTAGCAGTGGGTGGCTGATTCTTGGCAGAATCTTAGCTGAGTACAGGAATTAGACACAGATACCGAGATTTTTATAGCATGATTATAGTTATTCCTATGAAATAGCAAATCTGTATGCTTTTAATGTAACAACTTAAAAGCAGCATGCAGTAATCAGACTCAGTATTGTGCATTTCCTCTTTGGAGAAAAGGACTGTAAGTCTATTTGCAAGTCCTTTTATGCAGCCTCTTTTTTATTTTCAAACCTGTGTGGGAAAAGCCTTAAAACTTAGCAGCCATATCTTTTTGGTTTTGTTTTTGTTTTGTTCAAATAACTAATTATATCGAGTTTGTTCCTCTCTGTAATACTGTTTTAAGAGAGCACTCAGATTTCACTTGATAGGTAAAAATGGCCACAGCAGAAGAATTTCTGCAAGGTGGTAGTTAATGCTAGGCATTGTATCAAGATAAATCCAATTTGCTGTATCATTCGTTAAAATAAGGCACTGTTATTTGCTGTAGAGGAAATAAGGTTTTCCTGATGGAAAAATCCATCCATATTCATTCCTTAAGCGTATGATACAGGAGTACAGAGTACAGCTGATGCATTGTGAATGCGGAGAGGTATTTTAAAATACAGAGTTAGTTTAAAGAAAGGTCATCCAGACTGAAAGCCCTCTAGCTAGTCATCAGAAACCTTACTAGATTTTCTTTCCTTACACCTCGTTTTCCTGGAAGAGGCCGTATTTCTAGAACTTGCACAGTATGTTTTCTTTCTGCTAGCTTTTTGAGCTTAAAATCTCTCCTGCTTCTTTTGGCTTTCATTATTATCTATTCCATAATAGCGCAGAGTTCTTCTAATTTAATAGGAGACAAATTTGAGCATGTTTCAGGCCCCATCTCTTTTTAGTTTGCTTTAGCTTTTTGGTAGCATTGATTACAGAAGATATAATATGATTTAAGAAAGATATAAAAGTAAAAATTGTCTCGTGAGGAAGAAATTAGGAGTTCTATGAAACAGAATGAAGAACATCTTTCTAAGTAACTCAGATATTAAACTGTCATTTCTGAGATCCCCTGACCATCTGATAACCTTACTCCTGAAAGTGTTTTCTATTTTTACTGAAGATCAGGAGAGGGAACCAAACTTATCTGGTTCTTAGGAAGTGTATCTCTCTCTTTTGGGACACTTATCTCAAAGTTCTCAGGCATTGTCTTGTACTGGATGGATCAGACAAAAAATGATTTTTGTATTTAGCTTTTTTTTTTTTTCATTTTATCTGTATGGTTTCCTTGTTCCAGGGATAGACTATTTTATTATCTGAAAAAATATTCACGGCAAATAATATGCGCTTTTGTTTCCAGCTTCAAGATTCGTGCTTGTCAAGAAGCCTAATGGGGATTTACCTTTTAGTGATCTCTTATATTTTATGGATTCATTCAGGTTGGAAAAGACCTCTAAGATCACCTGGTCCACCCTTTAACCTAGCACTTCCAGGGATGGTGACTCAACCACTTCCTTGGGCAGCCTGTTCCAACACTTCACAACCTGTTCCGTGAAGAGATTTCTCCTAATATCCAACCTAAACTTCCCCTGGTGCAACTTAAAGCTATTTCCTCTTGTCTTATCACTTGGCACTTGGGAGAAAAGACTGATCCCCACCCTGCTTATAGCCTCTTTTGAGGTAGTTGTAGAGCATGAAAAGGTTTCCTCTAAACTTCCTTTCCTCCAGGCCAAACAACTTTCTCAGCAGCTCCTCGTAAGAGTTGTTCTCTAGGCCCTTCACCAGCTTTGTTGCCTTTCTCAGGACAAGCTCCAGCACCTCAATGTCCTTCTTGTAGTGAGGGGCCCAAAACCGCACACAGCACTCAAGGTGCGGCCTCACCAGAGCTGAGTACAGGGCGACAATCACCTCCTTGCCCCTGCTGGTCCTAAAGCTCTTTCTAATACAAACCAGGATGCTGTTGGCCTTCTCTACCACCTGGGCACACTGCTGGCTCATGTTCAGCCAGCTATTGACCAATACCCCCAGGTCTCTTTCTGCCAGGCAGCTTTCCAGCCGCTCTTCCCTCAGCCTGTAGTGCTGCGTGGGGTTGTTGTGCCCCAAGTGCCGGGCCCAGCATTTAGCCTTGCCGAACCTCATACAGCTGGCCTTGGCCCATCAGTCCTGCCTATCCAGATCCCTCTGCAGAGCCCTCCTACCATTGAGCAGATCAACGCTCATGCCCAACTTGGTGTCTTGTGCTCATTGACATAAATTTTGGAGTGTTCTCCAGTTGGCTAGTAAAGGTGCTTGGCTGTTAGTTTGGTTTCAAACTCTTTTTTTATGATTCTGTCTACGGTTTATTACTGCAGTTAAGTTTGAGAGTTAGAAGTCCTTCCCTGTTTAGCTAAATTATATTTTTTAAATTATATTTTTTTTGAGAGAAGCTGCCTGTAAGAGAAATTGCTACAAAAGATTTGGATGCATTTTGTCAATGTGATGGCAAAGCCTCTAGGGAAGGTAATTCTTAGGAGGAAACGTGTAGCTGTATTTGAATTTTATGACTTAAATTTCTGTTCATCAAGACTTCTTTTCCTCTTCATTCAGTCCTTAAGTACTTAGCTACATGTCATCCATTCCTTTTCTACAGCAATAATAGAAATTGTAGTTATAACAAAAGTTTTGCCTAGGTGACCAGCAGGCAGCTCTTAGCTGCAGTTAGGAGATGGAAGCAGACCAAGATATAAACACAGTGTCTGCATAATCAACGCAAAATCTTCTGCAAGAGCAATACAGCTGCTGGGCTGATCGAAATATGGTGGTTTGAATATCATGAATGTTTTTGTAATTACCTTTTTTTTTTTTCTGAATTCGCAATACCAATACATTTTAAATAAGTTTTAATCATTCTATGCCCTAACTAATAAATAAGACATACAGAGTAATTTTCCCATTTTTATTTGACAGTATTGAGGCAGCTGTGGCTACTTTTGCTCAGGCTAGACCACCAGGTATTTATAAAGGGGATTATTTGAAGGAATTATTCCGTCGTTATGGAGATGAAGATGATGCACCATCACCACCTGAGCTCCCAGAATGGTGCTTTGAGGACGATGAAGAGGAGGACGATGACGGTGGTAGAACAGGAGGCCAAGAATCAGAACCTGGATCATCAAGCTCTTCCTTTGGCAAAAGGAGAAAAGAACGCCTAAAACTGGTATTTTTGATTAAGAACTTTAATATTCTAAGATTACTTTCATAAACTCTTAGTCATATGTTACTACATTGTATGTGACAGAAAAGTGCTGGTGCTCGTTCAAGTCAGGAACAGGTAGTACTGCCTCTAACCAGGAAAAACAGGTTGACTTGTTGCAAACTTTGTTTCCTGTCTGAACATTGAACTTCAGCGTTTAACTCCTCACCTATTTCAGTTGTAATAACGATTTAAAATCACAGAATCACAGAATCACAGAATCTCTAGGTTGGAAGAGACCTCAAGATCATCGAGTCCAACCTCTGACCTAACACTAACAGTCCCCACTAAACCATATTCCTAAGTTCTACATCTAAACGTCTTTCATTCTAATACAACATTTTTTTAAGCTTGAGTTGAGATAGTAGAGCTTTTCTCAATTGTTCAGTCTGTCTTTAGAGGTGAAATGTTATGGGATGTGTATATGAAACAGTTTTTATTTATTTTTTGCAGCCATGTGTGGATAAAATTCAAAATCTTTTAAGTTCAGCGCTTATTTTAATAAATGTTCTTACTTTTGAGAATCCAGGGGGGTTGAGACTAGGATTAGCAAACAGCAATAGGATCTTAAAAACCCCAAGACAATTTTGAAATCATATTTTTTTTCAAAGCTATTTTAACTCTAATAGTGATAAGAAATATAAGAAATGTGATCACTTACTGTGATTATTTAGACAAATTTGCATAGTTCTGATGGATTAAGTTACTGTAGCTTAATTATAGTATGGAACTAATACTCAAGTATGGAGAATATTCTTGGACTGTACTAATCGTTCAGTTCTTTCCAAATCTATGACTTTTGTTTTGTATGGAAAACAAGTACAGGAGAATATTACTGAGAGCAAAACTAGATTTAGATCCTTTCGCCTACTGTTGAAATATTTTGTTTGTGTGCTGAGGTGTGTTTGCAAGCACATGGAAATCCTCACATGAAACGTGCTGCAAAAATGCGTTGTTACTGCAGCTGCTCATCATTCTTTACAGATTGAAGATAGTAGAAATTAGCCTGAAAGGAGTGCAAAACTTTGTCCAAAGAAGCAAGATGACCTTTGAAAATCACTTTCCAATAGACCATCAGCTGAAATAAAAGACTGCTGATACTGTAAAAATTCATAGTCAAAATATATTCAGGGATATAGCCGTTACCTCCATTAGCCTTGCAGTAATACCTTGGTATCTAAAAACTTTGGGCGTTAACTGCCAAACTGATATTTTTTGACTTGTCTTTTGATGCATTAGTAATTGAGGTGTGATGGTGAGGTCCAGTGATTTATTTTTTTTTCCCCACAAGTATAAAGCTAAACTGATCTGTTGAACGGGAATCACAGTCCTGGCTCCCCAGGCTTTTTCTTATCTGCCAGCATAGTTTTTTGAAAGCTGGAAGCTAAATTATACGAATAAGCATATTAATAACGAAAACTTAATTAAGAGTTAGAGAATTTATGAAAGAAAGTCATCTAGTTAATATGCATATTCGTATAATTCAGTTTTGCAGCTCTGGAGGAACAGTCTTTGACATGAAGAGGAGGCACGGGGAGAATTCTTTACCGTGATTCTTGGCTGGCAGATTGGACTGCTTCTTAACTGAGTAGACATGGATACAGTCTGTTTGTGATTCCTTGTAAATATGCCATCTACAGGGGGAATGATTATCAGGTAAATACCACTTGCTCTAGATTTTCTCTTCTTTTGCTGTCTAAAGGGCTCGATGTTCATCATTACAGTTGATTTCCCTCAGCAGATGTTTTTGGCTTTCTAATTTGACCCCCTCAGTACACACCTAGGGGTGTGTAATGTCAAACTGATGGGGGCTGGTATGATTCTGATGTGCTGAAATGTTTTTGTTTGACACAAGTCTTTGTGGGAATAGAAGTAAAGTATCATGGGTAGAGGAAAAGATGTTTCCCAGGCATCTTGCTAGGATGATGAACAGTCAGGAGCAACTGCCCAGAAAGCCACAAGGAGAAGTTAGCATGCTGCCTGTTTCAGAAATAACGTCCTGGACATGAGAAACTTTACTGCAGCATCTTTAACTAAAGCTTCTGTATTTTGATGTCAAAAAGTCTTGACAACCTTTGTTTTTTCCCTTACAAAGTGTTGGAACAGTCAGAGCATAGTGCCATTACAGTTTCCTTCACCATCACCTGAACGTAGCTGACAGGTAACAGCAAGCCCCCTTGCTCTAGTCTCAGGTGTTACACAGCAAATCCAAATGTGTTTTGACTCCCTCAGTGCACGCCCTGCTGACCATAGCATTGAAGCAATGTTAGCTGACACTTAGAATCTCACTTTGGGGAAAAAAAAATAATCTTCAAGTATTTCGTAAATAGGGCAAAAAGTTAGAATTCTGAGCCAGAACTTCCCAACTTTTCGTGGGTCACCCAGATCTCTTACTGTTGATTAAGGAGTACCATCTGTTCTATCTCTATGTAAGTTGTGTATTTCACGGTAAGTACAGAGCGTAATATTTAATGCTTCTAAAATGGGTGGTTATGTCTCAGCCAGTCTGGAAGAGGTGCTTACTGCTAGGGATTTGCTTCATGATGTTGAGGGCAGCTGTCTTGTGGTCATCTGTGAGACAGAGGGAAACTCTGAAACCTCACGGCTGATATACTTAGCAAGGGTAATATTTAAGTACAAATGTACATCGATTCAAATATTACAGGCTTCATTTTCCTCTTTCTAACATCCCTTCGTACATTTAACCCATATACTTAGTGTTCTGCCTGTGGACATGTCTTGATGGATATAGGAAAAAGATTATTTTTTAATTTCGCAGCAGCATTTTATACGCTTAAGGACAGGCGTCATGTTTGCTTTCAGCCTTCTCTTTTCCCACATTAAATACCACTTTGTTAACTTTTTCCCTATGGTTTATTTTTTTTTTTTTTATACTTCTGACCATTCTGGTCATTCTTTGTCATGCTAGCCTACATTTTTCTGAGGCATTGGTGCCCAGAATTGAACACAAGCCTCTAGCTGAGGCCATCCCAGTGCTTAATAGGGAGAAATTAGTTTCATGTGTCTTAAGGCTAATGCTTCTGCTTATATATCTCAATATATAGAGACAAAATAATACTAATTCACGTTTTAGTCTGTTGCTGCCTCTGTCCTTTTCACTAATTGCCTACCAGTGTGCATTTGTGTAATTGCTTATTTCTTTTTAAGTGTAGGGCTTTGTTTATATTGAATAGAGAACTCCCCCTGCCCTTCCTAAGGATAGCACTGACTTCTAAGGCTACCACCACCAAGTCACAAAGCTAAGAATATGCAATTATGAAATTTAGAGAAAGTGGAATTAATTCTTACACCTAAACCAGACCCTCCAGGTGCTCCTCAATAATATTTTGCCATTTTTTAGTTTAAAAAAAAAACACAACACAACTCCTCTGAGGCTGGCTTAGAAGCAAGTTGCTTTTCTGTTTTACAGAAGTTTCATCAATCCCATGTTTTCTGAGTTACATCTGCGAGAACATGATGAGATCAAAAGCCGAGCTCAAAAGAAGCGATGTTTCCTGCTTTTCCCAGTTCTGCGGAGCCTGCCACTCCACAGAAAACATGATTAGTTGCACACTTTGTTATTGAGGGCAGTCAGTAGGATTTTGTTGCCTTTTTTTTTTTTTTTTTTTTTTTTTTTTTTTTTTTTTTGCTTGTTCATGCTCAGAGGCAGTTCTTGCAGTGTGATCCTCTGTTTCTAGGAATCAAATCTAAGCTGATCAGTGTCTCTCCCTTCCTCTTTCAGGAGATACGTGCTCTCTGGTTTTCTGATAAGCTTTGAAATGTTTCTTGGCCTCTGGAGGGCTGTCTTTGAGCATTTTGCACTTTGTCAAGTCTCTGAGTAGCTGAAGATGGCTCTTGCCCAGGCCTGGTGATAGCCACTGGGGTCAGGGGGCTGTAGGATTGGGGCTGTGCCCACCCACCTGCCCCTGTAGGTAGGGTTCAGAATCAGAGCCAAGGATGTGGTGATACACAGCTGCTTCTCCTTCTGCTGAAGTGATGGGCAGAGGGGTGTGGAGGGAAGGGCTTGATGAGTACAGTTCTGGCACCTTATCCAAGGAAACCTCCTCACGACCTCTGGAGTGCTCAGTTAAGCAAGCATCGATACATGCAGGTGACTCACCTTGCTCTCCTACTGCTGTGCCCTCGGTGCTGAGTGTGCTTGAGGCCTGACCTTACCCTGGAAAAGCCTTGTCTTGCCATACAGCTAAGGCTCAATTTAAACTAGCATCTGGATGAAGTCCCTGGGTAACTGAGTTGATTATATTCGTAGGCTGCAATAATCAAGTGAAATATTCCCTGCCTTGACTCTCCTACTGCCTCACCTCACAACCTCATCTCCATCCTGTGACCTCCAGCGCTTTGCTCCTCACTCCTCCCAGTCTCTACTTGTTTAAAATCGACAGCATTACAGGGAGAGGTTACAAGGTGCCTACCGGAGGAATGGAGAAGCCTGTGTGGGGAAAAAACAAAACACACAAGCTTGGCTTGGCTGTCCAATTGTAAGCACTGTTGTTTCCCTAAGTCTTTCAGACTTGCACCTTTCCTCAACCCTCAAAACCTAATTGTGTATGTGTGTATACATACGATTGTGTGCATCAAACACCTGCCACCTGTGCAAGAGACCCTGCTGCACATGGTCAGGTCTTTAAAATCAATAAACAGTTGAAATTCCTGACAGTAAACAACAACCAAACCAAGCAAGGTAACTGGAACCAAATCAGTGTGTATCCTTCCTATGTGCTGCGAAGCTAATGCTTTTGTAATTTGGAGTAATGCACGCAAACTTTTTATCTTTCTTACCATACAGAGATTGTAAACTTCTCAAGATTATAGTGATACAATATCACGCTTGGGATATCAGGCATAGAAGTGGCATGCAGCTGATTTCAGTTCACATGGTTACTTGATCACAGTATGCATTCAGACATTAGCAGCTCCAAAGCAGTTGTGTATGTGCATAACTCTCTTAATCAGATAATCTGCAAGAGAGAATTTCAAAGGGCAGGCACTGGTTTCACATTTGACTTTATTTTTTTTAAATCTTTGCTGTTGCCTGCTTTTTGCTTTCACCTGTGCAGTCCCTACTGGCATTGCACTCTGGCGTTCTGCAAACAGAAATAACACGGGATAAGCGATGCACCAGAAGTCTGCGGAGCTTGACGTAGTTAAGGTTATGGACTAGCTTTTTTCTTTAGGATATGCTGTTCTTAGAACATGATTAGGTAAGGCAGCCGAGCCAATCTTAACTAAATGCAGGCTATACTGAAAACTCTAGTTCTTCTTTCCTTTCGCTCCCTGTGTTCCTTCTGCTTCCCTTGCACTGGCTCCAGCGTTGACTCATCCTATGGTGAGCTAGTTTAGGATACTAATTTGGCAGAATATTACTAATTCATGTTGTTATTTTTGCCAACTTAGTTGCAAGACTTGCTCAAGGGTAGAAGAGATGAGTGCGATGGTGTGTGGAAGGGGAAGGGAGCAAAAGAATTCCTTTCATCAACTCCTGCAGCCGCTCCAGCCCCAGCTCCTGCAACCGCTCCAGCTCCAGCTCCTGCAGCCGCTCCAACTCCTGCGGCCGTGTCAGAGAAACGAGCTGTAGCAGTGCAAGTTGACCCTGCAGAGGGTATTCCAACCCCTGTGGCAGACCCTGTAACAAAGTCAGAGAAACGAGCAGTAGCAGTGCAAGCTGCCCCTGTAGAGAAGGTGAAAAAATGGAATAGAGATTCAGGTCGTTTAGAACGCAGAGAGTCTTCTGCCAATCCAGGTAAGGCTTCTGCCAAAACTAGGTATAGAGATGACGAAGATGATGACGACGCTGGGCCATCAAGGATTCAGGAGGAGGAAGATGAGGATGTCGAAAAATCAACAGTAACTACCCGAAGCCTAAACAAATGTGAGCTACGAGATGTGCGAAAAGATTTTGGTCGCTGTATAGGTGAGCAGCTTGTCACCTGGCTGCTCCGGTGCTGGGACTCTGGAGCCAATTGTGTGGAATTAGACGGCAGGGAAGCCAAGCGGCTGGGATCCCTTGCTCGAGACGCCGGCATTGACAAAGCAATTGCAGATGGAGCACAACCCACCAGCCTCTGGAGGCGTCTCCTCTCAGCTGTGAGGGAAAGGTATCCCTTCAAGAAAGAACTTTTATGTCTACCAGGCAAGTGGACCACTATGGAGAAGGGAATCCAGTACCTGAGGGAATTAGCCGTACGGGAAGTGATTTATGAGGATCCAGACCTCAGACAAACATCCAAAGACCCAGATGAAGTCAAGTGTACACGACCCATGTGGCGGAAGTTTGTACGGAGTGCACCATCATCATATGCCAGCTCATTGGCAATAATGGCCTGGAAAGAGGATGAGGAACCCACAGTGGATGAAGCGGCTAAACAACTCCAGCAGTACGAAGAAAGTCTTTCCTCTTCCTTACAGGCCTGCGTCTCAGCTGTGGAGAAACTTTCTGAAGAGGTCCACCAACTTAAAGAGAATCTATCTTCCCCCCAACCTGAACCAACCAGTGTCCAACGACCAAAAGAGAACACTTGGGAGAAACTTTCTGAAAAGGTTCACCAACTTGAAGAGAGATTATTCTCCTCCGTACCTGTACAAAGCAGTGTCTCAGCTGTCAGGGGTAGGCGTTCACCCACACAAGGAAGACGATATGGTGGGTACTCACCCCGTGCCACCCTGTGGTTTTACTTACGAGACCATGGAGAGGACATGAGAAAATGGGATGGAAAATCTACCGCGACCCTAGAGGCACGGGTACGTGAGTTGCAAAAGAAAACAATCGGAAAAAAGGGATTCTCTGAAAAGTTTGCTGCTCCAACTTCCAGCAGACAGTCCTTCAAACACAGAAATGAAGAAGATTCTGACCAGGATTAGGGGGGCCCTGCCTCCAGCCAGGGGGAGGAAAGGGACAATCGAGTTTATTGGACTGTGTGGATTCGATGGCCTGGCACGTCACACGCACAGAAGTATAAGGCTTTAGTAGACACTGGTGCACAATGTACTATAATGCCATCGAGCTATAAAGGACCAGAGCCCATCTATATTTGTGGAGTGACAGGGGGATCTCAGCAGTTGACTGTATTGGAGGCTGAAGTGAGTCTGACTGGGAATGAGTGGGAAAAGCACCGCATTGTGACTGGCCCGGATGCTCCATGTATCCTTGGCATAGACTACCTTAGAAGAGGATATTGCAAGGACCCAAAAGGGTTCCGGTGGGCTTTTGGTATAGCTGCCTTAGAGACAGAGGGCATTAAACAATTATCTACCTTGCCTGGTCTCTCAGAGGACCCCTCTGTTGTGGGGTTGCTGAGGGTCGAAGAACAGCAAGTGCCAATCGCTACCACAACTGTGCACCGGCGGCAATATTGCACTAACCGAGACTCCCTGATTCCCATCCATAAGCTAATTCGTCAATTGGAGAGCCAAGGAGTGATCAGCAAGACCCATTCACCTTTCAATAGTCCCATATGGCCAGTGCGAAAGTCTAATGGCGAGTGGAGACTAACAGTGGACTATCGCGGCCTGAACGAAGTCACGCCACCACTGAGTGCTGCAGTGCCGGACATGCTGGAACTTCAGTATGAACTTGAGTCAAAGGCAGCCAAGTGGTACGCCACAATTGATATCGCTAATGCATTTTTCTCCATCCCTCTAGCAGCAGAGTGCAGGCCACAATTTGCCTTCACTTGGAGGGGAGTCCAATATACTTGGAATCGGCTGCCCCAGGGGTGGAAACACAGCCCTACCATTTGCCATGGACTGATCCAGTCTGCGCTAGAGCAGGGGGAAGCTCCTGAACACCTGCAGTACATCGATGACATTATTGTGTGGGGTGACACAGCAGAGGAAGTTTTCGAGAAAGGGAAGAAAATAGTCCAAATCCTTCTGAAAGCCGGTTTTGCCATAAAACAAAATAAAGTCAAAGGACCTGCACGAGAGATCCAGTTTTTAGGAATAAAATGGCAAGATGGACGTCGTCAAATCCCAATGGATGTGATCAACAAAATAACAGCTATGTCTCCACCAACTAACAAAAAAGAAACACAGACTTTCCTAGGTGTTGTGGGGTTTTGGAGAATGCATATCCCAAATTACAGTCTAATTGTAAACCCGCTCTACCAAGTAACCCGTAAGAAGAATGAGTTTGAATGGGGCCCTGAACAGCGACAAGCCTTTGAACAAATCAAGCAGGAAATAGTCCATGCAGTAGCCCTTGGGCCAGTTCGAACAGGACCAGATGTAAAGAATGTGCTCTACACTGCAGCCGGGGAGAATGGCCCCACCTGGAGCCTCTGGCAGAAAGAACCTGGGGAAACTCGAGGTCGGCCTCTGGGGTTTTGGAGTCGGGGATACAGAGGATCTGAGGCCCGCTATACTCCAACTGAAAAGGAAATATTGGCAGCATATGAAGGAGTTCGATCTGCTTCGGAGGTGGTCGGTACTGAAGCGCAGCTCCTCCTAGCACCCCGATTGCCAGTACTAGGCTGGATGTTCAAGGGAAGGGTCCCCTCTACGCATCATGCAACTGATGCTACATGGAGCAAGTGGGTTGCACTGATTACTCAGCGGGCTCGAATAGGAAACCCCAGTCGCCCAGGAATATTGGAAGTAATCATGGACTGGCCAGAAGGCAAATACTTTGGGATATCATCAGAGGAGGAGGTGGGTCGTGCTGAAGAAGCCCCACTGTACAACCAGTTGCCAGAGAATGAAAAGAAATATGCCCTGTTCACTGATGGGTCCTGTCGTATTGTGGGGAAGCATCGAAGATGGAAGGCTGCTGTATGGAGTCCTACGCGACGAGTTGCAGAAGCTGCTGAGGGAGAAGGTGAATCGAGTCAGTTTGCAGAAATGAAAGCCATTCAGCTGGCTTTAGACATTGCTGAACGAGAAAAATGGCCAGTTCTCTATCTCTACACCGATTCATGGATGGTAGCAAATGCCCTGTGGGGATGGTTACAGCAATGGAAGCAAAACAACTGGCAGCGTAGGGGCAAACCCATCTGGGCTGCTGCATTGTGGCAAGATATTGCTGCTTGGGTAGAGAACCTGGCTGTGAAAGTACGCCACGTAGATGCTCATGTGCCCAAGAATCGGGCTACTGAAGAACATCAAAACAACCAGCAGGTGGATCAGGCTGCTAAGATTGAAGTAGCTCAGGTGGACCTGGATTGGCAGCATAAAGGTGAATTATTTATAGCCCGATGGGCCCATGACACCTCAGGCCATCAAGGTAGAGATGCAACATACAGATGGGCTCGTGATCGAGGGGTGGACCTGACCATGGACGCTATAGCACAGGTTATTCATGACTGTGAAACATGTGCTACAATCAAGCAAGCCAAATGGTCAAAGCCTCTTTGGTATGGAGGACGGTGGCTGAAATATAAATATGGAGAGGCCTGGCAGATTGATTACATCACACTCCCTCAAACTTGCAATGGCAAGCGCCACGTACTTACAATGGTGGAAGCAACCACCGGATGGCTGGAAACATATCCGGTGCCTCATGCCACCGCCCGGAACACCATCCTGGGCCTTGAAAAGCAAGTCCTATGGCGACATGGCACCCCAGAAAGAATAGAGTCAGACAATGGGACTCACTTCTGAAACAACCTTATAGACACTTGGGCCAAAGAACATGGTATTGAATGGGTGTATCACATC
The DNA here is from genome assembly GCF_047663525.1 of Anas platyrhynchos. Classification (NCBI taxonomy): domain Eukaryota; kingdom Metazoa; phylum Chordata; class Aves; order Anseriformes; family Anatidae; genus Anas; species Anas platyrhynchos. The sequence goes on from NC_092589.1 coordinate 82,738,171, forward strand.
CCCTATCATGCACCAGCCTTCGGGAAAGTTGAACGATACAATGGCCTGTTAAAGACTACCTTGAAAGCAATGGGTGCTGGGACGTTCAAAAACTGGGATACGCATTTGGCAAAGGCCACCTGGTTAGTCAATACTAGGGGATCTACCAACCGAGCTGGACCTGCCCAATCAAACCTGTTACGTACTGTAGATGGGGATAAAGTTCCTGTAGTGCATGTAAAAAATATGCTGGGTAAAACAGTCTGGGCTACTCCTGCCTCAGGAAAAGGTAAACCTATTCGTGGAATTGTTTTCGCTCAGGGACCTGGATACACTTGGTGGGTGATGCAAAAGAACGGAGAGGTCCGGTGTGTACCTCAAGGAGATTTAATACTGGGTGAGAATAGCCCATGAACTCATTTTTGTACCATGTTAATTAGTATATTATACTGTATGTTATCACTACCATGATTACTATAGGTGACTAATTAGAATGTATGGAAAAGAGTGTAACCTGAGCATGACATAAATGGTATGGAATAAGGGGTGGATAGATGTCCTGGTTTCAGTTAGAACAGAATTAATTTTCTTCCTAGTAGCTGGTGGAATGCTGTGTTTTGGCTTAGGATGAGAAGAGTGCTGATAACACCCCGATGCTTTAATTGTTGCAGAGCAGTGCTTATACTAAGCCAAGGACATCTCAGCCTTTTGCTCTGTCCTGCCAATGGGCAGGCTGGGGGTGCAGTAAGAGCTGGGAGGGGACAGACCCAGGACAGGTGACCCAAACTAGCCAAAGGGGTATTCCATACCATCTGACGTCATGCTAAACAATATATAGGGGTGGCTAGCTGGGGGGAGGGGGCCGGACTGCTCGGGGTTAGGCTGGGCATCGGTCAGCGAGTGGTGAGCAATTGCATTGTGCATCACTTGTTTGTACATACTATTATTACTTTCGTATTATCACTATTGTATCATCATTATTATTATTGTTATTATTATTTTCCTGTCTTATTAAACTGTCTTTATCTCAACTCACGGGCTTCACTTTCCATTTCTCTCCCTCGTCCCAGAGAGGGAGGGGGGAGGGTGAGCGAACGGCTGCGTGGTGTTTAGCTGCCGACCGGGTTAAACCACGACAGTAATATAGAGTTAGATTTGTTCAAGCAAGTTGCAAGCGTTTTAGAGAACAGGTAGGAGATGCTTCTGTCTTCATTTGCAGAATTCAGAGCTCAACAAGTAAAACATACTTAGATCTTTTTTGAGAAGCATTGAGATTTTGATACGCTGTCAAAATAAGTCTGGTAGGTCTGAAACCTCCATAGAAATCTTTAGTTAGGCAGGTTTCTCAATGTGATGTTCTCAACGTGTTGTTCTCAACAATCAGCCTTATTGTGTTCTGTTGGGCAGAATTTGTTGTTATTCCACTCATCATCAAGCCTTTTCGGGAACACAAAGGTTGTTTGTGTTTGGGTCTTACTGCCAGTGCTCTTTAATTGATCTCTACTGAGACTCTTCTGTGACATTCAGGATAGCTTCTACATTTTGGTAACTTTTTTCCCCCTACAGTGTAAGTTTAAGTTCTGAAAACACATAATGTGCTAGATACTTAAGCGGGGGTAAAATCCATGTGTTTATGCTTCTTATATTGGAATTACTGTCTAGATCCGAATAAAAGTAATTATTGAATTAAAAATGTATCTCAAAGATTCCAAGGGAGAAAAATAAGACTTAATTGGTTCATCTGCTGAAGTATTTGCTTTAAAAAAAAAAAGTGTCCAAAGATGTTTCTGTAACTTTAGTAGGCTAATTTCTTTTATACTTAAGTTTCTGTGCTGTTAGTATTATTTTCCATGGATGGAAGAAAACACTGAATTGTTGGTCTAGAAATACAATTTATATATTAAATTTTTTTTATTTAACGCTTCATCGTTCAACTTTGTCATTAGTGTCCAGTTTATTTATTTTCAGGCCATATTTTTTCTTGACATATTTAAAATGGTGTCATGAAAACTTGTGCGAGAAGGACTTCTCTGACCTTTCAGCACAGCATTTTTCTCCAGGTTTATGATACTGTTTAAGTCTAGATTCTCATCCACATCGATATGTCCAACGCTACCTTATTATAATACTAAGTGTACTGAAGATTATTAATTTGATCCCTAATGCAAATTACTTATGACCAATTTACAATTAAATATTTGATACTAGTATACTTTCTTTTTAAATAAAAACATGTTAATTACAAATAAAAAGAGCTATAGCTTGATGTAAGAACTTTCTTGAGAGGTCTACAGTGCCTGTCCCTTACCACTTCCTCCCTTCTTCCCTTCCTCCTGCTCATCTTAAATCTTGTGTTCATAATATGGCCCACATATTTGGTTTTATTGGCAAAGTTGAACTGATGTTTCTTGGTATTTTGGGGAGTATTAGTGCTGGACTGGAAGGAGTCTTCAAGCTTAGTATTGCTCATGAAGGTCATGTGTTGCAAAACTAGCCTGACTCTTATATTGATGTGTTCTGATATGCTTTTATGAAAGCTTACGCACTATTTTTTTTTAATTTTATTTTTATTTAGGGTGCAATTTTCTTGGAAGGCATAACAGTTAAATGTGTGACCCAGGTGACAACGCAACCAAAGTTAGGAGGAATACAGCAAAAGTGCCAGCAGTTCTGTGGATGGGAAGGGTATGAGAACATTTAGAACTTCATCATTTCTATTGTCTAGAAATGTGTTATGTTTCTAGTTTTGCAGGAGGGAACAGCTCATTAAAAATGAAAAGTGATTATTCTTAGATGGACTTTCACAAAAAAAAAGGTTCAAAAAAACTTACAAGTGAAACAAATGAGGATCTTACATTGTCCTATAAAACAGAATGATCAACTGTGGATTTTAAGAAACAAGATTTTCAAATTGCTTTTACACTGAGATAACAATGTTTTTAGATTAATTGCTGCTATCCAATTTCAAAATGTAGTCTAGTCCAAGTATTTGTGTAAAATTTAGTGCTTCTTCATGCAGTAGATTTATTTATACAGCTGCAATTACACTCCAGTTGTAAGGTATAATACTCATTTTTATGGCCAACCTGGATTTATGTCCAATGTTAATGAGAGTTTTGGTTTTAATGTCTCAGATTCTGAACTTCATCTTTATGAGGCTGAAGAACCAGGGAGTTGCTAACAGCTCTTCCTAACTTTCTGAAGCTTACAGTTTTTCCAGTGCTTCTAGTTCTGAATTCAAACCTCTCTTCATCTAAAATTAAAACTTTGCGTTCTACATAATTCATTGTTTTGTCATGAGCAAATACCTTTGTTCTTATCAGAAAAACATTTGGTTCTTCTCCCAAAATACCTTATTGGGGAAGATGTTCTAACTGCCAAGTTAACCTTGCAGCAAGTCTAGTACAAGGTGTGACTTCAGTCTGATGAAAAAACGCATTGCCTTTTGTGACTACTTATTGCAGAACATTAATAAACATGTTTCTCTTTTTAGCTCTGGATTCCCTGGAGCACAGCCTGTTTCCATGGACAAGCAAAATATTAAATTTTTGGAGCAGAAGCCATACAAAGTTAGCTGGAAAGCAGACGGCACACGGTAAGCTCATTTTAAATGAAAAAAAACACACCACCTCGTAGGTTGGATGGATGGTTTGTAGGTTCCCAGAAAAGTGTATTTGCATGTACAGTGCTGTGATCCTTTGTTCAAACTTGTAGTTTTGGTTCGTTGCGAAGGGGTCAATTTTTTTTTTTCTGTAACACTACAACCTGATCAGATGATGTGTCGAATCTGTTTGATGCTAGGATTTCTTGTTTGAAACCCATCCTTATCAGAGAATCATAGAATGGCTTTGATGCGAAGGCACCTTAAAGACCATCTAGTTCCAACCCCCTTGCTGTGGGGAGGGATGCCACCCCCTAGGTCATGTTGCCCATGGCCCCATCCAACCTGGCCTTAAACACCTCCAGGGATCCTTATATCTAATTTCTCCTTTTTTCTCGTGTTAGCATTTCAGGGTAGAAGAAACTCCATACGTTACCAAGTACAGAATGACAAACACTTACGTCACTTGCAACTTTTCCTACTTGATAACTTCTACAACTGCAGTTGCCTGTTTTGCAGTTGTAGTATTTCAGTGCTTACTTGAATTATTGATATTAACAAAACTTAATGGTCCTGATCAAAATCCCTTAACAGCTCTGTAAGAAGTATGAAGAGAGAGGCTGTGCCAGCTATTCGTTCATTGATTGCTGTAACTAGCATGGGTCAGTTGATGGTTGAAATATTCTAACAAATGCATTGAGCATTAGCTAACTCTAGCATGACTAGAACATTTTCTGTGGTGCAGTTCCCAGGACAGGTTCTCAAGGTGAATAGTTCTGTGAGATTCTGATTTGAACAACATCTGCGTGGTATCCTTTTGTTGCTTTCAGACCTGTATGAAAGAGCTGTGTCACACAGGGTGTCTTCCCTCTACCCCCAACAGTTTGGATGAGGTATAGAAAGTATTTCTTAATCACATGGAAATAAACCCCCAAATGTTGGGTACACTGTTGTTCATGTACTCTTGAAAAAAGGTACTGTGGCTCTTCATATAAGCAAATCTTCATCGAGTCAAATTCTGAAATTCCAAAATTGGAATTATTTGTGGAGGACTGAATGTTTTAAATAATTTGGAACATTTCTGAAATTATAGCCATTTTCTTGAGGCCTTAGATTACTGGAATCGTAACCAATGAGGAGTGATACTCTAACCTTCTTTTTTCTTCAGTATTTCTGGTTTCAAAACTAAAATCAAGAATCCTAGATATTAATGGAAATGGTCTTGACCTATGCCGCTTGTAGCATTTAGATCATGGTCTTCTGTTTTGTTGTGAGCACTCTCTTAAGGTAGCTGATAACAATACTTCTTACATCGTATTCAATAGCATCTCACAGGAATGTCTTATTCAATAATGTCTCACTAACAGGAAGAACTTAAATAGTGTGATGCATCTAATTATTTCCAACAGTTCAATCTTGACTTCTGAAACATGTTCTTTACATACAGTAGTACTTAAGCAATTGTAATCTGTACTAAGTGGAATGACTAATTTGTATTCACTTAAAGCAAATGAATAGATTTTCAACCTGCTTTGACTTGATCAGAAAAAGCACAGTTACAGCGAACATACATGTGGTAAGAGGAGGACTGTTGGGCTTATTTGTGCCCAGTGTCTTAGACTAGCAAAGGAGATCAATGTTCACATGAACACAAGTTAGAAGGCATCAGTTGTATGGATGAGATGCGAGGAGATGAAAGTTCTTGTTTTCAAACTGTTTTTGTGTATAGATAAAGGCAAAAAGTTTTGCTTCAGCGCTTTGTAATGGAAGGCATGCTCCTTGCTGTGTGCTGACACAACAAAGCAAAGTTTTAGTACCAAATCAGCAAATGTTGTAGGATGTCTTCAAAAGATTTTCCCTGCGTTCGCTGTTTTGTTAGGTTTGGTGTCTTCAATCGTAGAATGGAATAGCCTAGGTAACGAAAAGTCTGGAAAATGTGGGGAATTTGATGTTTTATGAGAACTACCAAGTGGTTCCACGCGGCGTCAGTCAGGATTCAGCACAGCTCAGCCAGAACTAAGCCATCTTCCACTAAAAAGGCCCCTCAGATGCCTCTCAGCTGTGTTGTTTTTACTTCAGGGGTTTATTAGCTTGGGCAGAGCATGATGTGAAAACACAAAGTAAGCTCCCACTCAGTATGACATCCAAGCCTTAAGAAAAAGGTGGGAATGCTGCCCTTATCACCCAAATGTTTGTGCACACAGTTGGCCAACGTTAATGTGATGCAGGCATTTGGAGAGAGCTGGGTTACAGAAACATCGTGTTGGGAGACCCAGGCTTATTCTCAGAGCAGTACCGTGCATTCAGATGCTGCTGAGCCTAAACAAATAAACTCAGCCAACTTAAATTGACCATGCAAAGAGCCAGATGGGAGTCTTTGCATTTATTATGCTTTTAATCCACATTCCAGATATACTATCCATGAAGTTAACTTCTAAAACTATGAAAATGTTTGCAAAGTATTAATGTCCCGTGCAGCTCAGATATTGGGATTGGTAGCCCTTGTCTTTTTGACATCTTGCTCCTTAAGGAAGCCTTTGTTTTAGGGATTGATTTCAGTAGTATTTTCGTATGTATTAAGGATATTTTGTGGAATTGTTTTCAAATAATCTAAGCCTGTTGCTTCTAGAAATAGTAACACCAAATTATTATTTTTTTAAATAATTTCTTTACTATTTGATATTAAAGGAGAAAAATGTTTCATCCGCAATGTCTCATGTGTGCATTGCAACTGAAGAATAATCTGGTAAAAACTATGGGTCATTGACTGATGCAGTTTCTTACAATTTACAACAAATAGTAAGATAGAGGACTGTAAGCTGTTTTTCACATTTCTCTTTATTTTTTTTATTTTCAATATGAAAAGCCTTTGGCATGTTGTATTCATTGGGAAAAGTGAAGATTTAGGGAGTATTCTTTATTTCTTACTCAAACGTACAGGGTGCATTCATTGCAAATAGTGGAGTAATTATCTGTGAAATAGTGCACCACAAGGACTGCCTGTCATGAAGGAGATTAAAGTGTGTATATACTTTCTTAGAGGAATTTTAAGTATTTGGGGTGTTTTATCCTGTGTTTTCAAAATTCAGAATGAATAATTACAAATAAAATTGAGGGAACTGCTCAGTTATATAACATAAATAAAGCACAGTTATGGAGAAGATAGGTATGCTCAGAGAAGAAATTGGTGCTACGCAGATCCAGTGTTAATGAAATTCAGCTGAAGGAATGTTATGAAAGAGATTAAAGACGAAAACCTGAGCTGTTATTTGGTCATGTAGGCAGTGTGTGTGATAGCCACGCTAATGAACAATGAAAAATGACTGGCAATTTTTACATTGGATGTGCTTCTAATTATTTTGTTGTTCTTCAGTGGTCCGGGCTCCCCGTGTAATTAAACAGATTTTCATTAATTATTCTGAATGTTTGTGTTGACAGACATGACCTTCCTGCATTTAATATTAAGACATGAGTTACTGGAGATCTGTTTACAGATACCTTACTCACTTTATCTGGAAATGAAACCCCTGTTGTCACGCATCTCTGAACATATTCTGTTAAATGTGTGACAGATACAGCAGCCTAAGCTGGATATTGCAATGTTATTTTGCTTGCATAGTTGTTTTCGTTGTGGTTTTGTCTATCTTTTTGGTTTAAAGAGTACTGCTGTTTCATCAGGCTGGCTGGACGTACAGAAAAGTAGGTACTTAACTAACAACTTTATTCTATGCTTTCTCACTTGAATAAAACTCTCTCATAAGGGTTAATAACAGTATTTGCTCAGCCTGGCCAAACTTCTTATATTTCACCATTGTTAAATATTTGCATTTTATTCCTTCAGCAGTAGTTTTCTCTAGAGGTTTCAAAGCTGAAACCCTTATTTGTAGATTGCCTTAACTGGCATATAGTACCAGTAATTTCATTGAGGACTTGCATTTTTCTCCAAAGGCATCTCTTATTCCTATTGATTTCAACTGGAGCTGAACATTCGTGTTTTCTTAGCATTGCTATATTTTTCTACCCATAATAAAAAAAAAAATTAAAAGAAGTATTTCCCTAACCAAAAGAGCATTATTTATCGTCTTGCACTGACTAGATAATGTGATTCAACCAATTAAGTTATTTGACAGTGATTCTGTCAAACATTTTGGTGAAATTTACTGGAGCACTGACTTATGCACTTATGTAAATGTATGAGTTATGAGTTTGGTTTTTTTTTGTTTGTTTGTTTTCTCAAAACTCATCTTCCTCTATTCTAATGGACCCCCAGGTTCAAAATCTTTGGGCGTATCCTTACTTTCTGTGTCCTGATTTGCGGTGGATGTGTCTACACCAGTGGTTCAGTGTTGTTCAGTGCCTTGCTTCCAGAGCCTTTCCATGAGCAGCACCAAGGCACGTGCCTTGTTCTTGCTGCACGTTACCTTGTGGAGCAAACCAACGTGTTCAGTCCAAAGGGAAAAGCAGTGTGGATAAATTACTTCTCCCTGCCAGCCCAGGGTGGTTTTTCAGTTCTGTTCTCTGAAACGCTCCTGAATACTCCTGCACTGTCTGTAGGAGCATGCAGTATATACCCACAGAACGTGTTATAAAGACACTCTGGTAAATGACAGTGCAGCACACTTATTTAATATGTTTCTAAACTGAGTAGGGACAGAAGGTATTTCAGGGCTGTCTTGCCTCCAGAGGTGCCCAGAAGCATGTGAGAAAGTCCTGGTGTATAGCATGGTAGGCTCTTGTGCTCTCACCTCATGTTCTACATCTACCTGGGAGGCCTGTGATGTGTTTCCCAGTGCTCCACAGAGCACCAGTACAGTTCGACATGGAGAAGACATCCAAAGGTAGGTGTCTACAGGTGGGCCTGGGAGACACCAAACTCCTGTTGGAGCCAGTGCCTTCCACAGGGCAATTCAGCCAGGCCTACACTAGGCACTTGACGGCTGATCTGCAGAATCGCTCAGTATTTCCTTTACTGAGCTGGCTAGATGTCATCAGCAAAGAACTTAGCAAGCTTGTTTATAAATGTCTGTGTGTGGGCATGTATACCTGTCCATCTCAGGTTTAGAAAAGTGATCTTCAAGATAAAAGACCCTTGAAGTTCACTTAGCATCGTCTGTCTTTGGAAAAATACTTCCAGTGTGCCAGCTCTTTGCCTGTAAATATTATATGGAAGCCGTTCTGTTTTGGGGAAAAACATTTCCAAAATCGTATTGTGTTATTATTAAAAAAGTACTTAACTTTGCAGTTATTTTGCCTGGTTTGGCGTGAGCTCTGCTCTGTATATTTACTGGAACAGTTGTCAAACCTCTAGTGTCTTAAAAATCATTTTTATGCTAATCTATTCATGAGGCACCGAAATCCAAAGGACAAATTTTCCACTGCTAAAATGATGCCTTTGGGCTTTTTAATATGAAATATATGTTTTATATTAGCAATAGCTACCAGGTATGGATGGCTTTACAAATGCATCCAATTTTGTAGGGCTGGGCTTGCTGAAATATTAGTCGCTGACTGAATAAGCTAATCATTACAGTATGTTCAAGGCGTACTGTATGACTCAGTGTTAGCAACTTTGTACTGTAAAGTGATTAGCCCAGGTGGTTAGCGGCTTGCTCTATCCCTTGATACGTATCTCATTAATAATGTTTGTAGCAGATGTTTGTTCTAATGAGTGGGGCTGAATGTTCAGGCAGGAGTAGGGTTGGTGGAGTAATGAGACACCAGTTTTGGGAAAAAAAAAAAGACTGTTCCCATCAAGAAGAATAAAAAGCTTTAAAATGTCTATAGAATAATTCAGATTAATACAGTCGAAGAGGACTAGGTTTTGTCATGGTAAAATGTGACCTGAACAAATTGCAAGCTATTAAGGGGCACGAATTCTTTTCTTACATTTATGGGAGCACATTTTCATTTTTCACCTCTGTATGAATGCAGTTTTCAGATTGTTTATTTTTTTTTACTTGTACTATGGCTGTTCAATTACGGTAAGCCAGCAATTTAGCAGAAATGCAGAACAGGTAGTTCTTGTCAAAGACTATTCTATTTGAAGAATATTCATATAAATTTGATGGCTCACTGATACCTAAATGCAAAGAAGTAGATATAGCACAGAAAGCATATATAAGAACTCTTGCTAATTGTCTAAAAGGCTTGTAACAAAATGTTTAGAAACATCTATGAAGTTAGTAGTTTTTTAAAATAATTAACAAATTACATTTTTGAAAAAGGGCTGTTGCCTAAATAATTCTCATTTTGATAGTACAGCAATAGAAAATACATTAAAACTACACCTATGTGTATGATAAACTAAGTGTATGATGAAATTGGTAGCCAAATTTTAAAACTGTTTATTAATCCAAGGCATATATGTTACTATTACTTGATAAGTCACTATAATCATGTAACTTGTGATAGCTGCCCAGATGGTTTTGGTACAAACTTAGGAAATTTTTCTGAAGAACTTTGAGTTTTTTCCTGCTACAACCTCTTCAAACACTTGTGAACATTGCTTGAAGGATGTCTACTGGCTGATCTTTTCACACATGTTGTTAGAAGGTGATGAACTCAGGGATCAAAGTTTTTATCCTGAATTCGCATGGCTAAATACTTTCTTCTTTTCCTATCCTTTGGTCCTTTAGATAGTGAGGTAAAGTGTACTCACATAACTGAGAAATATCAGATTCTTAATATGAAAAGTTAGCCAGAAGTCTTTTGAGGTAACTTGCAAAAAGGTGATCATTTGCTGAAGAACAACTCTCTAAAACCAGAGAAACCTGAAAAACAAACTTTGTTTTAAAAATTAGGAGGTAAAAGGAACTAGGCCAAAATAAGGTATCACAGAAGAAGGAAGGTCACCTGTCTACATAAGAATAAAGAAGACATGGCTGGATGGTTTCATGGAAAAGCCATGAAAGAGGCAGGACAAAGAGAGAAAGTTGAGGTAATAACCCAAATGAAAGACAGAGAAGATGAGAGAGTAGTACTAATCCAAATAAAAAACAAATTATGCAACTGAGAACTCTTTATTAAGAATGAGAGACCAGCTTGTCATGCAAGCAAGTCTGGAGAACAGAAGGATTGTCTCATGGGAGAGAAGATATTAAAGTGGAGTTAACTTGAAGGAGACTCTGGGAATGAAAAAGAGTCACAGAGTGGTTGAGGTTGGAAGGGACCTCTGGAGATCACCTGGTCCAACCCTCCTGCCAAGCAAGGTTACCTGGACCACATTGTGTAGGATCACATCCAGGCAGGTTTTGAATATCTCCAGAGAAGGAGACATAGGTTAGTTTTCTGTACAAATGACATGAGCAGATTCTTATGGGGATGGAAGTTTATGGCCAGTGGTGGAAAATGCCTGAACTGGAGTCTTACACTTAGTGAATTTTTTCCCAGTGTACAGGAGGAAGAGAAAAAAGTAGGCTGCTGAGATTTGCCAGATGGCTTCAGAAATGCTGCTAAGAGGAGGGTTTAGGGCTGTTCATCCCTGAAGAGCATTTATGAGTAGGCTTTTCTCAAGGGGCCCTTACTTTCTGGTCCTAGATGGCTAGCAAATAAGGAATTATTTAAAGTATATTTTTAATGTCTTGTTGTTTCATTGTGTTTAGTGTTGTACCTGTTTCCAGTCCTGGGGTCAGGAAGGAGCATTTGCCTCTTAAGGATGTGATGGGGTGGAGAAACCACACTAGAATTACCTGGGCATTTTTAAGCCACACCTTCTTTTCTTTTCCTGTCCTCAATTATCTTAAAAATTATATATATACCTCAGATATTTATCAATTTTTCACCATTGATTGGTAATGCTGTGTATCCCTTCCTTTGCTGGGGCATTTTTTACTGTCTGAAATCTTGAAGGACAGAAGTGTTGAGGACTTTGGGTTTGGATCTGAATTAAACAGACTTTTACTGTCCAAATGAATTTATTATGGGAGTGACAGTCTTTCTGAACAAGTGGGCTTAACTCAAGTGGTTTGATTCCACGTTAAATAAGCTCTATTCATGTGTGTTTATGGAACTGTCAGCAATGGGCAGAGCCTTGGCTCTTGAATGCTAGTTACACGTTGTGTGGGTGGGGGACAGTTGCTGATCAGACACTTATTTTTATTGAATATTGAATAAAGCAGTAATGGTAAGGTGTAAATTTTCTATTACGCCATCGGAGCTTTGTCAAAATGGGATTGTATTTAAAGAGAAGATTTGCACCAGAAACCTTACTTGCTGTTGCCTTATTCCTAACTCTGCACTGTTTTGTTGCATGCTACTTTTTTAAGGTCTTTGGGAGGGAAACAGTTTATTTGCTATGGTATAGCCACTAGTGTTCCTCCTTTATAATTGTTTTCTCTTAAAGAGCTAGTTAATTTTAATGTGCTCATTTTTAAACTAGTTCTGTAGTTCTGCTTCTTACAGATCTGGAAGAACTTAAAATTTTCTTAAAATTTGGATGAACTTTGATTTAGGATGAGTCAAGAATCCACGTGAGTTTATTTTGAAGAAGATACTTAAATGGAGATTGCATATATTCTGGATGGAAAACTAAAGTTGTGAAATTTATAAAAATAGTTGTAATAAAGCTTTTTTCCCCCCTCCAAACAAGGTTAAATGCTGTAAATAGCTTTTGAGCACTACAGTACTAATCAGTTGTTGAACACCTGCAGTTGAGCTTTTAAGTGTGTAATGATACTGTAATGTCAAGCTTCCCCAAGAGTACAGAGAAATCACGTATATGGCTCTGTGTTACAAAGTGGGGCTTTTTTAAAGTTTGCACCTACTTGATTTGTGCTTTTTTAGAATAGACAGTGGTATTAACTGCCTTTCTCATGGTTGATAGAAGGAAGTTACAGCATGGTAAATGGCATTCCTCTTAATTTTCTGAAAAAAGCAGATGCCTAATTCATGGTCTTATTTTGTGTACATAGGTAGGAGAGAAAAAGATGGGGAGTAGGCAACAGGTAAGATGTGTTTTGGGACTAGAAAGATGGGTTTATAGTAGCTGATACATCTTAAAAATTCTCTTGTAGTCTTGTTGAGCAATAATCTTAGGATTGCAAGACTGGTATAAGTCTGTTTTTCATAGTATTAAAAATGATGAAAATAGCGTCCTTTTTTATTTATTTTGAGTTTTTATTTTGAAAGTGGGGGAAAAACAAAACAAAACCCAGCTTGGATGAGGTCTGACTAAGGGCACTTTACCTGTATTTAGTGTGTCCGGTGTGTCAAGGTAAGACATTCTAACTCAAGGTGGTTTGAGTTGAAGGAGATCCATCACAAGGTTGCTTTTGTGATCTCCACCAGTTGACGTGTTGTAGATGTTGGTCTTTTCTTGCATTTTACCCATTGAATGAGAGCGTGCTTAGACTTTCTGGCGGTCTTGCAGCAAAACAGGATTTGTCAAATTTCAGCAGCCAGTCTAAGGGGAGTCCCAGATAAGTGGGGAGTGCAGTGTCATAAGGTGTTAGACTAATATCTGGGACCAATGTGTCTAAGTATTGTTACTCTTAAGTTTGCACAAGAAAGTATTATTTTAAATAGTGATACGTATTATAGACCAGATTGAGCGGTTTTGTGCTTGTTGGACTAGGTCGAAATAGCTGTGTTTTTTTTTTTTTTTTTTTTTAATCTTAATGGTTCATTTGGTGTGGCTGTCGTTGTTTTTATTTTTTTTGCTTCTCTACCTCCTGAAGTCTGTCTTTTTAAATCATTGAATCAATGTATAGAAATAATAGGTACGACAGGTCGTATCATCCCCAGTTTGGATCCAGACTGACTTGAATGGCCAAAGAATGCCTTCTTACTCTAGGTTGCAATCTTATTTATATATGCCTAAAACAGAGTCATGACCCCGAAGACAAACCACAAATAGAAGCTGTTGCTTCTGTGTCCCTTTCTTAGATGGTTAAAGAGTGCTTCGATGTGAAACCATGCCAATTAAAAGTTCATTTTTTTGAAACACCAGACTTGATGTTTCACAGTTCCGGAGCAAGTTTTTATGCTCAGAATTCTGAGCGCTTTGAAAAGTGCTGCTTAACTAATTATTCCTATAAAACTATTGGAATATTTGAACAGATTGTCTTTTTAAGCAAGCTCTTTTGTTTATTTATAAAGAGTTAATGTATGAAAATGCGTATTATGGAGCTTGTGCTATGAATACTAATCTTAGAGTATTCAACTGTAGTCCTGGAATATTCTAATTAGATTGAGATAAATGGTGTGCCTCCTTTTGTACCTGATGTTCAAGCCATGAATACCAGTGATTAATGATTTATTTATTAATTTTTCTTCCTCATAGACCACTTTTGAGGGTGGAACAGCGTGTCCTGTGCTGCTGGTTCTCTTGGGAGCGTTACGGGCACATTTCATCAAGTGTAATGGATTAAGTTTATTCAGGGAAGAATGATAGCAGAGTCTGTAGAGTGTGCCTATACAAATATCTAGGGCAGCGTTTTCCCTTGGAGCTAGTCTTATAATCTGTGAGCACAGCTGACAGTTGTGCTCTTCTGTGGCTGGTGCGTGTGATGTAGACAGAATCGACCCAGCATATATTCTGGCATAAATCAAAACAAAGTTAAGGGAACCTCCTCTTTCAAAGCTGTATAGGCTTTTCTTGGCTGTTACGTAGTGGACTTCCATGAGAAACAGGGTTCTCTTGCTTGGGGAAGGGTGGAATGTAATTATTTGTCATCTGATACCAAGGTTTGGTTTGGTTTGGTTTTTAAATACCTCTGCGTGGCTGCTACTTTGCATTTTTTGAGCTGTTTTACTCCTTTGCTTCAGGCATGAATTCCCCTTTAAATCTACAAGATATTTTCAGTCTGAAAATTGTGGAGGAGGAATGCAGTCAAACAAATTCAATCAAGCTTTAAGCTGAATATTTGCAATAAGTAATAGAATTCATTTTTGAGAGAATTCACCAGTTCAGTCAAGCTTACGTTATGAGATCATTCAAACAAACGACAACTTTTTAGGAAACTAATCAGAATGTTATGCTGTACAGTTGTTTGACAGTACTGTTCTTCCATCTAATGTAAAGATGTACTTTATTTTAATACCTGACCGCTTACCTTCATTAAAGTTTGGGTGAAGCATAGAAAATCTACTCTTTAAAATAAATCTGCTAGTATACAAGTTGTTACTGGTTCACACATTTTCTAACCAGCTAACAGTTCTTTTGTTTTCAACACCAGATACTTCTTATTGAAGAATTCTTGGAGTTCGTTATACATTAGTTATAAATAAACTTAGCCTTTGTGGTAGGTCAAATCATGATAACAAGATGCTAACTTCAAATTTAACCCATAAGGTTTAATATCCTTTAAGAAATAGTGTCGTGGATTTTTTGTTTCTTTAACTTAATTAAAACCCTGGAAGGCTGTCAAGAAAAATGCTGTAACTGGATAGTCTTTTTTTGACCTTGCTAAATTCTTGGTTTTAACAGCGCTGTTGCAGAGTTTCACAATCTAATAATACTTCAGATAGAAAATATAGTTTTGCATTGGTTTTTAATTTGCCATCTGTTAAATTAATTAAAGGCATCTTTATCCTTGATTTATAGAACAGGAAAAACTGAAGTTTGAACTCAGTTTAAGTTATGATACTTTATTAGGAGGAAAAAATAGCAGCTTCCACACTTCTGCATGTTCCTGTGCTCCACGGTATTACCATTAGCTCCCCCTTTATACAAAACCTGACTTCCCTGATAATGCTGGTGCACATGCTATTCCAGGTGAGGGGGTGCTAGCAAATTGTGTAACGATGCAAGATGATTTCTGTGTTATGCACTGTGCTCTTACTTGTGTGACCTGATGATTTGTTTGCTGTTCTTTGGCTGCAGGTGTCTTTCTGTGGTCTTGCTGACCTCTAAGATGTGGCTGCTGTATCAGCTTTCTCAGCCAGCAGAGTTAATTTAAAAGCTTGTAAGGGAGAGTGTGTGGTCTTGGCTGTCTCTTCCTGCCCGTGTCTCCATACCTTTTGGATATTGAAACCTGCATTGTTATCGTAGTTTGGGGTGTTATGAAGATTTCTGTAGTAAGTGGTGCAATCTGCAGATCGCTTTGTATGATGTCTTAATGGCCATAAAGCATCTCCCATGGACCCTGAGTTGTCAAGGAGAGCAAACAAAAAGGGAAACTTGCATTCAGAGTTGGAAGGAGAGCGGTGGGAGGCATGAGGAGAAAAAGAAAATGGTGTTGAGTGAGGTAACGGTGGAGGGGACCAACAAGTAGTAAAGATTATAAAGAACACTAACTTGTATAAGCTGTCAGTTGTCTGTTATTCTATAGTGGTAACGTGCACAAAGCATATATATTCAGGGGAATACCAACTTTAAGAGGTTTTGTGGTCTCAAATAAGCAAAATCAGGCATAGCACTTTCATTGTGATAGGAGGTGATCAGTAAGGCAAGGTTTGTTTTTCGTTTTC
This sequence comes from Anas platyrhynchos, assembly GCF_047663525.1. Classification (NCBI taxonomy): domain Eukaryota; kingdom Metazoa; phylum Chordata; class Aves; order Anseriformes; family Anatidae; genus Anas; species Anas platyrhynchos. The sequence continues at coordinate 82,754,159 of NC_092589.1, forward strand.
CCATACAATCATCAAGTCAGGATGGTAAGATGGAATAGCTTGGATGAGTGATTCAGAACATAAAGCTGGATGTTGGGAAACTTCAAAATTATCATGAAATTGCAGATTGGCATAGCAGATAAGCTAGGGTAACTTTCTTGACTATCATGAGTGTTAGAAAGCATTCATTATTTAGGAAAGATGCAAAATAAAGTCTGAGGGTTAACATGTTTTCTTAACAGCTGAAGGATAGAAAAATAGTATGGAATTTGTGTTTTTAAAAAATCACTATGGGATTGTTCAGAAATTTCTGGGTTACTGTGAATCTGCTGCAGATACTCAGCTTAACTAGAACTGTCACGTGAGCACGCTTTAGTATCTAATGCCAGTTGTGTGTCTAAATCTCCACTGATGCAGTAAGAGTTTAGGCAACACAATTATTGAAGCCAAGGGAGCTGTTAATGTCACCCTGAAGTAGACACCTTACAACTAGGAAACTTAATCAGAAGCTGAATTCCACCTTCTCTTTCCAGGGATTAGTTGGTGAAGAATTTATTTATTTACAAGTAGAGGTGCTTCTGGTTGTATTAAGAGAGATGTTTATTTACTAAGTAGCAGCATATAAGGCAGTATTTTAATATTGAGAAAATTTAGAAAAATAAAATAAAATCTTGATTGTAGAAGGTAAGTTTGATTCATTGATGAAAAGGCTTTGCTTTAAAGCATTTTGGTTGCAATGAAAGGTAACAGTAGATCAGTAATATTTCTTTCTAGATTGACGGATTTGGATAAATGAAGGGAACTAATTAAAGGGGTCAGGAGGAGAGAGGAATTCAGTCTCCAGTAGAGAGGAGTTTCATTTCTTCTGAGTGCATTCATTTTAGTTGCAGTTTATATTCCATGTAAATGATTTTTTTTTTTTTATTTTTATTTTTCCTTAAGGAAGGAATAGTGTCAGATCTCATGCCTATGAACCTTGACGAAATTTTTGATTTATTACAGAGACTGGATCTAATGAAGTTTGCTCTCATTGCAGGACAGGTAAAGAATGGGTTGAATGGGTTGAAAGAAAATGGCAGTGGGAGGTTTTGGAAGAAAATATATGGAAAGCCATAAGTGGAGGTCCTGAATATCAGGTGTTGGGACCAGTTTTATGTTCTTAATAAGATAATTTTTGAAACAGAACCCAAATATGTTCTGACAAACAAATAAAGAGGCAAGTCACTGAAGACACTGAGGAGCAAAATAATAAAGTGGAAGGATATTTAGTTGCAGAAAATGCAAGGTCATGAATACAAAATACTGGAGCTGGAGGCTGTTAATTGGAAGTTACTGTCAGTCAGCAGCTACTTAGTTTTTGGTTAAAATATTGCGAGAAGGGTTGATAATAGAACTTAACCTAGAAGTATTTGAGAGAAATAGGAAGTGTTGGTATGTTCAGAGCAGTCTAACTCCCAGGGGGCCTGTGTGTAGTTTTCTACTTTATTTTCCTTCAGAATTTGGATTACCACGTCAGGTATGTAATGCCACAGCTGCTTACGTGTAGCTGCTTCATGCTGCCAGGTACACTATTTGCTTGCACAAACGCAAGTGTGAGTATGAACGTGAAAATGGTGTTTGTGACATAGCTGCTAGTGTGCTAATTAGAAAGTTACTGTTTTCCTTTTGTTTGCACAATGGAAATAATATTCTGAATCTTCCCAGAACTTCCTCTGTTAGTGTCCCTGTGTCCAGGTTTTGTCATCCTTCAGGAGCCAGTCAGAAGCGGTGACCATTGCCAGCAGCAATTAATGTAAGAAGGAAGCAAGCTGAGCCTTCCCCGTTTCTTGGGGCTTTAGGGTGTATTGCTCCATCTGCCACAGGCCAACTACAAACTCATCTAATTTAGACTGTTACTCTGGTCCCAGCACAATCTGGATTGAGGCCAGGACGTGGAACTGAAACAGCTTAGTGACACAGATAGACAAGCTCCTAGTGTCGGTGGATAAAGGACACTGATTTATTTTCATTCTCCTGGCCCTTTCTACAGCATCTGATGCGTCTCGCCAGCGGTTGATGCTGTCTTGTCAGAAAGGGGTGGCAGGATCCTAAGTAAAGTGCTTGAATGGCGTGGCCTCATCCTAGGTGATGTATCTAAGGAGTGGCAGCACACTCATGATTTTGAAGTGTTGCCAGTCATAAAAGGAAATTAAGAAATGAAAAATGATACATACAACAGCGTTTTGTTGTTGCCTGTGCGTCAGCCAACACGTTAGCGATACTAATTGCTATTCAGAGGTGGGTAAGGCTTGTTTGTGTGGGAGGGCTAAGCTTTCCCAAAGCTGAGCTTTAGCCTGTGTAATGAACTCCCATGGGAATGAAGAGCTGCCGTGCTTTTGCACTTAAGAGTAGATGATGGAATTCCTTGAGCTTTTCCTTCTTTAATGTGCAGTACAGACACAAGCATATTTAAGGGAGAAAAAAAGAAAGCATTGTCAATGCTCTGTCAAAATAATTAATAAACAGTGATATAGCTCATCTAAAGAAATACTGTGGGACAAAGAAAGCTCCTGTATGAGCTGTGTTTTTAAGCCTCCTTTAAAAATTATTACTAATTCATTCACTATATGTAGGGTATTCTTTTTTTTTTTTTTTTTTTTTTTTTTCAGAAAATTCTTTCTGTGTTAGAAGAAGAGGTCTCAAATTTTGAGAAAGCTGTGCTATATGTTTTAATGTTCTTAAGGTTTCAAAACTCCTTCAGAGTAGTACAAAATTAACGTAGATTGCATTAGCGGTAGAGTAGTTGCTGGGAGAAAGAATTGGAAGATAGGTAGGGCGTACAGTAAGATTATGTCAGTGGCAAAGCTCCTTTGAACATCTAGGAAACCAATTTAGCCATAAATATATACGTGCAAATGCAATGCTGAATGTCAGGGTCTGTGTTGAGTATTTTCAGAGCCAAATATGTTGGTGCTAATCGGCTGGGAAAGAGGAATGAGGCTGCACGCTCTGGTGAATGCAGTGTTGGGTTTGGAGCTTGGGAGATGTGGTCCTGCTCCTTCCTGATTGTAGGTCGAGGGGAAACTAAGTAATTTGCCGTATTTTGGCTCAAAGAGTATTTTCCCTGAGGGGTACTTTAAAATTTAATGGTGAAAAAAAGACATCTATATGAAGTAGAAAAGTGAGTTTTTAAACTTATTTTCAATATAGCTTGAGTCAGCCATTGAGCTGAGTGAAAACGACCACCACAACAAAAACTGAAAATGGAATTTTGATAAAATAGTTCCTCCAGCATGTATTTTGTGCCCAACTGATGTGGACTGCATGAAGAAGATACGTAAAGGCAAACCTGGGCCTTTGAAACAGTTGCCTTTACTTGGGCGTGCTAGAAATAATTGATTCCTGAAGAGAACTTCTCAGGGTGATGTTTGGTGGTTGACGTTCTTTAAAGTTATTATATGCTAGTAAGTGCTTTGGAGATCTGCCTGTGTAATGCCAAGAGATGTAATTTTTTTCCTATGAAATTGTCATCCTATTTTCTTGAATCATCTTGTTACTACTGATATCTGATTAGAATTAGTAATGAGCCTTGCCTCAGGACCAGAAACAAGTGGGGGAAAAAAAAAGGTTTTGATGAAACTTTAGATTTTATGATTTCTGTGAGTGTAGATACTTTACCTGCTGGTGAGATTAATCAGCGTGGACACTGTGACCCTTTTTTCTTTAACTCACTTGTCAAAACTTTGGCTGTAATGAAAATTGGTTGGTTTGTAGTGGGTAGATTGGCAGTTTGGAGAGGTGATGTTTGTCATTCAGACACGATTCTCTAGTTTTACGTAAAGTTACCGAAGGTAAATGACCAGTTCTGTCTTTACTCTTGTATTGTTGCTCCAGTCTTGCTCTTTTATTCACTTGCCTTGTTTTAAATTCGTACTGAGCTGTCTGATACAGGACCGTGTCATCTTGTGTACTTGCAGGGAATCTCATACAATGAGGCCTCCTTCCTAATTGGAGCTTTTTGGGTGCTCACACAATGGAGATAATTAGTAATAAATGTACAGCTGTAATTGCAAGTAGTGTTCAGAGTATGCAATACAATACATGGCAGTTAAGCTCCTATGTGCCATGTTAGTTCCTATTGAACGTATTTGAGAAATGGATGTTATTCTTTCTTTGCCAATGTGGTGCTGCCAAGGGGCTTACTCTGCCTTCTGGTGTGCGTGCTGGTAAGGCTAATACCTTAATTACCTTCTTTAAATATCAGCTGTCAGGACACATCCAGGTAATGTTCAGAAATGATCAGCAGTCTACAAGATTTCTCCAAGAAGGCTTGAAGTGTGCTGTGGGGAAAATGTGAAACCTGACGTTAAACGTGAACTTACACCTTTTCATTTAAAAAATGAAAATAGAAAAAATCTCATTAATTAATAAACTCAATTTAACCAAAACCTTGGCATGGTTATGTAGCTCATTTGCTTTCTTTTGTACACTTTCAGTTATCAGCTACTCATAGAAGAGTTGTGAGTTGTCAGTCCATCCTTGACCAGATTTCTTCTATTTAATGTTGGTAATAATTTATGTTTTGATGAATTCTGTTGTTTGGAACAGATTCAGAGTTTTCATGTATAGAACATTTATTTTATTTACATCAAGTGAGTTTGTCCACACTTCTCTCAAGTCATGCTTTCTATAGTCACAGTGACACTTAATTTCTTTTCTAGATAATTGAAACACCTACCTTTTAAACTCAAAGAAACAAAACTTTAGGCAGTCTTGGAAATTTCTTAGAAGTTTTAATAGAAGACCTAAGGAACTATCTAACTTTGTTTTGGTTATTAGCTGAATAAAGTTACTAACTTTTAGTGGCTAAATTACAGCAAGTATTTATAGCTGATTTGCTGAAAAACATTTCTATATTTGACACCTGTAGGATTATTATGTGGATTAAAGCTATGTCTTTATACTGTACAAAAATATTCTAGATGTGTATAATGCATCTCGAAGAGCCAGACTGGCTTTGCAATAGGATAACAGCCCTCCATAAAGAAACCAGCTGCCATCCCAGCCACTGCATCCTCTACAGCTCTTAGGCAGTGGAATAGGTCACTTCTGTCATCGTGTGAGCTCGTAATCAAAGCAGATGGATTTGAAGCACAAGAGAGACTTAAAGGAATGGATGATTTCATGGCTTAGTTCTAATCAGAGCAATGTGATGTTTTGTTGCAAATGTGAATTCTAATTTTGGCCTTGCTTTCGGATAATTGCTGTTAGCATTACCGTACGCTGCCTAAAATATGGCGAGTTCCTGAAAGCATAAATATATTTTAAACCTACCTTTTCTCTTGGCAGCCTTGCTGCTCTTTTTCATGTGTGTTGCACAACAGGAGAGCAGATGATCTATAAAATCCTGCTCTAAATTACTGAAGTCTTTTACCGAGTCTCTTAAAGACTGGGATTTATTCTTAGCCTTGAGGTAGAACTAAAATCAAGTTTAAGACAATATTTTTTTTGGGGGGAATACCCTCTCTGTGTGCTAATACTGTTTAAAAGCTTGAAATTGTTGCACAAAACTTTCCAGTTTGATACTGGATATCATTAGCTTTGGGATGTGCAATTAATTTTAGTTGTTTTTAGGAGGAGATTCTCAACAAAGTAGATCCACGGACTTGAAAGATTCCTCAAATCTTTCACTTCACTTAAATTTCACTTAACAAGGTCCGACTATGAAAAATGTTTGTACAATATCCTGCTATAAATGGAATGCCAGGCAAAAGTAAGTTGCTTGAGTTAACTTGCTGGCTGGTTATGTAGCTTAGGAGTAAAACGATTTTTTTTCTTAGAAACGAATAATGGTACGGTTAAGCGTGTGATCCTGGGTGTTTGGTGGCCGTTGGTATGTGGTACTTTTTTATAACTGATTTTTACAGGTAGTGAAATTGTGGTTTTTCCTGTCAGTGCTAAAATGGAAAAACAAGAAATTGAGATCTAAAAACACTTCAATTTTTTTTTTTGCTTGTGCTGATTACTTTCCAAGTTAAGGTTAATACTTGTTGGTTGTAACCAGTAAGATATATGAGATGTATAAGATAATCCTAGTTTGAGCTTTTGAGATAAATTTTATGCATTTGCTTGCTGGTAGGTAGGTTTGAACGAAGTTTGATTTCTGAAATTTCAAAGCCTTTAAGGTTTTAGAGAGTTGCTCTTCACTTTACTGAGCTGTTTTCTGACTTTTGGATTAGGAATTCAGGGGTAACTTTGTCCCTTTTATTGGGCTGAGATAAATAGTAATAATATAATTACCTGCACTTTTAATTTATATATGTGTAAAGGAATGTGTGGCACAGCTTTCCCTCAAAACTACAAGCTGAATTGAAATAACTTTGAAATAACCGGTGTTTTTCTGGTTTGAGAAAGCTCTGATACTTAAAGTGAACGTGATGATAATTTAAATACAATCTACTGTGCAGGGAGAGTAGAAGTTCATATAGTTTATATACTCTGTGCTCTAAAACAAAGAGAATGTGCTGAGCTCTTCTCGCGAAAGAGAAATGCACAGAGAGAAGATAGGTGAATATTGTGAGATATGTTGGTGTCAAGAGTTGGACTTGATGATCCTTAAGGGTCCCTTCCAACTCAGGATATTCTATGATTCTATAAGGTGATGGATGAGATAACGCAACGCAATAGATTTCTTCTGTTTCCTTAATTTTTTTTCAGCTCTAGTTTGCAGAGAGTAAAACATTAATGTGCTGCGTATGCCTGTGTTTCCTTGCTACGACTGAATGTATTAAATCTGTATATTAAAGTAGTTTATTAAATTGGGGGGGATGTTTTCAGTCTTCTAGCTTTAAAAGGAAAAAACAAAAACAAACAAAACCTTCTCAAAACTCACATCTGAATCAGTCTAGTGCCTTGCTCCTGCACAGCAGGTCTTCTGTAGCTGGTAAGTGCAACTATATTATCATGAGATCCATACAAAAGGGCCTAAAATTGGCTCATTTATTGTCACGAGACCAATATTTTTTGTCTTCAAAGTGTATGCATTCTCACTTGCTCTCTAAAGTAAGGTGTAATTGTGATTTCTTGTGGTCTTTGATTGGAAATCCGTTGTGTGCAATCCTTAAGTCCTGCATTTTTCCTGCTGTTTAGAATGTGATATAAATACCTCAAAATGAAACAGTTGAAAAAGAGAAAGAGATTGAGAGAGGGGATGTAACATTAGTGTCATGGTTTGAAAGAGCAGGAATCTCAACATTAATTGGGGACCTATCCCAATTTTAAGTAAGTCTCCATAGATTTTGAGTGAAAGACCTAGAGAAAGTGGTGCTGTTAATCTTTCTTCTGATGTTTGCCTAACAGATTTCTGTGAAACCTTCTGTATGTCCTCTGAACCTGTAGCTGTTTTAGATGGCTGAAAACAAACCTTTTAACTGTTTTCTTTAAAAATCAGTCATAAGACCTCTTACCAAAACAATACTTGTGTCATCATTACAAACGTGATACAGTAAGTGCTATATCTTTCGAAGTATTAGAACTTGCTTCTGATATTGATTTCTCATTGAGGCAAATTGCAATGAAAGCATGTGCTTAAGACAGTAAAGAGTGAGTGAGTGTGGTAGAGATGGTCAGTTAAGCTTACTTAAATTAAAAAATAGCATACAGAATTTTTTCCCTCACTTACATACCCCTTTCTCCCTGCCCATGGTTTCTTTAATTTTTGAGGAAAAACACAACCTGCTTTTTAAAATTAGTTTTGAGTACATTTGCATGGTTTGAAGAGCTAATCTTGTCTGTAGGTTATTCTTGCTTCTAAAGAACTGGCATCAAGTCGTCTAGTTAAAGGCATATATTGAATTATTTTTTTTCATAGACCATCTTGTACAGATTTTGGTTCTCTTGAAGTTGCGTTAATTTAATCTACTCCCATCCCTCCCAAAGATTTTAGTTTTTCTGCTCCTACACGTCATCTTTATCTTTGTGCAACGCATACATAACATCTAGATGTACTGTGGAGAAATATTGGTTAAGCTGATCTATAGTGTGTTATGATTGTAGCCTTATCACTGGAAGGAAGTACTTATTTAAGCTGCATGGGTGAATCTGTGCTCCTGTAATCAGATTTACTGATTTCAAGAGGTGGGATTTGTGCTGGCAACAGCTGAGCTGCCTGTGTAGACCAAGCACCTGAAGGGTTTCTGGGGGATGCTTGCTGCTTTGTTCTGACAGCAGAAATCCTGTGGGCATTACTTGTAAGAGTGATGGTGAATTACAGAAAAGACTGCTGATAACTCGTTATTTCTTCAGAACCAGGACTTCCCAAGGAGAATTAGTTGGATTATGAAAAGTAATTTTTGTATGCTTCCCAGCACAGTTAGTGTATTTGAGGACTACTAAACATATGAAAAGTTCTTTACTGAAAGGAGACTTCAGAAATATGCCTTCTCTGTTTCAAAGTATTTTGGTGTTGATGATGAAACTCCTGTAATCTTTGACTTTTAGTTCACTGTTTTTCATCGCCTACAGAACGTAAACCGTATAGGATTAGAACCATCTTCTGTGGGTTTAGTACAAAGAGGTCTTAAATTCTTGACTTGGGCTCCCAAGTGCTGTCATAAAGTAAGGATTTTTTTTAAGAAAATTTGGACGTTTGCATCTGAACCAAGCTCACAAATTGCTTGTGATAGCACAGTATGCATTGGGGTTTTCTTTATGTGTACTGTGACAGAAGAATGTTCCTTATCTAACTTCCTAGTGCTTTAATGAAAAGAGGTTTGATATCTGGCTGAGACTTTGTAGTACTGCAGGGTTGGATAGTCAGGAAAAGATGTTTCTTTGAATTAAGCTTTACAGATTTATAATGGGTAAAGTTCTTGCCCACTCAATAAAGAAAAATTGGAGTGAAAGGTTTTTTAGTTAAATCTAACTGAATTAGCCTCATGCATTTCTTAGAGTGTTTTGAAATCTCTATTCTTTATTAATTTTATCTTTACACAGTGACATTCATGTAGGTATATTTTAAACTTTTATTCTGAACTTTCTTGGTGATAGTTGGATCAAACTAACTGCTTTTTTGAAGCAGTAAGTTTAAATTTTAAACTATAAATAGTTCCTTTCTAAATGCTCTCTTATAACATCTGTCAGGATTGTTTTTCAACACAATAAATTAAATAGATCTAGAGGATGCATCTTTAACATCTTCACGTTGTCATTGCAGGTACATGATGCTTGTTGATGGCAAGAATGAAGTTTACATGATTGATCGAGACAATTCAATTTTTCACGTATCTAATCTGGAATTTCCATTTCGCAAAGATCTTCGGACACATCTAACAAACACTCTTCTAGATGGGGTAAGGAGCGTACTGTATAATAATTGTAATGATTTCAGCAATTTATTTTTGTTCAGAAACAGCACCAAGTTTTTTAGGCTTGGATCAGTGAATCATGGGATTTAGGAGTAATAGATTCAGCCACTGGCTGAATGTGGGAATCACGCTGTTCATAAGTCACTTTTTATCTACAGAATAGCAATGATAACTGCTCTGGGGGGAGCTGTTTACTTGTCTTTGAAATAAATCAAGGTATTGAGATGACATTCTCTGAGTATGAGAAAAAGCTTGAAAAGAATCTAAAGAAATAAATGCAGAACATCATCTCTCATTATAGCTTTATGTTTTGATTCAGTAAACATAGTGAATTTAACCCAGTTAATGTAAATATTTGTAAAATTTGATAAAATTTTGATATTTTGATAGACTTGTAAACTTATGTTTTTGCTTCTGTCTTCTATTTTCAACTAATTTGAATTAATGACTAATTTAGAAATGGTTTAGTTGTTTGACTGAAACATTTCTAAGCAGTCATGCTAATTTAGATTATGTAAATGTGCTAATGAACTTTGTTAGCTAGTTGTAAAACAAGCTGTAAAACCTCTGTGTTTGCTAAAAAGCTCTCCTGGAGCGTTCTTAATTGCTAAGCTTTTTAGAACAGTAGCCACAAGAAGAGAATATTTCTTTTTTGACCTCCCTATTTTAGCAGAAGAAAAGAACGACATTAGCTCTTCTACCCTGGCAGGTGTTTAGTATATGAATGCACTTTCCTATCATGCTTCAGTAGCAGTGGAGTCATTCTACCTTGCTGTCCCTCTTGCTTGGTGAAATGCTGAATATCTGAGTTGCTCTTCTGCATTGGTCTTCTGAAGCTCAGTGCACCTTTCACATATGGAAGGCCATATTGTCATTGTCACTGTTACTTTCCTTCCTTTCTCAGGCCTTTGTTGTCTGTATCCTTGAAATATCACTTTTGTGTCTGGCGTGTCTTACTGAATACACATGGGAAGCATATGGAAATGGATCTGTGCATCAGGCACAGCATTGCAAGCTGGCTGAGGGCAGTGGCTGTCCTGGTCTGCTCTGCGCTGGTGTGGCCTCACCTTGAGCACCGTGTGCAGTTTGGGGCGCCACAGTGTGAAAGGCCACAGAGGTGTTAGGAAGTGTCCAAAGGAGGTCTGTGAAGATGGTGAAGGGCCTAGAGGGGATGACATATGAGTCAGACAGCTGAAATCGCTTGGTTTGTTCAGCCTTGGTTTGTTCAAGAGGCTGAGGGGAGGCCTCATGGTGGCCTGCAGCTCCCTCACGAGGGGAGCAGAGAGGCAGGCGCTGAGCTCTGCTCTCTGGGGACAGTGACAGGACCCGAGGGAACGGCTTGGAGCTGGGACAGGGGAGGGTCAGGCTGGGGGTTAGGGAAAGGGTCTGCACCCAGAGGGTGGTCGGGCACTGGGACAGGCTCCCCAGGGCAGTGGGCACAGCACCAAGCCTGATGGAGTTCAAGAAGTGTTGGAGAACGCTCTCAGACAGATGGCCTGGTTTTTGGGTGGTCCTGTGCAGAGCCAGGAGTTGGACTCAGTGGCCCTTGTGGGTCACAACACTTTCCAGTTCAGGATATTCTGTGATCCTTCAATTCCGTGTGAGGAGTGTTGTTGCAAGGTATAAATGTAATGTCGGAGAAGCAGAGAAGCAGATAATGGAATACTTCCCACTGCCTTTGCTTTACTGAAAAATTGAGAGCGTACTGTGGTAAATGTCATGTTCTCAGCTCTTTCTTCTTTTCCCTCATCCTTTAGCTGTGATGTTGAAGGAGTATCCAAAGGTTGAAGAAAGCATTGGCTCTATAAGCATACAGCGAAGCATGAGAAAAAAATGGAGCTTGCTCTTCTGAAGCTGTTGTTTTTTTCAGCCTGCATGGCTAAATAACACATGCAATGCTTTATTAAAGTAATTTGCTATACCAGGACTTTGGGGCAGAGGGAAGGGGGAAGTGTAGTCCATAGCTATAGTTCATTAAATCATATTTCACAAGCAGCTAAACTTGTTGAAATGACAGATGTTTTGAGATGAGGTGAACGCCCCGTTAGCTTTAAACCTTTATCTTTAAAAGGAAAATTCTGCTTTTTGACATTAATTAGAATCTTCAGGTGTTACTTGCTAGCAGTCCATGAAATAACTTTGATGGATGCCTATAGAGAAAAAGGAGATCAAAAGAAGGTGCATACAAAAGTTGAGATAGAAAGAGGATTTGAGATTTTTATTTATACTGGATAAAGTTCTGTATGTGCAGAATCATCCTGCTAATAATGATCAGCTGATACACGGAATAAAGTGTACTTTTTTGTAGGACCTGAGTCTGGGAAGGACCTTAATAGTCTCAGGAAGAAAATCTACTGAATTGCCCTTTAAGAAGGAAAATTACAATGCCAGACTGCCACTGGAGAAGGTACAGGAAGAATTGATAAGTTAGGGAGAGATTTCAGATGGTTTTGAGAATTTAAAGCTTACTGCACAAATATATTTCACATTATTCTGGTCATAAACCAGTGAAGAATAAGCTGTAAAGTATGTTCTGTCCATATGATGCCTTTGTTTTCCTTATAGGCACCTTGAATTGTGCAGTGCTTTCCTGCTGAGGAAAGTGACTCAGAGTTTTATTAGAAATGAAGACTTCATGGAGTAAGAGCTGCACCTCATTACTGAGATATGGTGAAGTTTTCAGGCTGAGGTTGGGCAAGTCATCTATCTCAGAGTTAAATTATAGGTTGCCTTTGACTTCATTGTCTCTCACCACAGAATTGTAAAGGAGCAAATAGTTTGCTGTCATTGCTTTGTAGCAATTGGTTTATTAGGAAGTCTTTGGAAAGGATTATTTAAATAGTTCTTCAGGGGCATGGCTTCTCTCTTCTGTGTCTTAAAACAGGTGATTCACTAAGGTGGGCTAATATGCATATGGTGGATGGCAGGGGAGCACATATATTGATGTCTATGTAAACGTGGCAGTGACTGTGAGGCATATGAGAGGGGCTCTGATCTGGCATTTTGTGACTCCCATGTTTATAGTTTGTCTCGTAAGAATAAAAGAAGTTGAAAGAATTTACAGCCAGTCATTAGTTGCATCACACATTCACAGTTACCTAGGGTATAAGCTGTAACTTCTCCTAATTTGTTGCTTTGTAAAAGTTTGGTTGTTAAAGTGTATTTGAATATTTCACTCTTGGCATAAAATTAGCGTGATTCTTTTTTTTTTTTTTTTTTTTATAAAGTAAAAAGAAAAATGAAATGAAGTTTTGATTGAGTAATGAACCTTGAGATAAAACTAAAATTTTTGAATGGATAAACAGTTCCATAGTGCAGACTTTTAAGTTACTTTGTGTGGTCAGTTAAATAATAATAAAAATAAAAAGTTTGGAATATATTTCTTTTCAATTTCAATTCCTTTCAACAGGTCTGATGCTAGAACTTGTTTACTATTTGAAGTATCAGAAGCTTAGCTTTGAAATTCAATACTTCTTTAATGTTCATGCCAAAAGATAATTTTCATAACTGTTCCTTTACTCTGAATATATGCATGATTTCATAATCTATGTGAAGAAAAATTTGGCTTTTTCGCATTAACATATTTTGCTAATTAATACTGTTGGAATTAATTCTTTAATTACAGGTTGACATAGTTCATACTTACTCTCCTTGAAGTAGCTTTTTTGCTTTCAGAGAACGATAATATAGAATGAAGTGCCCAAATGGCATTGCACTGCATTAATCCTGAAAGTGTAAGAAAGAAGAAAAGAAAACAGTCGAATTCTAACTCATCAGTGCCATGCAGTGAAACAGTTGCACGTGTTCAGAATACAAAAGATTAAGTAGTCTCTCCAACTTTATTCAGAGCGACAATGCATAAAACTTTGGTAATTTCCATGAATTCAGTGAACTCTTAACTTGCTTTAAGGCTTCTGATGTAAGCCTTTCATGCGGCTGTCTTTGAGAATCTCAAACACATTTAGGGTTCACTTCAAGCTGAAATTACTTGCAAACAGTTCTTACTGTGATCAATTACATCTCGGGTGACGAGAGATTTTCTGCAATACTTCGTGCTCATCTCCAGTCCTTCAGTTGTGTTTATTCCTCTGGCTTGGAAGAAAATTTTCTGCAAAGCTCATTAAAACTAATTTGAACACTACCTACAGGTGACTAGCATAATATGAGGTATTCCTCTAGAAAGCCAAGTGTTTTGTCTTTCTACTGCAGTCGGAGGGAATGAATGAAGTGCATCAAGGGTTTTGGCTGCCATGCAAGAAAGCTAGTTACTTGCAAAAAGTTTTTTGATATTGTACACAGCTTTGGAACAATTTAGTAGATAATGCAGAGATGTCCTTAGGCTTGAAATATTTTCTTCCTTTGAATTGCTATTTAATATTTGTGTGAACAAGGGCTCATTTTAAATATACAGTGTATAAAACTGTTCTTATACACTGTGTATTTAAGTGTATAAAAAGTATTTTTTCAACTAATGAGATAAGATGCGATCTCTGAGCTGTCAGGACATTCCCATCATTTCACAAATAAAACTAACTGTCAGTCATCTGTGTTTGGGAGCAAAATATTGGGTGTTCAAAACTGCTCACAAGCGTGGCAGAACATGCAGTGAGATTCAGCTGGGTGAGGGTTTTCTTAGAAACAGTACTAAAAGAAAACACACAGTTCTGTTTGTTTTTTTTTTCCAAGCATTTAAGGCTGTCATGTTATATTACTTAAATTTGAAAACAGCAACAGTGATACAGGCATACCTGTTGTCATATGTTATAAATGTATATCAATCTCAGATGCCTCTTTTGGCATCCTTGAACCCTCCTTGTCTTCAAGTCAAATAAATGGAAGGTTTCAGCCACTCTGCCCTTTATGTCCTTTTGGTGGAGTGCCTGCCAAGTGACGTCCTAGATGGATGTGGCTCTTCTAGAGCTTTAATTTAAAACCTACTGGGTGCATGAGCGCGGGGAGCAATGCACACTGATGATGTCCTGCAGAACTGCAGTCAGTGTAGGGTGAGAACCTTTCACGTTTCTGTGTCAATACAGACCTCATGGATTTGTAAGCTCTGTCAGGAATGGCACAGCTTACAATATGGAGTTTGCAAACCCTGGCACCTTGTGCAGTACAGTTTTTCTTAAAGCTCTTTGTATTCCCAAAAGACAGCAGTGACTAGAATTGCATTGAAGGTAGATGGATAAATGGAAAGACAAGGGAAAAAGGAGCAATAAACAGATGTGTGATTGGGTCTGACTTCATACTCTGTTTCAACCAAATGCACGTTCTGTAAGTTACTGGTAAGATGAGATCCTTTGCTTTGTGATCAAATTTTGGATTATTTTAAGTCCAAGTTGCTTGCTAGATAAGTTATTCATGGAAAGACGGGGGGTTCCCTGAGCTGTCAGTCCAGCATCATTCTTTTTGGTTCGTGTCCAGCTCCATGCTTTTAGCACAGTTGCTGTTTCTGATAGCTGTAAAACTCTGCACTGCAGCACCAGGAAAGAAGACTAACACCAGCACAGTTTTCCAGATTACATTAAAGAAGCTGGTTATTTGACCTCCTTCTGCAAACCCGCAGGTTAAGCTAGTATTTGAAGTGGCAGCTAATGGACAAGTGGTAAAAATCAGATTTCCTAGCAGTGGTAACATGGAAACACCCCACAGTGCCTGTAAACCTACACAGGATATATAAAAGGCAGTGCACGGGTGCAGGCGTGTCTTGCGGATAGTTTTGTGTTCTATTATGTTGCCATCTGAATGTTTTTCATTTGAAGATTTTAGTTATCTAGAAATCGGCTTCAATGTAGCCTCATAGTATCAGGTTATTAATCAGATCAGAACGAGTGAGTTTGAATTTGATGAGTTCTTCAAATAGTTCATATTTCCATGAACTTGCTTCTGAGATCTAATCCCTGAGGTGTTGTTCAATTCTTGCAATTTCAAGAAAGGCTCTGAAATCAGCGTCTTAAATAACGATGTGTTAGAGTACTTTTAATCTGAATCATTCCTATGAGCACACTGCAGCTCTTGCCTTATGACAGTTATATTGGCGTAACTAATGGAGCAGCCAACGCCGGTGTCATGATGGAGATGAGCAAGACGGGAATTTGTCATCTCTGCTGCTGAAGCACATTGCGTTACCCTGCGTTTGATGGTGGGGATTTCAGTCAGGATCTGAACAGAGAACAAGAGGCAGGGAAGAGGAAGAAAAAAAATGGAAATGTGGCAAAAAGAGGCTGGCCTAACCCGTAATAGGGTGAAAAGGTTTATACACATGTGAAATAGAGAAAAAAATTATTATTAAACGTATCTGTGAGTTAAAACTAAATGTTCCAGAGAAAACTTAAAGATCACGGATGGTCCTCTTGGCTGTATTTTATAATTAGTTTTCAAAAGGATATCCAGAGATTCAGATTTTGGAAAATTAGACTTCAAATCTTTTCATACCAGGCCCTGGCATGTTTTCAGGGTTTTGTATACAAATGCTAGCTTTGCAGCATTCAGATTAGTCATTCAGAGTATCTTTCGGGCTTGGCCATGAAAAAACAATCTCCATTTCTGTATTCAGTTTATAAAAGATGAGATTTCAAAAAAAAAAAAAAAAGACAACTTCTGCTTCCCTATTGTTATTTGAGAACAATAGGTTTGAGTTTTCTAGTTAAGCTTTAAATGCCTCAAGCTTTCTATTTACTTTGAAACAAATTTACCTTTTCAAACTGCTTGCTTATTTTTTTTTTTTAAGCCAAATGTGATTAAATTCTAGGTACAATTCAAGAAGTTTGGTATGTGCACAGACTTAAAATTAATCTTACAATGAAAATCTTGTTCACTTTGTAGAAGTTAGGGACTCTAAGAGAAGTTACAAGGTTGTAA
The DNA here is from genome assembly GCF_047663525.1 of Anas platyrhynchos. Taxonomy (NCBI): domain Eukaryota; kingdom Metazoa; phylum Chordata; class Aves; order Anseriformes; family Anatidae; genus Anas; species Anas platyrhynchos. Next base: position 82,770,343 of record NC_092589.1, read on the forward strand.
AACAAAAATGCTCTTGAACTAGCAGGGAACATTTAAATGAATTTGAGTTGATGTAAAGTTCTCTTTGGGATTAATTATTGAGTACATAGCTTTGTTTTCATCATGTTATAGTGAAATATTCTTATCTTTTTTTTATCTTCTATTGTTTCATGTCATGTATGTGAATTTGGAATTCTCTTTTTTTTTTATTGGCAGCAAAAAGTCCTTAGATACAAGTATCTTAATAACCAATAATTGGGTGGTGAAGAGCAGCAGGATGGAGGAAGACATCTAATATTTAGAGAAGTGAATAGTTTTTTGTTTTTTTTTTTTTAATATATATATTATATATATATATATATATATATATTTATATTAACACAATATATATACTATTTTATATATATATATATAATATAATATTTTATTATTTAGAGAAGTGAGTATTTCAAAGTTGTGCCTGAGAAAGATTTACCAATTGGTTGACTGCTACCATTTTCAGTCATGACTAATTTACATGAAACTAAATCATTCGTATTAGTTTAATCAACTAATAAACTGTGTCTAATTCATATCCCAAGTCTGAGTACAGATGTAAGTGTCAGCATTTAAGGTATATATATTTATTGTATGATGATCATTAGTAGGCTTTCTCCTTGCCGAGGTATTTTCAAGGTGGATTACCAGCATTTATTGAATCGTAACAAGCTTCATATGATACAGTTGCTATCTGTGATACTTCCATTTGAAGGAACCCTGCTGCTGAGTCACAATGCAACATTCAAAGAAATTTCACTTGTCACCTCTGCTTAGAACACAGCTAATGTGAAAAGATCCCAGCTGAACATAGAAAATGGATGTTAATGCTTGTTCTTAGCTTGTTTACTGGTTCTTCTTGTAGGTGAGATTTCCAAAAGTGGTTAGTTGATTTAGGATTGCAGTTCTTACTGAGGTTTTTAAAAACACATTATTTTCTCAAGGAAAGTAGTGATTTTGAAAGCTGTGGAGAAACTAATGGGTAAGTGTTGCAGATCAAAACGTGGAACCTTAGGACAGCTCCTTGGCTTCTTGCTGAATGCTTCATGCAGCATTTAGGGCAATAACACTTCCGTAATACTGACATACTGTATAATATATTTGATATAAAAATGTGTCCATTATTTGATTACATCACGCTCACAGGTATACGCACTAAATATAAGTGCTAGGTAAAAATGTGCTAACTATTTTTTTGTATTCATGAGATAAACCTAAATGTCTTTTTGTTTGTTTTAGGAAATGATCATTGACAAGGTTAACGGACAGGTTGTTCCTCGGTACTTGATATATGACATTATTAAGTTTAATGTAAGTACTTTTGGTTTTATTGGTTTTATCATTAGTTATTGATTCCCATTTCTGTTTTAATCTCATCTGTATTATTAAGAGCTTGAGAATAAGCCTTAGCACCAAAAGTGTCTGGGTATTTTGCAGGTCAATAAAATGCAGCGCATCAGAATTAAGATCGAAAGCAGCCTGCTAATAGGCATTGATTCATTTCCATGTGGTGGTGCTTTGAAACAGTCTGCTAAACACTGTGTGAAAATTTCCCATTTCTAGAACGTGTCTGAAATATAGAGAGTGAAAATTGAGAGTGGATGGAGCAGCTAGCCTGTCAGTGGCATACATGTTACCTGAGCATCACAGTGCTCCTTGCTAGGCTACCCCATCACCTGCTTCTCAAATTTCTCTTTGAAACCAGGCATCTGGTTCTCTAATAGTTGTGCTCAACAGCAGACTCTCCAGTTTACGCTGGCTGTAGGGCAAATATGTGAGAAAGAAAAACGTTGTGGAAAAGGAGAAGCCTGTTTTGACAGCTAGAAATCAAATCTCTGATCACAGCAGAGAACTGTTGAAAAATGGGGAGAACAAGAAACTTTTTTTTTACAGCAGCTTTCAAATAGGGTAAATGGCTGAAAGTCACCAAAGGGCTATTGTATGTTACCTTTGTAGATTTTTTTTTTTTGTTTGTTTAATTTCTTGTATTTATCCCTCCAAAGTCATGATATATGTGAAACTTGAAGATGGCCCTATGAAAGGGCCTCCTATTTGAAGCTTATTTGAAGAACTAAACTCGACAGTATGTTTCACTTGTTACCACTTATGAAATAAATTTTCTGGTGATTTCTCTATGTGTAAGGAAAAGAAAATGTGTTTCAGGAAGGATCGATTTAAACATATATCTTTTAAAATAATTTTCTGAAAACAAAATGTGTGTGCTGTTTTTTGCTGGGATAAAGTTATTTTCTTCCTAGTAGCTGATAAGGTGCTGTGTTTTGGGTTTGTTACCAAACCAGTGTTGACAGGTCATCAGTGTTTCAGGTGTTGCTGAGCACAGCTTGCACAATATCTGACTCTTTTTTGCTTCTCGTGCTGCCCTACCAGTGAGGAGGCTGAGAGCTGGGGGGATGCAGCCAGGACAGCTGGTACCAGACTGACCAAAGGGATGTCCATACCATATAACTTTGTGCTTGGAATTAAAAGCTGGGAGAAAGGAGGAGGATGGGGGGCATTCAGAGTTATGGCACTTGTTTTCCCAAAGGAACTGTTAGGTGTGCTGGAGCCTGCTTTCCTGGAGATGGGGGGAATTGGGAATTACCTGGAAACTGGGGGAATTACAGACTGAGCCATGGTACGAGTCACAAAAAAAAAAAAAAAAGATGGTGGTATGTTGGGAAGCATAGTCACTTTTCCTTTTATTTTTTCACTTGTTCCACCACCTGTGATTCCATGTTTATTTTCCTTCATGTTGTTCCTCATTTCTACTCTTAATGTCTAACTTGCCACTCACTGCTGTTACTTTCCCTGGGAAAAATAATGGAAAGGTAAGAAATGAACAGTCTGCCCTCAGTTTGGCATATGCTGTCCTACCAAAGTTGTAAATATTTTGGTGCAATGTTTTTTTTTTGGGGTGTGAGGGAAGGGAACTCTCATTTGTAGGAAATGTTCAAACTTAACATGAAGAATCCTACCTCACAAACAGCAGAAATGGTGAGGGTTTTCAGAGGATTGTTAAGGTTTGAGGAAAGTCTGCTTTTGGGCAGGGCTGTAAATGCTTTAAACTTAGTGTTATGTTTTTGTTTTGCTTTTATAACATTGGGGCTGTGGAATTGGTTAGCATATAATACAATTTTAATGTCAAGGACAAATTAAAACCATGTTATCAGGATGAGTACAAGCAGGGCTCCAGCTGCAAGAGTTCATTAGCAATGGTCCTACCACAAAGATTAAAAAGCATAGCGGATTTGAGGTTAATTTTAGATAGTTAATTACAAAACTGGGCACCCGAGGATGTTTGGCTTGGCAAGCAGTGGTCAACAGAATTTTATCACAAAGAGAGGTAAATGTATTGAAAACTTGTAATTGGCAGGAAAGAATTAGTTCCTTTTTTAGGGCATGTAAGTCAGATCATGTAATTTTCCTGGTAGAGCTTCAAATCAAGTAATTACACAAAACACCAGTTCTGTTTCAAAACAAAACACCCCCCTGCAAGTAACCAACCCCCACTCCAAAAGCACCCCCTCAGCAGCAGAGGGCTACACGAAGTGCTCAGGGGTTCTGCGCTGCTGCTTTGGATCTTGCAAGTAGTTGTTTCTTCTGAAGGTGAGTAGTGGGGTTACTGTACTCACTGGCCATCATCTAAATGGCAAGATGTCCAGCATATCCCCATCTCATCCTCTGCTTGCTCTGCTGCTGGAGATGCTGCACTGCAGTGGGGGAAATGTGAATACAAGCTGCTGATGAACACTTTTGTCTGCTCAGGCAAACTTTAAGTCAGGTCTAGTGATCTAGAGGTACTTTCAGTTGTCTTTATTCCTAACTATTCAACCTATTTTGCACGCATGCCTTCCTACACTAGCTAAATGCACAAAGTTTTCTGGGTTTTGTCAGAAGATTTCTTCCAAAATACTAAATTCACAAATTCTACACTAAGTCCCAAAGACATTTTGTGCACTGTTAATACCACTGAGAATTTGCGTTAGGATGACCAGCACCAACACAGAAATACGGAACAGTGCTGAAGTAAGGTGGTAGATAGTTCTGCAGATTGCACGATACATTTATAGTAAGAATTACGTCAACTTGCGCCCCTCAGGATGGCTGTAAATAGTACAGCGAAGGCTGTTAACATATACAGAGAAAAATCATGGAATTAACATTTTAGATCACAGCAAAATAATGTCATAATTTAAACTTTCCAATTGTCATTTGCTGTAATATCACTTTGAACAATTCTCAGTGTTTTCAACCAGCACTATTGTCATGCTTCAAAACTGGGCTGTACTCTATTCTTGTATTTATTTTAGTTCTTTGCTACCTTACTTTTGGGGGCTAAATTTTCTTAAAATGGTTGTTTGGAAGTGTAGCAGTTAGACAAGGGAACCAGTCTGAGACAGGGAATTTTGAAAAGTTACCTCTTTGAGACAAATATCAAAATGAGATTTAGGAGCAGCAGTGGTCTGCTAGGCATGGATCAGTTGGGAATAAAGATAAGGGTTTTAATTTTGTGTACAATACTGTGATTTGGGAGAAGATCATGGAATCACTGAGTAAAGTGTCTCAGTACGTTGTAGGATCTTTCTTCAGACTTGGTCAGCATTTCATCTGAGCTTGACACAGAAACGGTGAGGAAACCACTGCAAGTAAGGATGATGTGATCATCAGGAGAGAATGGTAACAGAAACATAATGGTGCGTACAGGCTCTGGAACAATTTAAAGAGAATAACAAGGGAGAAGATTTAGAGATGAGAGAGTGGAAGAAGACCCATCTTAAAATTTTAATCATATTGGTATCGGTGAGGCTTATTGTTACTCAGCTTCTCAATTTTGCTGTGGTGTATCAGGAATCAACTACAGCAGCCTTCTAGAAAGAGGTGAAAGAAACCAAGAAAATAGACTGATTGAAATACGTTCTGAGCATTTGACTCTAAGTATGTAGAGAGGACAAGTCCTAGGAAGAAGGAAAAAAATGGGTTTCAGTGATTGGGAGAGACATATACTGGAGTTCTCAGGGAAAACACGGAAATAATCTCTTGGCTGTCATCTTCTAGGATAAATCTTCTATCGAATTGTGATTTTTATCACCTGTAACCGCTGAAAAAGTCAGTTTTCATGGTTTTTGATGGAACAGTTTGGTTTTGTTTCTTTTTAATCCTTGTTTCTGTGACATGCAGTTTCCAGAAGCTTGCGATAAGTCATCCCGTTGTGCTACAAGACGTGCCTATGTCAGGAAAAACAAATTCTTTGGGAGATTAAAAAAGACTGTTGTCATTTTGTTCAGACTGAATCATAATGTTAATTATTATTAATAGCAACTCAAAATATGACATTGCTGTATCACTGCTTTCATCCCACATGCTAAAAGCAAATCCTTAGAAAGGAAGCTACATGCAAATGAAATAAGTCAATCTTTCAGCCTCAACTCTTTGAGGAAACCCAGAGCAATCCCTACTGTTTTTTTTTCTCTGCTTTGTTTGGATCTTTTCTTAAAACAAAACACAAACAAACCAACAACAAAAACCACCTCAGTGTATATGAAATTATCTCTCAAAAACATGTTATTAGAGGCTACACACATCTATAGTAATACATGAAATTGTGCCAGGGGCAGGGTGCTGGTACTGAAACTTTGAGTTTGGGTTGGAAGTGACCTTAAAGCCCACCCAGTCCCACCCCCTGCCATGGGCAGGGACACCTCCCACCAGCCCAGGTTGCCCAAAGCCCCATCCAGCCTGGCCTTGAGCACCCCCAGGGATGGGGCATCCACAGCTTCTCTGGGCAGCCTGTGCCAGGGCCTCACCGTCCTCTGTGTAAAGAATTTCTTCCTAATGTCTAATTTAAACCTACCCTCTTGTAGTTTAAAGCCATTACGCCTTGTCCTATCGCTCTACTCCCTGCCAGAGTCCCTTCTCAGTTTTCCTGTAGGCCCGCTTCATGTACTGGAAGGCCGCAGTGAGGTCTTCCTGGGGCCTTCTCTTCTCCAGGCTGAACAACCCCCACTCCCTCAGCCTGTCTTCACAGGAGAGGTGCTCCAGCCCTCTGGCCATCCTTGTAGCCCTCCTCTGGACTCGTTCAAATAGGTCCATGTCCTTTGTGTGCTTGGGGCCCCAGAGCTGAACGCAGTAATCCAGGTGCACAGTACTTCAGGTACTGTGCTGTCCAGCTTCCCATATTTTGGCTATACATAGGTAAGCTCATAATAACTGTAGTTGTATGGTATTACCTCTTTCACCTGAATTGTAAAATGTTCAAATTTGGTGGGTAATTCTAGTTTAATAGAGGATGCCGACAACAGAAAAATTAACAGTCCCAGAAGTAAACACAAGCAAATCCAAATCCCCGTTATCAGAAACAACCTACAAAAGAAAATGTCTTCCTTCTCTACTCATCTCCGAGACAGCTCCTGCTGGAAAACCTTGCTTTGACAGGCTTTTTTTTTACATCGTCCTCAGGAGCTGCGTATAGATGTATAAACACTAAAGCTAAGCAACTGTTTGTTTTTTCCATAGTTAACTAATAAAAAGTACTCTGGCATCATGTAGGATCTAATTAATGGATTCTTAGCAAAGATGCTGAAAAAGAATTGTACTTTTATTTTTCTTTCTAACCCTGGCCTTTAAATTTTTAAACTCTAGCCAAGTTTTCCTGAGAGCAGATTGCAATGGTAAGAATAGATCGAAGGCTTGAAAAAGAATAATTATTTTGATGTTTAAAAAGGAGATAGTTTTGATTAAAGTTTTGAAAACTCTGAGCATTAAATTAAGTCAAGATGAAGATTCCTATGGCTGTCATGTGTAACAATGCTGTAGCTGTTGGATTAAATTTGTCACTGTACGCGCACATTCTGGCCATAAATCCTGCCCACAGCCAGTGGTGGGTTCGTTGAATTCATGCATGAAAAATTTTTGTTTCAAATCCCTGTAAAATATTACCACGTCTGACTTTTCCGCTATAAAGCTAATTTTAAAGCGCTGCAGAGCTCGCCACACATGCTGTCTCTGCTTTATTAGTCTGGTAACCTTATCTTAAAAATACACTATGAAAATTCTGAGGGCATAATTCAGAGATGGGAGCACTTCCTTGCATAATCTTTTCCATTTACAAATGCACCTGACTGCCAATGACTTCCCCACTGTTGCTTCTAATTCTGAGGTTATTTCTCAAATGGTATCACTTGAAAGCACAGGTTTAAATAACTCCTGTTGCTAATAGTGCCCTGGAAAATGCAGATGCTGTGCATGTGTTTAGTCTCGAATCCTTCCCACTATTTATTTATTTTGCTGAGACATACCTCACAAGTGCCTGGATGTCTGCAAGTTGTCTCTGCTTTATGTTCTAAAAACCTGTATGTACATCTTCCCATCACAGCAAAGGCAGAAGGAGATTTTCAGGTAAATGAACCACAGAGCATCTACTTCTTGTACCTCATGTTGCTTTCTGGTGAAACAGAGAAAGATGTGCAAGGTTGCCTGTATCTGCAGTACTCGGGCACCTCCAGAGCTTCTCTGCTATTTTCAGATCTCTTGCTTGAATTCATGGTGTTACACAGCTGCTATTACCACTGCTTTCTCCTCCTCTTCTGAATTTTGTAATGCGGTTTTACTGGATGCTGAGTAGAGAACAGGGACAGCTTGCCCAGGGGAAGCAACGTAGTGTAGTCCCCTTGAGTATTTTTAAGGGATACGTGAATAGGGTGGCGTTAGGGAATAGGGAGGGTAACAAATAGTGGGTTAGGAGAGCTTGTAAGATGGAGAATCAATACAGGAGGGGAATGCTGGGGGGAGCTTTCAGGTCTGTGGAGATGGATGGATGGATAGATGTATACTGAGTAGTTGTATTTTTCAGTCTTCGCTGTTTCATTCCCATTCCCTGTTGATCTTCACTTTTATTTGTTATTAAAATGCTGACGTGTATGTCTAAGCAGCAAAATGTGCAGGTATCTTCACCTGTTTTGTGAACTTCCAATAGTTTTGTTTTCTTCCCTGTTGCTCCTTGGGCTTGGGAAGAGTCCGTATGCAACCAAAAGGTAACATTCTTGCACAGTTTTGCATCCCTCTTTAAAACTCCCTCTTTGCCTGCAAAAATTAAATTATTGCTGGAGAGCGGTGACCAGGGTGATCTTCGGTGTTTCCTTGTTCCTCATTATGTGCTTTTTATCTAATAAGCTGCTTGCTGTCAGGAAGCATTCCTTTGCATTGTGATGAGTTTGAAGGCTGACTCTCTTACTTTCTGGTTGGATTGTGTGAAAAATACATGTGATATTTTTCCCTTCCCGTGCATCTCTGAGTTAGATTCTCCTTTTCCTAACCCTGGGGGCATTACAAACCGCAGTGAAGGTAGTTTGTTTTTCACAATTGTCAAAACTGAGAATGCTTATTGGACTGTTATATAAAAGCAAAGGGACTGTATTAAATTCTGTCATGTCTTGTTTTTTCCCAAAGGTAAGTGTTTCCATGCCTTCGTATGAAGCAAGCCTCATGAGAACCCTTTGAATAGCAGATTACCACTGGTATAATTGTCAGGAGAAGAGGCATGAAGTGTTGCTCCTGGGAGAGAGATACAGGCACAAGTAGTTTTCCAGAAGCAGCTGTGGAAGTTGCCTTAATATTAAATCCATTCTATTTTTCAGGTGTTTGGGTTATGTAGGTTTTGCTCTTATTTACTCTGATGTGATAGTTCTTCAGCAAAATATAATACTTGCTAAGACAATTACAACCTGAGACTGGGATGTTAAAGTTGTGCTGTAAATGAAAATAATTTTCTGAGTATTTTTACTAACCTGCTTTTTCTCTCTCTCATATTTTCAACCTTAAAAAAAAAAATCCTCACTTTTTATTTGCAATAATTTTTATCTTCTTGTGTTGGGAACTGTAACATGATTAAATAGAAAAATTGTCTCTCTCCTTGCAGTTTGTAACAGCCATTACCATAGGAACTGCCGAGTAGACTTGGACCCAACTTCTGTCTTAGGCAAACATTCAGATTGCTCCAGAACCTGGCAGTGATCACAACTGAAGTTTAAAGTGTTGAAAAACTTTACAGTGGGGCAGGTCTTCCAGTGGCATTATTATTTCCAGTATTGAAGACAGTAAAGTCTAACACAGGGCTTTTTTCCAATATATTTTTGAAAAGGAAGAAGTATAGGCAAAATAGGAGATGGTTGGAAGGATATTACATGGAACCAGTGGGAGCGTGTTCAAATTTTGTCTTGTTTCCCTAACTTAGTTTTAATTTTTCCTTTTATACACTTTGTTTTCTACAGTTTTCTACACATTCTGGACCTGTCTCCCGTGTTTCTATCTTTTTCCTGCTTTTAGGTGAAAAGAACTTAAAAAACAAACAAAAAACTATAATACAGGGTAGGGTTTATGAAGGTGAAAGCGGTATCTTTCTAATATCCTCTGTTCCATTCGCAGTATGTTTGAATAACTTGAGTGGCTCTTATCATCTGCTGTAGGACTTGTGGTAGGAGAGAATGTGAAGGTCATATTTTCATCCTGTGTAGAATATTTCTCTTATTTAAACCAAGTATGAAGAAAAACCTTCTTTTGAAAGAAGTATGATAGCATTTCATCAGTATTTCTTATTCATAAGCTAACCATGCACATAGCGAGCCTAGGTATCTTAGAAAAATGGTGTCCTTAAAGTTATACATCTTTTACAAGTCTTAAGAGTGTAAAATATGTAATAATCAGATATTTAATTTTTAATTCTGTCATGGTTTAGGAAAAGTATATGACTTCCTTTTTAAGAGAACCTTCGTGAACCAGTGCTGATTGTTGATTATTATTTTTTATTTTTTTAGGAGACTTTATGCTTATTCTAATGGACAGTTGTAATTTAAAATACTACAAAGCGATTTCTATTCTAAAAATTGAGTGCTGCAGTCTTTTCAAGTACGAAATACTCTGAACAATGTCTCCAAATTGTGAGAATTTTCCCATATTTTTTAAACTAACAGGAATGATAATTCTTCAACATCACAATTGTAAAAGCCGACAGTAAGTGTCCCTGTGATGAGTCACTGAATTGGCTGGTGGAAAGAGTATGAGGAGAGAGGAGCATAAGAAGAATAACTGGAATTAACTGGACCATGTAGTAGCTGTCACAATTAAGATGTCTCCAAACTGTGTGCACAATAGCACGAGGAAAATTCAGAACAAAAAAAGCAGAATCAGTAGAGCCCCGTGTTAACTATTTTACTTTGCTGATAGTTTACTTAGTGCTGAATTTAGGCTATTTCAATTTACGTTGCCATGGGAAGACAGTGTGAAATTTTTGTCTCTAAGTGTCCTATGATGATTATGGAGAACCTGTCTCCCAGCTATGGATTTTTAGAATTCTGACTTGTAATTCTGTAATTAAGGATGGGAAGTTCATCTACTCCTCAAAATATGTGAGGGAGAGGCAGCCAGTCTAGACAAAACATCATTCCTGTAGATTTCAATCATTTACACCCCAGTAAAAATCCCCTGACTGAGTTTTGTTTTTGAAGGCTCAGAAGGATTTATAAGGATTAGAAAGATCCTAAATGAAGCCACTGTCCGTGCAGTCAAACAGTGAATTGGATGGAGCTGTCTGTGTTCCCAAAGTAGCAGCTACTAAGCTTTTTTTTCTTTCTTTTTTTTTTTTTCTACGTTTTTTTTTTCTTTCTTTACTTTTACCAAGCTCTAGCATGCTTTGCTAGAGCTGTGCTTTCCAAAGAGGTGGGTCAGGTGTTTGCCCTCTGTATGCCAGTTTCCCCAAGTCTGCCTCTTTCTTGCAGCATGATAATGGTGAGAATCATGATTCAGTCACTTGCAGTCATCATAAATATTTTGCCTTATATGTATTACCTTTACACCAGTGAAGTGTACTTCTCATCCTCTTGTACTTATAAGGTTTTATTTTTTTTTTTGGTCTTGAATATGTATTTTCTTTCGAGCAATTCAAGGCGGAGAAAATTGGGGAAGGGAGCAATGTTTGTAGTACAATCTAGTTCTGTTTTGATCTTATCTGTTTAGTCACAGTTTTGACAGTCCTGCTGTTCCATTCAAGTTACATTTGCTAATAATAATAATAATAAAAAAAAGAAGCACGGAGCTATATTTGTATCTTCTGTTAGGCCTTGATGTTTATGCATGGAAAACAAACTCGCTTCCTTTGTTGATTCATACATATATGAATTTATTATCAGTGGTTTTCTTTTTTTGAAAAAGGAAATACAAATAATTAAATACTTGTCTTAAGCAGTCCTTTAATAAGTCTGATTCCCAAACCATTTTTGTTCTGTGCTAAAATCAAAGCAATATTCCGTTGTATAAGCTGACAACATATAAATAGTAATTATGTTCTTGCAACACATTGGTTGAATTAATAAAACTGAACTAATGTCACACGCTGTACCTCATGGGTGCAAATACACATTTTAGAAACCATTTTGAAACTGCTTAATTCCTTGCCATTAACACGTTATTTTTGAACATCTGAGGGGAAAAAAAGTTAGGAAAAACCAATTTTAAATTGTGTTTTCAGTTTAGAATAATTGTCTTATCTTTTGTGTATTAGAGATGAAAAATTTTGGAGTCATAATCCTCCGAGGTTTTTCAGTTCTCTAATACTTTCTGTCCTGTTTTTAAAAGAAAACTTCATCATAAGTGGGGAAAAAAAAATGTTAGCTGATTGAACATAGTAATAATCTTATTTGGAGAATGAAACAGCACCTCCGGATTGTTTTTATGTAGGAGCTATCTATATCAAAAAAATCGCAGCATCTATAAAACCCCAGTCAGAGGAACTACGTGCCAGGCCATTAATATTAAATGCGAAATATTTGACTGCAGGGTCTTCAGAAAACGGGAGAACTAATAATGGGCTTTAGCTGGAAATGCAGATGTCAGCTGCGGGTGCCTTGAATTGTCAATAATAATGCTAAACACAGGGTAGAATATCAGCCTGTGCTTATTCTTTATTCTTCTCTCAAAATCATTAAAGCTAAGACAGTTGTGACATATGTTCTGCTATGGCTCAATAAGTGAGGACGTGCGCAGAACGTATATGCGTGTCTGTGCTGAATAATTCATGGTGAAGGTATTGCTCTGGGGAAGCAAACAGAACGGGCTTTGCTGGCAGGTAGGCTTTGAACCATATCTCATAAAGGAAGAGAATAAATATTCTCGGTTTGTCCTGGACCAAGCTGCTTATCAACAGTGTACACATTATTTCTCTTTTTACTCCGGTTGCGTCGGGGAGAAGCTGGATAAATATCAAATTCTAATAGGAAGTGTTTTTATGGGATTTAGCACCTACAGACCCCATTTTATCTGTGCTACGTCCGTCTATCCGTGGAAGGACTTTCCATGGAAAGCTCACCAAATTTTCCGAGCTGTCACCACAAGGTCAGCCTTAGAGGCTGGAGGAAGGCAGACTTGCAGCTGGTGGATGCCAGGAGCTGCTCAGATGCCCCCTTTCTCCTTCCCAGAGAGAGGGGCCCAAAGTGGGGCATGCAGCAGAAACCCTGTTATCCTGACAGACCCCTCTCAGTGGTTCCTGCCATCTTCCTCTGTTTGCTGACTTGGGGTGTAAGTCACTCACCAGCCCTCGTAGCCATGAGATCCCAATTTCAACACAGACGTCTCTGTGGGCCCGCAGAGGGGCAGGAGCTACAATTTAGGCACCCCTCATGTACCAGGGCAGAACCCGACACCTGACCAAATTCCATCTTCCAGCACCCGTTTGAAGGAACCTGTTGGGATTGTGATTTTTTTTTCTTTTTAGCTCCTTTTGGCAAATAAATTGCCCTTCCCCCAGTCCCTTAAGAGAATGGATGTTTAAGGAGTTGTACACTCAAATTTTCTCATATGTTTAGATGTATTTTGTCTCTGGTCCACTAGATTCTTGTGTGACCTACTGGTTATGGGTTCAAGTGAGAAATTCAACTACAATATTTTAAGTTAAAATCTTGAAAAGTTCAATCTTGTGTAGCTTCCAGATCTCATTAGAAGCCTTATTTTACGTTTTGAGGATGCATGGGAGACTGCGCTTATAATCAAAACGATTTTTCTCGGTGTCACATTTACTGCAAGCTGTGACCTTGTAGTGCAACGCACGGAGTTTCAACAGGTGAAAAAAAAAATAATTCGGGAAGAGGTGTTGAGTCAACAGCTGACTCCTCTCCCCAGGCTCTTCTCAACGATATTTTGCTCTGGAATGCATTTTAATCAGTGTGAGGGGGAAGTGTAACTTGCTAGCATAGACAGGAAACACATGCTACTTGTTAATTGGGTTTTACCCTGTGCTAGCAAATTTATTTTAGGATGGAAATGTCTGGAGCAGGGATTGCCGTCTCGGTACGTGTGCTGTTAGGTGGTGCTGCCCCTCATCCTTCCCAGAAGAGCAGAAACTTACACAGTGAAATAAAACCTCTGAAGTCGGAATGCTTAAATTAATAAAAACATTTCTGAATTAAAAACGTCATAGTATTTGGTGCCTGGGTTTTGACTATGAATGCATCGATGTCTTGTTTTTGGAGAACTTTATGCACTAAATCATCTCATCCTGGTTTTGTCAAGGTCTGCAAATTATTTCTTGCAGCCTACACTGCCCTCCTACTTGTGTGCTAAACGCTAGGGTTTTACCATTTGAATATTTGGGCCAAATATGTTCTATATAACCAATTTTTTTGTGTGATTATGGCAATTTCTGTTAACAGAGAAGCTGCCCTCCTGTCCCACTGTTGATTTTATCCAGCATATCCTTGCTTTGCGTTCAACGTTACGGTAGTTTTCTTGCTGCTACTATCCTGTACTTTGAGAAGAACGAAATGCTCCTTGACTTCTGGGCTTACTTGGCCGATGAAGAAATTGCTCAGCAGCATCACCCGGCTTCTCCCAGCTCGTATAAGCTGATGTCAGTCTCACTCCGACCTTTCGGTGATGGAGGCGAGTGGTAATGTCACAGTAACGCACCCTTCTGCTCAACAGGCTCCCAAATAAAAATAGGTGATCGGCAGAGCTGCAGGAAATAATTAGTTGCGAGTAGATGTGAGAAGTGAGAGGATTGTTTAAAGGAGAAGAAGGCGATTCAGCTGGTTCCTGGGGCACACGAAGTCATCTCAACTTTTAGTTTAACTATTAGGAGATGGAAATAAAAGTCAGTCGCTGTGCTAAATTTCTGAGTGAATCGTCGTAAGGAAGGCCTCTAAAAAGGCCTCACCAGTGAGGGGAGGGTGAGGCTCATCCATCTAATATCTGTCGACCAGGAAAGGGAGGGTTTTTCCAAGTGTTTTTTTGTATGTCTGTGAAGTAGAGTGGCAAAACGAGGGATGATCTCCTGTAAATAACCTTCCTGTGCTGGTTACTGCTCGTAGCAGCATGGATGCAGGAGTTTGTGCCTCGCTGCTGTGGAAGTGGCTCACCTCACTGAAACTAATGTGCAGATTTCCAAGCCTCCTGATGCTCATTTACTCTGAATGATGCCCACAGTGTGTTCTCATCACCATCTCATGTTCCAAACACAATCAGCTCCATTAGCAGCCATTATTCATCTGACAAATGTGTGTTTTGGATGCTCATACTGACTGGTGCAATGCACCAAACGTACCAACAGCAATGTGAAGTTCCTGGTTTAGATCAGATCTGGAAAGGTCAGAGCATGCTACCGTGAATCAGAGAAGAGCTTTTACCACCTTTTAGTTGACTGAGCCATCCCGTGTTTTGCAGGTTTCTGCAGCCACTGTATATTGACACGACTTCCAGCTGCAGCTCTAATTTTCTCTATTCTGTGATATAATTAATGCTTCTTGCAAAACATCAATAAAGTACATTTGAAGCAGTGGTTTTGCTTAACTCTGTAAATTGCATTGTTGTAGGTTTTTACCCTTCTGTGACCTTTGATTTCATTAACTTCTTTCAACCTGAGACAAGGGCTTGAAAAACGAATGCTTGACCAAAATGTGTATGTTCAATTAAGGAAAAAAAAAATGTATCTGGGTGGTTCTAAATGCTATATCAGGCAAACTTACTGTTCAAATAATTTGGTGTCTGTTTTTAATGCTGATTTTTGTAACTTGGCAGGGACAGCCGGTTGGAGACTGTGATTTTAATGTTCGGCTTGCCTGTATAGAAAAAGAGATTATCTTTCCCCGACATGAAAAAATGAAGACTGGTCTTATTGACAAAGCACAGGAACCATTCAGTGTTCGGAACAAGCCATTTTTTGACATCTACGCTTCAAGAAAGGTAAACTTGATTTTAGTTGTTTCTTTTGGGGTGGAGAAGGCAGCAATGCAGTGTTGGGTATAGGTTTTCCCTTACCATTTCTTTTAGCTTTCTGCAAATTCCTCTTCTAACCAATTACTCAGCAAGTTTTTTGGGAGGTGATGACAGTTTGGGATACTCTAAAAAGTGGTTTTAAACTGACTATTCCTTCTGAATTCCTCTTTTCCTGTGTTTAAACCTTCGGCAAAACCTAATTCTTGAGTTTCATAATATTGAATGACAACATCAAAGTTGTTAATAATTAAGTTTGAAATTCCTCTGAGCTTAAGGGAATGCCTGAGAGCTATGCTATGGATGCTATTCTCCTTCATAGGTAAGAAAGTAACTCTTTTTGCTTCCAGTTCCCATTTGGCCATAGGATAAGAGTCATGAATTGTGCTTGGGCTGCCACTTCATGTTCAGCAGCGATTACTAAGAGCCCATGCTAGTGAATGCCTCCACGCTTTACTTATTAAAACACCGCCCTAGGTCTTCTGAAGGAAAGCATATGACTTGCAAATATATACGAGTTTCTATCTTTCATTATGCACTCTTTTCTTCAGCACAGAAGTATCCTAACATTCTGTAAAATATTTTTATTCTCTTCTGTGAATTAAATTGCTCACGGATAATACTTTGATCTAGAGTAACTAGTTTTGCTAAGCACTGCTGTTAAAAGTGGTCCCATGCCTCATCGGTGCAGACCACTGAACACCAAATTGGTGCCTTCCATTTGCTTTTGTCACTTCTTGAGCCTGTAGCAGGTAACAGATCTTGCCCCAAGAGAGGCAGTAATGGAATCCTGGTGAACTGATAGGTGGCTGAAAACTAAATAAAGAGATACAAGTTGGACTTGCTAACAACCTGGCAGAGCAGCAGTCTCGGCGAAGTTTGTCATGAACAATTCTATCAGAAAGGTTGTGTGGATAAAACACTGTAAATGTTTTGATAACTTCTCTGGATGTGTGTGGTTGATTTTTTGGATCATCTATGTAAAATAATATTTTCAGCATCGTGAATTCGAAGTAAATCTTTGATAGGAAATAAAAGGCTTTCAAAGGAAGTAAAATTTGTCTAGGACGTAATTTCAAGCTTGAAATTGAAAGGAACTAGTACAAAGGGAACGAGTTAAAAATGTGTTTCTTACCTAAATTTATAGTCGCTTGAAGTGTTCTGGAGTTGCAGGTTATTTAACCTCATTTAAAAATCATGGGAGATCATGCCTGGAAGCATTCCTAGAAAGCTCTCTGGGTAAAACATATCTATAGTCAAAGCTCTGGCTAGGTATATCTAATCATTGTTTTACAGATGAAATTGTTAAATGCTGACAGCCTATCTGTTAGGAGTTGGTTCCTGTTAAGAGGTAAAGTTCAAAATTCATCAAAATATACTTTGTACTGCAGCTCTGTGAGGTACAGCTTAGAACCAGCCAAACGATGGCTACTGAAATGATCATCTGCTTCCCAGAAAGAGTAGGAAATGAAAATTATGCTTAAGTACTTTCTTTTTCCTATCTAAATGAGGTTTCTTAATTGTCCATGTATTGGATTTTAATAATTCTGACTGCAGCATTGTTTGAAGTCAGCAAAGAAATGATGATGTTTACTGCTCTTTCTCTTCCTCTCCCAACCCTTGAGTACAAATTCCTCAAGATAGTGACTATCTCATTACCCACCAGTAAAACATCAAATATATTGGTGAAGAAAATGAAATTATACAGGACTAGAATTTGTTTCATAATAAATTAATAATTGCTTTTGACACTAATGCTTGGGCAAGAGTTTCTTTTTCTTTTTATGCTTCTCTTTGCCATGAGGTTTGATTAACTTGTGAATTATGGAGTGAAACAGTTTTCTGGCTAGTTTTCTTAGTCCTTTTTTTTAATTATTATTAAAGAATGTTACTGAATGGAGCAGTTAGAGATACACAGAGAGAGCAGGAGAAGGACAGTTACCTGGCAGTGCAGAGCAAGTTGGTTCTTTTATTCTTGTTTTAATTATTTCAAACATTTATGATTCACTTACTCTACACACATAATAGACGAAATTGGTAAGAAAATAAAGCAAGTAAGAATAATGTTGTGGGTTTTATTGAAGTGCATGTTATGAAAGATTGTTTTTTATTAACAACAACAAAAGAATTGTTTCAGTGGCTCTCTTTTTGTCACATAACTTCAAATGATAGTAAAATTCAATAATGGCTTTGCACAACAGTTACATGGCACTTTTCTTTCTGAGGGCTCCTTTTCCTCTGAGGGTTTTGCTGCTTTTTATAAGCAATGATACACCTTTGAAACAGATACAGTAGTGAAGTAGTGGTTTAAGAGCAGGGCATCTGAAAATGTGAAAGATGGGTCTCTTTGCTTTTTGTTACTTATCTGAAACTTTTAAGAAGCATTGTTTGAAGACAGC
This sequence comes from Anas platyrhynchos, assembly GCF_047663525.1. Taxonomy (NCBI): domain Eukaryota; kingdom Metazoa; phylum Chordata; class Aves; order Anseriformes; family Anatidae; genus Anas; species Anas platyrhynchos. Next base: position 82,788,009 of record NC_092589.1, read on the forward strand.
AGTAAGTCTGCAGTACCAGATAAAACCATAAGGACATTGCAATCTGCGTTTCAGGTTATGATGCAGTTCAATGAACAAATTCTCACCCCAAAGCGTTATCGCCTTAAAATCATCTTTGAGATAATACTGTCTGGATGTTTTAAATTTATTGGGGTATTTAGGTTTATTGCCTCTTTTGAGGGGATGGGAGTGGTGATTTTTTTTTTTTTTTGAGGTGACAACCAGGGCAGGCTCTAAAGCTTTAATGCATTTTGAATTTGAAATAACCATAGGCTTTTATGTTTTATTTTTGTATAACATATGGGGTATGTTTTAAGCAATCTTTGTCCTGATTTGAAGTGACTGCTGTATAGTGAAATGAAAAATAATAATTAAAAAAAAAAAAAAAAGAACAACTAATGAGGCTTTAATTCTGGTTATTGTTTTCAGTAAGAAAGTTTTATGTTGATCTCCAAGTGTTGTTTGTACAGCCTGTTATAACTGTAGGGAATTTCAGGTAGCACTGCCAGCATCAATGAGGAGTTGTATCTAAGGCAATACTGATAAATGCTTAAGGGAACTCAATAGATTAAAAATGTATTTCAAATCAAATCTATTTCAAATATTGTTGCTATGTCAAAAATACAATTTTCATTTCATTAGGTCTGTGAACTTGATGAGCGTGTGATTCTCTAACACTGCCTTAGGATAATGACACAAGGGTGGCATCTTCCTACTCATCACAGCTTCGTGAACAGAATGCTTAATTACACGTGGTCAGAGCAGGCTATTGTTTAGAAGTGTTACCCTGTTCTGAAAAAGGACCATTTAAAAATAGTATCACTTTGCTGGAGATCTTTTTCCTGTGTTTATTCAGTCCTCTCTGCAACTATAGCAACAAGTGTACTCACAGCTATGAACACCTCATTAGCGTAGCGGAGAGAACAGGCTGGGTTTCTGTAGCATCAATGACAAATGTCTTGGTAGGGTTTACCAACTCTGTGTTCAGCACAGCAAGGGTCTGGAGAGAGCCAGGGAATTCCTCCTAGCTGCTAAATCTGCTCATGCTCCGACTGACTCAGCATATCCATCAATCCATCTCCAGAGACGGTGGCAGTTGAGTGAACGCTAAAGGACAGACAAAGGGGACCTACTCAGGTAGATCTTTTCCTTCTATTTAATTAGCTGTTTGGCTTGTTCTTCTCCGAGAACAGCAGAGTCCTTTCTTCTTGGGATCAAACAGGTTCCTTGCTTTCTTGATCAGAGGTCCTTAAAGATTGGCACCCTTGCGGGATCTCAGGAGAAGTGTGTGTTTTCATAAGTGTGGGTTTCTTCCCTACACCCAGCTCTTGTGCTTCACGGACAGAAGACGTGGCTTCTCAGGTCACCCCCAGAGGGATCCTTCTTTTTGCACAGGGGGATCAAAGCACAAAGCAGCCTTTGGCCAGAGATGAGCTGGATCTCTGATTGCACCAGAATATTTGACTGCAAAAGTGGAAAGCCCATATCACTGGTCAGAATGCATCTTAGCAAGATTTGAGAAGCAAACGTAGCCTCTTTTAATGGCATTTTCATCACGTATATGTTCAACATAAAATCCCTTGGAGTATTTTGCGCAATTTCAGCAGGAGTTTTGCCATTCTTGACGTTTGCCTCAGGTACTATGTTTTGAAGGTGATCCTGCAGTTTATCAGGGACTAAAATTTAGCTTCTTAGCTAGGTGATACTTTATAATTGTGCCTTTTGAGTGACAAGCCAATGTACACTTTGATGGAAAAGAGGCTGGACATCCTTCATGTGCAGTACGTGTACGCATTCTGTAGTCCTACCTTCAGTCTTGCAAAATCCCAGATTATCAGAAGAAGATTTGGAGAGAGATGTGCCTTAAGCTTTGTACTCCTCAGGCAGCCTGAAGAGAAGCAGGGAATGTACGTACTGGGTGACTCAGATGTCTCAGTCTGAGTGCCTGGAGTAATAGGTATAAACAGGAGATTGTATCATCGGCAGTGTTGCTTGGATTTTCTTGTAACACAGCTGTCTTTTGCTTAGGGTCAAGAAAAGAATCAAGTGTACTTCTGAATTCCCTCAGCTGGAACCACACATCACATAGTTCTGTTTGGAGACGCTTCACTTTTTGAAATATGTTCCCTGGAAACAAATTTAAATCTCTCCAAAGTAAACATTGTTAGCCCTCTTTTCACAGCCTCACTCCATCAATCCTTTCTGGGGACTGAGTTAAGCTCCGGTGTTCCAGACTTAAAGCCAGTGCTGGCCATTCTTCTTCTTAATAATACCACGGATGGGTAACTGGCCGTGTGTTTGGGAGGATTGTAGGAAGAATACTGAAAAAAAAAAAAAAAAAAAAAAGGCCAGGAGTCTCAGCAATGTATTTAAAAGGTTTAGCCACTTACTCTGCTATTAGTTATACCAGGAGAAATGATGTTGCCACATAGGTTTAGTTATTTTCAGTGAAAATGTGAAAGTAATTACTTGAAACAGCAGTGAACTTTGTACGATGCTATACACTATGTCCAATAATGGAATAGTTCTTAAAGTTATGGATTTAGTGCTTTAATACCAGAGTTTGAAGGGTAATGGCTCTTCTTTCTGAATCTGAAAATCAATTTATTGTGAAATGAAATGCACTTTTAATGTTGCAGTTAAGAAGTATTATGGCAGCGTTCACAGTTTTGCCTTGGCATTTGTTGTTGGTACTAGGTCTTGGAAATGAGGGCTATATCTTTGCAATATTGTCTTCAACTTTGTTTTAAGATGTTTTGATGGACTTCTGCTTGCTCTTATTAAGAGAGGGGTTTGATGGTAACAGGAAGAAAAGAAAGAGAGAGAGATCCTGAGAATCTACAGCCTGCACCCAGGTGACTAAAAATGTTTCCTTAGCTGAACTTCGATACTGATGGAGGAAACAGTGTCACTAACTTGATCTGCTTCTATAATCAAAGAATCACTAAACACAGCTTAGTCTTTTAGTTTTTATGTTGCTGAAGCTGATCTGTAGTTCTTCTGCAAAGCTTTTCTGTGTGGGCAGTCACAACCTGGATGTCATTACCGAAGCCTAGTGTCCAGTGACTGCAGGGCTGTCTGGCAGGCTGTCCAGTGTCTAGCAGGGCTGGGAAAAAAAAAAGTTTCTTTCTGTATGGTCCCGTGGAGAATTGTGCCGATCTGCCTCAATGGAACAATAGGGCTAAAGGTTAAGCAATGACACAGGTCAAATGAACAACCTTTCTCAAATGCTAGCATGCCGTATATCAAGGAGTTGTCAGTTCTTAGACTATTATCTGATCTTAAAATGACAGCTGGTCCTGGAGGGATTAGGATGAAGGTGAGTAACCCCTGCTAGAAGATTAAATGGTCTAGGGTCTTCTTGAAAGTTTTCAGTCAAATCTGTGAACTGACAGACTTTGTACCCCTGCTTTTCCTGGGTTTTTGTTTGTTTAATTTTGTTTTGTTTATGTTAAGGTTTTGTGCTGTGGGTTTTTTTGTTTTTTGTTTTTTTGACATTTTGGATTTTCATTTTTATTCTGGGGGAAACTGCCTTTGTTGTGGTTAGGAAACAGACTGTTTAAAAAAGTTGTACCAATAAAAAAAACCACAGCCACTGTTGAGGTGGTATGCTTGGGAAAGCTAAGAGGCTATGCACCACTCTGATGATGAAGAAGGTTATAGGAGTACATGACTTGCTGATGTTGGAGTGACGTGTTTTTGCAAGTGAGACAGCAATATCCACTATTTGTGTGGTAAAAGTCAATCAGATGAGGGCCTGAAAAAGGCAGAATACGTGGATGTAACTCACTTCTGCCTGACTAGAGAGCTGCTAGCTCAGAACTGACTGTGAACGACCTCAGAGCCCCGTCTGGTGTCACCAAGTAGCCTGTGGACAAAAAAAACTGGTGAAGGTTTGCAGAAATGGGATAGAAGCTGAAAAAAAATCAGTGGTAGGAATGGCAGCAGCAGAAGTGTCAAATAATCTGTGTATTTATTGGGCATTTTGAATCCCGTATCTAGGTGGAGAGAGCATGGTACCATCTGGAGGGGGTTTTGTGCCAAGAAGACTTGTTTCCTCTGCTTTTGTTTTTGTTTTCTGTGCCTTAAGGAGTAGCTTAATCGGCTCACCTTCCAATCCTGCATTTCCTCACCCAGAGCTGGCAGTCGCTTGGTGATGTCTGGCCTACACCATAGCCCTCGCTCCATCTGTTAGGTTCCAGGTTTTTGGCCTGGTTACCATCTCACTTCCTTTTAATTATCCCCTAACCCATCTCCACCTCTACCATTTTGTTTCTATTTGCTTTTATTTCTTTACTCTGTACGTTTCTTCCTCACTTAGCCCCGCTCCACCATGAAAATCAGAAGTCAAATGTAAGAGCAGCAGTGCCTCACTCCACTCCCAGAGGCTTTTGTGCTGGTGGCTGTTCTCACTCAAATCATCCCAGTGCTTTTCTTCCCGTAAATACATGTAAAGGTCGACCCAATGAGACTAGTAAACCACTAGTGAATGAGAAGCTGGAAGGATGCTGCCTCATTTATTTTAGGATGCAAAATCTTCAGCTGGCAGCTGTCCTATATCCCAGCGTGTAGTCCTTCAGACTGACTTCTCAAAAGGATCTATCCTGTGAGTTTTAAAGGTAAGGACAACAAACCAGACCAAGTGGGAGCTTTGTAAATTTTAATGTGCAGTAAACAACTGAACTGTGGCTCTTGAGCTGGATGTAGATTGCTACCACTTAAAATTCAGCACTTGAACTGGAGCTGTTTCATGCAGCCAGCTGCAGCCCTAGGGTGACGATGGGTCCTGCTCAGTGAGAGTAATTTCTGGCTGTAGGAGCATGAGGGTAAGCAGGGACGCTGTAGGCCAGGACTGGTGAGGTTTCCAGCTGCCTCTGGGTGTTCTTTTGCTGTCTGCAGTGCAGAGAAGGGGCAATTTTCTCCATTGCATAGCCCGTCAGGTTGGGGCTTTGGCACCAGTGCTTGGGCCTTCTTCCTTAACCTGCTCCAGCTGTCAGTGCATTATCAGATATTTCTAAGTCTGAGAGAATTATTAAATAGTTAGTTTTCATCTCAAAAGCTACATACCTGTTAAAGCAAGGAATATACTTCTTTTTCTGTCATATTTCAGTATCGTTCTAGATTAGTCTTTGGTTTCCCTCTCCACTGGGCCTGCATAAAAGTACTTTGTCATTCACACTGTGGTCCTGTAAAACTTTTTAATGCTTTTTTTCCCTCTTTTTTTTTTCTCCTCTCTCCACATCTCAGGCATCTTCCTGAGAGGTGTTTTTACGTCAGAGTGAGCCATGCTTTTGTGATTAAATGCTACCACCTCTTTGTCACTGTTTGTGAATTTCAGTGGAAGTATTTATTCCATTGTAAGGCATAGCTCAGGTGGTCAAAATCTTCAAATCTTACTTCTGTGATCAAGATGGACTTCATGGTCTGTTCTCAGTATCAAACAATTCCTAAACTCTTCTTATCTGGTTTAGACTACCTCTGGTGATATCAAATAGAAACATGCTATATATTGAACCTTTAAATTAAGGAAGTTTTAAGGATGGACAGGGACTCTTTACTCATGTAGATAATGATAGGAGAAGGGGAAATGGTCTTAAACTAAAAAAGGGTAGGTTTAGATTATACATTGAGAAGAAATACTTCACCTAGAGGGTGGTGAGGCCCTGGCACAGGTTGCCCAGAGAAGCTGTGGATGCCCCATCCCTGGAGGTGCTCAAGGCCAGGCTGGATGGGGCTTTGGGCAAGCTGGGCTGGTGGGAGGTGTCCCTGCCCATGGCAGGGGGCTGGAACTGGGTGGGCTTTGTTTTTTCTTTTTGTAGTATCAGATATCAGGTTCATAAAGCAGCTCATGGACTGTATCTCCCCTTGAAAACCTACTTAGTTCCCACAAAACCGTGTGGAGGGCCCAGGTGAGGGAAAGGCTTCACTGTGGAGGTCTTGTGTACTGCCCAAAGCCTGGCATAGCAGATAAGTAAAATCAACTTTGATTTCTTTGCTCAAGGAACAGAAGCTGGAAGGGTAACGGTGTCAAAAGCCAGGTTGTCCAGGTTTACACCAAAAGGTTTTAAGTCATGCTAGAAAAAAAAAAAATTGTCTGTGGCTAACTCTTAGCCTCCTTGCTCTGATGGAGCCCTTGAGGAGATCCATTCATGACCAAGAATCTGTGTTCATTTCCTAGAGTTAACAAAAGAGGATTAGGCTACTTGCTTTTGATTATTATTATTTGTGATGTTGAAGATCAAGGATAATATTTCAGCATAGCATAATTTTGGTTTGAGAAAAAGGGAAACCTTTTTTTTTTGCTTTTGATTGAAGAAATCATTCACACATCAGTTACGTTTTTTGGGAAATGACCTAGTGAAGTTAAAACAAACACTCTTCAGTATTTTCCTGAAGGGCTATTTTCTTAACTAGTGGACCATGCTAGTGGTACAAGTTAAATTAATATACAGCAATGCAGATGTGGAATATGTAATTAAATTCTGACTCTTGAAACTTTAGTGTGGGAAAGAAAACACTGAAACTACCAGAAAAATAAGAGCATATGGATGAAGCATTGTATTTGGTGCACAATGAGCAGTACATGTTTTGGGCAATGGAAGTCATACAGCTGTAGGAGAAATGCCTATAGATGTCTGACTGACTTCTGCTTTCAGTTTTGTGATTTATGACCAAAACTGGGAAAATGCAAATCCGTTCGGACCTAATTACTAGTTGGTATCCCGGTATGGAGAACGGAATTGGGATATCTGCTGTCCTCTGAATTAGCCAGAGGACTCAGCTGTGGTGACTGAGTGGGTCACTCCACTCATTAATTGAGGGGCAACTGTTTAATATTGTCCGCTGGAGCACTTCACAGCCTGTCACTTTCCCGAGCTGCCTCCTGGCAATATGCTCCGTAGGGAAGCCGTCAGGCTGCTCCTGTTGGAAGGGTTTGCTGGAGACGTGCGTTTAATTTGGATAAAATGAATAAAAGCACAAAGAAAATGGTAAAGGTGGGGGGTGAAATTTAAAGCAGTTTGTTAGGATGCGAGGTTGCAAGGCATCCCTGCTAGCTCTTCTTTTTCTTGTGGTATGCCCAATGTTGCAAAAATAATTCCTGTGCAAAATTAATCTTTTTAATTCAGAAATATTAAAATTGGAGCATTTTACTTTTACGGCCGTAACATGGCAAGTTTTAATTCAACTTTGTAGCAAATTAAGCCCTCAAGTGCCATTGTGTAGCCGAAGAATCAGATGTTTTTAAATATCCAGAATATAATGTTAAATCTTAATGTTTGTGTTGCAGTCATCGCGCTGGGGCCCCGTGGAATACACTGGCCCACTTTGAAGCAGGCATCGCAACAGTAAATGTACAAAAGACTTTGTATTCATGAATATCCATTTTATAGTTAATTGAATTATTGTGTATACAAATTTGGCTTTGTTCAGGAGTCTTAGTGGGAATGCATAATAAAACATCATCCTTAATTATCTGATTTAATTAAAACGGGTCTGTCCAAGTTCTCGATAAGCAGAGATCGGATTATATTATAGCAGTTTACACAGGGGCTGGATAACAAATAAACCTTATCAGTTTTATAATGTTTGAAGATCATTTAGAGAACAAATTAAAATGTACTTGGCCACATTTGTAAGGCCTTGCACTCAATCCAATGTCACTTGTTCCTTTGACATCAGAAGAGCTTTTGACAGAAGCTGAATTTGATCAAAATGAGTACTGGGGAGCTTCTTGGCTATAGTGGGTGGGGAGACCCTTGCTCAGCTGAGGACGTAGGGTAAGGCAGACTACAGATTCTCTGCCATGTCTATGTTTGGTTGCATATGTGTTCATCTGTACACATGTACATCATGTGGAAATAGCTCTAAGAATTTTCTAACGGCACCTGTGAAACCTCTTCCAGCCCCAGCAGGACTCCAGTGTCAGGCAGCTGTGCTCTCCCAGGTACGCAGGATGTGTTGACACCTCCTCACCATCATCACTCGGTGGGGGAAGGTGTTGTGGACCAAGTCCTAAGCCCTAAAAGAAGGAACTGAATTGCTTCTCAGGTTGAAACAGAGAACTGGAAAGAGCACAATAAATTAAATGGATAAGCTGTGCAATATACACCCCTCTATTTCATCAGGTAAAATATGCTTGAAAGACCATTGCTGTTCGGCAGCAGCATTCCTTCCTAGCCTTGAGAGTGTTTATCCCATTTTGAAGCTATCACAAAAGTCAATTAAACTTTCTCGTAGCAGCCTATTTCTCTTATTTGAAAGAAGCATTTGGAAACATCTTAGTTAATTGATGTCAATTTCTCAATTGTGCTTCTGAGAAGAGATTGACAGGGAGAAATGCCTAATGCTTATTTTGAATTCAGTAATGCAGATGTGCTGTCAAATTAAGCATTAGCACACACAGCGCTCGTGTTATTCTTGGGTATTGTTTTGAATATATTAGGTGCGTGACCTTTGGATTTGCTCACTCAGAAGCAGCAAACTGGTGGTAGCTCAGTGGCACACTTGTGGTCTACTCTCTACTTTTTTTTTTTTTTTTTTAAAGTCTCCCTGTGCAAATAAGGAGCACAGCCTACAGCCAGCATTAGTAGCAGCTGTAGAGAATGCAGTTAATAGGGTAGCTGTAAAACCAAAACCAGATTAAAAAATGCAACCAGCAAGCATGTTTCCTCCTTCCTTCCCTTTCCCCTTTCCCTTCTCCCTCCCCACCCCCATGTACGTTTTATTGTTGTTCACTACAGCATTTTTTTTGTTCCTTTGGGACTGGTTAATGAACTCAACAGTGTGGTGGTTTCACCTTCTCCATGTCAGAGGTTGCATCCCATCACAGACTGCAGTAACTTGCAGCTAATCTTACATCTGGAAAATGCTTGTCTTTACATCTCATAGAGGGGGGGCTAGAGAAGATGAAGCAGGCTTCGGATAAGGTACATGGGCTCTCTTGCTTTAAGTCCTCTCTGAAAGAAGCAGCCTGTAACAATCCTTTGTGAAACCAGCAGCAGCTCTAACAGGCCAGTCTATGGGATACTTGTGTTTGTTTTTTTTTGGTCTGTTTTTTCAGAAGAAACAAAGAATGTAGGTACTGTTGGTTGCATCCTTGTCTGCAAAATTATAGGGGCAAATGGTGAAGGAAGAAGCTGTTGCTGTGGTTCTTTGAATTACAACGTTATTTATGTTCTGTGGCCTACTAGCACCAAATCTTAGAGGGTTTGGCTTCGATGTGAAGGCATCAAGGAATTTTGGGAGCCCTACACGTCCTGCTCTTAGCCACAAAATAGAGCTAAAGCATGGAGCTGAAGTACAAAGCAAAAATCATGTTAGTGGCAGCCTTGAATCTTCGGTCTTTCAGCTTCATCTGCTGTCTGGATGAGAGCATATTTACATTACGTCTGAAGGGCTGTTGTAGCTGTGAGGTAAATAAATATTTCTTTCTGCATTGCTGCTGAATGTCTAGGTTTAGAGCAGAGGAGAGTAAACCCAGATGGAATGAGGTCAGTCTCCTTCCTCTCTGTGCATGCACCTGCCCATCGCCTCTTCATGTTACTTCAGCCTTGCTGCTCCTGCTGGTATTAGTACAGAGCTGCTGAGGGTTCAGTGCGGTGACCAGGTGAGCTCTTACAATAGCAGGGCCGCTCCTGTCACACAGCAAGAGCTGGGAATGGGATGTGCCTGGGAGAGGTGGCTGCTGGTGAAGCTGGACACCCACAAAGGGCTGGGAAACCCTAGCAAGTGAGCAAAAAGATTTCTTGTAGTTACCTGTAATTACAACAAGCAGGGCACTGTCAGTAAGTATTTTCTCATGGAATATAAAATCCACTTTCATTATCTTCTAGCATTATTTTGCTGCACGAGTCATTAGTTAGGGCCACATGCCCTTGAATACCGTGACTGATGCTCTAAAGGGTAAAGTACTGTATTCAGTACAAGACAGCGCTCCTAAGGGTCATGAAGGACTGTAGAGAGGACAATGCATCAATTCTTGCAACAGATTTTTTTTCTCCTCTTGCAACAGAATTGTTCGTACTGGAGTGTGATCATACTGTGAGGCTAGATCCAGTACTAACACTCCTTTGGTCAAACTTGAAAATGATGAAAGCTTACCCTACACGCTTGCTTTCTGGGCAACAAATGTCCTATCTTGAGCAGGTGTTTTTTTGTGCTGGATTCTGGTCTAGTGTTCAAAATCACCAGCACAGCTCCCTTACGGACCTCTCAAAATGTCCTTCGGTGACCAGTCGTATCCACTCTGCTTTTGTTTGGACTCTTGGCTACTCCTGCCTGGAACAGATGGCACTCACTTAAACTGACAAGCTGTGGGATAGCCGAGCATTACTAATAAAACCTATCACATGTTAAACTTGACCTGACATTAATCAAGTTTTGAATGCTACAAATGATTCATGGATAATAATTAGTCTCTTGATCATATTAGTGAACATCAGTCTCACATTGCTCCCATTATCCCCTTTCATTCTTATAGGGAACAAATCCATTGCAGTAATTAGGTGTTTTTAATGTCTTTTGAGCCAAAATGTTCTGTATGATTAACTTGGCAAAGAGGTTATTTTTAGTCTTTTAGTCTTGCAGTAGGCTTGGTTTCGGAGCTTCTACTAAATTAACAAACTGAAAGGCTCTTCGTAAAATAGTATTTTATAAAAAGTATTTATTTTTTAATCTTAAAAAATGAGAAAATTCCCATGGTTCTTTAGACAGTCATTTGGTATAATTTTCATCACAATATATTTGAGCTATTGCCACAGAATACACTTCAAAACTGCAGTGATTTTGTTAAATGGATGAGCCTTTGGAGTTTACTTTTATTCTTCCTGTTTAGTACCGAGTTACTGGTTAACGTAAAGTGCTTTCAACCCTCACACTTCTATAGAGACAAAATAACATTTACAGCTTTCCTCTGTTTGCATCTTGAATTAACATCTTGAGAGGATGGCTGTGTGAGACCTAGGATTTGAGCTTTAAGTATAATTTCTTAAAGGATTCTCTTGCGGTTTGTATTATACAGCCAAAGAGCATGAAATTTCATTTTAAGTAATGAGCAACCTCAAAGTTCATACTTGAGTTCCTTATGCAGTTAAGGCAATGTAGATCATTTCACTGGTTTACTAAAACCATTTTTCACCTATTCTTCAGTATTTGTTGCTCCTTGGTGAGCATATCAAACTTCCTTCGATAATGCTTTCTCAGGGACTTAAACTTTTAATGTCTACATTTTGCGATCCTATTTTTTCTTTCTGCATATTTAAGAATAATAGCATGGACCAAGAAATAGTTTATAGGTTCATTATTTTTTTTTACATATTAATGTAAGAATAAAGTATGGTTTTGTGACTCTACTCTGAGTTAACAGGCTGCATTTCCTTTCTTGCATTTCTCTTTGGTTTCCTAACAAATCAAAATTTCTAAGATAAGTATAGCCAAGTACAATGAATAATCGAGAAATTGGGCTTTACCCTGCTATAAAATACACTTCAATTAACATATTAAATACTGTTCTGACTGTAAGGAGCGTATCATGGTTTGGCTAGGTAATGAGAACGATGCAGAACAAACCGGGTCATGTTAAACTGATTAAAAACCTACTCAACATTTTTTTTTAAGGTGATTTAAAGGAAAGCATGAAATCGAATGAATGAGGCACGGATTACTGATGTTAGCAAGTGGGAAATAAATGTTCACATGGAAATGCTACTTACAGCTCTTAGAGTGACTGGATGCGAGCAAAAAATATTTCCTTGTGCAGCCGTGTGTCAAGTCTCACTTTGGGCTTCATAGGCCGTGGTTTCTGGACCTTCACAGTTGCTTGGAAGCATCGCCATCCCTGGGGGTGTTCAAGGAAAGGCTGGACCTGGTGCTTAGGGACGTGGTTCAGTGGGTGACAGTGGTGGTAGGGGGATGGTTGGACCAGGTGATCTTGGAGGTCTTTTCCAACCTTAATGATGCTACAATTCTATTTGAGTTGGTCACTGCCTGTAGAGGAACAAAGAAGAAAATTTGAAGCAAGAAAAAATTGATGAGAAAGAGGCATTAATTTTTAAATTGTAGACTCAGTAGTCCATGGGAGCAACTCAGCAAAGATCATGGCTCTCAATCACTGCATGCTATCTATAGCTTGGGACTGGACAGTTTTCCAAAATATTACCTGGGACTTGAGCATATCATTTGAACAGTAACTTTAATAGGCATGAGAGGATGGGGTTTCATCCCCTCCTCCTAGCTGACTGAAAGTTGATCCAAACTGGTCATCTAAGCCATGGCACGGATAGGGCAGGGAGGGAAGGAAGGAGTAGAACTGCCTTTAGTCTTTGATCCTTCCCCAAAAAACCTGTTAATTTGCACCGGTTTTATTTGGGTCAGCTGTTTTACTTCAAATCTTAAAGCTAGGTGAGGGGAGTGGTATCCCAAGTATGGAAAATAAACAAGTCTGAGTGGCTTCACTTTGTGATTTGTTTTCCCCTTTTTCAGAAGGTCTCTGCTCCCTTTAATTCTCAAGGCCGTGCATTCTCCTGAATCACTAAATACTAGTTTAAAAGCATTGCCATATTTTTATAGAAATTTCAGTGCCAGTAAGAATCTACTTTATCAAAGAAGCAAAATCCAAACTTCTCTTGACATTTCATTTTGGAATCTAATTCTCGTAAAATATGAGATAGACAACATTTTTTCTCTCTGTGTGTGTAAAATTTGAGGGTTTTATCATAAATATATGGAGCTTCCCCCTCCCAGTGTATATTGGATGCTTTTTCACTTGTTTAATTCTTGGTACTATCTGATTAAAAAATAAAATAAAATAATGCTTCTGACACTTACCTTAGCTTACAGGGAAAATTTTGCTTATCTGCTCTGAAGCTGCAACTGGTGGTATTTTCAGGTATTGTACAGTAGCCTGAGTATCATCTTAAAGGAAGCTTACACCCCACCAACAAACCCATTTAATTCTTTTTCAGGAGGCTTCCTTTTCAAAATGTGATGTTAGAAAGCTGGAGTTTATAATGTAAATAGTTTGAATGGTGGCCCCACCACTGCTAGTTAGTTTTATTGATTTATTTGTGGGAATTGTCATTTGTGGGAATGAATCTGAGTAACTATTTCTGTGTAATTTTAACTTAAACTGAACTTGACATATAATGCATGCCATAGAATTTCAGGTGTCATTCAAAGCCAGGATTTCTTCTTGATGTATTTTTCTTTAACCCTTAACAAGGAAGAATCTGGATTTTCATCCTATTTTTTTATGCAAAATTGTTTAGTTAAGCAGGTTTTCATTTTTTTAAGTTAAATTCATCAAGGCTTTGTAATTGAAACAGTGGTTTTGTTACACAAATCTTTAACTGGATTTCTTGTTCAGAGATCCTTTCTTCAGAGACTTCCATATGTAATAATAGAGATGAAATTTCTTTATCTTGTTAGTTAGCAAACAAAAAAAAGAGCAAACATTCATTATATGAATAATTAATTCACATACTTTTATATGTTTTATTGAATGCTTTTAAAACACTGTACATTTGGAAACGTTTGTGCCTCCCAACTTGGATGTAAAACTTCCTGGGATGTCTTCGATACATCAGGCAGCAATGTGAAAGCAATTAATTTTTACGTTAAGCTTGGAAAATCAAGGCCTCATGAAAGGGGGTGCACTAAGCTGAGACTATTGAGGGCTAGTGAGGAAATTGTTATTGAAAGAAGAGCAGGTAATTCCGAAAAATAGAGAAGCTGGCGAACGAGATGAAACAAATTAATGTAAAATAAAGCAGAAATGATATCCTGGTTTATAAGCGGAACAGTCCATCTCTTTCAGAGTAATGCAAGGAAAGAGCCATGGTAATTGTTTCCTCTCAGATAAGGTAGTTATTAGTGCTGGTAACAACGGAATATTTCCCAGAGACTGTATAATATCTTTGAAAAAAAAGTCTGCAGCATCTGTACAGGGATTTACTATTTATGAACCCACGTCTGCAGAACCTGACAGCTCTCAGGATGTGCCAATTATTTTGTAGTCCCGTGCTGAAGGCTGTAATCATGAGATGAAGTGATCCTCCTTGAAGTTGGGCTGCAACTCGGCTCAGTTAAGATGTTGGCTCTGTGAAGTTGGGCATGACAGGATGCTCGTGTCTGAAGGCACTTCAAATTCTGGTTAGCTGACAATTCAATTGCTGGTTTGGTTGGATCTAACGTTCTTGAAGAAGGTTTGTTCCCTTTCCCAGCCTGAACAGGTAGATGAGCACCAATGTGGAGATGGCTCTGAAAAACTGCTTCGGGACAGGTGCATGCAGAACTGCTGTAGCTTGACTGAAAGCTGAATGAAGCGTGTAGCAGGTCTGAGATTGAAAAAGCAAGGCAAATGGACATACATTTGTCTTGTGTTACAAAATGCAAAGTCATTTGTTTCTGTATCCCCAACAATTTCACTAGGTGAATAAGAAGTGCCAGCCTCAGAATTACAGCAACGCTGATTAAAAGCTACCCGGGTTGTGTGGAATCTGTACGCACCCAATTTTCATCCTCTTCCTGCTGGAGGAGCCAAATGATTTCTTTATTGTTAATTACGGAGAGATCTCTAAAGCGCGATCCTTCAATTAGCCACTCCAGAAACGTTGCTGACTGATGGAGTGTTTTAGCAAAATCAGTGTCACAGGTTATCGGTGCTGCTGTTGCTGACGTATGGCTGCTCCTGACCTCCGTGGCTCAAAAGCAAGGAGAAATCCTTTTCCTCATGCAGCTCCAGTCATTTCATGTGATTATACTATTCTGTTTATCAGGTGCCTATTATTAGATATACAAACACTTTACAATTAAAAAATAAGAACTGAAAGATTTTAAATAGCAAACTGTAGCAAGAATATATGCTTCATATATATCTATACCTACAGAAGCTGTGAGAAGTGAACAAAGGGTTTCACAGGTGGAAATACATGCCATGAGGCTACAGGGCAGAAGAATTGGCTTGCACGCATCATTTACCCATCTTTTATGAAATGACATTGAGATGCATTGCATTTTATCTGATCCCTGGCAGTCATCCCAGCCAGGCAGGTGTGCCATTTATCATGGTGCCGATTAAAAAGACTGTTCAACTTAATTAGAAATTTTAACGTGTGTGGAAAATTGAACATCATTTTTTAGAAGATAAACCATGTTATCTGCATTTTAAGTTCATAAACCTAAAAACCTTACATCAATTACCTTCCTGGTGTCAAAAATATTTGCTTATGTGTCAAACGTTCCTTTTCTGATCATTCTCCTGTCATTTCAAACTTTCTGCAGTATTCAATAGATGTATATTCTGCTCTTCGCAGACGAGCTCTAAATAGTTTAATTCTGATGAAAAAGTATGTGGGAAGAAGCTCCGATACAATTTCCATTCCCTTCCTTCCAATCTTTTCTAGTATTTTTTTTTTTTGTCTAGAATGTTATAATTGAAGTACTTGTAATCGACCTAATGAGAATGAACCCAGAATAACCGGGAGCACAAAGACATTTAATTATCTGTTCTGGCTTTAAAATCCTTTTGTCTTTGATGCATAATTGACACTTGAGGAGAGATGTCTTAATAGGATGACCGTGGAACTCCAAAATGAGGGAAGGAGTTCAAGTCTCTAGGAAATCTGAATCTGGATGTCAAGTTGATGAGAAGGAATCCCTCACATTTTGTAATTCTTGTAGGGCAGTGAATAAAAAGGAATACCAGAAGGTATTTTTGAAATGTTAAATATAGATATATTTTTAAATAGTTTTTTTTCTCCCATTTATGGATTTTGTAGTGCTTTAATTCTCTATAACCTCGGTTAGAACAGAGTGGAGAGAGCTACAGGTAAAAGAGTGCTTGATAGTAACTCCGTGTTTTACCTTAAAGAGTGGTAAACTCCAGATTAAAAGATAGTTTCTCTATTCTTAAGTCGTATTTTGGGAAAGACTAAATGATGAAGTTTATGCAAGCTCCAATGCTGAAATAGCCATCTCCTCAAATAGTTCTTCTAAGAAGTTATAAGGGTTTTTGCTTGCTGGTTTGGTTAGAGCCTGGTAAGAAGCTAGCTAGAAATGTACCTATTAAAAGGACAGTCATACATAACTTGAAATTTGTATTTTATTTTTAGTCTTTTTTTTTTCCTACTTTGGAGAGAGGCTTTTTTTGGTGCTTGAATTTAATGAAATCTTTCCCATATGCCTTTGTAAATATCAAGTGTATTCTTATTACAGATTTCCTATTGGCTAGTAGATTTTGGAACTAATCTGTAACCTTGAAAGTTATCCCCAGGAGAAGTAGCTTGTATAGACTTTTTTATAAATTATTATACTTTATATTTTTATTTTAAGTACTGTTTAAAATATGTGCCCATCAAGCTTTTGATTTATTAAGTGTTTAGCTGCACTGCTTTGACTTGTTCAACCTGCAGTAACACACAAATGTTAATTCTTGACTTCTTTCATATTTTTGCCCTTTACTGAGGGCAGAGGTTGATACTTCATTTGAATAATTTAGGCAGTGGCTCTTTGACTGAAATTGGACTGTACAAAGGAAGTGGTAGAAAGCTAACAATCTAGGCTAAAATGTTGCTTTAAAAACTGCCTGTGATTTTCAGATGCATTTGCCATGTTTTGTGACCATGTGGTACCTTACATGTCAGAGTTTATCAGCCTAGAATTTTGACAGTTTCTTCATCTCTACAGTAAAACAAACTGAAATTAGTAAGGAGGTATTTTGGCAATTGTCCCATTTTTTGCTGTTACCTTTCAGTTGTGGTTCTCACTAGTTATTCGCTTTTCCTTTGGCAGGTCGTAATTTGACATGGAAGTATATGATCCGTTTTCATAACTCTCGACTAGTTGTTTTCGTTATTTTCTTCAGGGAGATGTTTTTTTCTATGGTAAATGCATCTTGATGGATGTGTTCACCTCTGTGTGGAATTCAGAGTCTTTCAGATTGCGAAATGGAATATGCTAGGTCTGCGTTGATTCAGGTGGTTGGTTTTACAGTATTGTATCAGTGGTAATGGGTTATTCCCCAGTTAAGCAGTATGCCAAAGGAGAATTTTGGACAATGCCCTGAAATGATCCACTTTGATATAAGATCTTGTGAGCGACATGTTTCTCTATGGAAAAAAAAAAAGTGATTTTTTTCTTCTCTTCTGCAGCTCCTGGAAGGAAGTTTTGCTAGAGAAGTTAGCCATGAAGTGGATGGACTGATATTTCAGCCTACAGGAGTAAGTAGTGTAATAATTGATTTTTCTCCCTTCAGCCCCAAAGGAAATTCTCACCCTCACTCCCATCTCATCCTCTTACCTACTACCTAATCATTGTTTTGGTTGGGATGACTTCTTGAATTTAGTTCAGATTTTTGCAGTTCCTCGGACTACTTAAATTCAGGTAATTGCAATCAAAGTTGTAGGATATGTGACTGCGGATTAATTTGTGGAAATAATTTTCAGGAGTCATCTTGTGGATTTCTTGTTCATAATATGATTGTAGTATGATAAAGAAGGAATTTTTTCTGACTGTGTGAGTTCTGTGGATCTTTCAGTCATTGATTTGAGTTCTTGCATTATTTTTCTTTCCCAAGGATATTTCACACATTTAAAAATTTTAGTAACATTTATGATGCATGTTGTTTTTTAGTGCAATTAAAACATGATAGGACAAGAGGGAATGGCCTCAAGTTGCGCCAGGGGAGGTTCAGGTTGGAAATTAGGAGACATTTCTTCTTACAAAGAGTAGACTAGGGAGGTGATGGGATCACCATCCCTGGGGGTGTTCAAAGAAAGGCTCGACCTTGTGCTTAGGGACATGATTTAGTGGGTGATATTGGTGGTAGGTTGAAGTTTGGACCAGATGATCTTGGAGGCCTTTTCCAACCGTAACGATTCTATGGTATGTACTTGAGCCAATATAAAGGTATGTGGCTGCAGTGGGGGGGGGGAGTCACCACATTTCTGCAGACTAGAAAATAATAACGTAAATATGTAATTCTTAGGTAGGGAAACTGGCTTTAAAGGAATTCAGTAATGGGCCTCTTTTAGCCACTAGCACTACTACTGATTTGGGTACAATGATGCACTGCAACATGTATTGTAGGTTGGTGGGGTTGTGACTGTAACATCATCCAACGTTGATGTTTTTCTTACCTTGCAAGATTAGGAATTGTATTTGATTTCAAATTTGACAGATAATTCTACCCTTAAAATTACTAAATACAAAGAAATTGTATTTAGTTTTCCAGCTAAAACATTTTCTGGCATACTTCCTATGTTGCAGATCTTAGTAAGGGTGATGACACTCTCATCTGGGAATAACATTAACCTCTGATCTTTATTGCAAGTTCTACATCAGCCAGCCACAAAACAAATGATTAACTACACCATGTACTTTTTTTTTTTTTTGTATATAGCTATTTCAAATTCAAAGAAAATCTACTAGTGAAAAGCAAAATTATATATAGGAAGTCCTGATAACTTAGTTCATGTAATATTGTTAAAATCTAAAGCAATTGTAAAGGCTTCTCAGAACCACTTCTCTGAATATTAGAGTTTAAGCTATGGAGATTTACCATAGCTAAATTTGAAATTATCTTTTCTACTTGAAATGAAATTACTGCAGAATGTGTGTTTCTAATTTTTGCTGTTGCAGGAAATTAATATCTAATGTTTTGTATTTCTAGAACTTGTATTTTCTGATTTAGCATACTGAGAAATTTATAACCCAATAAAAAACTCATTTTCTTGCATAAATGCTTTATAAAAGTTTTTCATCTTTAAAATATGGGTTATATTTGTTTAGTCCAATTCAATGCTCAAATTTCAGCATTATTTCAGGTTTTATGAAATAAAGTTCATTACATCTGTTATTAAACCAGTTTTCCTCGATGAAGCAGTATACAGTTTTCTCAGTTGTTTGTGTAGTTGAGAAAATATAAGTAATACATTCAGTGTAAAAGGAATGATTGTACACCTATTGGGAAATAAGTGCTAAAACAGTTTAATTAGAAAGGGTGAAGTTGATACAGATAGCTGATGCTGATTTTTTTAAAAATTTGTTTTATGTAACAGGGAACAAATAGGCAACAACACAAAGGCCACAGAATATAATTCATAAATGATCCCTTGAGAATACTACCTGAAATAACTTTTATTTTTGTGTTGTAGTTGCAGTTGTGTGTGTGATGTATTACATCGTGTTTCAGAGAAAGGTACCTGTTATCGAGTGGGGCAGAGACAGAAATGGGGTTGACTTAAAGAGGAGCAGGGAAAGTTCATGGAAAATCTTTTGGGAGCTCCTGAAATCTCATGTGTGTACTGAGGAAGGAGAAAGCACAAGTCAACAACAATTGGAGCAAGGTCACAGCGAAGGATGAGGTGGCAGCAGAGAATGAAATGTGACCATTTACAGACAGGACAATTTGTGGGGAAAAACACTTCCCATGCTTCTAGTAGTTAGACGAGAACGCAGGAGTTAACTCATTATTTAATATAAAGGATGTTGAACTCGTTAGTTCAGTCTGTTTGAAAGCCTTTTTCTGTGTTTAGTCAGAGAAGTTTCTCTTCATCTCTGGTCTCAGATACAGCCATCCAGACCTGAGTATATGGATATATTCTCCACTAGCTATAGGCAACGCTGGTATCAGAAGTAGAAACAGATGGAGAAAGAATATTTTGGTTGCTTTGAAGGTTTGGTTTAATTATGTCATAAAAGAAACATCAAAATACCTGAAATTACTTGTGAATAGGAATAAGTTCTGCAGCCTCTAAAATCTGTTGGTTTTCTCATTTTTCTTTTGGATTTGAAGAGATTCATCATCAAAGTGGCTGCGAATTAGTTCGGCTCTGAGAAATGTTCACGCTTTGGTGAAAGGGGATTCGTGAAAAGGTTTAACTGCCGAATTTATGGTTTTTGTTAGGTATGATAGGGTTTTTCTTCTGTTTTTTTTTTGTTGTTTGTTTAAACTCTTATTACGAATAGCAAGCTTCTCCTGCTGAAGCAGAAATTGTTTTGCACTGTGACTGGTGATGGTAAAAACACCATTAAGGAGTAAGGAGGTTGTTTCCTGTCTGTGCAGCTTAATTTGTTTTGCAGGATCATGCTAGCTGTGCATTATTGTCCCTAATTAATTCACCAGCTACCTGAGTTGTTATTTACACTGCGTGTTACCCAGGCTGTGCTAAGTGCTTTAGTTTCATGATTACAATTAAAGGGCGGTGACTGAACCCTCCTTTCTGCTTCCCTTCTCTCCCCCTTTCCAGAAGCTAAAAGCTTTCACAGATCATGAGAAGAACATGGTCAGTGATGGAGGGTTTTTGTTATGTTTGATAATTTAAGACTGCTCTGTAGGTGATTTGATGTGATGTGTGCTTCACAGTAACCCTGCACACCCCTGCCATACCAACCATTCTCTAACAACTCCATGGTGAGAGACAAATATCAGACAATGCTTTCTTACTATTGCTTCTCTTCTTCCCTTTGTACTCTTTTCCTATCCTTTGTTTCCTTTCCATGCATCCTCTCTACCCAGTAGCCTTTTTATCCACATTCCTTTATGGTTTCCCTTTCACGTCATTTCTCCCTAATGCTCCTTTTCTCCGCATCATTTTCTCTCCATTTAAGATGCTCCTGATATAGCTCCCATATGGTTAAGCCAGCTCCATTCCATCTGATCAGCTTGCTGATCCCTCTACACGTAACAGGTTTGCAGAGCAGGGACCGGAGCTAAGTGCTAATTAGGAGGAGTGAAACAGGCCAGCAAGAAACATCATGGACAGGTACGTCACCCTGTGGTTGTGCCCCAGACAAAGAGCAAATTAGTTGGCAGGCAGAAGCCAAACACCTTATTCACAGGCTCTGAATTGTTGTGGGAAGACTGGAAGCTTTCGACCATTTTTTTCTGAAAGGCTCCTTAAAAACAGGGATCAGCACTGTCCATTTGTTTTTGCCAAACAGTGTGTTTTTAATGGAAATCTCAAAAATGGCCTCTTATCTTCTGATGGCAGAATTAGCTCAGACCTGTGCCCACTCATCAGTGAAATTACTTGTGTTATCTGCCTTGTAAATCATACCCTCGCTAGCTATCTGCCTGTGACTATCTAATTTTTCTGCTAGGAATCTCTTCACAGCTGATGTTCTTGCTGGCTACAACTATTGTTATTTTACCTTGCTTGGGAAAAGGATGGAGGGAGTAATTTCTATTATTTCAGGAGCCTAAAAAGAGGCTTGTGGGCCATCAGTTAGGAAGGCTTAAGGACACTTTGAGGATTTGTGGAAAACTTATATCAGAACTTATTCTCTTCTTTCTAATCTTTTTGTCTCATGAGCTCTGTGATGTTTGTGGCTTTTGGTTCAGGATTAATTCTGTTTGATACTTCTTGGTGCTCTTATTTTGGACGAGGCATAACATCCAGTTGTTTGGGCTTGGGGTTTTTCCAGAGAAAGGAGAAAGACAGCCACTGAGCTCTGTTCTAAGATAAATGTTATTTTAAAGAATGGCTGAATTATTTAACTCAAAACTCTCAATATTGAATGCTAACAAAAAGCTTAGCCTTTAAAATGAAAGGAGAATAATGAACAGGTCTTTATTACTGACTAACATTGCATGAGTTTTTAATACATCTTCCTTGCCATCCTTTGGCAGACTTAGTGGTGGTCTGAAATGCTTGGTTGCCTGTCAATTATTTCTCCTATTATGATTGTGTATTAGGCTGTGTTATCCTTTTCTGTCATTGAAAAGTTTACCCCCAGATCTCTGAAGTTAACATTGAATAAAATATCTGCTAAAGACACCAGCAAATTAAATATCTCCAAAAGGCACATTTTCTTTCCTTAAACTGTGCCATATATTATCCTATATAATTGGTAAGCCTTTCCTTCCGTAATATGTTTTGCTGGATCATTTGTAATATACACTAAGCCAGTTCTTGGCCTGTTTTTGAAACCTAAACATCATGTTTAAGTGATAGGACATCAGTTGTTGTGCAATATTTTTACTGCAACAGCAAATAATGGCTTCAGATAGGCCCAGTGGTAGTGTTAGTACGGAAGATGATACAGAAAGGCTTGTGGAACAATCATATCATAACCTTATTTTTTGCTTCTAACAAGTATACAATTTTCTGGACTTAGCTTTCTAATTTTGTAGTTATTTCTTGCATTTATTTATTTATTCCATCGAGTTTGTAGCATAAAGGAAGAGAATCAGGCGAGGATTATGTTCATCAATCTTTGTGTTGACCCATACTACTAAAACCTTCCGTGTCTCTTTGCAGTGACTCATTACTAAATGTGATTTCCTCTGTAGCAGGAATGTTCATGACTGAATCTGTTCGTAGTCAGGGGTTGCTGTTGTCATGTCAGCCTGCACTTTTCGTGCTGCTGCAGGTTTTCCTTTAGCAGAGAACTTGCTGTCAATCTCCTGAAATGCCACTGAGCTTTACAACTCTTTTCTGCCTATGAATAGTTGTTATATTCAATTGCCATGGCAATGTTCCTCGCAGTTCGTCTCTTTAAATTGCTAGTCAGACCTCAAATATACCATCGTATCATATGCTTTATGAACATACTAAAACCTATTAGCAACGCACGGTGTTTCGTAGAGCTTTTTTCTGTGACTATACAAGCAATTTTTTTTTATATACCAATTCAAGTTTGGCTTTGCTATCTTGAGGTGATTTCTTTTACACCTTTTTTGCAAATTAGAAACCCCAGAAAATGAAGCGACAGTAACAACAGAAACGTGAACTTAAATAGCAATGAGTAGCATCTAGTTAAACTCATTAGACTTCATGTAATTGAGTTGTTAGACTCGAGATGAAAGTGCTGTGATTTGCAAACCTAGTAAACTTTTATGATTTCCACTTACTTTCCAAGAATCTGAGATAATTGGCTCCTCGGGATCGTGTCTTATGGGTACAAAATCCTAGCATCCACACTTGTCAGAAGATGGCCAGAAAGGGGGAGAAGTTATGAGTCATTTTTAGCTCTGAATTTAATAAGGAAATGATGTAGCAGAGTTCTCCTTGCCTAAATTTCTGCTGTTGGTCCTCTGTTACATTTAAAGAAGCAAATGTTTATGCTGTTTGCCCAAATTGTTTAACCTGACTTCCCTCATATGTCTGAGTAGATGTCAGTGCTTTAAGTCTGATTAGCTAAGGAAAGCACTAGCTCTATTCTGTAAGTTATCTCATTTGTTTGCTTGTGACCTATGCCACCCGAAATTCTCTGATTTCTCAAGCAATGAATCACGTTTATAGTAGCAATCTAAATAGGTTCTTCAATTTCTGTTGTGCGGTTTAATCATTGTGCCTGTCAATGGCATTCGGCAGGAAAGGTCTATTTCTCGTATTTTATGATCTGTGTGCTAATTATCCTCAGCATTGCCAGTTGCCTTTAATATGGTGGTGCCTGTATAGGTTTCATCTGAGAGATTCTCTGAAAAAAAACACATTTTTCTAGATGCTGCTGTTTTAAATGTTGGGAAAACAAAGATGTATTTTGTGTTAGGTTAAGCAGAATCATTCTTTGCAAGGGCTTTCAGGTATGATTTTTTACACATCTTCTTTGTCTCAAAGTCCTTCTAAAGAGCTGCTTGAGTGCTCTTGCTGTGATGCTCACAACTGTCAGATTGCACATACTTGCTAGCTAAAAGAAATACATGTTAGGCATATGTACAGTAAAAGTGATATTCAGGTGAGAATACCAAAACAATTATTCAGTCTTTACAAAACGTGCATGCTTTTGAGAGAGTAAGCCTGTATTCCTCCAGCTGTTAACTTACATCTGTGGTGGATCAGCTCTGCAAAACAAAATCCAATTTTGCGACTGGATAGGAAAGTCTAGGAGAGGTTCTGCTTTGAGTCAGTGAGAACTCTTTACTAGATTAGAGCTGTCTATTCAGCTCTTGATCCTTAACATAGGCTGCCATTAGCCATCAGTTGTTTCCTGGGCAGTGCTCCCACTCATTCTGAATCTTACAGCAGTCTTACCACTGATAAGAAGTTGGCAGAGCAGCAGTGACTTGGAAACTGAAAGGTAGAGTGGAAGGGAACTTAAAAGAAGTCACTTTTCGTTATATAGTTATATAGAAGAATAGTTATATAACTGTTATATAGTTATAACTATATAGAATAGTTATCCATAAACAGAATTCCTCATGTACTCTCAAAAAGCCTCATCTATACACTTTTCAAACTGAAAAGATTTAGGAAAGAAAATACCTGAAAGCATTACCTTGTTGGGATTGTTTTCTCCCCACACTTTCTCCTGTGCATGCCAAGACAAGACAGCCAACAGGCTTCTTCAATTTTGATGAAGATCCTTCATGAAATGCTCTTATTTTTTCTTACTCAGGGGCATAGCAGTAAAGTAAAAATTGTGGTTTCTATCAGGATAAAGCAGAATATTTAAGTAGATCCTCATCCTGCTGTTCTAGTGTAAGTAGCATCCCGATATATGAGGAAGATGATGTATGGACCTGAGATTTGTGCAAGCAAGCTTGCTTTCAGAGGAACATTGGCACATGCATTTCGGCATATAGATGGTCAAAATGTAAAGTAAAGAAAAGATACTTCTTTAAATTAAAGTAGAACACTATTTTATGTTACTCATAATTTGAAATGTATATCACTATGAATTTGAGAATGGAGGCTCAATATCACAAATGGGTAACTGAATTTTTGCAAATAGCAAAATATACCTTTTGTTTTAGATGTTAACATGTATTATCAGGTAAATCATGGAATGCAGCTGTGTATATTTGCTAACATCTTAAAATTAAATATGCTTAGCTATCTAACAGTGTCATGTGCAGAACACACTATGCTCCTCAGGGCTCATGGTGTGCTCTGCCCAGAGGTGCCTGCTGAATTACACCGCATATTGAGGAGGTACAGCAGGACACTATTGTGATAATTTGATCTCATTTTGGCTTCTGGTAACTTTTGGTTTCATTTGCAATTGCATTCATCAGCTCTCTTAGTCTTTGACGTTTCCAAAATAGTAAAACAGCTCCATAAAAATGGAGCAATTAAAAATGCAAGTCTTCAGCTTAATATGAAAGATGTCAATTGTTTTTTAAGAGAAGTCCATTCTTTTCCACTGCCACGCGTGCTGAATAATTTAGATGTGTTTGCATCATGCAGGTTACGCTCCTCTAAGTACAGAGCTGGAAGGGCAGTGCTGGGCATCGTGCCATAATTGGTACAAGTCAGAGATAGGAAACCAATGCAAACTGCTTCCGTAATTACTGCAGATAATCAGAAAACAAAATCTTATTTTCTCTTAGTGCTGCCAGTTGTCTTTGTGAAATAAAACTCTCTTCTTTTCCGTGTTACTCTAGAAGCTTTCCACCAAGGCTGAGGGATGTGCAACCGCAGTGTCGTGGTTCCGCTCGAGTGGGCAGCCAAGCTCCACCACAGCCGCTCTCTCACTCCCCCTCCTCAAAGAGGAATGGGGAGAAAATATGTGAAAAGTGCTCAAGGGTTGAGATAAGGACGAGAAAATCACGCAATAATTATTGTAACGGGCAAAACAGACTCAGCATAAGAAGATAGTAAGATTTATTGCTCATTACTAACAAGCGAGAGAAGTGAGAAACAAAGGAAAGAAACCAAAAGCACCTCCCCCCCCATCCACCCTCTTCCACCTCCTCCCCCCGAGCGGCGCAGGGGAACGGGGGAGTGGGGGTTATGGTCAGTCTACAGCGCTTCTCCTCTGCCGCTCCTTCTTGGTCACTCTCGTCCCCTGTGCTGTGGGGTCCCACCCACGGGATGCAGTCCTTGACGAACTGATCTGGCGTGGGCTTCCCACAGGCAGCAGCTCTTCCAGAACTGCTCCAGATATGGGTCCGTACCACGGGGTCCATCCCTCAGGAGAAAACTGCTCCAACCTGGCTCCCCCACGGGCAGCAGCTCCTGCCAGGTCACCTGCTCCACCATGGTCTCCTCCACGGGCTGCAGCGTGGAACCCTGCTCCACCGTGGTACTCCATGGGCTGCAGGGGGACAGCCTGCTTCACCATGGTCCTCACCACAGGCCGCAGGGGACTTCTGCTCCGGTGCACCTCTCCCCCTCCTTCTTCACTGACCTTGGTGCCGTTCCTCACTCCCTTCACTCTCCCAGCTGCTGTGTGGCACAGCGTTTTTTTCCCTGTCTTAAATATGCTCTCACAGAGGCGCAAAACAACATCGCTTATTGGCTCAGCTCTGGAAAACAATGGGGCCCTTCCCAAACATGGGGAGGCTTCTAGATCTTTCTCACAGAAACCACCCCTATGGCCCCCTGCTACCAAAACCTTGCCACGTAAACCCACTACAGGGATGTGCAACAGCAGTGTGTCTGCTGGTTCCTTCTGGAAGGGGAAAAGGAGTAAAAGGCCTAGCTGCAAACATCCCAGCCCTCAGCAATGCAGATGTTCTGTGTACTTTGAATTGTTCATTAAAGAAACACTTAATACACTTGTAAAACATCGTCTGAAAGTTTTGACGAGCTTGAACTGACAACCAGTAGGTTGTTTGTTTCCAAACAAAGATTGCTGGAAATCCCAAGATCATCTTGTATGTGTATATTCATCCAACCACTGAAACAAGACGTGAATTTTATGCAAAATGGGGTTCTCTAGAGAGAACTATTAGCTTGTGAGAGCAATTAAAATGTGTGTCTTAGGGACTTGTCAGACTGTGAATTGATGTTGCCATTGTTACGTGAAAATATGGCTCGTTCTGCTAGCAATGAGGAAATAAAACAACAGGAGAATAAAAAGATAGCCTTAATAAAAAGTAGTTTCAAAAATGCTTCATTGTTTGGCATCTGCAAATTGATCACAAGATCCAGTGCTCATAAGATGAGTTGAAAGTAGTTGTAAAAGGTTTACTATGCAGTTAACAAAACAAAGCCCTCAGGGTTGTGCCTATTTTGTCCTGGTGTATAACATGCAAAGTTCAAAATTTCTCTCTAAATTTGTTTTAGAAGATATCTGATGCATTCTGTAGCAAGCAAAGATGAGGGGAAAATGAAGGTTTAGTTGGAGAAAAGAATGGCAGAAGTCAGGTTTTGCTAGTTTTTAGGCAGTAAATTCCTATGCAACAGTCTCAGCATCAGCTGAATTAGCTAGTAAGCAAACTGAGGTTTGTTTGGGGTTTTTATGTTATGGCCTGTGTGTTATTTACAGAGTATAAAAATGTATCACTTTTGGATAATACAGATTTTTCTGTTAGACAAATGTTTAGGTGTGCAGTGAACCACACCAGGTATATCCTTTTCATAAAACCTTCAGGACTTTTTTTTCCAGACCATCAGCATAGTTTTGGGAGAATAGTTTGTTTTTGAGGGGACCATCAGCAACACTTTCAAATGCAGAACATGGTACTGTTTCCATATAATAAAACCATAGAAAACACTTCTTGCTCCTCTTGGTTAGACATGCAAACAAAACTGAGTATTTTCTATGTAACTTTTCAGATGAGAGTTACCAATATAGCTTCTTTCGCATTTTCAGAGTAATACGATCATGATGTTTTGCTCACTCTTAGAGGTTTTGATTTAAACTTTACATTTCATTAAAATACTTCAACCAGAAAAGAATGTGAATTTACTTTTCATAACTTGCACATGGACCAGAACAACCAGGTAGGCTATTTTTGTGAATATTTGTTCGCGTTTCAAGACTTCTGCAAGATAAGCTACATTTCCTATGATTGCTGTGCGTGCTTATGTAAAACCTAGTATTTTACTTGCAAATATATTATAGGGATTGTATTTATTTCACACGCTTGTACTGCTGCCCCTCTCCAGTTTCTTGAATGTCTGGGCAGGTAACACTATCCGAGTTGCATCCAGTATCAGTCAGAGAAGTGAAACTTGCAGTATTGCTAATCAGATTGGAAAACGTACTCGGCAAGCATTGTTGTAGAATAAATTTGGGTAGTGGTTTTGTCAGAGTCATCAGCTGCATACAGATACTTCCCAAAGTGGACCTAATTTGTCAGATAAATTATTCATCGGAAGTCATCCACGTGGCTCTGATTGCTGTGCCCATCTCTGGAGAGCAGCTACCATGCTCCTGAAGAGTCTTTAGCTGGCTTTGAGAGTTTGGGTTGGTTGCTAAAAATTTCAACTTCTCTATAAGGGCAGGTAACAAGGATTACTTAACTGCAATTTTGGGTTGTACCTTTTTATACTATAGCTCCTGCTGTGTTTCCTGCAAGATGCTCACGCATCTGACAGTAGCTGCATGAGTCAGATGGCGTAATGGGAAACATCTGTAATATAATTGTTCTTTACATAGCCATCAGCCTCTTGTTTTTTCTCAAAGACTTGCTCAGACTTGCTTTAATACAGTTAATCAGTTTGCCCCTATGCTTATGTTCTGCTTCGGCTTTAATATTGCATGCTTATGAACTATTCATGTTTTTATTAAAGCTTTACAGTGGCTGGACGTATGGGATGTTATGGAAATACACTGAAATGAAACATGGAACTAAGCTGGTTCCTTGTCTTGGAGGATGTAGAAATCGGAGTGGCTAGCTGCCATACCAGGGATGGTGTTACCATGGCGAGAGCTCCTGTTTCCATGACATTTGCTTGCTTATTTTGCTAGGCCTTCAAAAAAAAAAAGTCGAGTTTTGTCCTCTGTCAAATTTGGTGGTGGTTATTTCATTACTTTCAAAGCCCTTCAGTGTCTCCCTGCAAAAATATATTAATTAATTCCTTAGGAATATCGATGGTGACTGGACTGACCAGGGGAAAAATAAAAAAATACAAAAATTAAAAAAAACAAAAACAAAGTGGATGAAAAGTTATTAAAACTTTTAGCATTTTAGCATCTTTATTGTTAACTAACTTAGATATTCCATCTCAATTTTAACTGGATTTAATGTGCTCTGCTTAGATACATTTTGGTTAATTAAAGAAAATCCATAGCTAGTTAAGAAGCAAAGGGAAAATTTACTGGTTTTAGAAAAAAAATGGTTTAGCTGTTTAGCTAATGGCTTTATTTTGTAAGGTCTGCGTGGTACTGGAACTTTGGATAGCAGTAAAACTGTAAATTAACTCATGTTGTAGTTTAGTTATTGGCTAAGGGGTAAATTAAAAAAAAAAAAAAAAGGCCATTTTTTCTTAGAGTGGGGAAAAAAAAAGTGCTTTTCTTACTGTTTTTCCCCAGAACAGTAATTACGGCAGTATCATGGTAACCTACTGGCAGCTTTTGCGTTACCCTATTGAAACTTTCTAATTGCAATCCCATACATAGTTAAAAGCACAGGGCTGCACACACGGCCGTGCAGGTGGGAATAATTCCCAGGCACGTGAACGTAGGGAGCCTGGCAGTGGTTTTGCTTGCTGAACACTGCTGCACCCCCTGCTCTCTCCTGTACAAAGGGAGCTGGGGAGGAGGGCTGCAGTTAAACCCTATTCAGTATTCTTTTGCCACCCCGGCACAAAATTGCTTGTCCTCTGTTCCTAATGAACTGTTGACTGTTTTTTCCCTTTGTATACCACGCTTCTGTGCTAATCAGTTCTCAGCATCCCAGAGGTTTTATTAATGGTCTTTTTCACTGGTTGCAAGTGGGAGTCTCAAACTTTGATCCGTTGTGAGCTTGTGATACTTGGAGCAAATTATTTTTTAGTATGTCTGTTTGCCACAGTTATAAACAAGTGTCAACGCTTAAGCTGATATCCCTCCTGAAACCCATTTTTTTTCAGAGGTTTCATGTTTTGGAAACACAAATTTATATGCGAGCAAGGGAGAACTAATCTTGCTAGCCTAAAAATCTAGGAATTGTCTGTCTAATGCAACGAAAACTTTGGTCCACCTATATTGGTATTTTGGTAAATGAGGGATGGTGCGTCACCTAATGCCCTCTCTCAGCTTTGATCACAGTCCTTGTGATAGTGTTTTGTTTATTTTTTAAGCCAAGGTGTCTTTGGTTTCCACTTAAATAGAAATTGTAGACATTTTTGCCAAAACCATGACCACTGGCTCAGTGTCTACTAGTTATATGATTCGGGTTCTTCACCCAGAATTCAGAATTTTTTAATTTAAAGAAAAAACCTTACTGAACGCTTTGGTCTATGAAAGTCACGTTCTCCTTCTGTCGAGGAGGAGAGTGTACATCTGTAC
Organism: Anas platyrhynchos; assembly: GCF_047663525.1. Taxonomy (NCBI): domain Eukaryota; kingdom Metazoa; phylum Chordata; class Aves; order Anseriformes; family Anatidae; genus Anas; species Anas platyrhynchos. Next base: position 82,818,114 of record NC_092589.1, read on the forward strand.
ACGGCAGAAAGTTTTCTTGTGAGACAGCTCACAAAATGAGCAGGAACTTGCTGTTCCTGGTGTCAACAAAGGTGTAGCTCGACATGAGCCTCTAATCCTTCTTGGACACCTGCTGGGTCCGTGGCAGGTAGATTTGTTCGCTCCGCTGCCATCTCTGTACCTTTCCTCTCTCACTCTATTAGAACACTTCTGAAGGATGCTATTGAAGTTGTTTTGCAAATGCGATGCTCTTTCACAGAAGTGGGGTTTATTGGCTCACAGCTCACACCAGCATGTTCATTACTATCTCTTTGTATTTTGGTAGCATTTGCATTGGGAAGATGCTGGTGACAGGTACTCCTTAATGATAAACTTGCTTGATCTTGGGGGTGACAGGGGATTTGTAAAATATGTTCCAAACGTTATCACAGATTCCTGCTTGATTTAGTGATGTGTTTTTTTTTTTTCTGCACCATTCTCAGTTGTGACAGAGCTACTCAGCTCGATGTTCCAGAGATTCTGAAGGGCTCAGTCTTCTTATGACAGTAGCAAAAAGGATGCAGGGGAAAATGAGTAAGTGGAAAAACCTCTTAGAGGGATATCAGATACAAAGAAAGCTGCTTGTAAAGTGTCTCAGGTGTGTCTGCTTCTCCCAGAACTTCATTGAACTTTCAGTGCTCACTTGATGGATGTAAGTGAATCGGCCCCATGAAGATAGTTCTCTTGCTTAAGGAACAGAATTTTGTCTTTTAAGTACATTATCACTGCTTCTGTTCCCCCATCACCACTTGTAGCAGGTTTAAAACTGCTAACCTTGTTCCCATTTATGAGTACCACTGCTTTAACGTGCGGATGTCGCTCTTTAAGGACAGCTACTGACCTTTGGAGTAACAGAAGTTCTCCGAGTGGCTTCTTTTAATACGACCTAAACTTCTTCTCCCTTAACTTGCAACGCTCAGGAAATAGCTATCCTGTGCAATTCTTGGCGCTTAACCAGAGCCACTGACTTGCTTGTTCCTAAGCCAAAACTGCAAGGATTAATTTCTCACCAAGAGCAGGCAGGTCTCTGCCGTTTTCTCCTTCAGCATGCTGTTTCTTCCCCCTACAGGAGGATTTTTCGCTCCTCATTATCCAAATTACTCTCCTCAAAACGCAGCTTTTAATTGTACTCGTCTTGTGGCAGAACACTTGAAAGAAAAAATACATGCTGTTTTTTTCAGGGTACGCTTTTTTTTTCTTTGTTTTTTCAACTCCAAGCACATCAGCTTGCTGCTAGCAAAGCCAAAGGACTGCGAGGCGCATGCTGAGCTCCACTGGTTGGGTTCACTTTCTTGGTCTTGAGAAAATTTGTATGAATGTTTCCTTGTGAAACTAAGGATGCAAAGTATGTTTTGTGCTATTTTAATCTACATACGTAATGATGAATTTAATATAGTTAAAATTCATCATTTATGTATTTGAATACATAGTTTAAAAGGCTACTTTCTGTTGTTTCTTTCAAAATAATGCAGGATTCAGTGTTCGAAGAAAGACTCATAAATGTTTAATTCAAGGAGATTTGTAGCCCTCTAAAATGTAATAAGCTAGCCCTTAATGACAATTTTGTGTAACATACATTTGGCAACATGTACGAAAAATCCTGCTGGCAATTCTGTGTATCATCTTTCATGCGTATCTGTTCAGCTCTGGGGGCTTTTTAGCTGTGGAATTAAAAAGAGAAATTAGACTACGTCTGAGACCAGCATGCTGCGATCCCTTAGTTTGTACTCGTGCCTTTCTCCTTATGTTCAGATTAGCTCACTGTCTGCCTCTTGATGTAAGGCTTGTTTCTGCTTCTCCAAGATTGACGTTCCTGAAGCAGGAATATATTTTTGCATCTTTCTATGTAGCGGTGGTAGTTTTCATTAATCTTCATGAGCTCTCAGGTGATTTGTGGCAACGCCCATTCCTGGTATAGCCATTCCTATTGTGGCTTGAGAAAAATGTCAACACAACCCGTGGTCGGATGAAGCCTTAAATTCACAGGTCGTAGCTGCTACAGATGTGGTCTTTAATACCCATAAATTATCCAACTTACAAATCAGGTTATCGCAGTGAGTCAGCCGGGAGCACTGCTTCTTATTTCATGGAGCTTCTTTTGTTGCAAGAAGGATGCTTTTGTTGTAAGGCGTCAAGCAGGGAACGCTTCCTGCTGATCCAATCTAACTTTAGTGAGGTTTCTGGGAGCCTTTGATCACAAACTAACCATCCACAAAGAAATAAGTTCCTCTGTCCTCTGAGAGACTGACTTCCCTCGCTCCCTAGTGACTACATTTAAGCTTGAGTTGGGACGGAGGTAGTGAGAATGAAAGAACAGAAGGTGAAGAGAGATGGGGAACCATCAGGCTTTGAGAAATGAGAGAAGTTTTAGGCTGATACTTATGAAGCTCTATCCATATGGAAGGATGTAAACAGTAAGATCTATAAAACCTTACTGTTTGATGACTGATGTAAAGACAAAACTGCATGTAACCATTTCACAGAATGAAAATTAATTTTTCTCCAACATCACTGGCTTTATTCAGGTGAAGAGGGTATTTTGTTATTTTTTTCCACAATAAAATTGTGAAATGAGGAAGGAAGATCGCCCTAAAACTCTCTCCAAGATTTGTTGGTTCACTGGAGGAGAGGAGAAGAAGAAGAAACACGGCTTTAGGAGACTAAAAAAGAAAGTGAAGGAGAGGGGCCAGGAGTGCTTCTGCATATCTTGCTTGTCCCAACAATTTTCTTCATTGCGTTTCTCTAAAGGACATTAATACCTCATTAGGCCTGAAAGAATAGCAAAAATAAGCAGCATTAATGATACCAAGTGTTCTTATTTAAGAAACAGTTGGGTCTTTCAGATGCGTGATGCTACATTGACTTGAAGAGTGACAGAGCATGAAAATATAGAAAGCAAATTATGACCTAGTTCTTGAACAGGAACAAATGCCTAAATACTTGGTGTAGTCAGTGAGGACGGGCAAATGGCAGGGAGTCCTGTCCTCTGAAATTAGGTTTGAAAACATGTGGAAAGGTTCGGATACCTTGGGAGAAATATGGGAAATGGGGGCTTACTGGGGAGCTGCTTCGTTACGTACCTAAAACTACTGTCTCTGTATTGCTTAAGTTAGATCAAATTTTACCCATTAAGACCTGTTCAAAAACTAAATAAAGGTAAAAGTATCCATAATTTTAGTGCCAAGCTAACTCTTGTAGTTTTTAGCAGTGACTGTGTTGAGGTTTTCAGGAAGAAAAGGTGGTGTTTGGGGAGAAAAGATGGGCTTAGCCTATCCCTCACCAGTCTTCCTGGACAGTCATTCCAAATTATTTATCTTCTTACCTCTCAGTTGTGTTTATCTGTATTTCTAGAAGGAAAAAATACTAAAAAATGTATTGCTGAGGGAGAAAATTATGGCAGTTTGATCTTTTTTCCATTATATTAATTTCAGCTTAAGGCTGCTGGTGATTTATGAAGCTTAGTTTACGAGCAAATTTCATCTGGAGAAGTAAATACAGGAGTATCCTGTAGTCACGTTGGTGTGCTGCTAACAGTTTGTGCTGTGGCTCCGTATTGATGTCACCCCACTGCAAGTGATGCAGAGTGAAACAAGCAGAATGCAATAAAGAAAAGCAAGAGAAGACAATGTGAAGCATCTTTATTGTTTGTGTTATTTTGTTAACTTTTCCTGAAGACTTACGCAGCACAAATTTGTGGGAAATAAATCCTAGATGGTGAACATTAAGAAAATTAGAAAATAATTAATAGGAGTATAAAACTGCAACAAGCCTGGAAAATCACCAGTTCCTCTGACCAAGAGAAATATAGTTGTATAGTCAGGACATGTCTGTTTTCACAAAGATAGGAGAATGTAGCTTTTTAGCAGAAGCTTTAATTTCCCTGTGTTCAAAAGTAGAATTTAGAATTGACAGCAGACACCATTTAGACCCTTAGGGATCACATATATTAGCCAACAACTTGAAGCCATTTATTTTTTCTATTCTGCTTCAGATCAAGTGTTGGAGTTTCTAGTTCCAGTCCATAATATTAAATGAAGGGGTGACTACAAACAGAAGTGTGTGAGAATAGGTTTCTGCTGCAGTGATGTGCTAGGAAAAAGAAAAAAAAAAAAAAAAAAAAGAGCAATGAGTAATTTTGTGACTGCCGTATTCTGATTGCTGTAAACATGGATTTTTGGCTGCGAACTGAACTTAATTTATCAAATATTAAAAGGATTAATATGTAAATGGAGTTGGTTATGAAGAAAATTTCATCCCATTTTTCTTCTTGCTTAATGGAATATTAAGAAAAGCTATTAGCGTAGTTATGAAACAAGATGTTTAATGAAGCTGGAGGTGCAAAGCTAAATTAAAGTGCAAGAGTAGGGGACAGCTAGCCTAATAATTACCAAAATGCCCAATATAAATATTGCATTAACTTGAAATTCCGAGGCACCTTTGGAAAAAGCAATTGAAAAATATCTATTAAAATATTAACAGAATGATTTCTGCATACAGGTTAACTTTCTAGACCTTCTTTGCATTCATATGCTAAAATCCTTCGCACGGAACATAATCTAACGCTGTTTGAATGAGTGCACATTAGTAGCATGTTTGGCTTTTCAGTATGCTGACAGTTAAGCTTAATATTTCAGAGGCCATTTTGATTATAATCGCTCTCTTTCTAATTCACATAGCTTCCAGTCACGTTTTCATAGGAGACAAATTGTGATACAATAACATTTGCCCAGTAAAAACAGCTGCTTCTGACTTACCTGTGCTCGTGGATGAAGAAGAAAAACACTGAGTAGGAACGGTGCTAGCTTTCTGAAGGATTTTTTTCTGGAGTACACCAAAGATAGAGTGCCTTAGGACCCAGGTTAATTTTATTTTTTCTTTATTTTGCTTTTTGAAGTGGAGGAGAGGAAGAAACTACACAAATCTGCTTGACTACATGGACTTAAAGCAGCATTGCACCCTGTCAAGTAATGAGTTATTTAAAACTTTATCAAGAGCTGTCTTTGTCATCATTTTGGCTTAGTTCTGGACATTAAATGATTTGAACTTAGGCAAGGATGCTGTCTTTTTCCATCTTCTTTGTATGAGCTTCAGAAGTTATTGTCTACAGATGCACTGTATTGTCACATAATAGAAAGTATAAAATGTTTGAAATTCATTAACCTTATATTAAAGCTGATCAAATATTCATGGAGCATCAGCCTGTCTCTACATCCTGATCGAATTACCAAACCAGGCAAAGAGCTGAAGTTTAGTGAGGACTGCAGCTCTTTGTTCAGGTGTTTTAAATCAGTAATTCAGAACATTAAGCAGTAAAAGCAGCTTTTATTATTTTATTTATTTATTTTTTTGTTGTTGTCTTTAAAGGGGAGCAATTTGCTTTTGTTACCTGCTTTACATAGAGCCTCATGGCCATCTGTCCGAGCTTAGACACAGGTTGTGCTGGGTGAATGGCTTGATACAAAGTGTATAAAGTGTTTGCCTGAAGTTGGGCAGTGTTTGGGTATTTTTTTTGTAGTGTTATAAATTTGTAGCCATATTGTGTGTCCATGTGTTTTCCATTCAATATTTAGTTTCTTCTTTTTTGTCTTAGCCATGAAAATGCCTTTCACAAAATGACAGCTGTTTGCAAAATATTGGTGTTTACCCAGGAGTTTCACCCCACCTGATCGCTCCTAAGAGCACTTAAAAATCGTGTCTTTGTGCATTTCCTTTACAAATACAGGGACAATTGAATCGTATTTATGGGGGGTGAAGGGGAAGCCACCAAAAAAAAAAAAGAGAAAACCCAACCAAACAACAACAACAAACAGAACTGCCTGCTCTAAAATTTCAAGAGGTTATACTGAAGTAAGTCACATCTGCATGAAAGAAAACAACACCAGGTACATCTGATTTTTCTAGCTAATAAAGGAATCCTAATCATCTTTGATAACAGTGAGTACTACTGAAGAGATTTCATTGAAGCACCTTTTTTCTTATTTAGCTGAATATAGCAGTCAAGTTAAATGCAGCAAAGCTTTCCTTCACATCTGGAAACGAGTATCATCTATTACGTCCATTGATAGAAATTTCTGAGATGACTGAATTCTTCAAACTCTCCACACTTGATCAACCAATTTTGTTTATACCTCCAGCTTCAGCATCTTATTATTTTACTGCCCTCTTCCTATAATCATTTTGTGGCACTGCTAAATGCGTATGTTGCACAACAAAGCGTGTTTCTCAACCTTCAGAGATAATGAGCACTTAAAACTTTCAGATCAATGGCAACTGTGTGGTGCAGTTTCGTGGGCTTGAAAGACTTGCACACACGAACTTTTTCTTACATGGCCCCTTGTGAGTTTCTTTTTTTTTTATGAAAGGCATTCCAGAAGTCTAAGTAAGTTTTCATAACTGGGTTCTGAGGTATGAAACGTTTTGTTAACACAACTGAATTTCTCCAACTATTCTTGGTAAACATGCTTTCTGTGAGAAGCAGTCACAATTAAGTCTGTCTTTGGAAATGGCTTTAACTGTTCTTATCCTTAACAATCACAGTTAGCTCGCATTAGTCCCATTAACTCTTATAAGCCTAAATAAGATTTTCTAAGGCACAGAACAGCGTGTAGAACAATATTAATGAGCCTGATTTTCGTCTGGGTGTCAGCTATTGCTTTCTGAACCTGGTATAGAGGTTTAGGGTGTACACAAGGGGTGGTGAAGTGGCACTCATGAACTGTGCAGTGGTTGTCCCAGACAAGGGATGTGGGGTGTGAGTGGTTCAGGGCAACAATAATGACAGGGACAGGGGTGGTTATTTCTACCTATGTAAAGAATGAAGCCAGGGGAAAAGTAGTGTGGCCAGTGTTCCCAGGGACCCTTCTGATTCAGAGGTACGTGGAATGTATTTGGCAAATGTTCACCTCTGTAAAAATTCTGGAATAATAGATAATCAGTTTGGGCAGCTCTGATATATTTTAAATAACAACCAAATAGGGTGACTTAATGTTTAAGTAAACAATAGTATTTTTCTCTTCCTGACTGATAATATGTCTTAGTAGATAGCATTGTCCTGGTGTTTTTCATTGACCAGGTCAATGCATTAATTTTATCACTTTTTCTGTACATCCATCTTCGTAATTAAGCACCCTGTATTGAAACTGAAGGCTTTTGATCTTGGGTTTTACTCTGCTTTGTCTCCTAGATTGTTGACATGCAATGTGGCTGTCCCTGTAGTACATTGGCTAAATCTTGTAGCTGATTCACTGTTTGCCAGAGATCACCACCAAACACCATAAATGCCATAGCACATGATGTAATTTGCCTTTACCTCCAAAGATATGAGTTAGGGATGAGTCCAGTATTCTTGAAGCAATTTTCTAATATAGTCCAACTAATATAGTTTGCCTTAGACATAATTAAGAAATGCTGACCTTTCTCCTTCTCCACCAGGCAGTTGGGGGCTTGTGATCAGACTTAGTGTATCTCTTCCCTCCAGTTCTGAATGATCTATCTGCTCAATATGCAGCAAGAGCAAGCATACTCCTGTTTATCCATCAATAACCAAGGCACTGCTGGTGCCTTTTGCCTCTTTTTTTTTTTTTTTTTTTTTTTTAACAGGGAAAGTAAGTAGAATACATGGGGAAGAATGGGGTATTACAGTGATGGACTATGAGGAATACAAGGATGTAAGTTGTTTGTATGGACACTTTGAGAAACAAAGGGGCTGGAACTGAAATGAGAGGCTAGAAGGGACAGAAGACAAAATACTTTCAGAGGCTAAGAGTCACAGATTAACTACAATAACTTATTTCCTCGTGTAGATTTTATTGTATTTCTTTGTGTGTGTTTTTTTCTCCCTTCTGTTTTGGTGGCCAGATTAGCACAAAGATATACAGCCAGAAGTAGACTGTGTATCTAGGAGGAAATGTATTAAGTCACAGCTGAAGGCGTCGCTCTGAAAAGAATTATTTCAGGTAGTTATTAATGTATTTTAATACATAAAACGCATTAAAAAAATGCATAATGTAAAAGAATAGGAAACACATGCATTTTTTGTAATATGTCTGTGTACTTAAACAGTGAAAATAACACTGGAATAGTAGAATCAATTCTGTTGTCTAATCTTCAGAGACTTTTTGGCAGAATTGTGCAATGAAGATGCATGCGTACATTAGCCAAATGGAAAATTACCTGTGCAGCGACTAAACATTTTATCTTAACAAAAGGAAATAATTTTTGGAGGGCTGGACTTTAGTCTAAACTCAGGCATTACAAGATTCAGAGGCATTTTGTGTAGAAATAAGCATTCTTTTTTAATCTTCAGTGTAGTAAGTGATCATGGTAACCTCTCAAAGTGTACATTGTTTCTTTGCTTAGTATCTTTCACAAAGGTGTGCTGTAATTTGAATAGGAATTACAAGCTTGATATAACCATTACTGTTCAAGTTTCTCTGTCCCGTGTGCAACAGAGCTGACTCCATGAACCCAATGATGTTTTTCTGCCTTATAAATCTATGAATATGCAATTGAGTCAATGGCTGTCTTTCATCTCGTGGTTTCTTGATCCATTGATGTGACTCACTCACGTACAATATTAGCAACTTCTCTTTCTTCAGCTCATCTCTCTATCAGGACTAGCCTGAAATGATTGATTACAATCGATCCTCTTGGTTCTTTAAAATGATTCAGGGCATTTAGTTCAGGAAAATAAAAACTTAGTAATTGTTCGGTCTTCATGTTTACACAACTGAATGCAAACTATTAGGTTGGGTAGGGCGATAGGTGCCATAAGGATATTAAAAGGCCTAAGAGTAATTAATGTAGAGCTCTTCAGAGAAAACATTTAACCATTGTTTTAAGGGAGTGAGAGGAGAAGATTTGTTGTTACAGGTTTGCAATACTTAACTTTTTCTGTACAGGTGAAAGCTGTAGCATAATGTTGAATACCAAGGCTTTCGCAAAGTATTTGGTTAAAACACAGAAAAACGTTGGTAACAGAAATGGGTGAATTTTACAATATAAGAAATGTCTTAGTGTTTGTGAATCTGAAGCATTCTAGTATGTTTTAAGACCTTTACTGTCTTTATCCTGATAACTGAGAGTGACTAAATATCAGAATATCATATATGTAAGGGCAGAATATTTCTCTTGGTGTTAAAATATGAACTAGCCAGGTAACTTCTTTGTAACTTATGTATTATGAGATACTGAAAGATCTATATTTCAAATTCATATTCATATTCCATACTCAAGACTCATTAATTATATATTCAGCTAGGTGTGCTGAGGGCGAGGACAGCTGACACGTAGCTGCACTGCTCATCCTCTCCTGATCATCCCTCAACGTCTCCCTTTTCAGTCATTAGGAGAGCTGATCCATTTGCTTTGTCTAGCCTTGTGGCTGAAGTTACTCAGTCTTCCCGGTGGGTGTCTTCGTGGTGAGGCAACAACGCCCCACAGCCCACACTGCCTGCCCAGAACGCGGTCCCAGAGATTTACTCCGCTCTTCCTCCTACGAAATACGGAGCAGCAAAGTCTCTACCATGTGGTAACAGAAAGCAGATGCCTGGAGAGAAACTTCACTCTCCTTACATCCCCACTTAGCATCCCCACTGCCCAGCCTTTCTGCTGAGCCACACATTGAATACAAGAGCTGGGAGGATGCGTGGCTTCAGGCAGAAACATAAATTGAGTGGGAAGAATATCTGCAGCTAGCGAGAAACGTGTCAGCAAAAGTTGAGATAAGGGAACTTCATTCTCTGAGGGCCAGCCTTTCTCACAGGGAGGCAGAAAGGAGTCGCCTCCTCTGAGGACAGCTCTGGAGGGAGGGGACTTAATACTTTTGGGACACGAGCAGACACCCATCAGTTTACCCCACAGTGCTGAGCAACCTGAGCTGGGTGCGGGAGGCTGTGCTTTCTGTTGGGCAGTCTTCTGGGATCACCCAGTGTCTTAAAATACTGGGTGTGCAGCTGAGCGTCACGCTTGTTGTTGTGCTCTTACCTCAGGTTCAAGATCTCCATAATAGGGGCACGTTTGCCATGCTACTGCTGGCCCGTCATGTGCCTGGCTTGCATCCTCTTCAATTAAGGTAATAGCGATTGATAGTGCTCTTGTAACCTGCAACACACCTGAGGTTAGCAGCCTCTCGGTTCTGCCAGGCATCCTGCTGCTGGATAAGCTTTTGGTTCACAAACCCTAACTGGCTGGGCTTAGTTTTGTAGGAGACTGAGGTGGTTGACACTGATTAGAAAGGGATAGTTGTGAAAAAGAAAGGAGTGATAAAAAGAAAGGGGCTGGTGTTCTGCCAGGAGAGCACCTACATTCTGCCCTGGAGCTGGGGCATTTATTGTGATAATAACACAAATAGAACAGAGATGGAAAAAAAGTTAGGTGGATTCTGAGTGAGTAGCAGAGTTGCTAAAATCTGAGGGCTGGGGAGGGCTTCATAGCCATCCTGAAGACATGGTCATTGGCACTTGGAAGCAACTGCAAATCAGCTGTAAATCAATTCTCTAAAGCTATTTTAGATATTTTCTGATTCCTTAATGTATATTTTTGGGTGTCGAGTGCTAATACCTGTGGTTAGACGAGGTGGAAAGGTTTCAGACTGAAGCAAGATCTTTGTATTTGAAATGCTACGTGACCTGATACATTTTAAAAGCAGTCATGTTACATGAGTATTTGGGGAGAGCATTGAGGATATCATTGCTATAAATGCTATATTTGAAATGCTAGGGAGTAGTTTGGTCTCAGACAGATTGTTTCACATTTTGTTTTGGAAATGGAATGTGGAATAACTTTAGGCAGTACAGGTCTGCAGTACGCAGTGATTCATCTAAGGTGAAGTTTTCACATACTTAACAAGCACAATTCTTGCTTGGCTTCAGCTCGTGTTTGAAGAAATTGATTTTGCACTCAGCATTCAAATTCAGGAACTTGCTACTGCTCTATTGTGTATATGGGCTCACCCATTGCAAAAATGAACCCCCTCTCAGGGTTTGTTAATATGGCTTCTGGATGAATTCTCATTTTAAGGTGCATTTCTGTGACTTTCTTTTTTTTTAATGTTATAACAGCAGAAGTCTGGAGACCATGTAACTTCTTGACATGAACTCTGAAGTCTGATTACTTATCTAAGCCTCTGTAAATGTTTCAGACAAATATCTGTAGACTGTGACTTTTATCAGCTGCTCAATGTTAAAAAATCTACTGTGAAGTCAGAAGTGTATTGGCAGTGATCAAGACCAAGTGTAATAGTCAAAAGGCTATTTTTATTGCCACTGTTTTCTAGACAACATCTCTTTTGCTAACATGAAGTGTGGAAGAGATTGTTCCTTCATTTTTTATTTTTTTTAATAGAACAAAATGTTTAGCCAAGACTTGTTTCACGCTGTGTTGGTTCTAGAGGGAAAGGCAGGAAAGGTAACTCCATCTTAAAGAACAAATCTCCCCCCCCTCCTCCCCAACTCCCCTTCAAGCAAGTCAGCCAATCAATTTAGTAATTAAACTTGAGTCAGTGAAATTACAGGTATGCAGATGTATCCTGTCAAAGCATTGCTTTTCATTAGTCATCTTGGAATAGTTGCTCATGTCTGCTGTGAAGTTGGTTTCACATTGGAGTTTTAGGAGGGTATAACTTGTCGGTCTTAGGGGAAAAAAAGGGGGGATTGAAAAAGTCCTGCAGTAGATCGATCCTATGTGGAATGTATACATACATTGGTGCCCAAGGATGTGAGGACAGCAAATATGTCAAAAACAAAAACAAAACAAAACAAAAAAAAAAAACAGTGTGAGGACAGATGTCATAGAAGGTCGGGGAAGAGCTTCCACGTGTGATGTCTCTACTGGACAGAGTAGTGAAAACTATAATAAGGAGTGCAGTAGGTGATGCCTGGGTAAACATCCTATAGTTGGGAAAAATCACATGCCTTAATGAAAGGAAGGTTGTGTCTCTCCAACCAGGTAATCAAAAATAATTTGAGTAAGGGTCACATGGTGTTCTGTGCTAAGACTTCGAGAAAGCTTCTGTCGATGTTTCTAACAAGGAAAAAAAAAACTTGAAAAAACTAAAGCAGGTGCAAGATGAAAGAGTTCTTGTCCAGATGAACAATTGGTTGAAAAGTAGGAAGGAGTCAAGGGATAGGGTCCTGGTTGGTCCTCACAGCTGAAGGGGAGTCACTTGTACTCAGAGAACGAGGATGATGCCTGAACTGGTATTCCAGTTTGTCAGATGTGGGGAGTTGTAGTAATTCTCGATCTTACAAGATCGAGTGGTTGAGTGATAAAACAGCACTTAAGCTTCAGTGTGGTTAAATGTAGGATAACACACGTGGAGAAAAAAGGTCTGAGCTGACGTCCCTTCCATGCATGGCAGCGTGCGAAACTACAGGTAGGATCAAAACAATGAGGTTTGGTTGTTCACCATCTATTCATAGCCTTAGGGAATGCGAGTGTGAAACCAATGAAAGCTGGTCCATAACCAACCCAAGGTGGTGCTTTTTCTTGCCGTGCCATCGGGCTGCTGTGCTTCAGGCTGTTATAGCTTGGGGACGTTTGCACAGTCCTAGGGGGGGAGCTAGATGAGCTTAGGCAGGGAAGGCTGAAAATCACTAAATACCTGGGAATCACATCTGCATCACATCTACATCAGAATGGCTTTGAGCTTGAAAATGGGTAGTCTCTGGGAGAGTAACAGGACAAAACATCACATATGATTGCCCGAAGCGTGTGCTTTTGGGCGCTGACAGAGCCAGGGTGCTAGAGCTCTAGTGGGGCTGTTCTTAGGTTGTTAGATAGATCAGACGTGTCTCTTCTTCAGGATTTCAGTGCCGTGACTCTGAGAAGTTGGTTCATATTTTTAACGTTAAGGAGAATTAATTTCCTAAAGGAATGTCAAGCTTTTTCAGGGTTTATGTTCCAGACAGAAATACGTCCTCCTCTATATGGTTGGGAGAAAATACTTGGAAATATTGAATGCAGAGCAGTCCACGTTTTCATTTTGGCCACAAAATATGGTGTGTTTTGTGGTTAAGACTGGTATTTCTATAGAAAAAAAGATTATTTCCTCTGTCCTGAAGTCTGTTAGCCTCTCTTTATTTTCTCTTTTAAAGGAGTGATATGTAAAAAGATGGTTTGTACCCATATATTAAACCAGCCGGGATTGTTTCCTAGAGTCAATTAGACTGGGTCGAGTCTTAACATCTCATAAAGTCTCAAAAATATGATCTACGGCTTAAATAGAAATTGATTACTTGAGTATGTATTAATAAATCCATCATTGTAAATGCTCCAGTAATCTTGCTTGGAAGATTATTGCGAGTCAATAACCTAGAAGCTGTGCCACACAGAGGCTTAATAAAAGATTTTAGGGCTTAGGCGTGATTGACAGATGACACTTTTATGGAACGGTTGAAGACCTCGGTCATGTTTAAAGGGACAGATGAGCATCCATTAAGATGAATCTTCCATGCAGCAAAACCAACATCTGTGCCGACAGCTTCAGCTACTCAGCTGTACTCCCTGTTCCTTGGTACCTGCTGTAGAAGTTGCTTCATAAATTACATTTTCACTCTGTGGAGAAATTGGTCCCAAACAGAGGTGTTCCTCATAGTTTTTATTTGAGCAAAGTAATAAATACCTGGCAAGAGTAATAGGTTTTGGCCTAATTAAAAGGCAAGAGAGAGCAGCAATAATTCCTTTACAAGCACCGTATTTCGTCCCATTATTCCTGGAACATACTTTTAGCAATGAGCTATATAGAATTTAATTACGTATTCTCTTGATATCAGGTATAAGAAAATTGAAGGAAAATTTGACTGACAAAGGTACTTCGGCATCATTCACCTTTATCGTAATTCTCATATGCAATGCACACAAGCGTTAAATATATCTAGTAAATAATATTTTTTTCTCTAAAATGGAATGCAAATACTTTCAAGTATATTTAAATATTCCATCTGTATATAAAAATATGATCTGAAAAGATGAAATACTTTACTGGGCTTTTTTTATCTTGTATGTTCTTTTGTCGTATCCATTTAATATCGATTATTATATATGGTGCATGTGGCGTGAGTCTTTAAATATTTGTACCTGCATTGTACAAGATTTTTTGTCTGGTAATGAGAACAAAAAACCTAAGGATATATTTCATTGCTACAAGAGCTCAAAGATGAGATCTTTGTGATTTGAAGATATCTCTGGCAAATGGAGAAGAGCCAGAGAAGTGAGGGAAGGACAGCGGGATGGAGACAACTAAAGAAGTATTTCTGTTGTCTACTGAAAGATTTATTTTTATTTTGTAAATTCTTTAAACCTTTCTAAATCCCATTTTTGGACACGTATAAGAGCAACCAGCATTTCTCAAATAGCTGTTGATATTACAGGACAGAAATCATATGAAGGGGAAATAAGGTGGGAAGAAAATAATAATAATAAAAAAACAAACTTTATTATTGCACTGTTTCTTACTATTTTCCTGACTCAAATGGAATAAGGATGTTTGATTTGATCTGGCAAGATTTCCAGATGTGAGGGACCACAGGGGAAAGTTGCTTTCCAGGAGATAATTTTCAACTAGGATATAGTGGGGGAAGAATAAAATGAAAGACATGGAAAGGGAGCAGGCACAGAGAAGAGGTGTCAGAAACAGCTTCTACACGTTATCCTAAGGACAAAGATAAATAATTTAAATTTTATTCAGATGTAAAGAGAAGGTTGTGGAGAGCAGAGCTGTGTGTGATGAGAATAGCGAGTTGGGTAGGATGCTCCAATACTGGCCTGAATGGGAACAACAACAGAGAGCCTGGAGCCATCAGTCTCGAACAATCTGGAGCCATGGTCAAAAAATGAGAAAAAAAAAGAGAAGATGCAGTCTAGCCAGCCATGTTCAGATTCCAAAAAGAGCTTTTAGTAGGTTACTTTTGTCGTGCAAAGCAGAAATGTGGCTGAGAGTGTTAGGAGCTGATTTTTGCTTTTGCCCTGTTCATGCTCATTCTACTTTTCTCCATTGCCATGAAAAGACATTCCAGGAAGGAAAGGTTTAGCTGGCTGTCACTGTTAGCTGAGGATGAACAAAATGGCATCTTACTTACACTGAAGTAGATGATAAGAGACCGAGATAAATCAAAACTCTAATTCAAGAGAAAATTGCTCTTTTCTGATCAGTATGGCAACTTTTGGTTCAGACGAGCGTGTACCCTTTCTCTTCAGCAACAGATGCTCCCTTATTTATGTTTCACTGTGTCATGGTGTTCTCTAATCTTTATATAACTTACATTCCTTTGATACGGAAGAACATGTTTGTGATGGGCCTTTCTGAGAGCTGGCAGTATGGTGACTGCTGGCTTTTTCACGTTGTGTCAGCCAACAGTGTGAATAACAAAAACATCGCTCAGAAAATCGCTCAGAAATGTTGAGGTTATTTCAAATGCGTCTTCTGTGTGTGTCCTTTCACAGTTCTCATTTATTAAAACTGTGCTGTCTTATTTTCTTTTTTTATTTGGAATTTTCCATTAGGCAGAGATAATGAAGTATGCTAATTTTTATTTCCACTCTCAGTTTTGCATTATATACAATGGCTCGGCTGCCGTCCTAAGCAGTTTTAAAAGGAGGCAGCAAATAAAGTAGCGAAGCACAACTACCTCTGTGGTAATGAAATTCATTGTTTCAGTCACTAACTATTGTAATTCATTAGAGACATCTAATACAGCCCGAAACGCTGAATTGTTACTTTTAAAACCAGTGAAAACCAATAAGCATAATTAAACTGCTTTTTAATTTGCTTCAGAAATACAAGCCTGGTCGATGTGATGATATTTTGAAATGGAAGCCACCCAGCCTGAACTCTGTTGATTTTCGTCTAAAGATAACAAGAATTGGTGGAGAAGGGTATGTAATCTCTTCCCTTTTTAAATGTATAATGCTCAAGTGAACGTCCCTTAGCAGTTAATCTCTCCTCTGATATTTCTTGACGTTTTCTGGGGCTAAGCCTCTCTATATTCAGAAGAATCTGTTCGTTGAAAATCTTAGCAACTGTTGCAATCAGTGCTGTACTGAAAACAATGGCAGATGCTCATAATGTAAATCTACTCATTCTTAAATTGTTTCCTAAAATTGCTGAAAAAACAGCCCTGTTTGGATTTGGCATTATTACCCTTTATGTTTTCTGAAGGTAGGCAGGCTATATTAGCTTAAATTCTTACATAAAGTAACTACTATCCCTTGCTTTTATGCAAAATAATACCAACATAAGTTTTCTTCCGTTTTAGGATTCTGCATAATGAAAAATGACACATAACTTTCTTAAAGAAAAAAAAAATGATTTTTTACTTCATAGGTTTTCTTTGGTATTGTCTCTAAAACCATTAAAGTCTTTTCAGAAATGGTAAGTTTTGACAGCAGAAGACATGTAAAACATTACATTACATCAATTCCACATACTATTTGCTAATTCAGGCACTGCACATATTAAAGAGGGGCAATTTTCATGCCAGCAAGGGCAGGGGGGAAGACTGAGTCACTGGATTACAGCTTGACTTGGAAGTGATTTTGTTTAGAACTGAGTTAGTTGATTTTTAAGTTGCTTAATGTTTTAACATCTGGGACTCATTACAACTGGCAGTTTGAAACACTGATATTTAGCTTTTCTTTTTCTTGATGCCACAGGTACCTCAGTATGATTAAACAGTTCATTTGGCGTATTGCTTGCTTATTTCAGAGTGTTAATAATGGACCCATCTAACTTTTAGACACTTTGGCATGTCATATTACTGAACATATTTGGTGAATATATAGGATCTTAAAAATGTGGAGTTTATTCAACAGAAGATATTTGGCAACTAACTTCTGAGCACTTCATAAGGTCAGAAGCATCTATTCTGATTTTTGTGTTTGAAAGTGGAATATTAAGTCCTTAGAAGCAACACAGCTATTTTAGACAACATACAGGAATATTTTAAGTTTGACTTCAGAGAAATCAACTCATTATAAATTTCTATTTCACATTTGACTTTTATTTAAGTCACAGAAAAGTAACAGGAAAAAAAATCTATTAAAAAAAAGACCTGGTATTTGACAGGAATGCTATTTTTATTATGGGATTCTTATGACTTTTGCTGAAGCTTATAAATTTACAGTAGTAGTCTATAATTCAGAAGCAAAATAAAGCTATTTTTCATTTCACCTTAAAAAAAAGTACTCTCTGATTACTCAACACTGATTTCAAATAGAAAAATGTCAGTGCTACTGCTACATTTAATATAATAGATGACAATTATTTGATCAGAAAATGAAAATGTTTTAAAATATTAGCCAGCAAAACTGTTTCTAAAAAGCTGGGCTGTTAGCAGCAAGTTATTAAAGAATGAGCGTTCCCTTGTAGAATTTGAAACACTCGCTAACGTTTAGAAAATTTCTACCATACTCCAGCTATGTGAAAATCCATGCAATGCTGGTATTGTGGAAATGATCAGCTGGACTGGTCTCTAAATACTGCAATACTTAAATATGTAAATGTTTATGTTTGTCTCACATACATAAGGAAAAAATAATCCTAGAAATCTGACGTGAGAGAAAGTACAATTCTTTGAAATGAGTTTTACTTCAGCTCATATCACAGTTGACTGCTGTTTGTAGCGTAAGTGCAGGTGCATTCATCCAACAAAAAGAAGTTAATGAAGTACTGTGTGGAAAATAATTTACCATCATTGGAAGAGAAGCATTTATGTTAAGTAATGACCTATGAAACAGTCGGTTCTACCCAGGTAAACAAAATCAGTGAGTAAAATACTACGGCTTTAAGCACATCACTTGTTAATTTGTTTTTTTTTTTTTATTAATTCCTTGGTTAAATACGAACTTATTTGAGGAAACATCCAAAATGTACTGATTTTGAAGCTGTTGATGTGAGTTTTAAAAGAGGCAGGTTTGGTTTTAGACTTGAAAAATGCAGTTCTGAGCTCTGCCATAATAAACTGGCTGTGAAGAAAGCCCGTTAGGTTGATTTCTGACAAAACTAAAAATTGTTTTGATGAACTGAATGTCTTGCTGCTGGCAATTCTGACGTGACAGCATTAGGCTTCCTGCCTCTCCCCAGCCCCACTGAGATTAAAAGTAAGCATTTGATACTGGTTTCAGTGCTTCAGGTAAAAACAAAAAGTTTTCCTTGTCTTCAGTAATGCAAGAAGAAATTTGGCATGCATTTGACAGCAGAGTAGCACAAATGTGTTTAAAGTACTATTATAAAAAATTGTGTTATTTTGATACAGTAAAGAGATAATATTTATGGGAAAGGAATCTATGACTTTGTATTGATCTTCTACTGACGAATGGGGAGCTGAAATCAAAGTATCGATCTCATATACTTGACAGCAGCTTGAAACAGTGAGAATGGGGATGGTCTGTAATTTCCAAGTCCTCTCGTCTGATTTACAGGCTCATCTTTAAACCCTGAAATGCAGGCATCCAAATCTGAGCTACTGTTGTGTGTGGTCTTAGAGCTGACAGCCACGATACAGGTTGAACCTCTACCACACAACCCCAGCCACGCTGCCCTTGTGTTTATAACCTCCTGTCCACTTAAATAGTGAAAAAGCATAGAGGGGCATTATTTATTCAGTAGCATGAGACAAGAGCACTGTCAGCTGTTAGACCTGTATTTTGTGTGGCACATGTAATTGAGATCCTGATCAATTGTAAACAATCGTGTGCATTTTTCCTATGAATGAGGGAGTTCTCTGGGGAATCTGCCTGATTTTAGTCAGTACGATTATTTTTCCATCTACCTAAAATTCCCCTGTGCTTCCAGTTGTGCATTTCCATCCATAGATCAGTCTGTAATAGTAATGTTAACCGCAAAATAGCTGCCATGCTTCACCCCAGATGTAGTTCAGTTCCGGATGAATGACCAATTTGCTTTTGTCTAGGGTTCAGTTATTTCACAATTGATAGGAGAGAGTTTTGCCATTGAATTAAAAAGGAGGATCGGGCTTATGATCTATGAAGTACTTTTAGAATAAGCTGCGCTATTAAGATGAAGATCGCATAACAAAGAATACAAATAAAGAAAAAATACTATTGCATCCCAAGGAAAGGGATTGTCTCCGTAACCTCGGTGACCTAATGCTGACACTTCTGTTTGGTGCACATATTTGAAAGAAATTGCGCTGTTGCACATTAGTGAGTTACAGCTTATCAGCTGAGCCACGGTAATTGTCCCCAGTGTATTCTCATAGACCAGCCCGTCCGAGCATCAAAACGATGGTTTCCATTAACTCTTCTTCTCTTGTCTTTGCAAGAAGTCCAGCGTATGGCCTCTCAATCTGTTCTGATCACATCCAAATAGTCACTTCATGTAAAACAACAAAACAAAACCAATCACAGTAACCAACAACCTATTAAATCAGCTAAATGAGAAAGTAAGGTGACGTGTATTTGTGCTGAAACACCGTAGCTGAACTGAAAAGCCCTCACATTTTGTGTGCTTTAAAGTAGAGCCACTTGCCAGCGCTTCTGCATCACTTCAGGTTTACTAAGATAATTGTCTCTCATCAGCAATGTTGAAGCAAAGCCCTTTGATCATATAACAACAGTACCTTGCCTTTTTTTTTTTTCTAAATTATGATGATGCTCATGGAAAGCAAAATTACAGCACACAAACGGTGTTTCCAAATGGCCTATGAGTTAAATGACCTTGTCAGAAGAGAAAATAGGGGATGTTTAATTGCTGTGTGCAATTTCTCAGTTGCTTTACAGAGAAGATTGTTTTTAAATGGTGGAGATTTTTTTCCCAAAATGTCTGACTCCAAGAATGTTTCTAAAAAGAAAAAAAAAAAAAAAGCTAAAAAGCCCAAACCAACTCTGAGCTGTATTTAAATATCACAAATATCAACTGAAAATGTCTACTCAGTGCCAAATTTGTGGTAGCTTGCAAGGACAGAATTTTTAAAATGTCCGTGCTGGCTTTTCCAGATTTTTAATTAGCCTGTGCAGTTCCTCCAAATTTTATCTGAATCAGACATGCTAAAATCAAATGAAAAGCAAGGTTAGGTCTTTATTGGCTTCGAATGAGCATCTTACTGGGTCAAACAATTAGATGATCTATCACTCAATACCATTTCATATCACAGAATAATAAAAGTTTTATAGAGAACCTTGAGGTATGGGAAGGAGTCAGGAATTTTAGTCATCTTTGAAATTTGAAATGCTGAAGAAATACTGATAAGGGCTTTTATATATATATAATATATATATATATATATATATAATTCTGTATATATTAAAGAACCTCAAGGAAACATCCAACCTAGATGATTCTGTGATTAACTCTTTGTTAGTAACTATATTATTTACCTGGGGGGGAATCAAGTAAGTTTCAAGTTGTGTTTCACTTGTTCATAGTTGAGTAATAAATAATGGAAGGTGAAGTACGATATATTTGAAGACAACAGGGGTTTCAAATCCTGGGTACACTGGCAATTACAGTTCGAGAGCCAGATATAGATATCATGAGACTGAAGGCAAGTGAATGTTTTCCTTTTGTGTTAGATGTTAGGCTGTCCTTTTTGTTCTGTAAATTAGAAAGAGAATCTGAAGGAAAAAAAGAAAAGCTACAACTGGTTCAAAATAACTGTGATGTTCTTGATCTGCTGTCATATATGTTGCCTGTCACAAGGTGGCTTATTCATCTTACAAGCTAGTCTTGCTCACAGTTCTGCTTTGAAACAAATTGCTGGCTGGCTGAAAAATTGTAAAAGTTAACTGAATAAGCTAAGAACTGCAGAATTGATATGATAGTTTGTTTGGTCTGTGTTTTGTTTCCTCTTCTTTCCGTTCCCTCTTTTTTATTTGATCCATAAATTGTTATTTTGGTCTGTGAGCTCTTTTCAGTCTTACCTGTTTGCAGAATGTCAGTTATCAAATAACACAAACTTGTTTTTACGACTGTCATCCATCACAAAATGGGAGCTTTACAAACAGTACCCTGGCGATTTAAAAAAAAAAAAAAAAAAAAATAAAAAAATCCTATATTCCTCTAGCCTCCAGAGATCACATTCTAGATTAGGGTTGCATTTACGTTGAGTACAGTGGAGTTATGAAGCAGGATGCAGATGATGTCCCTCAGCAATTACGAACAAATAAGGACAAGATGTTGCAAATAGATGCAAAGATGCACAGTGCTGGGATGACAGCAGGAGGAGTGCAGGTTTGAATCTATTAACTGCATTTATGGCTGTACTGTTGGTAAAGCAAGCGTGTGCTTCAAAGTTTGCCTGCTTTTTCTGGAATGTGAGAGTTGCAAATGAAAGTAAATGAGTAATTTGTTTAGCTGTTATCTTCAGGCATTCACTGTTACCACAACAGGTCTTGCTAGGCCTGAATAAAATTTAGGGGTAGGGCTGTGCAATCTGACAGAGAGAATGCTATGTGCAGAAAGAAAGGTGGCAGTATGGGAAGCACAAATATTACTGTGGTAGAAATGTGCACTTGCAGTAGTCACCTTTGGCGTTGCGATGGAAACCACAAAAGCATCTAGACTTCACCTAGGTACTTCAGGTTTACTACACTCTTAAGTATTTATGCTGTGCTGCTGTGAGGGTATTTGAAATCTTTCTGTAAGGCTTCAGTTTTTAAAAACAATTTTCAAAGTAAGTCTTGGAATCTAACCTGTATTTATACGCTGGCGTACTGAACATAATGTTGTACCTTCCACAACTAATATGCAAGATGCTCTTGGAATTTCAAATGTTGGATTTCAAAAATGAACCCAGCCTCATCTTTTTATATGTTGAAGTGGCAGCCTTGGGGCAATCTCCATCTGTCAGATAATTATTCTGCTTTAGCTACTCATTTCTCCAGATTTTTAAAAGCTTTGCCTCATATCATCCTAAAATTATCTATATGCTTGCTAAATGGAATGTAAATGTAGCTTTGTGTGTTTTATATACCCTGTTCCTTTTTCTTGAACTTGCTGCTTTCTTAAAGCAGTCTTTCCAGTTGCTTGCATCAGCTATCATAACAATTATCTGTTCTGTTTAAGATCTGTTTCTATCTGTAAACTAGATCAAGAAAAGCTCCCAAATACCATATGCCTCTAAAATTTGCTTATCTCACATATCCTTGTTACTCTGTCTTATTTTACATTTGGGTTTGAATTTTATTCTAAACTTTGTATTCAGCCATGTCACTTAGACTTCTTGCTACTTGTGAATGGGAAAGAACAGGTTAGAAAATTGAGGGCTGATGCCATCCCTAGTTAAACAAATGTAAGAGATGGTAGAAAAGCAGGCAGTGGAGAAATAATCTCAGGCTTCAGGATAGCTGGCTTTGGCTTTTTCAGGAGGCATATAGGTAGTATCCCATGGTAGCTTCCCCTACAATGCAGAGTGGCCCAGGAGAACTGGCAGATCTTCAGGGACAGCCTCTTCAAAAATCACCCCCAAAATACCTGTGAAAGTTTATGGAAGAAGTAAACAATAACAGGCATCTGTGGAGAATGTAAAAATTGTGTTTGGATGCAGAGGGAAGGAATTACAAATGCTAAAACTCATCTGGAATTGAAGGTAAGTGAAGAACTACTGTAGGTACTTCTGTGATGAAGAGACAACTGAGGAAAATAGTGTGCTGCTGATGCATTGGGAGACATAGTGGCAAAAGATAAAAGAGCTGAGGTATTTTGTGTCATCTTTGCTTTGGTCTTGACTGGTAAGGTGTGCTGCCAGGTCTGTGAGGCTCCTGAACCTCATGGCAGTGCCCAGGGAAATGACTTACTACACAAAGGTGAGGAAGTCCAATTTAGGGACTATTTAAGCAAGGATATGTACGTCCATGGAACCAACAAGCAGATGGGCTGCATTTTGTCATTTTTAATGGCTGTTGTGGAGCAAATTCTCCTGAAAGCCATGTCCATGCACAAAAAGGACAAGTCAGTGACTGCCAACAGCCAGCATCATTTTGCCAAGAGCATACCCTGCTTGGTTAACAGGCTAGCTCTGCGAACAAGGCAAAAACAGAGAAAGCTGGCTTAACTTTAGCAAGGCCTTCAGCAGCCTTCCATAGTATCCTTGTAGCTCAGTTAGTGAGGCATGGTCTGGATTAGGTGGACTACAAGGAGGAAAAATGCCTGGACTGCCAATCTCGAAGAGCAATGGTCAGTGAAGTCCAGTGGGAGGCCAGCCCTGAATAGTATTCCTCAGTAGACAATACTGAGGGTGAGTATATTAAAAGCTTCATTAGCAACCTGGCTGTTGAGATAAAGTGCCCTGTCAGAGTGCTGATGGATGACACTGAGCTGGAGGGAGTGGCTGACAGGGCAGAGGACAGGGCTGCTGTTCAGAAGGACCTCAGGAGGCTGGAGAAATGAGCTGAACTTCCCGAAGACTCATGAAATTCAAGTAGGTAAATGCTAAATGCAGCGTGTTTCACCTGGGGCAGCTGATGGGAACAGTCAGCCTGGATATTGCCTTGCCAGGGAGAGGCTTTTGTAGAAAACAAACTCAGGGGCCTGAAGGTCAAAGCTTTCAGATCAGTCAGCAGTTTGCTCTTGTGGCAAAGATGGCCAGCTGATAACTGGACCACACATGGAAGGAAGAGATCTTTGCCTCTATTCAGCATTTGTGAGACTGCATCTGGAGTACTATGAGCAGTTCTGGGTCCCCCACTCTGACAAAAACACTGATGTGCTGGAGCAAGCCCAGCGGAGGGCCACCAAGACAGTGAGGGCATTGGAGAACAACCTACAAAGAGAGTCAGAGAGAACTGAGTTTGTTCAGTCCGGAGAAGAGGAAGACAGGTAATGCTTCATTGCTGTTTCCTACTACCCAACAGCAGGTTATAGATCAGATGGAGCCAGGCTGCACTGAGATACATGTTGAAAGAATGAAAAGGAAGATAAATTGTAGCAGGACAGGGGGAGAAATTAGGTGGGAAAGGTCAAACGCTGCAGTAGGTTGGCAAGTTGTGGAGGCTTCATCTTCGGAGATACCCAGAGGTTGACTGGATATGGTTGTGAACAGCCTGATTCAGCTTGGAAGTGGACCCAGTCTTGAGCATGAGGCGGTGACCTGCAGAGGGCCTTTAAATCAGAATTATTCTGTGATTATCTGCAGTTCATTTTGCAAATGATAGGGAACTGTTACACATCTAACTACCAAATGCTTTAAAGCATTGTTTTTCTTTCTTCATGCTTTCTTTACGGTATTATAGAGATTTTTCAGAAGGCGTACTGTACCTGCATTGAATTTACTAATTGTGGGATCGGCCTTTTAGAGATTACTTAAGTTGCATAGTAAAATAATGTTTTGCATAAGGAGGAATTTGACATGGTTCTTTGTTAGAGGCTGTAAGGGTTTGCCAGATGCAAAATGTAAAGACTGTCTAATTTAGATGGGGGAAATGCTCATCTTCCTTCTGCTAGAGTTTGAGCAATAGATGCAGTTATGTCAGACTTACTGAAGTTCATTTGTGAACATATTTTTCTTTTGCCCCAATATAAAATTACTTTTTTAGTTATAGGAGTTAGCTTTTGAACATACTGTTCAAAGTGTTTTTTTTATTCTGGATTTTTTAAGCTGGTATGAGCTTCTCTGAATTGCATTTTTTCACGTAGTAACTTTGTGATCTTCTACAGACAAGGAGTTCTTGTTATATTTTGTGAGGATGCCATAAATGAGAACTTATTTCAGAATATTTTCCCCTTCATGAATTACCTAAAGTATTAATGTTCAATTGTTTTTGTTTGTTTGTTTTGCTTAATTAGAGATTTTTATTGTGTTTTCTTGAGTTTACAAATGGGTACATTTAGAAACACTCATGGAAAAGAGTATTAGCATAGAATTATTGCAGATCTCTAAGGTAAGAAATCTTAAGTGTTTTTTCCATGGTATGCAAAACTAAAGAAACATTTATATAAGGAAAAATCTTAGCTCAGATGAGATGACTTCCTTGCATGCTTTGTTGTATTTCAAAGAAAAATAAAGCAAACTAAGAGGAAAAAAAAGGTTATCATTGGACAAACAGACCAGACAGCAAAAGATATTGCATGTGTTTTTTGTACTCTTCATCCGTCTTACTCCAAACATTTTATTATTTAATTTTCTGATAATACCAAACTCACAAATCATAAAAGACCCGATACAAGTACTAAATAATGAATATATTATAGATAATACATGACAGTCATAACTCCAGGAGTACAATTCAGTTTGCTTTGATACCATCAAAAACATTTTGAAATTGGTTTAGGAAATAGAAGCCCGGGATTTCGTGTCTGACTGCATGCACAAGTACTTTGGAGTCAGCAAAACACGTCAACAAAATAAATGACCCTGATACAGGTTGTTTGCATTTCTGCCATGCTGATGTTATCAATACGGTGTGCATGCAACAGTGCTGTTCTAGAACAGTGGCAGATTATCAGCGTTTTCACCTTCTCTGCTTGATAGCCAAGAAAAACTCTCAGTACATCCGCTTATCTTAAAACCTCAGAGACGCTGCAGAAGAAACCTCCGTAATTATTTTTTAGCATAATTATACAGTGCCTCTCGTTTTGTAGGGATTCAAGTTGGGATGATTGATTACGAAAAAAATAATCAGTCTGTTATGAGTTTGTTAAAATTAGCATTTTAAGGGACGTTTGCATTCTGAGGAAATAAATGATATTTTTAATATCTGTTACTGTAATGACTCTAGGATCCGCCATAGGTTTGGTAATTCACACATGCCATCTTTTTGGCAAACGCCCAGCTTGTAGGTTTTTTTGTGGGAGAAGATGCTTATCCTGTCGGAGAAATGCATTAAAGGCAGCGGGACTAGAGGTACACGTATCCGTCTGTGGGAGATCCATTTGCATAATCGAGGCCTGATGATTCAGTGGCAATGAAGGACCCGTCTTGTTATGTATCGAAGCAGTATGGAAAAGAACAGGAACTGCTGGGTATGGAGCTGGTGTGCGTTGTGCACTTTGACAGGGGATGCCTGGTGCTTTGCAAGAAGTCAGAGCTTTTCAGTAGAGATTTGGTTCCATCTGACAACAGTTAAAAGCATGTCATCCTACTAGAGGAATCTCATAAAGGCCAAAATTCCTTATTTTCATACTTTTTATGCTTGTTTGCTTTTTACCAAGCGGTCTTCTGACAGCAATTGTGAAATAGAAGCATGGCTTTGTACTGAATTCTGTTTTGAAATCAACATCAATGCTTTTATCTTATACGCATGGAAGATGTGTTCCCTCACAAGACCTACTTCATTTTCAGCATCGTTGTGTATGGGAGAAATAAACTTTAATTTTAATTCTGAAGCCCAAATTTCCAATGTTGTAAGTTGCTTCACATGCAATGAATCACGTTTTTTTATTTATAAACATACGTGCCTCTGCGTGTGTATGTGTGCGTGTACACAAGCAGGTGACAGCTGCTTCTTTGTGTTGTGAAATAAAAACACAAACAAAAAAGGAAGAGAACTCCCTTGGCTGTTATGAATCAAAACAAAACTTCTCTTTCCTATATGTACCCATGAGGAGGAAACTGTCCATCCTAAAAAAATAAGAATCCATTTTGTTAATGGACTTTGCTCTTTCCAGTTCCTAGCTCTTTTCATATATTTCTTTACGGGACATTCTTGACTTACTTTTCCTTCTTATGCAGTATGGTTTTCAAGGCCATGGTTTCATTGTTTTAGGC
Source organism: Anas platyrhynchos (assembly GCF_047663525.1). NCBI lineage: Eukaryota > Metazoa > Chordata > Aves > Anseriformes > Anatidae > Anas > Anas platyrhynchos. Next base: position 82,844,792 of record NC_092589.1, read on the forward strand.
CAGATAACCACCCTGTTCTGCACCTGTATTCTGGCAACCAGTGTTCCATCACTGGCTTTCGAGTGATAAAAAAAAAAAAAAAAAAAAAAAAAAAAGTTATATATAACTTCACAACAAAACAGATGGAGTTATGCTGCTCTGCTTTCTATAAGCTAGATCAATTTAATTATCTAACCATAAAATTTAGATATGCGGAGATGTAAAAGCATGTGAAGTACTGGGTACTGTAAAGATATTTCTAATGTAAAAATTAAAAGCATCCTCATTTGTATGGTAGTCATCGTGCCTCTTGCTGACAGACCTCCTGCTCTCTGAGACAAGACACTCAGAAGTCTCAGGTGGTGCATAGTTTTACCAAGGCAGCTCTTACATTCTCCCAGAAGAACTGAAGTTACTTGTATCAGTTTTCAAGATGGGAAAAAGTAAAGTTCAAAGTGAAGAGAAAACTCACTTAGGGAAGCATGGTATATTAGTAAGGAAATGTAAAAAAAATCTCAGTCCTCAGCTGTACCCAGCAGATGGCATTTTTCCCCCTTACAACTACTAAATATTTTCAAAGCTATAATCTTTGGATATTTTCATACTTAAAAATAGTCTTTTTTTTTCACAAAATATTGAAGGATTGCACTGTGGGCAAATACTTATCAATGGTTTATAAATGAAATATAATGTGTATACCTCTAATTATAGGGGAGAGAAAACTGGAATGAGGAGAGTGCAACAGCATAGTGAACTTGATTGGGTTTTTCCCCCTCAAGTCTGCATATTAAATCGTTGCCTCCACTTACTTGCTGAATCTTAATGCATCAAATCTCGCATACTCAGATTTTTAATCTTTTTATTAAGGAGTGCAAAATTCTGCTGGAAGTTAGATATTCAAATGTAGGAGATCAGTGGATCTGGGGAGCAGAGCAGAACAGATAAACTCAGAAGTGAATTGGGTGTCCCTAAGTGAAGGCTCTCTACTCTCTGTTCCAGAAGGGAAAATTCATTATGGGCATGATTAACCCTTCTCAACTAATAGATTAATAATATTTATTGCTATTTATTTTATAATATTATATTCAAGAAGAGAAGCAGAAATGATCAAACCTCACTGCCCAAGATGTTTGTGCTGTACAGTTCTGCACAGCGCTCCCTTCAGTAAGTCTCCACCCATTACTTGAGTGTTAAGAAAAATGTTTTGGAAGATGAATTGTGTATCAGGTTAAATTAGATTGATTTTTGGTTTTAGAAGAGAAAATGGTAAGATATGCAAATACTTCATCAAGTTGAGATAGATCATAAATAGCAGCAGAAGTATTAAGCTTCAGTTATTTGAATTATATCATGAAAACTAAATGATTAAAGTGGGCATTTTCATTCTTTAATCATTCTTGTAATAGGATATGATGAATGTTTTTTCACACACTGATAATTTCTGTTTTTTATTTTAGTATCTATTTTACATTAAGATTCTTAAAACGTTTTTCATGTTTTCCTATACCTCTTGTTTCTCTTTGTAATATTCAGAGACATATGCTACAGAGGAATTTTCCAAATGTCTTCTGAAGATAGCATCTTGCCTTTTTTGGAGATAAAATTAAGGCTCTATGATGTTATTTGGCTGGTGAATTTTTGTGGTTTGATAGAGCCTGTGTAGGCAAGAGGCAGACCTGTGTCCAGTCTGTGGCAAGATGAGTGCCCAGTGCTTTACTCTTGTAAAATGCTATCATTTGAATAAAAATAAATAGGTAAAGGCTATGCCAGGCTTCAAAGACATGGGATGAATTACTTAAAAACCTACTTAAATACCTCAAGGAAGTTTACTTGACAAGCTTAAGGATCAGGAATGAGCCCTAACCATTGTAGAAAAGCCTTTCTTTTAAGGATCTAGTATGGAAGTTAGACATTGTTCTGTTGCGTTTCATTGTGTAAACTGAGAATTGTTCTTTTCCCAAAGGATTTTGGATAGTGTTTGGTCCAAATGTTTCATTTTGTCACTGAAAGCTGTGTTATGAAACTGATCGTTCCTTCAAGCGAAATTTAATACAGAAAAATCCACAACATAAAGATAGTATAGACGTAAACTTTGCAGAATCCTTTTTGTCTGCTGCATTTTTTTATGAAGTATGTAAATAGTACAATCCAATTATGTACTTTTGTTTAATGCAGAAAATACATCTCTGTGATAGCTCTGCCTTAATTATTGCTTTGTTTCACTAGATTTGAAATGGTATAAACTTTTTTGCAAGGCATAAACTGCATGCATAAAGGATTTTTGGTTTAGTGCCGTGGTTAAAACCAGCAGGTAGCTCAGCACCACACAACTGTTTGCTCACTCTCACCAACCGGTGGGATGGGAGAGAAAAACAGGTAGAAGTCATGGGTTGAGATAAAGACAGCTTTATGGGCAGAAGAGGAAGGGAAAATAATAATGATAATAATCTACGTATCTAAAACAAGCAATGCACAGTGCAGTTGTTCTCCACCGTGCACCTACTGATGCCCATCCCATCCCTGAGCAGTGCTCCCCCCTGGCCAGCACTCCTAGTGTTGGTGTTCAGCATGATGCCACCTGGTGTGGGACATCCCTTTGGCCAGCTTGTGTCCCCTCCCAGCTCCTGGTGCACCCCCAGCCTCCTTGCTGGCAGGGTGGCATGAGAAGGAGAAAAAGCCTTGACTTAGGTTAGAAAACCAGAGATGAATATGACAAAAGGGCAAAAATGTAATGACCACTTGCAGTTAATCCTTTAATCCTTCTGCTGCAATAGCTCCAGGATCACAAAGTTGTGTTGTTTTGTTTTAAACTTAAAATGGGGGAGAGAGGAAACAACTTCATCCTTTTTTTGTTTGTTTGTTGTTAGATTGTGAGGGTTTGTGAAGCTCTAAAACAGGAAGAGAAGTGAAGTTAGCAGGTGCTTTGTATGTTCGTTTGACAAATCTTCATCCTGAATTTAATTGCCAAGGAGGCCTGCAAAGACAAAGGAGTTAGGGAATGTATGAGCAGTGAGAAAGGATGAGCTGGAGAACAAAGTGGACTGGAGACACCTTCAAGTTATTAATTCCGTAATGCTTTTCTCTTCATCCTCATTTTTAAATGATTCGTTTAAAATACTTACTGGTATTTACTATTTCACACCAGCCTTTTTACTGGTAGCCACAAGCTTTCTGTACTTTAAAAACAAAACCAACAATGTGAGTTCCGAGGTTCTGTAGAAGATGCATACGAGCCTTTTATATAATAAGACACTACTGGCAAACTTATTCAAAAGTGGGTTGTATTTAAAACTGGCAAATGGAGAAATGATAAGCTGCATTGAGGAGAAAACACATTGTTTTAACTTCATTGAAAATTGAGATGAACTTGGATCTACAGAACTGGCTGGGATATTGGGACAATTGCAGAACATCTGTTTGTGCCATGTATGCAAGCTTGAGAAAGTTGGATAAGAAGGAATTTTGCAACTCACTCAAGCTCCCTAGTATGTGGTTGCACCCTCTTTCCTCATTCAGACTTCTTTAGGCTGGGCATCTTCAGAATATCCTTATGAATGTTGAATTCCCTTGCTTGTCTCTTCCTATATTCTGGTTGCGAGGAAAGTGATTCTCCTTTTCTTCCTTCTCACTTTCGAATTTCAAATACGATAATTGCCTTCTATCATTGCCCTGAGTGATTTATGTTCAAATGAAGTGACTGTTTGCTGTCCAATAGTGAGTTTTCCTGGCCATAATAACAAGGTGGTGTTGGAAGTAGCTTCAAAGAAGAGAATGGCCGATTTAATTTTCAAATAGGTAAAGAATTTCTCTGAAAGAACAATTAAAACTTAATTTTGAAGCATTTAAACTAATTTTTGTCTTGTAGATGTTCTTTTACTGGTTCAAGAAAATAAGTGTGTGCTCATATAGCAAACCTAGAGTTATTTTTTTCTGCACATTTTATGTCAAATCACAGATGAGTTTTCCTGTGCAAGTGCTGGATGTGAAAAATTAAAGTGATATTCTGAGTGTGAAATCAAATATGTTAGCCAAAAAAATGTAGAATTGTAGGCAATATCGAAGTAATGCCATTGCCACTGGCCTGTGTATTTAAAACATATCAGAGGAGTGTTAAGGTTGCAGCCCAGCATTCCAAAGAAGTGGAATTCCTCCAAAGTGAGTCGACCCCAGGGGCAGTGCATTACTTGTGCTGGAACAGGCAGATCCAGCTAACAGACTTGGAGTAACTGCATAAATGCAATAATAACTCCTACCACTCCTAAATTTTATTTCTCATAGAAACCAGGTGGTAAAAGTATATATAAGACACTTTGTTGTTGGGTGCCTTACCTGTTACGGAACTTGACAGCAGAGATGAGTTAAAATGTGTTTCCCATAATCTGTTATGGGCATATGTGCTCTAAAAGTTTCCCCCTTTCCATCTTTTTTTCTGTGGTACTGTTGCCATATACACTCAATTTTGTGTTACTGCTAAAGTTTTATTTATTCTCCTTTCCTCCTCTCACCCAAATTTGCATGCAAGTCTTCAGGGTTGGTTTCACAGTACAAGTGATCATTTTTTATTTATTTATTCTCAGTTCTTATTCAATACGGATTAAAGTCCTGGATAAAATACACAGGATGTCCATGCAATAACTGAAATTACATTCGTGTATACTGATTTATATGTTTCTCTTGCTGATGGTCTGAAGATGGAGGTAAGACTGGGTATATAGGAAGCGTTAATAGCTTTTATTATGCTGATATGTTTGAAAAATAGCCAAATTTTGAGACGTCAAAGCTGTTCTTCAGACTTGAAAATTTGCATGCTCTATTCCTTGTTCTTCCCAGCTATATCAGTTAGTCTTCCTAGAGACTGCATCTTACCTTAAATCAGACCTGAATTAAGGTCATTGTTCATTTATAATGAAGGATTTCTTTCTGCAGTACTTTGCAGTTAACTGTATTACCTAAAAATGCTCTCTATCCATACAAGTAGCTTATAATCCTGCCTTGAGTATCATCTACTTGGAATATCAAAGCACACTGAAGAACATTGCGCTGGTCTTCTAGCAGGCTTTTTCTGGCGAGGATAAAATATAGTCCAAAAGGACATGCAAGATTGCTTGCAGTAAAAATGATGTCTTGGAGGAAGGAAAAAAAAAAAAAAAGCGCCCTCCTTTACTGTACATTTGTTAATTAACACCTTAATAATTCATGTTACATAAATCTTCGCAGATATAGATGAAAGAAGAGATGGGTTGTCATCCTGATAGCAGCTAAATCACTCGTCGTCAGCCAGGGACTGGAAGTAACTAATTTTTTGTCCTGTGCAGTTAGCATTTAGTCATAATTGCTCTTTCACTTGTGCCCCACATAATAAAATTCATAATTCAGGACAGTAAATGAAAAGATGCTCTCTTTCTGTAATAATAATACAGCAATTTTTATGAAGAATTCAATCATTTTTTCTTAGTGCTTATAAGAAAGATATATTTCTACAAGTTCCTCATCACCCAGCCCTTAGCTTCTTGGACTTTTTGGAAAACATGTCACACGTAGGTTAATCATTTTAAGTAAAAAACGTATTTTTAAAAGGCCTTGAAGTGGAAGTGTCTGGAAATACTGATAGTATACAAGATGCTTACAAACTGGCTGTATTAGACCAAAAATCTGTAGAAGTATCTGTCTGTCAAATGCTTTCTTGGCTTTGATCGTATCTTTCTCTGTTCATCTTTGTTGTAAATTTGCTGCAATAACCTTTAAGCATGGTCTTGCTTGCTTTTGACTCTTCATCACCATCGGCTGTGTAGGGATTTTGAGTGACTTACAGTTTGTCACTTCGTTTGGAAATACAAAATGGCAACGTGTGTGGTGGGAAGAGGGCCTTGGAGATGGCCTGTTGGGGCCTGTGTCTTCTCCCCCAAGGCATCCCCTTCTACACACGCTTTGGCTGCAAGGAGAAGGAACACGGTGCTGTGTCCTGGCCCTCTGCCTTGGCCCACGCACAGGCCAGCAGCTGGATCTGGCGGTGTCAGACATCTTGTGGTGCTGGGGTGGGGACCTCGGACGTGGCTGTACCTCAGGAGCCTGGGAAGAAGCGAGCCTAGGTCATACCACATGGGGTTTTAGTAGCTGAGCTGCTTCTGGTTTATGTTTCTGTGGAGACTGGGGGTGCCCAGAAACTGGACCAGAGGTCTCAGCCTGGGAGCTGAAGCCAATGCTGTGTGTGAGCAGAGGCATCTCAGGAGGTTTCTTGTCCCTAATCCTTGGGCTGGCAGCCCTCCCTTTCCTAGCATGGCCCAAGCTGCCATCTTCCCCCTGCATTCCCACTCCCGTCTGGGTGCTCCACGGGAAGCACGCCTCACCTCTTAATTTGGGAATCGTGGGATAAAAGGTGCTAAAAATTGGGAAAGGAGAAGTACACGCAGTGTACTGGAGGGATGTAGGCCTCTTAAAAAGCAAAACAAAACCAAGGAGGCAGTGGGTTAGGGGAGTTGCTGACTGTTAAAGTCAGAAGTCAAGGAAGAAAAGAAATGGGGAGATGGGGGACAGGAGGAGATGGGGCACTTTTGAAGTGAGGCAGAGCACTGACAGCAGAGCAGTGGTTTCCCTTACAGAGAAAGCAGCCTCAGAGGTAAGGGTACTAATTTTTGAGCAGGGTAGTACACCAGGACGACAGGCCAGCTTTGTGGAGATGCCTTCTAGAGTGCAAGCTCAATATTACAGCATTGGTAGTTGCTGTTGGAGAGTCCTTTCTTGTGTCACAGCCAGGAAAACACTTCAGCTATGTTTCTTAATTACTTGGGAGTGCTGAATGAAGTCTTCTTATTACCTGAAGAATTTCTGTAAAAGAGGAGGAGTTCATCAACTCATTTAAGGAATGCGTGGTGGGACTTGATAGTGAACAAGGGAGCGAAGTCTTACACCTTCCATGCAGTTTCAGAAATGAGAGGGAAGCATTCAGCAGAGTTCCTGAAAGCCTTCCCACCTTATTTTGGGTGGTGGGTATCTTCATAACATACGGGATTTTCTGCACGCTGCCAGTGGCACTTGTGCCTGGGTAGATGGTGGCTGTGTGTGTCTCACACCCGCATCTAAGCAACAAATTCTTTGTGCTTCTTGTGCTTCTCTTTGGGGTTGTGGTCTGCATAGTCCTGCTTGAGCTTATACCTAAATGGTTTGTAGATTGTAGTTCAGGCATTTCTGTGGTTGGGCATGATTGATTAATAAAGTATTTTGAATAAATCATTAGAGTGATGTGGGGAAACAGGAAGAAAAAGACATCACTTACACTGGTCTGGCAGTGCACATTTGTGATGCCTTCCCCTGGAGCATCTTTAGTAGGAAGGGGGGAATTGTCATAATATGTATGTCTGTGATCCATGTAGACAAATGATTTTTGTTCTTTACTGATTTTTTTTCTTAAAGAGGAACTGTCAGCCTCCTAGATTATTTTATTATACGTCCACGTGTTCAGTACTCTTTCACACCAAGGCAGTGTCATTGAGCTCCCATCTAATGATGTGTCTTGTGATTAAGTATTTATTGGGTTTGAATTCTCTCTCATTTGGCATAATTCAATTACTCCTTCCTCTTTTCTTCTGAGAAATGAAATACAGATCACCTGATCAATCTCTGTTTTTTACTGCATTATCAAAAATATATTGCTGCCAACTAATTTATTTAGGATACCTTATACTTTGATTTAGAGTGGTTTACAATTTGTTTTCTGACAAACTTTTGTGCCCATAATCCATCAACTTCTTGATGTGTGATAGTCACCTCCCTGCAATCTGGAAGTGCCTTTTCCTCATTTCAGAGTTCTCCCTGACTTTGGCCAACGTGCAGAAAGGTCTGGTTGGAAGTGTTGGCTGCCCAAGTCTGGCAGTGCCACAGGGTCATGCCACCACTGGTGCAGCATGCAGGGTACTGGGAAAACCAGGAATCTGTTGGAGCAGCTGCTCTGACAAATGAAGGGCAGAGTGTGAGAGATGACAGCCAGATGAGACCAGCCCATCATAGCTTTCTTGCCAATATTTTGTTGTGGTCTTTTCAGCAGTAACACCCTGTGTTAAAATTGCTGAAAATTTTGATTTCCAGCTCTGCTCGAATGATTTAGAATAGTTGTGCAGGACATCAGTTTTTATTTTATTTATTTTAATGTATTAAAAATAGACCAAAGACAAAGAAATGATAAAACCTTACATGAAAAGAAAGTTCATTGGGCTTCAGAATTGAGCCTTTGAGTGTTTGGAAATAACAGTTCTAGTTGCCAGGTTCACACACATTAAAATACATTCCTTAATTAATGCTAATTTAATTCCCTAAGTCCTACATGCAGGAGCACCTATCTTTCACTGCAGAGGAAAGTAATGTTAAGGTGGTATGGGTGATTGTAAATACGGTATCAGCCTCCTCTCAACGTGATGAACTTTGCAATCTAGGTAAAGTTGCCTGCCTTTGCTCTGTAACTTGCTTCATCAGCAGACTTTCTCTGTCCATGACTCTTTCACATCACTAATAAATATATTAAACAGTCTGTTACAGAAATTGCATAGTTCCTTGGCCTTTGCCAAGATGAAAACTGACCGTTTATTCTGCCTTTCCAGTCCCTTAATCAAGGCTTGATCCATAATAGCAAGTAGCCTTTTCCACATAAAAGTACTTACTGCCTAGTTTTATTATTATTTTTTTTTTAAGTATATTACTGTGGGAGACTGTAGCAGAAGCCTTTTGGCAGTCTGAATCGATTATGTCAGTGTGGTGCCTCTCCTGTCCCCTCACTCCTTTTTAAGTGCTCTTTCATTAAGATGATCAAAAGAGAAGCAGATGCAGCCACAGTGTGAGTGCAAGGGATGTGCAACCCTGTAAGTAGTGCAGCCACACATGGCCAAGGTGGGCATGCTGAACGATGCTGAGCTAAAGGGCAGGACTCCAAGAAGTTTGCAGAAATTAACCTATTTAGATGTTAAATATTTATATTTATTTGCCTATTTGTTACTAGCAATTCAGACCCTACCTATTAAGAAATGTGGATTTAAGAATCTTGGATATATTAAATCTGGGTTTGGTGGTTTATTTCACTTTGGTTATCAAATAATTATTCCCAGAAATCATCCCCATAGCTTTTCTTTTAGTACCTCTATTTCTGCAGGCATTTAATTTAGGTAACTTAAAAAAAAATAGTTTCTGACTAGGTTTTTGTTTTACAGTAGGACAAACAAATCGGCTAGCTTTCTGCAGTGCCCCTGTCTTCCTTAGTGGCTCCTTCTATTTCCATAGATCAAGTGAATCTCTTGAATTTTTATAGGATTTGTACTTGGATATACTTGAGATTTTGTCAACACTATCTCATTTATTTTTTCTTTATCTTATTTGATATTAGGAGTTTAGGATATTAGGATTAGGAGTCCATTATTCTTAACTAGCTGTGGAGACAATTAAAATGTCTTTATTTTGACTTTGGAAAAGTCTGTAGTTAGATGCCTTATTTTATGGAAGTCTCCTGTTGTAACGTTTAGCATTATGCTGTCAATTTTTAATTTAATTCTTTGTGTTGAATCTGCAAGTTTTGTGGTTTTTGTTGTTTTAAAAGATGGCCAAGCTGTAAGGACCTTATGGGATAACCTAGAAGGTGGATTTACAGGATTGCAGTGAATCCACTGCTGGGTACGTGCCAGCTCTTGTTTTGCAAGATGTGGATAAATGTGGGGAGAGCTGCTGCACAGCCCATGTCAGGAAGTCTTCCAGCAAGTTGGAAATAGTTCCTAACTGCTGTCCTGTATTTCAGTGAGATGAGAGGGATGATATTCAGAAAAGAAAAAATGAGGTTTACTATCAGAAATAGATTCTAATAGTGAAATCTCTCAGACTATGTAATAATCTCCCAAAGGAAAAGGCAGGCAGCCTCATTTTTCAGATAATTTATGGCCAGCCTGGCCAAATTGCTCATTATACTACAGGGAATAATATTCCATTGGTGAAGGAATGGCCGTGATTATTTAATGGGTACTTTTTGTTTCTATTTACTTGTCCTTTCTACTTTTTATGGATAACTTGTATGTAAATGGAGTCAAAATGCTTCTTTATATGATTTGCTTGCAAGGCAAAGCCTGGACAAACTTTAAAATATTATCAGCACCAGACATAAATGCAGCAAACAAAAGAAAGCCCTTTTGGAAACATCCAATGGTACGGTTAAATTTATAAGTACAAGGATGTTTTTTGAAAATATCCATCTCTACAAAAGCATTCATGTATAATCTTTCCCTTCAAACAAAATAAAATAAATACATAAATTAAAGCCAAAAACTCAAGCAAAAATAATGTTGATTAAACTCTCCTAAGTCAAAGGAAACCTTGATACCAGTCACTTTTATTCTTTTTGATCCTGATCCCCAACCACTTACAGACCATTGCCTCAAATACGAGGTCCTTTTGTTTTGCAGTTTGGAGCTCTTTAAATGTCATTTTTATTGGGTTTGGCACATAGCCGTGGTGAGGTTATTCAGTGGCAGCATGTCTTTCAAGGATCAGTTACTTGCTAGATTCCTGCTATCAATACTTAATGACAGACAGTGATTTACTGTAGGAGTGATGTAATTCAGTGAAGCCTTTCAAGTAGGAAGCATGGGAGCTTTTCCTACGGAGGGCAGTTAGCATGTAACCCCGATATTTTTGCCCAAGTTTTGTGTGTTTCAGAAAGCACAAAGGTGGTGAATTCAGTTCTGTAGCTTGTGCTGCCCGCTGCATTTCCTTCTCCATGAATATTACTTAGAATGCAATTTAATGCTAATTGCTGTCACCATTAACTTGGCGTGGGATATTCTGCAAATTCAGAATTCATGGAATGGAAAGGTTTTGCTTAAATTACTTTGGGCATTTTATTGCAAAGATGATTTTAACATTGTAAAATTGTTTACAGTCTATTCTTTTAACACTTCTATCCATTCCCAAGCTTTTTACTTTCCAAGTTCAAACACATTTCTTTTTCATCTCTTCTACATAACCAGCTCTGCTTAATGGCTTTTTGTAGTCACCTCATCTATTTTTTTTTCAGTATGTGCTCATAATTTGAGGGAAAATGTCCTAAATCAAATATACAATCTTTTGCCTGTTCTTTACCATGATGATTACACTAGAATAGCATATATTTGTCCATCAACATTTTATTGTTCGTGCATGACTGATGAGTAAAAAAAATTGTCATAATATTTCCACTACCTAAAAAAACGGTTTGATAAATACACCGTTGAATGCAGGGAAAATCTCTTCCTTCTTATACGTGAAATCCCCGCATTTCCATTGTCGATATTCAACACAAAAGATTCACTGCTGAATAAATGTAAACTCTCAATACGTATATGGAGAGCCGTACTCTCAATGGCACTCAAGCAAAATTGAATGCACGTTGTTTGCTAACCATATATGCCTGTCAGATTAAATTCAAAAGCTTATTTACGCAGATTTTTTTTCAGATTTTCATAGGATCCTGTTATAAAAACTAATCTATTTTATAAAACCAAATTTCATATTTTCACTCTGTTACTGTTACACCAGCCTTTCAGACAAATTAATAAAATAATTAACTTTATTCAACTTGAAAAAACATTAATTCTTTAGAGTATCAATTTTTATAATTCCCTTTTCATGGTTTTCTGATTTTTTTTTTGTTGCATTTTCCTTGAATTTGATGCTCCAAGGGAATACATCCTGAGAGTTGAAAAGCAATAGGGAATGATTGGCTTGAACAAGAAGCAAACTATATTTGTAATGTAGCTGTAGTAGAATACAAAAATATAGTTCAGGAGTTTAAGAAGCTGCTTCTTTTTTGTGGTTAAGATACTGCAGCATAGTGTGCTGTTGTCCCTCGCAGTTTAAGTGAACGCAGGATAAATGTAGTATATTTATTGTATTATTAAGAAGACATTAGCAAGATTGTGTGGATATGACAGCCATTCTTCTGTGCCCTGGTGCTTTATTTGTGCTCTAGTCATAGCTCTGAAAAATTCGCTTGTATAATGGAATACAAAATTTGTAAAATTACGTATAAAAGTTACTTTTATCTTTGAAGGTATGCGTCAAAGCCATTCAAATACTTTTGGAAAATGTGGTTATTGAACTCACAAAGGGTTGCTTCTGCTCTCGGGGCAGTTGTTCATTTGTGTTTTTAACTCAAAACAGTCATTTCTGCCTAAAATGTGACAATGCATCAGAAGAGATTTTTACAGATAGATAAAAGCATACGTAGAGCATAACAATGAAATTCTTTGTATGTGGTTATCAGAGAGAAGGTATATTTTAAAATGAAATGTAAAATTGGTCAGGTAATAACTAATATTAATCCCTTCTCCATAGTTATTTTAAGTGTGGGAGTTTAGCATGAGAGAGTGGTCACATTGATTTTCCTAAAATTTTATCTGACTGTCCAATTTACATTTTAAACATCTTTTTTTTTCTCATTCCAGCCTTAATCATTCACTAATGCATATGCAGAGATACTCTTAGCAGTAGAGGTATGGCAGTGCACAAGGGTCAGTAGCACTGCTGAGCACCAGGATTGATTTTTTTTCACTCAGTTTTGCTTCACACCCAGTCCATGCTTGCTTGGTACACAGCTTCTCAGGACTGAAACCTTTTCACCAGCAACCTCTGTGAAGACTGCAAATGTCTTTTGGCAGCATGTGCGTGATGAAGTTGTTAGATCAGATCCTCAGTCCCATTTTAGCCACCTGTAACTGCTTCTGACTGTAAAATGGAATCAGAGCATGTATCTTAATCCTGTTAATCAATGAAATCAATGATATTTCTGTTTAATAGTGTCTACTAGGGTGAAATCCTTTCCATGCAGACACCAAGGGTGTTCTAGGTGGTTGAAAGACAGTGGAAAAGCAGACAACAGTCAAGGATAAAACCAGCAGTACAGAAGCAGTACAGGACCCAGTGAGTTATGTGAAGTATTGAACTATTCATCAACCACGATGGCTGTCGAGATACATTTTAGGATTGCCTAATACAGATCCTGCAAGATACCATTTGATAGATTGTCCTAAGTTAGATTTTGATGAACATTACTGAGGAAAACCAAGGGAGAAGTTGCATCTCCTGTTTCAGACGGGTAGTTAATAACCGGAGCGTTGCTGTAGGCAGTTCTGCATGCCTCCTGCTGCTTTATTTCATGCAGCTTTTCATCTTGAAAAAACAGATGTCTCAGGCCCATCTGCCTGTTCGTGTCTCACTGTGGCATTTCCACCTCCCTGATGCCATGTACCTTACCTCCTCTCAGCCCCTCTACCGCGCGCGTTGGGTTTTTTCTCTCCGTGCTCTCCGTGTCCCCGGCCTGCCCGCCCTCTGTGCTAGAGCTGCGAGTCTCGGCGCTGCCCCTGTGTCCCTGCACGATGCCCCACGGGTCTCGCAGCAGAGCAAGCGCAGGAGCTGCTGCCTCGCACAGGAGCAAGTTACCGCGTTCAGCTCACCTGCAGTAACTTGCTCCTGTGAGAGGTAGCGGCTCCTGGCTCCACCCCTGCTCCTGCATTGCTCTGCATGCCCCTTTCTGGAAGCCCACGCTCTGCACAGCAGCACTAGGATCCAGACAGTCCACTCACTCTTTTGTTCCAGATTCCCTGCTGTCTCACTCCTCCTTATTCCCAGTTTCCTTTCACCTAGCCCTTAATCCTGTTTTATACTTGTTTGCATTCACCCCCTCACATCACTGTTGCCACCACTCTTCTGTATCTCTGTACCCACTCCTGGCTGATCCTGCAGTCAGCATCCTTCATGGGCACATGAAGCCTGGCTCCTACAGCTGGGGTTTTCAAAACACAGCCATGCTTTGGGTCACAGAAGTGGCCAAATCTAGGATTTTGAAGGCAGAAAACAGGTTGCTTGGTGGTAACTATACGATAGCGTTTTCTTGGTACTGGAAAGCCCTGTGTGACTTTGGAATTATTTTGCCAAAAGTCATAAACGGTCCACATACTTTTTTTTTTTCCTGGTGTTTTTATGAAACAGCCCTAATAGGCATATCTGGATGGATGGTTGCTCAATTTGGTACATGGGATGGGAAGACAGGGACTGTAATTCTCTGTATGGACAGCACATCTGAAAGAACTGCTGCTGTTTGGAATGACATTTCATACTTTTGTTCTATTTTATTATTACTTACCAAAAAAACAAAACAAAACACTGTATTGATAATGTATTGAACGGAATATACTGCAAATAAAATACACTGCAATCTGTAAATTAGTATTAGTTTAGGCAACTTTGTATGTTGCTGCATATTTTAAAGTAAAAGTACTGAAGTGCCTGTCAACATTTGCTTTTTTGATTATTATTTCTCATAATTTTAAGGTAATTATTTGAATGTGAAGTCCAAATCTGATCATTGCACTGTGAAGCCAGTGCAATGGTTTCCTAGGCTGGTATTGATCTCAGGCAGTGAAGTCCAGCTGTTGGCAGTGCTGGGCTTGGGGACTGCTGATGTGGTTTGGAGAACAGAACTGTGAAAATGAGAAATTAGATAAGAAACAGCTCTGGTTTTGAGAAGGCATTGGCATAATGACCCTAAAAGTGTTTCTACTAGTCATGAGACTTGGAATGTGTTGATTACTCAGGCTGTTTGGGGCAGGGGGGAATATTTCAGGACATGAAGTTGTGTTCATTTTGGGATGTTCGTTTCAACCATGAGTACTTATGGTATGGAAGGTGGACTGGCTTTGTGGTTATGACTCCGAAATGCAGAACTCGAGAGGAATTGTGAAAACTAAAGAATGTGGCCTTTCATTTAAGTGAGATACAAGTAACTTGCACTTCCCTAAAAAATTCCCAACATCGCATTGAATTTTGAAGTGACTTGCGAATACAGATGAAAATTTTTTAAGTGAAACGCATTTCGGCTGAGGTGGTAAAAGGTGAATAAATAGTAATAAGCTTGTACTTCTGTGTCATTATCGGTCATAAAAGGAAGGCAATCTTTGCAGTGTGTTTGCTGGCTTTGGATGTACACCAGGGGATGGCAAGTTAAGTAGGGACAGCTATGTTGTATTCAGAAAAGACCAGTTTTAAGGTTCCCTAGCTGTTCATTACCTTTAAATAAAGCCATATAAAGACTCAAATATATAATGTCATTTCTTTCCAGTAAAGAAAACAACATAAAGAATAACCATGTGAGAAGAATCACAGTGTACATCACTTCTCTTTTTTGGTCCCATACTAGAAGTGCAATTGGTGTTGTTTGTTGGCTTGTTTTTTTTCTTTGCCTTAAAAAAAATAAGTATGTGCAGTTTTGTTAAGAATACTTCGTTGCATTTAGTTGCCTCTTATATGGTGGCATACCCCAAATCCTTTTTATGGATTCTCTTTTTAACCTTTTTCACTGATTACTTCACATGTTCCTTTTCATTTAGAGAAACCTTAAATATTTTCTGAATTTCCTTTATGCTCCTAGGAGAAGATTTGATCAATACAGTGGCTTTTTCAACTCCAGAGACCTGTGCTCTAAATGAATTTAACTTATTGTGAGTGAAAATGAATTTGACATGCTCATCCTGGCTTCTGTATGTCAATACTGCAGAACCATTGCAAAACAGTACAGGGCTTCCAGAGCAGGCGCACTAATGGGCAAAGTGAGAAGGTCGCTTACCTGTCCGTGGTATGACTGATTTGCTCTGATCCTTACTAGTCTTTCCTTCCTTTGGGTATTTCCATCAATACCCAGGATATTTTTGTATACAGTATCTAATTACAAAAGGATTTTGAAGATGATACATGGCTTGACACCACGTCTTGCAAGCTGTTTTATGTACTTGAGTGTTTCGACTTTGCCATTTTGCTGAGTTCCACCAATTCCCACTGTTAGTGAACCAGTTTTAAGGTCAAGCGTATCAGTTTCAGAACTGGGAAGAATCAAAATCATGATAAGACGTGTTCATTGTGTGGATTGAAGGTCAAAAGAACAAGTTGCTGTCATCTACGTTTATATTTCCTTTTGTTTTTAAAAACAGAGTTGAGAATGGTGAGAAATTAGTTGAAAATGACAACCAGATTATATACAGAAAAACAAACAAACCATGTAGCTCACTATGAATTAAAGATATACACATGATATGCATGCCTAAAATACAAATTTTATTGAAAAGAGACACCTTTTGCCTTTGCTTAGTGAGGGGAAAATAGCAGTCCAGTCTGAACAGCACAATAATCTCCTACACTTCCCTCCGTGATGGGCTTGTCTTCCTGTTCTTAGGAGTGGCCTCCTAATGGTCCTCTGGTTTTGGGAGTTGGTGTAGTAGTAACACTGACTTGCCCAGTAGCTGCAGAAATCAAGGTAATTCTTATTAAAAAGCACCCACATTGGAGCCAACTTATCCCACCATCCCTTTGAATCTTGGTAGTGCCCGTAAGGACTCTATAGTTGAAGAGAAGAACTAGCACAAACCAGATCCAGTGCTCTTTGTATTTAGGAAGCCCTTAGACAACACAGCAGAGATTCTCCATTATTTCTCTTCTTTTAGTGATGTCTTTATAATACTGTGCATGCTTTTATTTGTCCTAATCTTTGTTAACTCTTAGGCCTGCTGAATGTATTTATTATTAGCCTGTGCTCTTGCTGTCTCTTTGTCTCTAAGTTCTCCAATAAATAGATATGGTACATTCCTGCTGTTCTTGTGTCTTATTGAGTGACGT
The DNA here is from genome assembly GCF_047663525.1 of Anas platyrhynchos. Taxonomy (NCBI): domain Eukaryota; kingdom Metazoa; phylum Chordata; class Aves; order Anseriformes; family Anatidae; genus Anas; species Anas platyrhynchos. The sequence goes on from NC_092589.1 coordinate 82,861,439, forward strand.
TCCTCACAAAGGAGCCTGTGAAATTATTTTGTTGAAGAGCTTCTTCACAGTAAACACAAATTACCAGTGCATATCCATCTTTAATGCGTCCTTCCTTCTTGTACTTGTTCAAGTAGAGTTGCGTAATTGTATTTGCGAAGGTAGCTCTTGCTATCATAATGAACTCCAGGAACAACTAATGGGGATGCAAAAAGCTTATGGATATAAAATGATATCTTAAAAGACTTTTTTTTTCCATTTTTTTAGGCTACTCACCCAGAATGTTGGTCTTCTTTATGTTGGAAACTTTGACAGACCTTTTGCACAAATTAAGGTACGATTAACGAGTAGGGGGGAAGGGGCCATTTAACTGATTTCATTCACTTCTCTATGTTTTCAGTCTTGATATAGAGTACTTCAAGTGTATCGATACAGTTCCAGCAAGAATAATGCGAAATAGTGCAGTTTTTGTGTTGTTTACCATATTCTGGGTTTTATTTTAGTTACAACTGCATACTGCGTACTTAACTTGTCAAAGAAGTTTAGTTTTTTCCTCTTGTCTTTTGATTAATTTTGACTCTGGTTTAATTATGAGAAGCAAAATGTTCTTTTAGGTTACCTTGTCAGTGACATTTCAAACAAAGCCACTTTGGAACTCTGTAATTCTTCAAGTGATCCTTGACAGGGAAGGATTGCAGTAAAAAGCACAGATTGTTTTCCCAGTATTATTGGATTTATTATGAGAGGCTCATACAATTGCTGGAAGATCATTTGTCTTGTGTGACTTACTGTTTCTTTTCCTTCAGTTGAACTACAATAGTTTCACATTTCTAATTGCCAGTTGCTAATTAGTTATTTTCAAGTCACTTGCAAACAAAAATGTCTTACAAGGATATACGGTCTGCTTCTGATGAGCATTGCTGGGATTTTTCTTAGGAAAGAGAGATAGGCATTAGCATGTCAGTCATTACAGTGGGATGTGGAAACATGATCTCTATTTTAGAATGCCGAAATGCTCATGTGTCCCGAGTGATACCACTAAATACTATATATCCTGCACTCTTGGCAACGTTGTACCCTCCATTGAGTGTACACTTTTATGCCTCTTGATTTTAAAATCCTTATTATTTTTACACTAAAAAGAAATTTAATTTCTAAAACTCAAATGTGTGCCCTACCTTCAACCTTGGTACTGTTTTCAAATTGCTTCAAAAGAACATATGCTTGCTTTTCATCCTCCCAGTTCCTACATGTATATTACTCAGTTTGGTAAGCAAACAATCCAAAATGTTTCTGGCACCAAACCTTGTATTGCAAGAAGTTTCTTCCCAAATTAGTTAGTATATTTTTTGTGATAACCCTTTTATAATAGTGCTTGTTTAAATGCTTTGTATAAGTAAATAAAAGGTACAAACATAAAAAATACAAAAAGATACCGAGGGAGTCTAAACTCACTTGGTCCAAAAAGCTAAGTGTAATCACCTTGTCATCTCTGGAATAAAAGATAATATGTTTTAATAGCCTACACCTCTATAAACTACACCTTTGGGTGTGTAATCTGGCAGTTGTCCACCCAGTGAAGGTCAGTCCTCCTTTGAGATGGATGCCATTTTTGTGAGGGCTGCCATTAGGCTCCATCCTGGTAAGATATTATCCTTTATCCATAAGCAGCTAAGGAGTGAAAGTGCCTGAGGTGAGTGATTATTCCATTTTATTATTTTTTTTAATTTTTAGTTTTAGGAGCTGGCCTCGCTCACAGTCATCTCTTAGGAGTTACTTCCCTCAGCTTCCCTTCCCAGAGTTAATCAGGGAGCTTAACCCTGCCTTGAATGACTAATCGTAGGTGTTCTCCAAGATGTGACAGCATTTCTCTTTCGGAGTGCTGTGCAAGTGTAATTGCTAGGCTGAGGAGAGGAGGTAGAGCCCTGGCAGGTCGCCCAGGCAGCAGTGGAAATATTTTGTCCTTCCATGGAAAAACGACTGGCACGATACAACCAGCTTCTCATACTGTTCTCCCTTCCAAATTAGGCCCCCTTCCCACCCTCACCTACCTCATCCACTTCTAATAATGAGCAGCAAAATGAGGGGGGCAGTTCTGCATGGCTGGGAAGATTTTGTAAATCCACTATTGCACTCTGCAGCCACTTCAGTTTGCAGCAGTACCATCACCCTCACTTGCAGCTAAAGAGAGGCCTTTCTGCTCACACCTCCAGAGCAGATGCTGTACGGGATCAAACTGCAGGACTGTGTGTCATATCGTGAGTAGGGAAAGAGTGCAAAACCAGCACATATGCAATGCATGCATCCAGTTTCCTGCAGTTTGCATCCAGGGCCTTCTCTGCTGGAAGTTGTACCTGCATGCTTGGGCAACTTTTGTTGCATCTTCTTCCCTGAACGTGCCTAAGTGATTTTCCACTAAATTTTCAATATTCAAAGTCATACTGTGATTACGAGTTACCGTATTATTTTATTTCTTTTAAACTTGTTACCTGATACTTCAATTTGGTTCAACCTGAGCCTTATGTCAGGAGAAATGGTTAGCCATTAGAGTGGTTATTCTCCATGCATGACTTTATCCTCTCTTTCACATCACCCCCAGTCTTGTATTTTCCAAGCTACAAAAACTTAATCTATGCAAATCTCCTAATTGCTCCCTGTCTCCAAGCCATTCAACATCTGCAATCAACACCATTTAAATTCTTTGTATCCTTCTGTGTTTCTATTGTTGCATTTTATAAGGTAGGCAATGGCACAATTTTCAAGATAGAGGCTCAATTATATTTTCTTTAATATTTTCTGTTCATATCATATATATATATATATATAGCGTAATGCTTGGTAAATATCTGATATACATTTAATTTGAGTGCGTTCATACTAGACTGTAATTTATGTTGCTGTAGTCTCATCCTAAATATTGCGTTTGCCACAGAATAGGCAATCTGGATATTCAAAATAACTTTCAGTTGCCACCTAGGGAAAACAAACCTTATTATCTGCTAAATTAGTGTAGAATATAGAGACGTGTTTGAACAAGCTAATTCCACGTGGCTGCTCTCTCTAAAGAGTAATGTTTATTTTTGGAGCTATAGGAGCATATATGGGCATGTATTTGCACACTGCTTTGTTTCATTTCTGGTGCTAAAGGTAATCCTGAAGTCCTCGTTTGTCTCCGGATCATTTCTTCTGTGGTTTGCAAGCAGGAAATGATACACAGCTAACAAACACAATGCGGTTCTTTAATTCAGACTCCTCTCTGATTGCTTGGAGATTCTAGAAAATGTCAGCCCCCCGGCAGCAGCAGAACTGAGTGATGAGGCTGCAACTTCTCAGAGATCTTCAGCATCAAAAGTGGGGAATAATAATTCAGGTTAAGAGACAGTGCTGCTAAACAAAGTGTGCGTGCTCTGGAGGTGTGCACTGGTCCCTTGGAACTGTTGACACAAGCTTCTCTCATTCTTCCTCCAGCGGTTTTTAGGTTTTTCATACGTGGTTGCTAATGGTGCCATCAGTTAAAAGACTTGTGAACCAAACTTTGTCCTGGAATATTTATATATAAGGGAGAGTCTTTGCAACCTTTTATTTGGATCTGCTTTTGCTCACTGTGTGATGGATTGGTCTCTCTCGATGTATAAATTACCAAGTCACGTTCATTTGCAAACATCCGAAGTATTAAGGCCTTCTATTAAGATATGGCATTTCTTGCCAAACGTGTGCATTAAGGAATGCCCCAAACCACTACACTCCTCTGTCAGTGTAGATTTATTACTCTAAGTGAACCATTATTTTTACAACAGTACTTCCAATGCATTTTTAGTGCACTTTCAGTAGGACAAATAGGAGTGTTACCAGCTCTTTGAAATATTCATAGTAAACATATAACCTGCCACGTTAGTACTCATAAATTCATGTTTCAATTTATGTACATTTAAAAGATTGCAGAGAGAAGCTCCTTATCAAAGTGTTTGTTTGCAATTGCACAGAAGTTTTGATTTTCCGGGACTGTACAGGAAGATAATTGTAGCAGTGTCTTTGATGATGAAGGCTAGAGATGGCAAGTCTGTGAAATGGTTTCGCAATACTGATGCCTCTTCTAGAGATGATTATTCTATGTCTTTTTTCCTCATATGCAGTAATTCATTAATATTTATATATATTAATATTTATAATGTTTCTGAGACATAGATGAACTGGTAAGATTAACTGAAATTACCTATCTCCTGGCTTGCTTTCAGAGATATTAGTGGTAGTGCTTGATAGATGTTTGATCTCTGTGCTTCATTATACAAAAGGAATGCGAAGCATTCACTCCTGAAGATTTTGAATCCTGTATCTAGTAGCAGTTAGATTAGAAGACGTGAAAAAAAGAGTGTTTTTCTGGCTAGAGGGATCTGCCTGGAATTTTTCTTTTCCTATAATGTAATATTCTGTGCCTGTTCTTAGACACCATCAGATTTTGTATGTTGCTACTTTGAACAGAATTAATGATGCAAATCTTTAAGTTACTGCATGAAGTTTGTGGTTGCTCTTGTTCTGGAGTAATACTCAGTGGGTTTCGGTAAGTTCAATAGCTCATAAAAGCGATGGCTGTTCCGGTTAGCTGGTGAGAGCACTAAGTGAATTAATGATTTGAAAGTCAAATTTGCTGTGGCAATGAATTCCCATTTTGTTTTTCAAGGCACTGCCCTTTAAGGTTATATTAAAGGAATTGATTTCATATAGGGTAGTTCTTATTTTTTGTTTCTGAATTAAATTATTCTAAATGACTGTTTGATTCTAGCATCTGTTCAAAGGTGCTCTAGGACAATTTCAAACATAAATATGTTTGCTTTTTCTATCTCTTCCCATTTAGGTAGCTGTGTTGGTAATCACTGTCATATTCATCTGCATTCATTCTATGAACTTTGGAACAATTCAGTAATTTGCACCGCTTTGGGATCTTATATGGTCACTTTTATTAAATATTTCTTGGACAAGAAAGCAGATGAAATGACAGGATGACATCAGTTGACATTAGCTGGCAAACGTTCTTAAATCTATTTATATGAATTATTGTTAGTGTTCTTTTACGAACAGTGAAGTTGATCAAAAATTTTATCATACAAACGTTGTGGTTAGAAGTAACTAATGTCATTATGTTCCAGCATACATAATAGTCACATAATAGTGATGGAAGGGTACGTTATGGGATTTTTAACCTATTTACAGAACAAGAAGTCTTTATAACATGCATGACCCATTGCTTTTCAAATAGAGATTTAGTCAATGTAGATCAGGATGAGAACTTAGCTACACTATATCCACTAATTATAAATTCTATAGAGGAAATGCTATCGCTTCACCAGTTTATGAGGATTGAAAGTTTGTGCAGTTCAGTTCTGAGTTGCTCCTTGGATTAGGGGAAGCTGTTCAGTACGCTGTGTTCCCCATTATTAATCAGTAATGAAGCTTCTGGCAGTCTTTACTATTGCGTTAATGACTAGTTTCATTTTGGGCTCTTAACACAGTAAATTACCATTTAAATAAAGATTAATTACCGCTCTTTTATTTTTAGTATTTTAAGAGTAGTTATTAAAAAGTTACGTAATAAATACTACTTTGTTCAAAATAGAATTGTTCCACTTCGTGGGATGTGAGGGCGGGTAGCGGTGCAGAGCGTAGTTTGGAAATAGCGACGGGTTCTTAATATTTCGCTTCTCTGCCCAGATTGTGAAAGTTTTAGGTTTGCTTACGGGGGATTTTCTGCCGAAGTTAGAGCAATCTTCCTGTCAAGGACTAGTAAAGGATCGAGCTCTGTACCACGACCTGCAGCTCGGTAACCATTATCTGAGGTTTTATTAAGCTGAGGGGCAGCGTGGCCGAGCTGGCTAAACCTCCCACCTACACTTTGGGACTGCAGTTTGGTCCCAGGCTATTATTTACCCAACCGTCTAATTTTCCCTCAGCAAATACGCTTTTAACTTGAAACATGGTAAAGCAGAGCAGAGCCCTCGTGGGGAGAGGCCTTGCCTCAGGATCATTTCTTGCCTCAGGATCTCGGGTGGTTGCCTCAGGATCATTTCTCTGATCGCCTCAGCACCAGCAAGACCCTCCAGGCACAGATCTATCCACCTTTACTGTAAGACCTGCAGGCAGCTGACCGGTGACTCAGAGAATTTACTGCAATGTTCTCAAGAGCCGAAGCAGCTTCAGCGTGGCTGTTTCACCTTTCTCCAGACGCGGAGGATGAACTCATGTCTGAGAACCAGGCTGGACCTCGTCTGTGACTCCTTCAGCGAGATCGACCAGCTGTAGGTGATTGCTGAAGTGATTGGCCACAATTTTCAAAGCAATCTTTTCAAAAAAAAGAAGACAACAAAGGCATGACTTGGTGAAAGAGGCGCTTTCCATAGACCTTTTCTTGAGGTAGATTAAGCTGGGATGTTTTCCCTCCCAGGGTGCCAGTGGCTTCTCCCTCCAATTAGTGTGATCTTCGAGCTCGGTGGAGTGCCTCTGCCCAGTCTAATCACAAAGGGCAGATGTGGAGAGCCTTGGTAGGGTGTACAGCTCTTCAGGCAGTCTGGAAGTTTAGGAGTAGGGTTAGTGCACCTTGCCCCATCCACTCAATTCCTGTCCTGACAGAGCTCCACAAAAACAGCGTCGTGTGTGTGGTCTTTCAGCAATATATGTCTAAAAGTTTTCCTTCTGCGCCTGCTGGTAGACAGTAATGGTATGTTGGTACTCTAATTACACGAGGCAGTGCTTATTGGCCTTTGCTAAATATTGACAGAGGTACTTGCTTGCAGTGCCACAGCAGGAAAGGATTTCTAGTTTATCACCGTAAAGTCGTAATCTGAGTGTTGCTTCTGCTGCTGCTCCCTGTATTATTTTGTGCTGTTAGTGCACTTCACGTGAGATCAAATGCAGTAGAATAAAACATAAAGATATCACGCCTTCAACTCAAAGAAAATAAGTGGTTACCTTGTCGTATCTTTGCAGTTCCCACTTGTCACCATTACCCACAAAATAAGCTGTCTACACGGTTTAACCATCAGTTATTAGCGTGTCCTGGGGAGTGCGGTTCTGTCAGGCAGGCCGTGTATCACTGGTGGAGCTACCCCAGAATTAATCTTGAGAACATGCTTAATTATTTTAATAAGTTAATAATTTTACTGACGAGTTCAGTGTAGTTGAGGATTACCTGTACAGAAGTTGAGGGACTGATTCACGTCCTGATGATGACAGTCTGAAAGCAGCGCCAGGACAAAAGAGAAGCAGCCCAGGGAGTGACTGAACTTTGGCTGTAGGTAATAGGCTAGGATGAAACCTAATAAAGTATAAAAATATGCAGTCACAGAAACAAGCACATCTGCCATCTTGTGAAGCTTCCTCATTTGTCAGTGATGTGTCTCTGAAAAAGCAATGGTTGTTCACAGGGGAGCTAAGAGAAGTGGGTTTGGTGCAGCCATGGAAAAAGGCAAATACAGCCCTAGAACCTCTGGACTGAGACGTTCCTGAGAAAAAAGAACCAGGGATTTATATGTAGGTTCTGGTTGCTCACAAGAAATACAGGTTTGTTTGATGTAGTTATTAAGTGATAGATCACTTAATGTCTGAACATACTCAAAACTAAAACTGAGGACCAGTGATAGCAGTAAAAAAAAAAAACAACTCTTAAGGAAGTAGAAAACTGCCCTGCCCATTGAGTTTGTATCCTGTAAAGAAGATGATGGAGAGGCTAGAGAGAATTCACTGAACAAATCGAAAGTTAGAAAGTGTTGTAAGGTGCTCGCAAGAAATCACACGCTGCTGATTCCAAAGTTGTGTTTGTTAAAGGTAGCAAATTTAGCTCCTTTTTTAAAAATAGGATCCTTTTCAACTATTATTTTGAAAATTAAAAAACAAAACAAAAAAACCCCACACAAACATATAGCTTAATTCTTTATCTCTTGACTTCCTTTCACTTCTCTACATGTTACCGTTCTTTGTTGCAGTTCTTCTCAAAAGCATCTGCTAACACCTAGGGGCAAGGAGTCCTGACTGCCCACATGTTTGTAATATGGAATATTGGAGCCCTCAGCCCTGCCTGCAAATTGCAGACACTAATAATATAAATTAATAGCAGTATATTTTGTGTGTCTGTTTATATTACAGTAAGTGCCAGCATACAGTGGGCACGTTTGCTCTCTGCAGGCACGCTGCAAAATAATAAAAAATACTAAAAAAACAAACACCAGCATCGGAACGGGTGATGTAAACAGAAAAAGAATAACGAGGAAATCTGCCTGAGCACTGGGAAAATGAGGCAGTTTATTTTGTATGCTGTCACAATCGCTGTCCATAAGAACAAAATGTTAATGAGCTATAATTTCATAAATTCCCTGTGTTCTGCTGGATCAGATAGTCCCCATTTTGCTTTTTCTCGTGATTATGCCCATGAATTTAGTTAACAAATTTGTTCTTTGTCAAGTAGAGAGTGTTCCATAGAAGTCCACAGAATTAAGAAGATTACCTCTGCAGTTTTCTGTTGTTGCTGCCAATAAGATAGAATAATTGGTGCTTGGTTTTGGACTATGGGTTTTTTGTTGTTGTTGTTGTTGGGGTTGGGTTTTTTTGGCAGCTTTTGTTGTTTCAGCTTGTAGTAGGGTTTTTGAAAATCCATCCAAGTTTGTTCTTGCTAAGCACAGGGTAGGCTAAGCCTTCTGGGAAGATTAAAATAATAGCTAATTGATTGTAGATTTCAATATCTATTAGTTTTCTACTTCTGTATTAACTGTTTAAGAAAGAAAATATCTTCAAATGCTTATAATGAGTATTGTAAAAATGAACAGATTTTAATTTTTAAAGCCTTCTTTTTCCTGGGTGTTTTGGAATATAAATACATCCAAGCGAGAGAAAATTAGAATGATAATGCCTCATTTTCCCAAAAGCTTAAAAAAAAAAAAAAAGTGCTGGCAAAGGAACCTTGTGAAGTTTAAGAGAAGCAAATGTTGGGTTTTGCATCTGGGACCGAACATCCCCCTGTGGTGTTCAGGCTGGAGGCTGCCTGCCAAGCACAGCAGCTCTGCAGGAAAGGGCCTGAGGGTCCTGGTGGCAAATAAAGATAAGACCAACCATAGCCTGGTTTGTGTTAGCTACAGCAGAGCTGTCAGATCAAGGAAAGCCACTCTTGTCCTCTGCTCCGGCATTTGGGATGCCACATCTGGAGTAACTGCATGCTGTTCTGGAGGCCCCAGTGCAAGAGAAGTCTCCCAGCTGGAGCGACTGCTGCAGGGGGCTGTGAGGAAGGATGGAGCACCAGGCATAGGAGGGAAGGTTAAGGAAATTGGGTCTCAAGAAGAGAAGTCCATCCTTGGAGATTTTCAGAAGTTACCTGGAAAAGGTCCTGAGCAACCTGACTCCTCCTTGAAGTTAGCCCTGCCTAGAGCAGGACTTTGGACTGTTACTGCATTTACTTCCAGCACTCCAATTTTTTGCATCTCTGTTTGTTTTTTTTTTTCCTGTTAAACGTTTACTTTTGTGAATGACTGATTTTTCTCATAATATCAAAAATATGAGGAAATGTGTCTTTCCTTCCACTGAGGGCTAGAATTGCATTACCTTCCAGAGATTCTATAGTCTTCTTTCAGAAAACATTTTCTTCACTCTAGTATTTACTTAGCAGAAAGGGCTGTTTGGTTTTGTTTTTCCTTTGAAGCAATTTTGCAGCTTTTTTCATGTAACGAGACAGTATGGATTTTTTTAATGGAGTGTGTGGTGTATGTTGAGAATAAAGAGCCTTCGCTGCCTTAACCTGAAAATCTGGGAACATAAGTGAAACTGAGAGATACCGCTGTTCTCTGGAATGCCTATAAAATGTAAGAGGTTTATAGATTATTCAGAGCCACATAACTAATCTTAAAGATAGCAAGGAAAAAAAAAAAAGTAGTAAAACTTCCTTCTCCTCCAGTCTTGTCTGTGTCCCTTGTTCCACAGTGACTCCAAAGCAAAGTCCCTCAAAATTAATCCTTAACATTATTCATGTTTTCTTCTTAGCTTCATTTTGAGTACTTTTGTCATAATACCTGTGAGATGAAGCCAACCAGCTATTCTTTATCGCGTTAGGGATGGTTGATTTGAACCTCCTGGTTTTGTCTCATTTGATAAATAATGAGATTTGAAACCAGCAGTAGCTAATGGAAGTGTCATCACGCTTTAGGTTTTGTGATTTTCTGTTGGTTTTTTTTTGTCTCTTTTTGTCTTCATACTGAATTAATTTGCTTTCTTACTGTTCTGGGTAATTTTCTAAATATTTTACTATAGAACTGAATCACAGAAAATCCAGAGTTGGAAAGGACCCACAAGGAACATCGAGTCCAACTCTTGGCTCCACACAGGGCCACCCAAAACTCAGACCGTAGGTCTGAGAGCATTGTCCAGTCTCCTCTGCTCTGGGCTGAACAAACCAGGTGACCTCAGCAGCTCCTCATACATCTTGCCCTCTAGACCCTTCACTATCTTTGTAACTCTCCTTTGGGCACTCTGTAATAGTTTCATGGCCTTTTTATACTGTGGCAGCCAAATCTGCACAGAGTGCTTGAGATGAGGCATGGCACTTCTCGATTGTGAGAAGTACAATCATAGGGGAATTGGATCTTCAAGTGACGTGCAGATTGTGCTTACAATGGTATAAAAACAAACTATGTAAACGTTAAGACATGCAGCTTGTCTCATTATTAAAATTACGTGTGCTAATATGCAAATAGTTTTTTTTTTTTTAAATATTTTTCCTTATTGAACAGAAGGGTGAAGTTGTGTCACGGAGCCACGGAGTTATTGCTCACTGCCAACTGGAAATTGCTGGGGAAGATGCAGGGAGCGAGAGGTTTGTTTTAGCACTAAACAAGCACAGGCCGTGCAGGTTATTTCCCATCTGCATTGCATCGATCCCTCGTGCTCGTCACAGTGGAATAACCAAACAGGTCATTGTGAAACTGCCAAATTCACCATGTCATGGGGCAAGCTGTGTTTTGTCGTCCTCCCCATCTCGGTCACGTTGTTCTTTCCCAGGCTTCCATGTCTGAGAGTATTCTGGCTCCCATGTGTGAGCAACTTGGGACTGGCACCAGTTATTGTTTTGCTTTCTCCTGTCTTACAAAAATCATCTTGTGCAGAAGGGGGATGATTTGTCCGGGATGATTTTAAGCTCTCGAATGTGGTAATTTGTTGCTGCAGCTGTTACCGTGCTATAATTGCATCCTGAAACCTGTTTGGGTGTGCCTGTCTATATCGAGAGCATAATTTGTTCTGAGTAATTGAGGATACCTTGCTAACAGCTGTTTATGGGGCCAGCTCCTCTGCTTGGATTGAAACAGACTGTTTTGCCTTTGATGCAGACATCCTCACACTCAGTTTCCATCGATGCAATTGCATTTGCATTTTCTCTTGAGTAGAATTCAATACTCAAACAGCAAATGTGCTCAGGCTTCTCAGAGTTGTAGTCAAATTTAGGAAACTCGTTGTAGTGTCTTCTCAGAGAAAGGGGTGTCCAAAATCCGTGTGTCTTTATTGTGTCCTTCAGAAATTACTCTTTTCATGCCATATTTGTTATTGATTAACCTGTTCTCATTTTTGAAATCAAGCCTTTGCCTTTCCTTTCTGCATTAGACCAGAGGCTTTTGTTGGTAGTGCAGGTAAATGAAATAAAAGGAGTAGGATGGATAATGGTCAAGGGGGAAGAACAGATAGAAAAAATAATTTCTAAATAAAATGATAAAAATCAGACCCTATTAGAAATTAATTCTAATAGAATGGGACAATGGTAAGGTACTTGGACAAAGTCTTTAGGTCTTTTTTAAATATTTATTAACAGCTAATTGGTTACAAATACCATGAGAACAGCCAAGATCAGCCTTGAGAGGGGAAGAGAAAGCAAACTGTCGTTTTTAACAGTTAATAGGCAGAATAGATCTAAATTTGGTAAGATTTTTAGGGGTGAGTGATTTTGAGTCTGAACTGAACAAATGAGGTTGCACTTGATAAATGAGCTTGAACTTGTAGTACCTTTGCAAAATGCAGATGATAATCTCTTTACAATAAATTACTCATGAATAAATCAAGATGTTGAAGTTGCAAAGGGTGAGAGATGGTATAGCAGGGCAATTCTTAGACGAGGATATTGTTTCTGAGACCTTTCTTTATAATGTATATAAAGCGCACGGTGAACACCATGAATGAGAAATATTTTAAATGTCAGATAGTGATAAGATTGGAGAAAAACAGTTGGCAAAAATTATCGTATTGAGAGGTACTGTGCTGTTTTTAGGGCAAGTAAAAGGCAAATGCAGATTAAATTTAGATAAATGGAAAAGAATAGGCCCACGAACAATAACAGAGAAGGGAGAAGAAATATCAAATGAGATAATTATGCAGGATATCAACCTACAAAGGAAAAAGGGTTGTGGATAATATCCTGTCTGATTATAATACCCATAAAGGAGGGCAGTTCCAGCCACCACGTGCTCCACAGGCTCCCTGTGTAGCCCATGGAAAATTGTTCATTCCAGAGGGGGAATCCGAGAACCTCCAAAAGCAGAGCTTGGCAGGTGCCTCGCTGGGTCTCTTAAATCAATTTAGGGGTGCCAGTGTCCCTCAGTGGATTACATGCAAAAGTAGGTCCTAAATTTCGAGTACCTGAAGTTATGGTGCAGGTACTTTCACTGCTTGTCTCTCTAGACCTTTCCAATTACGAGATTAAAGACAGGAATAAGAACAAATGCTTGTTGTACAGCTGTTTTAACTACAAGTGAGCAGATCCAGTGTCGTATTCCCCACAGACTGGCATGGCAGCTTCAATTTCACTTCCACTGCTGCTAATAAATTTCCATAAATGTATTTTTTTCCACCATTTGCATCCTCAAATACAGTCTGTAAAACCTGAGATGTCCTTCAATCTTCAGCTCTGTTAGACCTCTGATGAGAAAGCTGGTGATTCTTACTCAGGGTTAGCTGATTAAGGTGGAATGAAAATAGATTGTGCCCATGGAAGGCTGTCCAGCCTGCAAAAAGATGAGATCCCATACTAATAAAAATAAAAGGATGTTTATCTCCTACACAAGGAGCTGATAAGTAGCCCATGTACGGTTTGGAGAATGCCTCTGATAGCTGGAAAGCCGTAATCCTAGGGAAAAACAAACCTTTAGGTTGACAAATGTCAGGTATGAACATCTTTTTGCATTCTGAGGATCACAGAACGGTTTGGGTCGGAAGGGACCTCAAAGCCCACCCAGTCCCACCCCCCTGCCATGGGCAGGGACACCTCCCACCAGCCCAGGTTGCCCAAAGCCCCATCCAGCCTGGCCTTGAGCACCTCCAGGGATGGGGCATCCACAGCTTCTCTGGGCAGCCTGTGCCAGGGCCTCACCGTCCTCACAGTGAAGAATTTCTTCCAAATATCAAATCTAAATCTGCTCTCTTTCAGTTTGAAAGCATTACTCCTTGTCCTATCACTGCACACCCTGCTAGTAATTCAGTCCTGTATGTGTGTAACTCGCGGTGAAATATTTTATTAAATGAATTTTTTCATCAAATTGACTTTCCTGTGTATCATTGCAAGGCTCACATATATAATTGCTTGGCGGTGTTCCAGCATGATTACAGTATTTGTAAATTCTCACATCTGAGAAAGAGGAATGTGTACTAAAACTCAGTTTAATAATAGAGATGCAGTATCTTGTTATGTAATAGTCAACAAAAACATTATTTATTTACTTTTGTTTGACAACAGTAAAACTACTGCAGCTCTATCTTCCTCGCATAAAGTGAGAATAAAAGTGAAGAACAACAGAGCTCAGTGGTGCTATTAGATTTCAGCAAATTGAAGTTTTCAAAATGCCACTTCTGCTTCTCTCCAAAGGGGGGGAAAAAAAAAGAAAAAAGGTTGATTGTAGAGAAAATAGCATGTTACATCTTTGGGAAAAATAACGTAGAAGTATTTGAAAAGGAGAAATCAAAGATGTGGCGGTGTTGTTAGAAGCATTGTGTGGACCTTCTGTAGGCATTGCGAGGAGCTAGAGATGTTTTCATTTACTGGGGAGGAAACTGTAAATATGCAATATTGCTTTTTATGTTACTAACTTCATTGAGTTACTGTTTAATTGGTACATTGAAAAATTTCTGCCAGTGACTTTACAACTGAGTGCTGTAATGAAATGTCACTTCTTTTCAGAAAAATGTTACTTTCTCTTGATTAGCTGAAGTATTAAATTTGTTTCAGTAAATGAATCTATTGATTTTAGCTTAATGTGTTGTAATAAAAAATATTTGAGTGTGTTCTCAGTTGGTAGATTCATGAGGCTGGTTCTGCACAGGCACCGCTGTGGGATTTTTTATCTGTTCCTCCTGCATCAGGCAGAGAAGTCGGCATTGGCACAGGAGGGAAATAAACACCCCGGTTCTGCTGGAGGACATTTCTCTCTGTTCAGCTCTGCAAAAGTCATCCACGGGCTTTTTTGCGCTGGGTCATCCAAGACCCAGTGGGAGGGAACGAGGCTGTAAGAAAACAGAGCCTCTTAGTCCAGCTGTTTGCTCCAGGTCTGCCAACCCGCAGGCAGTTTTTCGGAGGTATTTATGTCGTCCACGGGCTGCTCGGCCTTGGGGAGCCACCCACTGCCTGCATATTAACGCTGCGTCGCACCAGAAATGAAATGCCCAATTAGTGTCATGTGTTAGCCTATCTAGGTGTAATTTAATGGTGATACAGCCAAGTGCAGCCCAGCTTCTGCTTCGTTTCGTTAGTGGGTCATGGTCAGCCAGGCTTGGTTGCTGACCACCGTAGCAGTGGATGAACAGAGTATTAAACCATTTCTTTTCTACACACACAATCTGTGAATAAACACGGGTGGGATGTAGGGAAGAGGCTGGTTTACAGCAGAAGCAGTGTACAGGAATATACAAAAGCAAAATCAGAGACAATAATGCTTTCTTTCTTTTACACAGTAATGCAAGATGCTGCTCACTGTATTTTTCTACATCATTACGCTCTCTTTCCACTGGTCACACTCTGGCTGCCATTAATGCACAGAAAAAGGTTTTGGAGTAACTGAACTTCAACAGCAGGAAAACAAAGGACATCTCTGAATAATTTAGAAGGACATTTAGAGATCAGTGAGTCAGAGGTTTCGGACTTAAACCACTGAAGTTAACACTAAAGCAAACAGACTCTGAATAAAAGCTTAATTACTAGCTTGTTAATATTTCATTCAGAACTTTAAGGAAAAATCTGTAATTAGTAATTAGCAGTTATAGCAGGAAACTACAAAACAGGGCTTTCGGTTTCAATTTGGGTTTTCCCCAGTGTGCACACTCTGGTCTGACAAATCAGCTCCTTTTTACTTCGGGCTTTTCAACTGCAGAATTATGTATATAGAACTCCTTATCTAAAGAATCCTAATGAAGTTGGTTTAATGTAGAAAAATACACTTTGAGATGACCAGAGTTGCCAGTGCCATTCCCTGTTCTTTCCTCTTTCCTCAGCTCCTTCCAGCACTGCCTGTTCTTGTAGGGAAAAGCTTTTAGGAATTTATTTCTTCCAAGTCCTTCCTGGCTGGGCCATTCAGTGATTGATTGTGACATTGGCCGTCTCTAGAATGGGTTTATGATGTTACTTGTAATGCTGTTACATCATGCGGGAAGCAAATCAAATTTCTTAAACTGTATTTTTTACAGCACTAATGTCGTTTCAGCCTTGGGCCTCAGGTGGAGGAGGATGGCCGCTCAAACAAAACTTGAGCACAGTGCTCAAATTCTAATTTCTCCAGTTTCTGGAGGGTTTAAGAATCAGCCCATCAGGAAGCGTTTGCAGACCAGAGCTGTCTGAGGAGGTTTTTTTGGGAAGGACATCTGGTCAGAAAACCCAAGCGACTTTTCTTGGATTTGCTTGCCTTTGGCAGCTGCTGCTGGTTTGCTGAATAAAGTCAAAGTTTGCGAGCAAAGCCAGGATAAATGTGCTAGTGTAGAGCAGGCATTTCCAAATTTCCTCTCTTTCAGGGTTTTGGCAGGTTCAAGTTCCAAATGTGAATTTTGTCAGAGTTCACCATTCAGAGTGGTAACCCTGTTAGTTGATGGTAGAAACTCCACTCAAACAAACAAACAAACAAATTGTCTAGAAACGTTTCTGTCCAGACAGCCCAAATGTTCAGCAGTGTCTCAGACCACGTCTGGTAAAGCCGTCTGAGGCCAGTTGTGACTCTTGCAAGGCCATGATTATTGCATGTACCTGTGTGCTCCGCCGCCTTGTGATGACAGCAACTGCTCCACCCCACATCCATCACAGTGCTGTCCCTGCAAGTCTGTCTTCCTAAATCTGCAGGTTCTTCAATAACGAAGGGAGAGCAGGAAGGACCCCTCCGTTGCCTCATTTACCAGCAAATTTGTGCTAGTGATGGATTAGCCCTTGCTTACCCTCCTTTGAGGCGACTGACCCCAGCAGCTGACGGGCACCGTCGAGCCATTTGCAGCATCTCAGCCACCATTAATTCCCCTATCCAGCCCTTCCCGTTCTGTAATCCCACAACGATTTTTAGATAGCAGGTCAAATTATAGCGAACATCTTTAATTGCTTTTGAAGAAGGAGGAATAAAGATTTCTGTGATTTAAGCCTCAAAGCCAGTTAGGCTTTGAAGTTAAAGGTAAACTACTCGAGAAGGGGAGGGAGTTCGAGCCAGCTCAGCACTAGAAAGGCAGTCGAGAAGTGAGGTAGGGCAGTTGAGGACTTAGACCACAGCAGTTTCTTTGATCAAAGCTGATTTTTGAAAGTCTCCATTAAGCCAGTAGCCATTAATCAGTTTATGTTGTGATGTATCGGGAATGAAAAAAGCTAAGAGCCTGTTTTCCTTCTAATTGAAATCATAGAAGAAAGAAAAATACAATGAAAAAGCCTTTACGTGGCTTTCACAGCTCTTTTTCCCCGCCAAATCTTTGCTTTATTATTTGGATTTTCTGGTATTACTGAATAGATTTGTTTGGCTCTTCTTGGCTTTGTGGTTTTTGTTGTTGCAGCGTTTCATTAAGGCATTTATCAGCTTCCTCGCTTAGGGCGTTCCAGCAGTCACCTGAACTCATCCAGCGAGACGAGCTACAAAAATCAAGGTTGTCGGTGTTGCAAACTCCAAGCTCAGCAGTCAGGGGTAATCCTGTCCCCTCAAAATGAGGAGGTTTTAAAAAATGGTTGTAGTTTGACTTTTTTGTTATCCTGTCTTTGAAAAATTTAAAGGTTCTTGCTTTCTTACAGGCACAGAAACTGAAAACTTTTTTTTTTTGAAAAATGTGTTCTGCTGTGAGAGACTGGTGTGACTTCAAGATCTGGCGCTCTTAAAGGCACTGAATATTGCACAGACTGTGTGAAAGCTGCAGTGACCAAGGCTCAGCTGTCTTCTTTAGCTTGACCCTCTGGTTCTTAGGAGAGTTGGTTGATGACAAGCCGTTCAGTCTAGTGGAGTGGATGGGAATTGTCTGAATTTTTATTTCCTGCAGGTCCCTGATGCTCCAGTATCAGATTTATGAGTAACTAGACATTGCCTCCGAAATGTAAGATGGAAAAAAATTGACTACTTTTTGTAAACATTTCCAAGGCAAGAACTGAAACGCGTTAAATATGGGAGATCAAAATTGGGTTTGCTTAGTTCTGGTCTTAGTCCATGGGCACATCCTCCATTCTCTCTGTACCACCCCAACATTTTCAAGTATTAATAGGATTTTTAGATGTTGAAAACATTTATAAATTTATAATTTTGCTCCCTACCCCCAACCTTCCTAATAACGCTTTCATAGCATGTTTAATAATTTACATATCACTTAGATACCGGTATTTGATAATGTCAGCGTGCCAAATGCAACTTGCAGTGTTATGTGTTTCTTCATATGACTGCTATGGTGAGAATATAAAGAAAAATTCTGATCGTATCTTTTTTTTTCTGTTGTCATTCAGTGATGTTCCAAGGCAGAGAAATGTGAAGCACGGGGAAAGCAGCGCTGCTCACAAACCAGTTTGGGCTTTGTTAGGCAGTGGATAGACACATGAATATATTACATATGATTATCATAAAATTACGGCCTGGAAATTGAACAGTCATGCTGCTGCATTTGAGGCAGTACATTTATAATAAGCTGTAATAAAGTAAACACTTTGAATGGGTAGAAGAATAGGCATTGCTTGCGACCACAAATGTATGTGCAGTCGGTGCTTTCGAAGCTCAGTTTAACAAAGCAAACAGATTTCCTTGTAGCGTTGACACGGTTGTTCGCAGTGGTGAGTTTTTGATTTATGGGGAAAAAAACTTTAAGCATATAAAAGTAGCTGTTTGGGAGCAAAATGGAAGAAAAGACTATGATTCATAATGGCTGTTTTTTGAAAGCTGCGTGTTGTGAAAAGTGGGTTTGAAAGACTCGCTTGCAATTACTTGGTACTTTGGCTTCCAGTTTCAGTTCCTTTTGGTTTGTGCCGATATCATTTGGTGGTTTTCAGAAAGAACAGAAGAAATATTATTTCTAAGAACATTTCACAACCTGGATAAGCAGTGGCTAGAATTAGGTTTAGGGCCTGATCCTGGTAACTCTAGCACAAACTAATTGGTTTTATGAAACCGCCCTGAGGTGTATAACTTACAAGAATAAGAGTTTGTAGAGCCAGGGCCCAAATAAATAGCAAAAGATGCTGTCTGAGTTGGAAAAGTACTTTTTTTTCCCAGTCGGCGCAGGAAGGCTGATGGGAAGCTTCTGATGGCACAGCTGCAGGGCTTCTCCCTGCAAACTGATCCACGGGGGTACGGCAGCAAGCGACAGCTCTTGTCGAGTGTGAGACAGACAGATAAGAGGTAAAAATAGACTTCTACGGTAGTAACAACTTGGATGTAGAGAAAAGATGAAAAACAGCCCTATGAGAAAGTATAGTGTAAAACTGAGGTATGCTAAACACCAGCACTTGTTACAAGACCCCTGGCCAACATGCAAAAGAGACTGTGTCAGAATTAACTTCTTCATCCCGTCCTGACAGTCGCCTCTCTGGTTTGGAAGTATAGAAATAGTGGAGCCAGAGGTTGTAAAACAGTCGATAGCCTTGCTTTGTCTCTGGAAGATTTGTTTTGGTTTTTGCTGATAAATTATTAAAGAGATCTCAGCTGCCCTGTGTTGCTGGATTTCTTGGTATCATGAGTGTAAGTACCTAAGGGGTAATTACGACGGGGTTTGAGAACCTAATGGGGGGGGTAAATGCTTTCCCTGGTGTGTGACCACAGACCATCTCTCTCTGCTTCCCCATTTGCAAGCTGAGAATAGTAAGCCTTATGAAATTCATAATTTATGAATGAGGTAAGTGTTGTTTTCAAAGTGTAGTCTTTGTTGGTGCATGACTCTTGTGGCTGGATCTTTGTTTCTTAGCATGCAGAGCTCTCAGTTTGGGGCTGTCTCCCTTCTGTAAAAGCAGTTTGAGTGAATAAAAAACACAAATCAGGGTTAAGAGTGGCTTTCACGGACTAGCTCATGTCAAGCAGAAATACAGTCCTCAAAATAATTCAGGTTCTGGGTGAAATGTTTCCCCCAGGAGCCACTGCTGCATTATGATTACAGCTTTTCAGGCAACCCACACCACATCTCCTTGCTGGTTTAGCTCTGTCTTTCCTCTCTTGCAGTTTCTTACCTTCCTCTTGGGGTGTAGCTTTCTTTCAGTAACCTCCAGGGGGTTCCTTATCCTACAGTGAAAGGTTTTGGGTTTTGTTTTCTGTGTAACCACCTCAGCAGTTTGCTTGCATCTGCCTGTTTTAGTTCAGGACTTGGACAAATGCCCTCAAGTTTCAGCATTCAGGGATGCTGAAGGGCTCACAGATTGCAGTGCCAAATCCACGAGGGCTACCTCTGGCCCCTGCAGAGTTCTTCCAGGTGCTTGTGGTGATTCTTCTTACCTGTTCCTCCAAATTCACGAGCTGCAGACCAAGTGAAGCTCTGTTAGCACCAAATACACATTGTCTATGAGTATGTTCACACTGACTCCTGCCTTGAGACCTCCGTTACAGCTGTCCTACCACCTGGAGGGTTGCCAAAGTTGCCCCATCCCCTACAGGTTCCTCCTCTTCCATCAGTGCCTGCTGGGGGTCAGACTGCCACAAGGTGCTTTTTTAATACAGCTTTCTTTAAGAACTCAACCCAGTGGAGGTACGCTGAGTTCACCAGTCCTTAGCACAGGGTTCTTCTGTTTCTCAGCTTCTGCAGAAGATGTGCAGGGAGATCTGGTTTGCTTTGATCCAGAAACCTCTGGTGATGAGGGTGCCTGGGCGAGGGCTATCTATCTGGGACAACTTCCATTCATTTACCTTGTCAAGACCCGTGGTCCCAAATGAAGCTCAGAAGAACACAGGTTTCTTACAGGTAGTTCAAATGGTGTTGTAAGGGTGGGTGTACCCTGTAACCTTCCAGGATACATTAAGAAATCTGTTTCCAGCTGGCACAGCAAGTCATTAAGCTTGTAATATCACCAACGCTAGGAAGGTTTGTTATCCCTGATGTTGCCATTAGTCAGTTGTCAGGAAAGCCCCAGGACTGCAACCCATTTTATGCATAAGGAAATGGTATCCATATTTGAAATTACTACATGTAATGTTTTCTCAAAGAATATCTTAATCTTACATATTAACAGGAAAGAATAAATCATGAACTATGAGTAGTAGACACTGGAAGTCTACAAAAAAAAATCTCCAATTCAGAAAAACCATGCTCTTGGGGCTTTGAATCACACCATTTTCCTTCTTGGTTTGTTCCGTGATTTTCCAGCATTGGGTCTTAGCAATGTGGTTGTGAACAAAAATGTTAAAATTTTTATATTTTTTATACGTTCCTTCCCAGGAATGAGATCTCAAACTCGGAGCATTTTCATTTCCTGTGCATGCAAGAAGCGGCGTAGCTACATCCCAAAGGCTTCTTTCGTGTTAAATAAACGTATCAGCTGCATTGTGTTTACCCAGGCTGATCAGTGTTTGTTGGGTAATACATTACTTAAAAGGACACACAATCAGTATGTTTAATTTAGCAACAGAATTGGATTACCAGTGCTGTTATTTCACTTTTGACACATCTATGGTTTTGATAAAATAATCTCTTGAATTGTATTAAGAAATGGATATTAAATTATATTACGAAATCTCTTCTGGCTTGAGTGAAAATATGAAGCAATTGACTTAACTGATGAATTTCTGCCAGTTGTCAGTGTTAATATTTGTGGGTCTGTGTACAGTAATGGTATGTACAGGCATTTAATAACCACCCTTTGTGTTTTTATAATTCTTTGAGAAGTTTTAGTTTTACTGTGGAAAATATAAGATACTCTACATGAAGGGGGAAGAAAATTCTTTAAAGCATCTGAAGAAGCTGTCCAAAAATTGGGAAGAAGCGCTGAAGGGATAGCTTGGAGTCCGAAGCCTTCAGAAATACCTTATTTTGAGTTTGGCTTATCACTTTATCTTCAGGAGCTGTTCATTTTGTTACTGCTGCTGCTTTGTTTCAGTCTCCATCCTGTTCCTTCAGGAAGCCAGGACCGCTCTTTGCTCTTCGTTACTGCTACGGAGTCATAGGAGCAGCGGACAGGTTAATTTTCTCTATTGTGTAGGTCACTCAGAACTGCTTGAGAAGTTCAGAAACGATGTCTGTAACGCTGCACCGGAGTGTGGTGGGGCAGTCCCAGCGTTTGACGGGAACAGAAGGCAGGATTTGGGATGTGCTGTTCTGCTGGAGAGGCTTCGCTTCCTAAGCTGTCACTGGTGGCTGAACGTGCCCCGATCTCCTCAGGGCAAAGGAGCTTGAAGATGTCATGTTCTTGGATGGTTCTTGGAAAAAACGTGGCTTCATGTTTGCAGAGTGACTGACAAGAGAAGGGTGGGCTGCGGTTCTCCTCCAGCCGGGCGCTGGGAAGCCACCCAAGGGCTTCTCCCTCGTGTGCGTAGGGCTGGTCGCTTCTTTTGGAATGTGCTCATTTTGCTTCTTTGTTAGCTTCGGCTGGGAGAATGCATCCTAATGGAGAAAAGTTACTTATGTGATCAGAGAGGAAGAATTTTCTTTCTAGACCTTCTGTGGCAGCTCTAAGCTTTTTTTTTCCACTGCAGGCATTGAAACTTGAGGTTAAAAAAAGAAAGCAGTTTGTGTGCTTGAGCCGTTATCAAAAAAGAATGCCTCCATTGCACATGGTAGCTATTAAAGAAATCTATTTTCTGAGAAGAACCTGCTCTATCTTGCCTCTGTGTTATAATTCCTTGTTTACTTCTCTATTTAGAAATAAAGATCTTCTTAATTTCGTAAGGTTTCAACTGCTGCTTTTGCTTATTTGTTCTCATGAAAGTTGCCATTTTCTGTGTCTACTGTTGTGATCATTTCTTCTGGGATCTCGGAAACAGGCTGATGACTTTGCATGTGGAATAAGCAAGAGAAATAGCTGCATTGAAGAACAATTTTCTTTCTATAAATGTTTGGTAATAGAGGGGAAAGTGCAACAAAAGGCATTTAAATAGAGAAAGGATTGGAAATGGAGAAAGGATTGGATATAGGATGTTAAGATTTTGCTTACAAACATATGACTGTCTTTTAAATAGACTATTTCCTGAGATAAAATAATTTCAATTGCTTTGAGAAACATAATGTATATGGAAGCATAGGTCTTCTTTCAGTCAAGTCTCCATTTATCCAAAAACTTACCTCTTTTTTTTTTTTTTCTTTCTTAAGAACTTGAATATGAGAAAATAGGAGCATTTGTAAAGTTTAAGATTGTCCATTCTGGACTTGCTTTCTGAAATATTAACTACTTTAATTTCTTACCATTAATACCTCTTATGTAAAGTAGCAGCTTGCTCAGGAATTCCTCTCTCCTTAGAAATTAGGGATGATGAGGCTAATGCTTGAATCAAGTCTTCAAAGAAAATAAACACGTGTCAAGTAAAACAAAGAGAGACTCAATGGGAGACATGGTGGCCCAGTCTGATCAGCAAGTGCTGAGTGCACAGAAAAACCTTGGCTACTGGTGCAAATGCAGCTATTTTCATGGGACCAGACCTAACTACATTCAGTGTAAATGGTTTCTCCTCTTTTTTCCTCTTTTCAAGATTTTTTCGCATCCTGCCCTGACTTAATGTAAAACGTGGCTGCGTATAAACACGCTGCTGTGATTCATCTCAAAATGACTCCATTAGTCTGCTAAGCGAGGCAACTTAAGATGTGTTAGGTGTTTCACTTTTTTAATGTATATATATTTTTCTGAAAATGGGGAATGGAGGGAGACTGATGTGAAAAAACAACCGTTTTTCATAGCGAATAGCAAGATGATGGTGGCAGTGGGAAACCTCTCTCAGCAGGGAGAGGCAAATAGCTGTTTTCTTCTTGTAGGCTAATGTTCTTAGGGGATGGTCTGTGTTGTGTCCAGCCAGATTTGGTGGTGAGCTGTTGCTAAAGCGGGGGTGCAACTCTTGCTCACTGTTTTTCCTATCATTTAGCAATCTAGCAGTACACAGCTGTGGCCCAGACCAGAAGCACTGTCCTGATGCACATCACCTCCAACAGCCCAAGTCTGAGATGTGATCCTCTGGGATTCTAATTCTGACCCGCGGTCTGAAAATAGGCTAGGGAGTGAGTATTTAAGGGAGGCTCCGTGGAGTCCTTCGTGTTTCTGTATTGAAATTTCCATCCTGAAATCACTGAATGCTGGCTCAAGGCGTTTTATCAAAAGGCAGAAGTATTGGCACCCCACCAGGAGCATCACTGCTGATGAAGATAAGTGTTTTGGCTGAGACCTGCCATCATTCCTAGGACACACCTCCCATTTCTGAGAAGTGCTGGCTGGGGGAAATACCTCTCAGGAAGGGAAACAGCGGTGCAGTGTTCAGTTACTCCTACAGGCTGTAAAACTTAAGGGGAAGAAGAAAGGCTGAACCAGGAGGACACCATTTGGAGCAGCCCAGAGTGAATTCCCAAAGGGGAGGAGATTCAAGGCAGTTAATTTTGATGGTTTTCCTTTTCTACTCTAAAGCTTAAGCACCAGAAAGTAGCGTGCAGGTGATAGAAGATGTAGGGTGTGAATTACGGATGTGAGGATCGCTGTGGGCTTGCCTAGCCCTGTGTGTAAACAGTGCTCATTTAGAAGTCTACTAGGAAAGAAAAATGGTTTTAATGCTGAAAAATGTGTTGTGCTCAGAGTATTTGTCGTCTTGATCAGAAACATGGGATTTGGTGAAATGTACATAAAAGCTGCGGTAGATACTTCTATGAGACTGACATCACTTAAAGTATTGGGATCAATATGTGCTGTATTTCTTCCTTTATAAAAGTAATTACTACAACTTGCAGTTGTTAAAGGCTATGATCACCATTTTTCTAACAGGAAAAATCATTTAAGTCAGTGCTTTGGCAGGTGTTCATATTTTGTAGAAGGATGTGTCTCTCAGACTGCTAATGAATGGCCAAGCAAGTATCGAGGTAGTTAATAATGCTGCTTAATTGCCACAGTCAGATAGAGCTGCCGTCTAATTTATTGCTATTCTAAGCATCCAAACACTGCAAGAATGATAAACCACGAGAAAGCCTTACGAGATTGTTATTTAGTTGAAGTCGCTGCCTTCGGTTTTATATATTCCTCTCTCTGGCAGGTGATCCTTTTAACATTTTCCTGCTTTGGCAGAAAATCAGACACGTGGCCGTACCCCCCGCTGCCCCCATTTCCCCTAGGCAGCTGTTTTTGAAGTAACATACCTTCCCAAGCCAAGAGTCCCTTCCTGTGCTTGTACATCCACAGAGGGCTAGCAAAGGACGTTGTTTTTCCTCAATATACCTGACAGAACAAGAATATGTCCAGTGAGCACGTGGCAGTCAAACTTTGGACTGCGTGGAGCTTTTCCAGGGGGATGCGAAGAACTAAGGCGCTGTGCAGAGAGGAGGAGGCTGGAAGAGGCTGGTCATTTGGGTAACTGGTTAATTTTATCCAGGAGGTCATGAGCAGATGCAAACTTTGCTTAAGGATTAAACGATTTTAGGGAAAAAAAAGCTCTTTACAGGTGATGGGATGGCGAAAGGGATAATGCGTGATGTGGAAACCTGACTCTGGCTTTGCAGCCTGGAGCGTAGCAGGCGTCAGTTGTAAGCAGGTTGAACAAAATTGTCTTGTAGCACGATTTTTGCTTGACAAGTGAAATCCCAGAGCTCCCTGCTCGGGAAGGAACAGAAATACTCAGAGTAAATGCCAAGCAAAATGTTACGGTCCTGCTTATCAAATTAAGGACAAGGCATGTAGCATGCAGTGTAGGATGACTCAGTCCATGTAGAGAACCTTTTTGTTAATTAATTGCCTTTATCTGGAATTAATGGAAAACAGGTTCACGTGCTTTTTCATGGTATGTGCTATTAGGCTGCCTGCAGACAGTTATGGCCTTTTTGAAACCTGCATCACCCTGACGGTAGTAAATCCCCATGTCACTGCTCGGGAGCGAGTAGGCAACGGAGGTGAAGAATTATGCTAATGAATTGAAATAACCGGCCCCTTTTTATGAGAGCACTTAGGCAAAGATGCTGAACCCGTGAATACAACCCGTGTTGCATTACCCTGTGCAGCTCTTGATTGGTAAACTCTGGCAAACTAAGCGCGGCTAGGAGTTAAATACAGATTTATACTTATGAAGTGGCTCTTTGGAGCAAAGTGAAGTATATGGGTAAAATTGTTAAAGCCTTAGATAAGGTTCTCCAGTTACCATGGTTACTTGAAATTTTTGCATTGTATCATAGATTAGGATGCATAGGATGAAGTAGCCAAAACAACTAGGAAGGCCAGTGCATGTAAACTACATTTCCAAATCACACGACATTGCCAAACAGAGACAAATAGCTCAGGATATTGGTTGCTGACAAATCTGTGAATCAGTAACATGAGACCTGAAGGGTATTCATATGTGGTTTGAAGTCCCACATTATTTTGGAGTTACAATTTTATTTTAGTTTTTAAATACAAATGAAGAGGAAAGAGAAGAAAAAAAAAAAAGAAAAAAAAATCCTCAATAAAGTAGAGTGGAATGATTTTCCATAAGCTCTTTCTGGTATTGAAATCTGACATTTGGCTTTGAGACCTTCAACAAAGAAGGTTGATGAAACATGGATAATACATTTCGTGCACTTAGGCTGGCAGTAGCACTTACACTGGAAGCAGTTTATTCCCATGGAAACCCATTTGCATTTGGGCCAGAAGTGACTTTTTTCCCCTCTGCTAGAGCTGCTGATGTTTTAGCATAATATAATTGCTTTATATTGACAGCAGATTTGAAAAGTATTTTTAAAATGTTGAGTAGCTGAGCATATGTATATGGAGATGGAGTCTGTGCAGTTTTCTGTGTAGGCTGGAGGCACAGTACTGAAAAATGCAGGACAGCTCTTTATCTTGTATTGTCACAAAAGGAAAAAAAGTGAAATGAATTATATGTTTATCCCAACTTTTTTTTGTTTTGTTTTTAAACAGGTAACAAAAGAACTGAAGCAGTATGATAATAAGATTATAGAGTGCAAGTTTGAGAATAACAGCTGGGTCTTCATGAGACAGAGAGTAGACAAAAGCTTTCCAAATGCCTACAGCACTGCCATGGGTGAGTAGAGTAATGCCCTTTAAAACTTCTCAGGCTTACCTTTTGATTTCTTAACTCTGTTCTAGTTTAAGGAGGAAATGTGTTGTGTGTTCTCATTTCTACTTTGAATCCTGGCATATATAACCTATAATAATGCTTCACCATGCAAATGCTTCTGTCATGTTTAGCTTTTATGTGCCATGAATCCTTTGGCTTCAGCAGGGTTGTTTAATGAAGTCAATTAAACAGATACTCTGATGTGCTATTTTATGTAATGCAGCAACAAGTGCCTAAGTCTTTGCAGAACTGCAAACACGTA
This sequence comes from Anas platyrhynchos, assembly GCF_047663525.1. Lineage (NCBI taxonomy): Eukaryota > Metazoa > Chordata > Aves > Anseriformes > Anatidae > Anas > Anas platyrhynchos. Next base: position 82,888,322 of record NC_092589.1, read on the forward strand.
CTCAGAAACACTTTCAATGGTAGGGCACACCTTTTAAGTGAGACCCAAGAAAGATTTTATTTACAATGGCACTGCAGTGGTAGTTGACTAACAGACAGCCGTTCCTGGTCTTGTGCTGGTTTGTAGTGAAGTAATGCAAACTGGCATGCTACAAGTTGAATTGTTGAACAAAAAATCCATTATAATTTCACCTCTATTCAAAATGCCAGAAGCATTATTTGGTGGATGGACAAGAAAACTAATAAGAGAAAATGTCATCTGAAGTTTCCACACGGGTATCACAAACAATGAAGAGGGAAGCAAATGAAAGATGTTGGCTTATCCCTGTGGAATTATGAGAGTTTTGTTTTCTTCTACTAAAAATGATTTTGTCAAGTTTTGTAAATTAAGCACTGTTGTTTATTTTCAGGTAAAGTCTAAGAAGTTGAATAAAAATGTGCAAGGTTGAGTAGTGTCCAACAATAGTCATGTTGATACTGACTTTTTTTAGGAGCCAAAATGAAATTTAATCATATTTAAGACCACGTTGTTTGCTAGAACATGCGTAGAATATGTAGGATTTTTTTCTAAGCCATTCTACTTATATTTCTGCTTCAGCAGCGAGTAGATTTTCTAGCATAAACAAAATGTGGTCATTTGTCAGGAGATAATAAATCTGTTGGCACCTTAGGGGGAACCATCACAGAATGTAGCTGAAAGACTTCTCATCTTTAAGGAGTATCATATTTTTTCTTTCCTTAATTCTTAAAAGCATGTGCAGCTGCCCTTTTTGTCTTCATATTTTCTCTTTGTGGAGCAGTTAAGTTTTTCTTGACTTTTCCATATCAAAACAATAATGAACTCCTTAAAAATAAAATAACTTAAATGCTACAGGAAGAACTGTTTTGTAAGAGATACTAAAATCTTTCCATAAGAATTTTTAGAATAGAACGGTCCCTTTTTTTTACTTCAATTTTCCATTTTTGAGCAGCCAGAGTCAGGAAAGTATACGCTGATTGTTACTTACAACAATGCTATGTTGCAAGTAAATTTTAGGGAGTCCTACTGTGGTTTAATAATGAAGGGAGTCAACAGATTTTTATTTTTCCACAAAGTTGCATTCATACTGTAGCCAGTCCTACCTGCTACACATTATCCTCTCATAATCTTCTACCTTTTTCCAAGACAGCCACAGTATTCATACTTCATTTCTTGCCCTTTTGTTGGTGGTGGATTTGTTTGTTTGTATGTTTTGTACTCCCTGAATCTCTAGGGGGGATTAACTAGGAGTATAGAAGAGGAGCTAAAAGTTACATAGGAAAATTATTAATATTCATAGGATCACAAAATCGTTCAGGTTGGAAAAAACCCTCAAGATCATCAAGTCTAACCATCCACCTAACGCTACCAAATCCACCACTAAACCATGTCCTTTGGTGCCACATCCACACTCCCCGGGCAGCCCGTTCCAATGCCTGACCAACCCTTCTGTGAAGAAACCCTTCTTCATGCCCAATTTAAACCTCTCTTTGTGCCATTTGTTTTAAGAGAATTGAGCCTTTTTTATGTGATCCATAAAGCCCTGCTGGCCATAATTTAGAAGCTATGGCCTGGGCAGTTGTGTTAAGTAACATGAACGTGCTTATCCATGCGTGCCTTGGCCACTGAGCGGGACTGCGGCCTTGTCCACCATGAGACCTGGTGTGCTAGGCACACCCCTGGCTTGGCGTTAGGTTTCTCTGTCACACAAAAATGTGTGGGTAAACAAGTGTTGTGCATTGGGTTTATAGTGTTTGTAGTACTTAGTGGATAAAAAGTGGCCTTAGTTTGGAGGTTTTCGCTGCTGAGCCAGTCTTGTTTTGAAGTGTTAGGATTTGGGTAGTATCTTAAGGCCAGGCCCCACGAGGCATTTGTTGCCATTCCTTGCCTCAATGTGATGTCAGTTCCTGGCATGTTTGTAGTTGCTGCATGAAGAAGTGCACACACACCCTCAGACACACATGTGTATGCCTTTTTTTGGTTAAAAATAGCAGTTCCCATGAGGTCGATGCCTGCTGTGGCAGTGGTGCTTTGCTGACCTCTGAGGCGAAGCAGGGGTGGTTGACTCCTGCCAGAGCAGCCTTGTGCAATTACGCGTTAAGGCCAACTACTTGAGCCAAATTACTTTATTTATTTTGCAACGAGGGGGATCAAATTATCCAAGTGCAATAAATACTGCAACAAATTGGGTCGGTAACTTCAGAACGTGCTCTTTGTCCCCAGCTGTGTGCAATAGCATCCAGAACCCAGTCACGAAGGAGATGCTGTTCGAGTTCATCGACAGGTGTACGGCAGCTTCCCAAGGACAGACACGGAAACACCACCTCGACCCTGACACCGAACTCATGCCGCCCCCGCCGCCCAAGAGGCCGCGCACCATCACATAAGGCCTCAGGCTCCGCAGACAGCGTGTTTCCACTGCTGCAGAAGGTGAAATACGAGTGTGGGGGCTGGAAAAAGAAATACCTGAATTGCTGTAAATACCTAGGTGTGTTTTTCCTTTTTTTTTTTGTTTTTGTTTTGTTTTTCTCCAAATTCCACATCATGAACGGACGTTGGTTTGTAACTGACAAAGTCAACCTTACCGTCTGGTATCTGAAGATGAAATTTCCAAAGGTTTAGACAAGAACAGTACAGTGGAATCAAGGGAAAGCTGCCTTGTTTATATACGGATATCTTTTCACCTTTAATTTATAATGTCAGCAATCTGGAACTGCGAAAACATTGGAATGCTGTACTTTTTAGAAGCCGTGTTTAAAAAAAGAGAAAAACTTTTTTTTTATTATTATTATTATTGTTATTCAACTGGTTGCAGTTTGTCACCCATAGTATAATTTATCCTAGTTTCCCTGCATTTCTGAGACTTGTGTTTAAAAGCAAACAGCAATGTTGTTTCCGCACTGTGTTGGTTAAAAACTAAGCCTTCTTAGATTTCACTAATTTTAATGTTAGCTGGGTTTTTGTTGTTGAAATATTAAAAAAGTGAATCCCTCTTGTAAATAGCATCCTTTTGAAAGGGAACGTGCTGGGTGTTTTATTTTTTTCTCCATTTGAACCTAACACACCAAATGTATAGTGGGCTGATTTTAGCTTTGCCTTCTAAGTTCCTCTGTAGATAAGGAATACACCAAATCTTTAGCGTTAAGGTCTCTGTTCTGAGACTGATTCTAGTACAGGGCTTAGTTCTCCACAGTGATACTATTGTAAATATTACAAAAAAAAGTACACTTCACTGTGATATGCAAGAGTTACAACCAGTGCTATCGACGACGTCTTAGATCCGGGCGCTAAATGGCAAAAGAATTGCCAGACAGCTCCTGCATGAAGGCGAAGGCAGTTTCAGCGGGAGACAGCCGTGTCGCAGGGAAGGTCTCCTGGCTGGGGTAATTTGCAGGGTTCATTTTTTGTGAAAATGAACCATTTATGAGGGTGGTCAGGGTTGGCTGTCCAACGATACAGCACAAAGCCACTGGCTGACTTCCCTCCAAACCAAACAGAGCAGCATGTTAATAACGTGGTGGCTCTCAGGGCAGTGCATTGGCAGCTGTCGGTGATACTGATTCTGGGAAGCTGCCTCCTCGTTGTCTCGTGGAGGAGCTGTTCTGAGCTGGGGGTAATTAGAAACCAAACTATCGCAGATTTTAAAGTTTACTGTCAATTTAACAAGCAGGGATCTGATCGGCTTTTCCTATAGTTTACTTACCGCGTCAGTACGAGTCATCCTTCATCCAGCAGTCTGATCAGTAACGATCCTCAATGCGTTATAACTACAGTACATTTCCATTTGGATGAGTTTTAATGTTTGTAAGCAAAACTAACTCCTGCAATATTTCCTTTTCTATGTGGAAACTTTAGGACTATGCTTTGTGGTGGCTTCTCTTGCTGTTTCAACCTGCTGTGTAAATACACGTGGCATCATTTAGGTGGTGTTCCTCACATCTCTTTCTGGGATATTCCACACGTGTTTCAGAGAACTGAAGGAGTTAAATAAGTTACTTTTTATACTACGGTAAAACTTGAGGGGAAAAAATGTGTTCATCAAAGTTCTTTTTTTCAACTGTACATAGTTTCTGCATATTATCTATAGAAAAGATATAATATCACCTATGCAAGGTGCAAAATCATCTCTTAAAAAGAGCCTTATGAATTTGTTGTGAAAACCTATGCAGCCTCCATGCATCTTGCATTGAAACACGCAGTTAATTATTTCTTCACTTAGTATAAGCATTTTCCCCCCAATTACACTCATCGCTGAGATTGTTAAAACAAACTTTTTGTTGCCGATCTTCATGGTTCTGTGGCAATTGCAACTTATGTGATGATTGCAGCCTTTTAAATGAGTTACTGCATTTCATTCTTGTAAGGATGTCTCCAGGCTGTCTCCTTCTTTCTCCTTCCCAGCCCTCGCATCTTGTATTTCAACAAGACCTAGCTTCTGGTTTACCTTTTACTTTAGAGCTGCAGGAATCAGGCTGCAGCTCGCTTCCATGTGCATTCCACCAAGCTCATGAACGTGTTGTAGCCCTTGTATCCGGACAGCATCTTTTCACACTCTACTTGAAATGGATATTTTGAAAGAGCAGTGGCTCTGAGGAAGGTTAGAGCTCCATGTTCACGTTTGATTATAGAACAATCCTTGCACTATGACCTGTAGCTTTTTAGAGAGGTCAATTGCCTTTGCTTTGCTGGAATCTACTGGTTGAATGAAGAACCTGACAAAACCAAACAGAATTTCACTTGGACCAGATGGGTTTCATGCTGTGAGAAATGCAGACCTGCTTTGTCTGCTATTAGATGTTTGAGACTGAAGCTAAGAAGCAAGGAAGAGTCTGTGCCAGGAAAATAATGATAATAAAAAAAAATAACTTGTCTACTTTTTGGTGTACAGCATGATATCATCCACTGTTACGTCTTTTGTTAAATATATAATTAAAATTTGGTTTCAGTGGAGTTTCCAAAAAATGTAAGTACATTCCTCTGCAAACTATGTATTAAGTATTTTAATAAAGTCAATGGTTTAAAATACTGCTGCTAAGGATGTGTTTGTTTACTTCTGAGGCCCTGTGCTGTCCTGGTATCAGTTCAAGCACCAAAACGCTGTGGTGTTACTACTCTTCAGTCCTCCAAGATGGTTTTCCACGTTTGTCAGAGGTCAGAGGCTTTTCTCTCAAGCCTCCCAGCCCCTGAGCCAGTGGTGGTAGTGATCCATTATGCCATTTTTTAAGTACACAGTGATCCATTATGCCATTTTTTAAGTACACAGGGATCCATTATGCCATTTTTAAGTACAATTTGCTGCTCCTAGAACCAAAAGGAAACCAAAAGGTGTGTGATGACAGGCTAATGTTAGGTAGCTTATCCAAGTCAGCGTTAGAGTGCAGTTGCATGAGAAGTTGTGCACAAGGCAGCTGCCAAACCAGGTCTGGCATTTGAGCACACCTGGGGAGGTTCAATAACTTCTTTAACTCCTGTCCCGTTGTCTGTGTGCATTCAGGAGGTAGGCTGGCGTGCCTGGCACATCGTGCTGTGGTTTGTGTCGGCTTGTTCACGGGAGGAGTCCTTCAGCATCCCCACTCCTCAGCGCAGCAGCTCATCAGTGTGGTGTCTGTGAGGTGTGACTTTGTATTTGCATAATGTGTAACGCATAATTGTGTCTCAGGACCCAGGAGTATTCACAAAGGCTTTGGCACAGCGAGCTAATCTCCTAGGATTCATCTGCAGTCAGTGCAGAGAGGATGAGAGCAGAAGTTCAATTTGTTCCTCCTGCATCCCTCCTGCAGATGTCTGTCTGTCTCTGCAGAGTCTCCTCTACCAGTTCCTTTTGAAATCGATATTATGCGCGTCCTTTCATGTCAGTCCCCTGTGCTATTATGCTCTTCTGAGCACAGCATTAAACATTTTATTGAGTGTAAATCTCGTTGCATCAAAATCACTGCAGTGGTCAATGAAATTTATAATCTCATTAAAAGTATTGGATTAGTTGGTCAAGAGCTATTTATTTTCCATATGTGGCGTTGCTTTCCTTTGTACCTCCTTAACCCAATCCTAAATCCCAGCCGTTCTGCTAACTTCCCTCAGACCGACATTTGGCTGAGATGCCTGATGTGGCCGGATCACTTCCACCCATCTAAAAACAGTGGCTCAGGGTTTGCTGTTCTGTTCAGGGGAAATCAAAGCAGCACCTGCCAGCTGGGCCGGTATTCATTGTACGAGCAAGGAGCCTTCCCTCCTTCCCTCCCTCATGACCCTCGTCCCTTTATTTCCTGTACAAACAGAGGTAAGTCGCACTCGGTGTGCTGATGTCTGGGTTAATTAGTGAATGCAAGCAGTGGGAGCACGGGGCACTGTTCTTCCTGCTTCCCTGGTGAGATCCTGCTGACCTCCACAGCGAGCCGAGTGCGTGCGTGCAGGTGCAGGGATGTGTAGGGCTGGGGCTCGGGGTTGATTGAGACATACGCAGCACAGTTTTCCCTCCGCCAGGCTCGTTTTTAATCTGTTGTATTTCAGTCCGCAGGGAGCAGTCGAGGAGTACCTGAGCACGCTGCAAGAAGCGCTGGTGCCAAAGCCTCCCGCTAACGGTGTGCCCAACGTGTGAAAACGGGAGGGATGCTCAACGAACCCGATGAGAGGAGAACTAAAAAGAAAAAAAGAAATAAAACCTAAGTGCAACCCATTTGCAGTTTGTCTGGAAAACGCTGGATGTAAAAATAACCCCCAAAAATTAATGAAATCCAATTATAGTCAAGTCGACTCCCATGATAGGAGTTTATTTAATAAGAAGTACTGCTCGCGCCCCCTTTCTCCCTCCTTTTTCTCCTCCCTCAGTATCTTTGTGCCTATTTGACTAGCAGAAAGCAGGCAAATTGGGTTCGGGAGCATTCATCTATGATACTTTGAGAAAATTAAATGTTGATTAACTCCTGTGTTCACGGCTTCCTCTAGTGCGAGGAGGCGATAAGGTTATCGTACCAAATGCGCCTGAGCCGAGCGTGTAACGCCGGAGGAACAGCACCTTCTTGTTACCAAAACAGACTCCGAAGAGTTTGTGAACTCATTTGACCATCAAGAGATGGAAAATTTTCAACCAAATGGTGGCAGTGGTTTCCCCCCAGCTCACACCCCGCCAGCAGGAATGATCAAGTTTGGGCAGCGTCAGTGCTGTTTGTTGTGTATTTAAGGACTTCCAGCCTTCTCCTCCTTATGCAAGATCTTTTCAATGAAGAATTCTGGTTTGACAATGTGGAAAAGCACTAAAGAGACAAAAAAAAGTCCCTTTTTTTCCTCATCAGGCGGTGGAAAGCTTGCATCTCTGAAAGGATTTCTGGTCTTTATAGCAGTGGGCTCCTGGGCTATTGCACTTCCTCCTGCCACGACGGTTTGTTCTTTTAACAGAAAAGGTTTAGTATGTTACCGGTGGGCTGGAAAATCAATGGCACGAGATCAATGATCATTCTGCTGCCGGGTAATACTTACCCGTGTGAGCGAGCGGGTGACCCGCTGCTGTCCTGCACAAATAACCCGTGGCAGGCAAACGCTGGAGTTTGGAAAGTTGCATTTGGCTTTGTGCTTTTCGCCATTCGCTGACCGGTGGAAATGGGCTCACCCCAACGTGGAGTGAGAGCAGCAGCCTGCAACACTGGGGCTCCTCGCCTTATTGATGGAGAAAAGAGTTTTTAGCATGCATGCTCCTGTCTCTGCTCAGGACTGCGCCCGAAACACTTGTTAATGCTGCAAAGAGGGGAAAAAAAAAAAAAGCATCTCTCACAAAGTATAAATGCAAGATTTACCGTGGTAGGCAGCAGCTCCTGATAAATTGACTGGCAAAATATTTTCCGAGTTTGTGGAGATTTGACAAAATTAGCCATTCCCTAAAGCCAGTTGTGAGCGCAGAGCATTTCTGCTTTCACACACGGTTTTGGGAGGCAAAACAGAGCAATTCCTGTACAGGCAGCTGGGTTATGAAAACTGACAGAGCATTGCTTGTGTGGAGAGGGTTTAAATGATGCACGAGGGACTGGTTAGCGTGTGATATGCAAATGCAAATCTATCCTTGAGGCACCGCGGCTACAAAACGGCTCACAATAATGCTCATTTATCGGAAAGCCATTTCGTACTGCGGATTCCTCCCTCCCAGAGCAGCAGGGCTCCTTTCCCGGAGTGCCTTGGTCCATGGCGTGGGCTTTGCCTGCCTTTGCCGAAAAAAAATGGTTATAGGTCACTGTGTACCCCCGAGGATCTCAGCAACGATTTCGGTGTAGTTACAGCAATGGACGTGATGGTGGCCAGCCTGTCCTGTCCGAAGTTACCAGCCAGTGGGTGAATGCGGGATGTTTGCCGTGCCTGCCGCTGGTTGCAGGGGGGTATTGCAATGGAAACAGCCACGGCTGGCAAGGAAATGTCAAGATTTCCACCGTGGAGTAGGTGGAATCCAGCAAACTTTTCCTGCACTTTACATGAGTCTTTTTCCTTTTTTTTTTTTTCAGCTTTAGTAGAAGCGCCTCGGAAATGGCTTGCGTTATTCCGTGTAAATTACTGGAGTGCAGCTGCGGGGAGTGCTAAGACTCTCGTTTTCAAGTTCCTGGACAGATTTTAAGTGACAACAGAACTCAATTCACATCCGAAGGGCTCCCGTTGCTCGCTGCAAGAAACAATATCAGACGTGGCACGTTGTCTGCCTGCTACCTGGCTGAAGCACTTCAGTGGCTGAGTGGGAAGATTCATTCTGACATTCAGGCAAGCCATCGGTGCTGTGACCCCAGCTCAGGGCGGCTTACAACACAAGATTGTCCCTCTTCTGTTAGGCTATGGGGCGCCATCCAAACTGCCTCGAGTCATACCCGCAATATTGTTTCCCAAGCACAATGGAAAGTTTTGTTCAGGCTTGTTATTCGGAAGAAAACCAACTCCATTAAACGCAGGTGAGCGTGTTGACGTGAAGTGACGCGGCAGCAAAAGATTTTGGTTTTAATCTTTTTAAGAGAGAACTTTCCAAGCTCTTTCTTCTTTCTCAGGAAGACGAGGGAGCAGCTGAATGCAGCGGGTCAGGAATGGCGTTTCCTAACTGCTTTCGGGGTGAAATTGTAATGAGTGATGTTTAAAGACTCCAGGATATTTTCACAGAACCACATAATAGGTGAGGTCGGATGAGACCTCCAGGGACTGTCTAGCCCGATCCCTTTCGAGGCCTGCATTTGTCACTTTTTAATTGCGTATTAAAAATGAAGAAATGGCAGGAGCGGAACGTTAAAGAGTTCTGTTCCTCATTAAAACGGGACAGCTCATGTATATACGGTGTGCTCGCTGACAGCCATTAACTAATCAACAAATCATCATCCGGGGTAGCACCATCACTCTCGCAGATGAGCGGTGACTGCATGGGGACAGCGGCAGCAGCTCGCCCAGCAGCACGAGCCCGTTGTGAATATCCATCACGGCTCAGAGGGCTCCAAGCCAAGGGTCTTTGAGGATCTGTAATTGGTGCCAGCAGTGCGTTCATTGCCAATAATACCTAAAGGAAAGGGTGTGCTTCTGGAGTGCCTCCCGTCCTAGGGGTACTCACGGCTGTGGGCGGCGGATTCTGCTCCTGTGAGATTTTGAACTTTGTGTCCCATTTCACAGCTGGGGATCAAGGCCTCAGGAGTTGCTATAAGCAATGCCCCCAAGGCCACCAGCCAAGCCGTGGCAAAACCCAGAGCTCCTCTCTGCTCGACCCTGCTCCTGTGATACGGCACAAGGTCACCCTCTGCAACAAACCAAAACCTTCCCCTGCTTCTTCCCAAGGACACCAGGACTGAAGGACACAAAAATGCAGAGCCCGGGGTATTTTGAAGATGGTTTCACTAAAAATATCTCCCTTCCCAGCCTTACATTTAAAATGCTGTAATTTGCCAAATGGGAATCCAGGCTCATTTCTTCATATCTGCGATGCCGAGATCATTTCCATGTCTGCCTTTCCCTAAATAGGAACTCGAAACTTGCGGTGGCTCACAAAGACTGCCTGTTTCTGCTTTGCTCAGTCCCGAGGAAACTTCAATTGCTCCAGACATTACAGATGGCCCAAAACACAGCGGAGTAAGGACAAGACCTTCTATTGACACGTTTCAGACGAGGGCATTGATGACCTGATGTAAGGCTGTCAAAAGCAAGGAGGCTCCTGTTGAAAGGAAGGGCACTCAGCTGAGCTCTAGGTGTGAGCTGTTGCAAACAGGCTTCGAGGGGCTCCCAGACATCCAGCAGAGCTGGCTGAGCTTCGCTTGGATCCTCCTCTTCTTCTCACGAATTGGGTTTCATGATACCCCTGTGATCGGATAGGAGAGCTGGCATTTTCTGCTGCTGTAAGTTGCTCAGCACAGCTCCAAAATGCTGGTGGGCAGACAGAGTGGTGTGTGAGTTGGGATCCGGTGAGCGAGCCTTCATGCTGTAACCAGGAGCTCTGCAGAGAGACTTAGCTGAATAAATGTTTGCCAATACCGCCCTTAATTCCCTAAACTTGCTGAAAATGAAAGAGAATACTGGCCCAGGCGAAATGTGATTGAATGTAACTGCTTTGATGTTTCTTAAACAAATCTTCGGGTAATTTCTCAATCACATCTGTGCATGCTGTATAATTTAATATTTTTGACAACTCCGTGGAGTTGCGAATTTCTGGGATATTTGAGTTATCAATTTCAACGGCATGGTTTTGTCACTTTTCTAAGCCAGAGCACAATTAACACCCCCCCCCATCAGCTTATTCCAAGCGGCTGCTTCTACCTCTGCTTTGAAAGGGAGTCCTATTTATGTGCTGTTCTCTGATGCAATTGGGCAGCTAATCATTCAGATAGCATCCCATCTCCTAAAAATTAATAATAGGGGAAAAAAAAAGAGAAAGATTCCTGTTGTTCAGAGATTGAGTTGGAGCTGGTAACCTGGGTTTTTGCAGGAAGCTGATCCCTGGGCAGGGAAGTTTTTTGCTTGGCACTCAGTGCCAGTAAACAGAACTGGTAATAAGTCACACCTCTGAAGTGGATCAAATTGTGTTATATCTGAAGAAGCTGTCAGAAACTGATAGGAGCAAGTCCTGAACCGAGTGAAGATCTGAACGCGCTGTTTCCTCCCTCCTGTTCTCCCGCACAAGGATGGCGTGTGAGAAGAGGCTGTTTTGAAGTCCCTGAACCCTCTTGCAAAGCCTTTGATTTGCCAAATTTCTCGCTGTTCTTTCTTTTCATCCGATAGCTATGCAAGAGGTTAAACCAGGACATTTGGTTGCCTCTGTGTAGCAGTGTGACTTTCAAAGGTAGATGGAAATAGACATTAGAAGGTTTTGCCGTACATGAGCTGTGTCTTAATCGTCTTAATAGCTGATTTTTTCTTTCAAAGCCATCACTAACAAGAGGAGACTTTATTGTTCTAGACGTGAGTGTTCATTAGAGACGAGGAGCAAATGGTAGGACCCACAGTTCCCTGGGTAAGCCTCTCTGCAAAACTCTAGCAGGACATCTAACACCTCCTCTGCTGCAATGCGACTGCCACTGGATAGGCAGGATTTGAATGGCGACTTGCTGAGGGGCCAGCTCCTGTGCCTTGCAGAGTGCCTGGATGGATTTTGCACAAATGAGGGAGAGAAAGACTTAATAAAGAGTTTGATATATTATTTTTTCCCCCCCCCCAAGCTGTGTAATATCCTACTCTGTCGCTTCGTGTGACAAGAGAAGGTTTGGACGGAATCAAAATCCTTTTCTGACCCTGTGTGGTCTCTAATTAAATGATTCGCGTAGACTTATTGGCCTCAACTGACTTGGCTTTCCAGATAACGTAAGCCATCTCCCTTCAGCCCAACTCGGGAGGACTCCACCCAACCAGAACCTCTAGAAAACTTGTCTTCATCAGCATTTGTGTAGCCATAAAAATTTTACATTTTTTTCACGTTGACTAAGGCTAGTGCCGTGTCATTAAAACCACCTTTCCTTTTGGAAATTATGTTCTTGGCAGCTACAGAGTGGGACTTTGGAAAAGTCATCAGCACAGCCTGCCCTTCCTGAACAAGTATCCTCTTGCAAGCCATCTGCTCAGTTCGGAAAGGCTTTGTTCTTCTCACAGGTCATCTGAGGATTTGGGAGGGAGGCACAAAATCCAAGTCCTCGGGATGCAGCACTTTGTACAAGGCTAGCAATTGGGCCAGCCCTGAAAGATGCAGGAGCAGGGAACTTCCAGAACTGCAGTCAAACCAAGGTCTGAAGAAGGATGGAAATCAGTCTGCTGCACATGAAAACTTGGCGGGAAGATTGATGGTCCAGTGAGCTCACAGGGAAACGCCAGCCAGAGGAGAGTCAGACCTTGCAAAAGGCAGATACATTAGGCATTAAAAGGAGCAAAGGGTTTCAGTATGTTAAATATATGAAAGTTGGATTTGAAGCTGGGTTTAAAAACACTTGTTTGCAGTTGTGCCTTTGCGAATAAAAGGGTCATTTATCCACTGGGTGGTGCAGCTCAGAGAGGTGATGTTGAGCCTGCAGGTAGTGTTGATGTTCATGAATACCGAGGGCTAGCCTTCGATGGGGCTCATTTATCGTCTTGCCCAGAATGATAGGATTCTTCATCAGCTGGGTCATTTCTTTTTGACCTTGTCCCATCCCTCCCCAACTCCTGAAACATTTATCGTCCTGCTTCTCATCGTAAATATCTAGCGGACTGCCATCTAGGTCTTGCTTGAACTCTTCTTTTCATAGGAACACAAAGTATTCCAACACCTTTATCATCGTCTGCTAGTCGATGAGCAGTGAGCTTGTTCCCACCTTGTCTGATATCTGAGCTTCGCTTGTGCTGCTGGTTAGTAATTCCAGACACTGCAGGAAGAAATGCTCAGCCACAGATACATGCCTCAGTTTGAAATTAAAGCTCAATTTAGTTTAATTGTCCTTGATTTTATCAAGCATACAAAATGACTGATTCCATATGCAAAAAATAAATACATAGACAGCAGCTCAGAAATGTCTTCTTCCTTATGGTAGCAATTTTACACGGCTTTCTGGTCTGCCAAATGATCTTTCACTTGTTTTGAACCTGGTTAAATCTCTTCAATAAAATCTATTTTGGTAGGGTAAGAAGCCAGCATAATTAGTGCAAAGGCATGGGATAGGTTCCTGGCACTTGATGAACACGGCTTGGGTTGATAACAGTTTCTATATTACTTTGATATTATTTTAATGTTCCAAAAAGTGAGAGATTTGGAGACAAGTGCAGCTCAGAGGGGGTTAATGGACCCAGCCCAGCAATTCATCCTGGTCTTGGAGTGAAGGTGACATCCTTCTGCCTTCTCTAAAACCGTGTGGCCACTTCAGGCTGTTCTGGGAAGATTTTCCAGAGATAACCCGCATTTCTCAGTATTATTCCATTCACTCGTCAGTTCTGCTGCTCTTGGTATTGCTGCAGAATCTAAGAGTGAGAGGTATGAGGAAGAAAGAAAATGGAAGAGGTAATTGCAAGCACTGCTTTTGTGTTTGTCTGCTTTTTGTTTGTTTGTTTTAAAATATATTTTATTCATTTCTGCTTCTGCATCTAGGAGCCTCCATAATGGGCCAGGACCCATGGACAGAAGCCATACTGCAAAGAGCTCTCAGTATCCTCTGAGAAGAGAAGAGGGTAAAAACATTGATGTTGTTGAAACATTACCTGCCCCTTTGGCAGTTGTTCTCATCTTCCATCACAGTGCGTCAAGGGAAATGGGTGGATTCACTCTGATTTGTAGCGGTGGAGGGAGAAATTGCAAGTCCTGCCTCAGGTAGCAATGCAAATACTGAGCAGGCAGGAGGGTGTACTAGCAGTTTACTACTGTTTGGATGGATGTGCCTACCTGTAAGAAAGCAGAGGGTTTCCAGCCTCCTGTGGGGACCACTGAAGCTGTCTCTAATATCAGTGGGGGGTATGTGTCTGACAGGATCCTAATTTATGCCCTCCAAACCCTCTCTGGACCAGACATCTTCCTTTGGGTGCATCAATGTCCATCCAAGGTCATTTATCTGAATATGGCTCCAAGGCTACTTGAAACTTTTCAGCTTGCTTAGAGGTTTTTATGTCTTTTATCCTCCTTGTGTACTAGCCCAATCTCATCTCCAATTTTGTGGTGCCTGGCTGAACGGGCTAGGCAGACCTCAGGCATCTTTTCCGTGTCAGGGAAGAGCAGGGAGCATCTTCTGGCCCACTGCGGGATACATGTTGAGCCTGTATGGACATCATGTGCATGGGGAGCGTGTTGCACTTCCCAGCCCAGTTCCAGACTTCGTCCTTCCCCCAAGCTCCCAGCCTTTGGGGAGGGAGCAGTGTAGGACGGTCTGTGGTGGCAGCAGACTGCCATCTGGGAGCCCTCCTTCTCCAGGGCCTCCCGGTCAGCCGACCAGATAAGTGCCATTACGTAATGGCAGGGGTGGCCAAGGGGACAGATGGTGGCTGCTGCCAGCAGAAGGTCTCATCTGACCCACACGCCGCTCCTCTGGGGCTTTGGGAACAGGGCCACGGGCTCCGCACTTCTCCTGCTGGGGAAGTGGCAGCGGCTGACACGGAGCACCTCCTCTCCTCCTCGGGGAAAATGAGACTGACTGATCTCCTTTGCAGACCTCTGAAAGTATTTTATTAGCTGCCTCCAGAGAAACTTCCTCTCCCAAATAGTTTTAGGGAGGATGTTTTTTCACTTACTCAAGATATGAGGATCGTGTCCTCCATTGTTGGAAATCGTCCTAGTTCCTTTGAAGCCTGAGGAGCTGTAGCAGACTACACCAGAAGAGGATGTGCCTCCTTAGTTTTTTCTTAATGGTAGGAAAATGGTGAAATTACCTTGCTAGGAATCGACTTTTTTTTTATTTCTTTAGGCTTAAAGAGAAGGAAATACTTTAATACAACATTTAAAAAAAAGTTTGTAGTACAAGAATTACCTCTTTTACCTTCCTTGTTTTTTATAGCTTTGACATAAGACATATGATTCAGTTTGGATTAAAACAGAAATAAGCTTGTTTTGCTCCTACACATTTCTTTAAAAGCCTGCACATTCTGCTTTTGATATTTTCCTACCAGATGACTTCTGAAGGGAATATGGCTGCCTGTGACTTGTAAAAAGTGTAGCTGCTGTTGTCCAAAGCTTCAGAATGAATCTAATCCGCTTTATGTGTGCATATGGGTGTGTGAATGCATGCAATTGTGTATTCATATATAAAAAGCAAACCAGAATGTCGATATACTAGCATATCAGTAAAAAGTCAGTTATCCCCAACTTCCTCTTTCCACTGGCATTTTGTGCACTATTTTCAGCTTCTCCTGTTTGAAACTTCTGGAAAGCCTTCCAAACAAGAAGTTTGTTGAGATTTCTTCCAGTCAGGAAGTCAGGGAGTGCAAAGGGGAAACTGAGGCAATGGTCTTTTCCCTAGCAGCTCTCTGGATTTGTGTATACACCAGAAATGCCCTCTGGTACACCTGGTTGTGTGCGGCATGCTTTGGTTATTTCTAATTTATTTTTGAAAAGAAATCCAAACTGATTCCCCAGCTTATGTCAAGAGCAGCCATGCTTAATTCAGTGACAGCCCAGCCCGAGGATGTTCAC
Organism: Anas platyrhynchos; assembly: GCF_047663525.1. Lineage (NCBI taxonomy): Eukaryota > Metazoa > Chordata > Aves > Anseriformes > Anatidae > Anas > Anas platyrhynchos. The sequence continues at coordinate 82,903,908 of NC_092589.1, forward strand.
ATGGCAGCTCATCCATCAGCCATTCCCTGCTATCACGCTCTCCTTGACTGCTCCGTGTCCCAGACAAAGGAACTACCGCCCTGTATCTTCACTTGCAAACTGCCAGCAAACACCCAATTTTTTTAATCAGAGGTCAAAAGCAAACAAAGATGGGCATACAGACAGCCTTTTGAGGCCCTACTTCTGAAGTACTCTTCAGTATGGGTGGAGGCACCAGGGGACAGGGAAGGGAGCTGGGGCTGCCTGCATAGTGGGGGTACGCAGACAGCCTTGCTTGTGAGGCTTTGACGGGCAGCTTGCATTGCCCCAGTGGCCTGAAAAGTGATTTTTTTTTTCTTTTTTTTCTATTGATCACACCCTGAGGCCTTCTGGCAACGGGGAAGCTGCTGCTGCTCGCATAAGCAGACAATTCAATCCCCCCTCACACTGATGAGAGGCAGCCCATGGCTGGTAACGGAGTGCTGCCCTCCCTTGGGCCTGCCACCCGGCGTGGACGTGCAGTGGGGCCAGATACTGCCATCGCTGTGGATAATGGAGGTCTTGGGCCCTTTGCAAATGGTTGTTTGGGGTTCTTCAGGCAAGCAACAAGAAACTCCATGCCACGTCCCTCCCCTTGCTGCCATTGGGTTAGCACGCCCTCCACAGCTACAGCCACCCTGACATGGCGGCTGGTTAGGCCACGGAAGAACCAGGCAGTGTGAAAGAGCAATGAAACTCTCATCTGCTAGCCCTAGGTGCGAATTTACATTGAGCCTCATGTAGCTGGGAGCTCCCTTTTGATTTAGTGGCAGGTGCTTCTCACTGTCAGATGTCGAGCTGCCCCCAGTAAGTCAGCAGAGTAGGGTCATGGCTGCCTCCCCCTGACATCTCCCCTGGGGAGGGGACTGCACACATCTCGCTGCAAGATGCCTGGTTCATGCCAACGAAGCACTCCAGGTTTTGCACCTCCATCTCCTCCAGTTCTCATATTGGCGTGCCACAAATCAACAAAACGCCTAGTAAGCCTCCTGTCAACTGATGGGGTAGCATTGCTTCTTAATTGGGGCATTTCTTCTTGTCATTAAGTACTGATTCAGTCATTCATTTTCAGGTGACTGTGGGATGAACTTCTCAAACCCTCAACAGAGTTGCAGGCACAAGTTATTTAGAAGTCAGACTTTGTTCCTGTGATCTCGGTGAAGAAGCTACAAGGTACTAGTGTTTTACAAGCCAAGGAGGATCGCTTTTAGCATCCAAGTGCATCTCATGCATACAGTAAAGACGCCAGAGTTCTGACTTCCCCTTATTTATCAAAGTAATGCTATTTTACATTTAGATTGTGTATCCCTACTGAAGGGTACTGGAGTAGTTCACAAACAACATACCCACGTTAATAATACATTGTGAAAACACTGCTTCCTCTGGGGCGGAGAGCAAAAACCGAGGAAAGCTCAGTGCGTAGCATGGTCGGGGCATAGAGAGAAACTTGGCTCAGAGAAGCAAGAGAAATCATAATGCTTATACAATACCGTCAGAAGTAGACTGCTGTGTAAAGCAAAAAGACCCTTGATTTCTGAAGTTTTCATCAGAAAGCCAATACATGGTGAACTCTGTGGAACTCAATTTATTGAGCTCTCAGGATCATGAGTTAGGTCAGCCTTGCCAAGAACTGGCGTGTTTTTTAAGTAATCCAAGCTTGAGGTGTCGGAGCTCTGTTATACTCCTCTGATCTCATGCTTTGCTTTATTGTTTATTCATATGGCACTGTATGGCTGTGCCTGGGGCAGGAAAGACACTGCTTCTACCCAAAGGAGCTTTGCAATGCATGGCTCTCATTCTGTGAGGATTTGAATCCTCACAGGGCTATTTGCATAACATCAATCATTTTCATATCTATTTGTAAATTTAAGGGGTCAAGATCCAACTGAAGCAACACTTACGACAGAAAGATGACCCTTCAAAGTAACAATTTAATCTGAGAAAGCTTAAGGGCCTCTGAGGACCCTCCTTCACACTCTAGGTGTGGAGTTAGTGACTAAAGATGCTGGAAGATTTTGTTGAGTACACCTCAAAAACAGGGCTTTTTCTAGAACATGCATTTTTCTATTACAAATGCTAGATGCATTGAAAGAGTATCTGGGAAAACATTGTCTTTCCTTTTACCCGTTGACTGAAAAATAAACCAGAATAGATTCTTGCGAATCTGCCACAGAAATCTCTATGCTAAGATTAAGATGGCAGGCAGTAATATATTATTTTAAAAAATGCAGTCAATGAATTTAAGAGCATGGCAGAAAATCCTATGTGCAGTAGTGAAGATATCAGCCCTCCTGATCCCTGTCCTGCCTGCCATGGTTATAGTTTGCTATCTCACATTAAACTCTTTGTAGAGCTGGACTTGTCATCCTCTTTTTAATTCTAGACGAGTAGCAAATTGGCTTAAAAATGTAGAAGCTGTTCTAATGTGCATGCATGCTTGCTCCTGCCCTTAGCTTTCAAACATCTGAAGGCATCCATTAGATTAGTTATCGTGTTAATAAGTAGATTTAGGAAATTCAGCATGTTCTCAGCTCGCACTCAGACAGAAACTCAAGTGATTACAGGCTTCTGTCTAGATATATCTGGGAACTGACCTACACCCCTGAAAGTGTAACTCAGAGCTATTTTATCTGCCACAGAGATAGAGGGGAATCATAGTGCCCTTGTGGCAAGCAGATTGGAAGGTACTTGAGAGATGAGAGATGGCTCTGTCTGATACTGAGTTCCCATGCCTGATGAAGAAAGGTGAGGGTGTTTTTTCAGAGAAGCAGAATTAAAAAAAAAAAAAAAGCCCTTTCTGAATCCATCGCAAGGTAGTAGAGAATTCCCATCACTCTGACTTTCATACTCCCAGCCCATTTTATGAGCAAGGTTGGCTGCACACCACTTGGAGTCAAAGAGGGCTGTCAGTCCATCATGTATGGGGGGGCCTATTGTGGTCCTACGGGGAGCCCCTGTTAAAAAAAAAAGCCATCATGCTGAAGGAGTGGTGATTTCCCTGCTTTGGTGTGGAGTCAGCCCCTCTTTGCATCCTGTTAAATCTCTTCTGCCAGAGATGACTCATCCCCTAGGTTCATAAAAATACTTCTGAAGAGCTCTTTCCCTTTTTCCTTTTTTTTTTTTTTTTTTTTTTTTTTACCTTTGAAGTAGACTAACAGCACTGAATACATATTTGCAAAATAATTCTGTGAGGATATTCCTGAATTCTGCCCTTTAATTCCATCATACTTTTAGCAGAAATATAAATATCCCTGTGATAGAGGGGACACCATGCCAGCAATGTGGGGAAAGAACACACTTGCAAAACCTGGAAGCTGCTCTGATATCTTGCTAGACAGTAGCTTACCTAGGATGTTTGCTCATTGCCAAAGAGAAATCTCAGAGAAAGGTCTCAAGACTGACCAGTTAACCACTGTATCTATGTGCATGTTTTGAGATTATGCCACGTGAAGAGAGGTCTGCAGCATCACCTGATGTTTTAGCTCTTGGAATCTTTACTGATTTAAGCAAGGGGGAGATGGTTTAAGTAAAAATAATACCACAAAACACAGCTTCAGTAAGTACCGGTGTTTTTCGTCATATGTAGAAATAAGCTTGAAGACGATATTTATAAAGGTTATTAACACTGAGAGGTTTTTGAGGCAAAAGAAGCAGAAGGTATGTGTAACGTTATTGCAAGAAGTGCTGCATAGTTTATGGTGCCCATCCACTGCCTTGATTTTCACAGTCATGCTGCAGTGATAGGAGGATGCTGGAGTCTTCTGGACCCTTTTTTTTTTTTTTTTTTTTTTTTTTTTTTTAATTTGGATATGAGATAAGCCAGAGTAGAGACATGGACAGGTGCTGCTGCCATTTCCCAGGCCCTGTGACCCAACCAGCCTGCTGGGCTGCCCTCATTTTCTGCAGACACGAGGATAAGGTGACCAGGTAGCTGATTGCCTACTCAAGCTTTCTGCCAGATCACAGCAACAGAGAAAGTGGGCTCTTGCTTTTTCAGGTTTCTCCTGGAAGCTCATCTTCAGCTGGGATTGAGCAACAATTTTTATCTCCCTGTGCCCAGGAAAAGGAGGGGGAGAAGGAAGGAAGAAACAGAGAAAAGAAGGGAAAGGGTGAGGAGGAGGGAAAGTTTGTCTGGCTTGACTTTTTTTTGAAAAAGAGACCAACCAGAAGTTTATGTAATGCTGTCACTTTGGTGGAAAAAGGAAAAGTGAGCAGATACAAGGAACAGAGGGGAGGCAGATTGCCATTTTGTGGTGTAAGCATGGAGCTCTTCAGCACCCGGTGGCAGACGTGACACCCTCCTGACAGACTAAGCTAGCTAGAGACACCTCCCAGGTGCCTTTTCCTTGAGCATCTGAGAAAGCTTTGCAGCCTGGCATGTGGCAGGCAGGGCAGAAGACAGGAGAGAGGCCACTGCTGAGGGGTAAGGTCTACTGAAGGTGGGGAGCATCTTCCCTTTGAGTATGGGGTCTTGTCAGGGGGGCTTTCTCCTGGTGCAGCCCATCTGGGTGGGCACATTCCTTGTGCTTTGGGATCATCTGTCCATCAGTGACAGAGATGTTGTACATCACGCGTACACCAGGGACCAAGAGGTTTGCTCCCTCAGTGTTTACTGCATTATCCAGTGGGGTTGTGGAACAGGAGCTGCCTGAGGGCTCGGAGTCACAGCAGGCTCAGCCTGCTGCAGATGGGGGTACACAAGCAGCCCCCGACCCTAAGGGGCTCTACCTGACAGCGCAGGTGATGACCTTAACTGTTCTCTTCCCTGTAAGAAATGAACAGCAGCGAGACAAGTGGCATCTCAGGAATGAGTCATCTCTGTACCAAGCAGCATTGTTATTTTGGGAATTAAGCAAGGGAGCACGTGTCTGTGTATTGTAAAGGGCATGACAATAAAATCTACACCAAAGCATTCCTTACACACATTAAAACCAGGCTGCACAGGGCTTGGCAGAGGTCAGGCAAACTGGGAAGTTTCTATTTGCAGATGCCTTACTGGTGTTATTCCAGTGGTACTACCATTATATCTTGCACACTCTATCTATCCTTCCTAGCCACACATTTAGGAATTAAATAAGCTCATCAGACACATGTTCCATTTTATGAGAGCAAAGATGCGTACAAGCGCGTGAATGAATATGAATAGCCCATTTTTGGCATTACTCAAGTTTTGGAGCTGATTTGTGTGAGTCAGAAATAAGTGCTGTGCGAAAAGGGCTTCCATTGAAATGTGGATGGTGAAAGAAAGGGGGAGAGGAGGAAACTTTTCCTCTCAGAAGATGGCTGCTCCCTGAGACAGCTCCCCAAGACACGTGGCAAGTCTTCCTGCAGAGCCTGGTTTGTACAGCAGCTCGTTGGGTTTGCTGACACCTCCCCACCCAGGGAGCCATGTCACTGCTTCGCATCGAACAAATGTCTTCAAAACACAGCAAAAATAGACTCGTCTTTGAAAGGGAAAGAAGATGAAAGAGAGTCTAAAAAATCCTCAGCAGCTCAGGGGAAAAAAAAAAAGTCACACAGAGCTTTAATTTTGCCTGTGTTTTTTGTTGTTGTTGTTTTCTTTTGTTTTCTTTTGTTTTTCTCAGCACTTTCACACATTTCAAACTCTCAGTTGTAAATAAGAACATGGCTTTGAACACGGCACTTTTTCAGTAGACAATGAAAATTGTTGTTCTAGCTAGCAAAATATATATATGAGCTGGGAATGACCATGAGCCTAACAAGGCTAGGAACAGGCCCGGTATTTAGGACTTTGCCTCCGCCTGGCCTTTTAGAAAGCAGATCTTGCTACTTGTCCTAGTATCTAGTCAACTGTGGAGATCAGCCTGTTTTTGCCTGTGCTTGGAGCCCCCTGAAGAGTGAAGGAATAAGGCAGTCCGTTCGTGACAGAGTGGAGATATTGCTCTGTCAGACAGTGAATGCAAATTTTGAGAACGCTGTTCAGGCCTGCAAGGCCTAGGTGTGACACCACCAGTTGTACCATCAGTTTATTCTGTCCTTTGTTTACTCAAACTGAGGTATGGGATGTCCCAAAGAGATCTCTGAGCAAGCGTGTCATCACAAGCCATTGCCTTTGAATGTCTGCTAGGGGCCTTGCCAGGCCTGTGGCAGAGTAGATCCAAGCGTGCCAATGGAAGGGAGCCTGGAGGAAAGGTAAAACCATCTTTCTCAGGTCCTGCCTGTCAAAACTGGGTTTTCAGAAACTGCCAGCTAAGCAGTTGGTTGGTATTAAGTGGATTCAACCAGAGTCTCCTAAGGGTTTAGAGAGCCTTTGCTCCGTGGAGGAAAATAATTACACAAAGGGACTACAATATCTCTGCGTGACCCTGTGGCCAAAAGGGTAAGACACAGACTGCTGTTTCCCTTAGCAAACAGTATGGATTTGGTGTACTTGTTACAAGCCACTGCTGCCCTTTAAACACAGGATTTATTTAGGAAGTAATTCTCTTTCACACAGGGGTATCTATAGATGCACAGAGGAAAGGCATTATATATCTTTAGATGTCTGTGTGTGCGTGGTAAAACATTTTTTTTTGGTGCGTGTGTGATTTAGGCACACTGGGCTTGAACTAGTATGGCACCAGAGTGGCCACATCTCAGTTTCATCTGGAGCTGTATGATACTGAATCGCTTTTGTCTCCCCCCCTACAGCTTCAGGCGCTGGGAGTGCGGGGGCGTACAGAGCATCATTCCTCGTCATTGCAGTTACAGAAAACCCTGGAAGTGCAACTGTGAGTGCCTCGTCTAGCTTCAGAAATCAGGAACCAAAACAAACAAAAATCTGCGACATTTATTAATAATTTTAATTAAGCTGCCCTGGTTTCATGCCCAATTGCACAATTTCTCAGGGGGGGAAGCAGGAGGGAAGTGAATTTATGACTGTTGAATGTTCGAGCCTGTCAGAATTGTATTGGGCACTACCAAAATGGATGGCTGGAAAAAAATTGGGGTGTGAATAAGCTGTTTCCTCCACAGGTCTGTTTTACACTGGCAGGGTGCACTTAATGGTTGACTGGAGAAAAAAATGTGACAGACAGGATGGTTTCTTACATGGTCGTCAGGGAATATAAACATGAGCACTGTTCTTCCCTTTAACTCGCCCTCTGGTCACTGGCAAAATAATTTAGAATCAAGTTTCAGGTTTAGAGAAATTGCTGGTAGGAGGGGAAGGGTTAATTTGTTTATTTGGGGGCGTTGTTCTGTTTATATTGTTTTACTTTTTTTTTAAGCCCTGATGTGAATTATCCATTTTGGCAAGTGAATGGGAGCAGTTGCATGTACTTGGTATTTTCTGTCACATGCACTATTATTAGTAAGAAACACATTTCCTTTTGGGGTGAACGCTAAGGACAAAAATAAGGCTGTTCAGATTACCACCCCCCTTATTAATTCTGCTAAAGCAATTGTGCTGGCATTTAAGAGAACTGGCAAATGCGTTTCATCAGCAGCAAATGTGATGCATTCAACGCTCTTTTCACACGAAGAAAAAAACAGGGTCTTTTAAGCACAGGGAATGTAATAGCCAAGCTTTGGTAATGATTTCTAATATTTTCAAGAGCGAAGAGGGGGAACGGATTCCATTCAGTTGTTTCAGTGTGAAGGAGGGGGAATAGCTCTATTATCCAAAATCTCCTCCAAAGCTTTCAGTGCTTCTTGGTGCACATTTTCTCTCCACGTGCAGACAGATTTGCCTTCAGTGACAAATCATTTGGCTATGGTTTAGATTTTGTATCCAATAAGCATGGTATGCCTTAATTCCTGGAATGAATTACCTCATAATCTAGGCACAAAGACAGGACATGCCTCAGTAGCATTAAGTTTTTCCACTTGTAGGGCAGAATACCTTTTCCAAGAATGAGTGGTATCATGGTGCCCAGATGCTGTTGGGCTCTCTTGTTAGCAGTGCTATTATCAGTCATAACAACGTGCTGGTTGAATATCCTTCCTGATTTCCCAGCCAACTCAGATCAGAAAGGGATTTTTATTTTTTTTTTCCTTTCAGGTGTTTTGTGCTCACTGGTATCAGCTTTACATTTGGCCCCGGTTAGGTTGGTTTGCTTATCGCTTGTCTACTTGTCTCCACTTCATGGAGAAAATGGGTGGCTCAAAATCCCAGCAGGGGCTTAATGTTGCCTCTCAGCTTTGAGAGAAATGAAAGGCAGTGGTGGAAAGTGCTGTGGCAACTCATGTAGGATGCTCATTTGTATTTATTTTAAACAAAATGCCCTAGCAGTCTGTATTGATAGAGAGTAAACTGCCTTTTCATGGCTGATGGGAAAAAAAAAAAGCATACAGACAAGACAAACTGTTAGGGAAGTTTACATTGCTTTTAGCTATGAGGTATTTTTCCTGTGTTTGCTTCAAGGACTTTGGTCTTCATCCATCAGCTTTTATATATATACTAAATAGCGTTTAACAAGTGGCTTTTAAAATAGGGTGAACTTTTGAAAAGAGAGTATTTATAGAAGTAGCTATTTAGTTTGCTAGTAATTTTCAGTATTCATTTTGCTATTGCTGAATATACAGAACAGGATTATTCACCCACATTACCCAGCTGCTTCTGTTTGATAACGCAACAAAGGTTGTGATGCAAGTTTCTTTCCATGGAAATGGCTGTGATGTCATGATTCATGTCTATGGGTTTAAAGTGGGATCTGTAAGGAGGAGCTGTTTTTGAGGCAGAAAATCCCAAAATGTAAATGTCTTCCATTATTGGTTAAATGGTTGATTAAAATGCAATCCAATTAAGGAATATGGCAAGAAACTCATTTTCCATGACACACTTGAAAAATACTTCCTGATACTGGAGTTCACTAAGAAGACAAGACTAACTTATTAGGAGAATCTACTTCTCCAAGTATGCTCTTCTCACAGATGAGAATTGGCAACATCAGAGGTTTACAGGAAGAGGTGCTGTTAGAGTGCTTAGTAAAGAATATTTATGGGGTGGGAGCGTGGATTTTTTATTTACCTCGTTGGCAGTTGCCAGCTGAACTGGGTAAGTAACTTCACTTGAATGTTTTCTGTCCTTTTAAGCTGGGATTTGAGAGAAAAACTGTAGAACTGTCATGCACTTAAGTAGGATTTTTCTCCTGCTGGGTGTCCCTGGAGCAGCAATGAAACTATGAGAGTGAATGCTCAGAAATTTGGATAATAAGGCAGGTAAACAACCACCCTCACTAGATGTTCCAGTGGGTGTTTTGGGTAGAAGTCCTGTTCCAGCTGAGCTGATCTAACCTAAAATGCTTTGGGTTCTTCTCTTTACAAGCCCATTGAACTAATGTACCACGTCTCTCTCAGTCATTTGGCAAATCTCTTGAGCTGGATGTGAGCATCACAGAGCTGGCTCTCAGCTCTGCATTGGATGGTAGGCAAACCTGCTTCTCATTCATTTGCAGCCAAATGGAAGCCTGAGGCTTTTCACTGCTTTGGGACAATGTGCATCAGGACTGCCACCTTGATTATTTGTTGACCAGCCTCAGTGGGCACATGGGATCTAGAAGAGGATAAAGCCTATGGCAGGACTTGCTGGTGGGCAGCTTACCACCTAGCAGAGCACTGTTATAGGCATGCTTCCAGGGCATATCCTTCATCATATGACCCAGCATACCCACTGCCAATTTCAAGACTCAACATTTTGATGGTTTAAACAGAGGGAAAGCTTGTACCTGAAAGTCTGATTCTTGCTTAGGAAGGCTCCTGTAATGCTTTGAAACTTTTTGGTTCCCTCCAGCCTAGTGGTGTTATCCCATCCCTATCTGTGCTGGTGACAGAATAAGCAGTGCTGTGAGATTTCTGTGTACTACTAACGGGTCACGAGCTAAATGGCCTCAATCTTCTCCATTGACAGTGATGTCTACTTATGGCTTCCTCCGTTAGGTTCAGCAGTGTCTTAGCCCCTACAAAAGAGAGAATGTCACTTCATACTAAGGAAAATAAGCTGTGGGAAATCCATTTAGGGGTTATATATGATATAGCTACTCGTGTCTGTTCTGGTTTTCTATTCCATAAACTCTGGTTGTAGCCAGGCTGAAAGTGTGAATGAAGCTGTAGTCAATGGACAAACACAGAGATATTTTATCCCTTGGATCAAAGAATGTGGACAAAACACAGATATGTCAGGAGATCTACAAGAAGGGCCAGAAGAAGAATCTGGGAAACTACAGGCCTGTCAGTCTGACCTTGGTGCTGGGGAAGCTCATGGAGCAGCTTATCTTGAGTGTCATCATGCAGCACTTACAGGACAACCAGGCCCAGTCAGCATGGCTTTATCAAAGGCAGGTCCTGCTTGATGAACCTGATCTCCTTCTACAACAAGGTGACACACACAGTGGATGAAGGAAAGGCTGAGGATGTGGTCTACCTAGACTTCAGTAAGACTTTTGACACTGTTTCCTGCAGCATTCTTCTGGAGAAGCTGGCTGCTCAAGGCTTGGATGGGTGTGTGCTTCACTGGAGGAAAAACTATCTAAGTGTCTGGGCCCAAATGGAGTTAAATCCAGCTGGAGGCAGGTCGCTAGTGGTGTGTAGAAAGCTGCCTGGTGGAAAGGCAGCTGGGGCTATTGGTCGATAGCTGGCTGAACATGAGCCAGCAGTGTGCCCAGGTGGCCAAGAAGGCCAACAGCATCCTGGCTTGTATCAGTAGCAGTGCAGCCAGCAGGAGCAGGGAGGTGATCGTTCCCCTGTACTCGGCTCTGGTGAGGCCGCACCTCGAGTGCTGGGTTCATTTTTGGGCCCCTCTCTACAAGAAGGACATGCAACGTGCTGGAATGTATCCAGAGAAGGGCTACAAGGCTGGTGAGGGGTCTGGAGAACAAGTCTTACGAGGAGCGGCTGAGGGAGCTGGGGTTATTTAGCTTGGAGAAGAGAAGGCTCAGGGGAGACCTCACTGTACTTTAAAATTACCTTAAAGGAGATTGTAGCGAGGTAGGGATCTGTCTCTTCTCCCAAGCACCAAGTGATAAGACAAGGGGAAATGGCCTCAGGTTTCACCAGGAAAGGTTGAGGTCAGATATCAGGAGAAATTTCCTTACGAAAGGGCTGTGCCGCCTTGGAGTAGGCTGCCCAGGGAAGTGGTTGAGTCGCTATCCCTGGAGGTCTTCAAGAAATGCGTAGTTGTAGAACTTAGAAACCTGGTTTAGTGGTGTACTTTAGTACTAGGTTAAAGGTTGGACCAGGTGATCTTAGAGGTCTTTTCCAAGCTGAATGATTCTGTGATTCTGTGACTGTAACACCTGAGAGCCCGCCCAGAGGCTGGGACCAGAAAAGTGTGTCTGGTGGTGGCAGCACACCATCAGTCTGACCAGCAAATTATCACAAAAGGCAGGAAGGAAAGGTAGCTTTGATAGAGCCTGCCAAGAGCCGGCTGGAACAAGCTGTGGTGTGTTTCAGAGGTTTGGGCTAACCCCATGCTAGAGCTTGAGATGCCAGAGGATGCCCACCTCTGGCGCACTTGGTCGCTCCGAGTGCCAGACAAGCAGCACTGAGTTTTCCAGGAACCTGGCAAATAACTGAGGAAAGTAAAAAGATAGCTTTAGGTCAGCTCTGCAAAGGAAAAAGAAGACAGAAGGCAGCTTTATTTTTGACAATAGGTGGTCCTGAGGAACTTGGTATTTTTAATCATTTTGTATCCACCCAGACAGAGGTAGTTATCTATTAAATTGTTGCAAAAAAGTGTTGCGCTGCCCTTGAAATGAGCAGTATGTTTTTAAACTGATAGCATAAAGAGAAGGTGAAGACCTATCATAGCCTGTGATTGATCTAAGGTTTCTGAGTCCATCTTTCAATTTCAGAGCTCATGAAACATCAGGCTGATCTGTAACAATAAAAAATCTTTAAATTTCCAAGGCAGTGAGAGTGGGAGATAAAAAAGGGCTGCTGTGAAGCTAATTAACCCTTGACAACAAAATAAAAATTTCTAGGCAGCTGCCTCGCTTGTATTGAACCTTAGGGCATATGCTAGTACTCCCATAATGTTGACTGTAATTACAGAGAATCTGAAATAGCTTCGGGAGCAAGTCTGGAGGCAGAAAAGAAAAAAAGCAAGTCACAAAACAAGAGACCATAAAAACAGATCATGGAGCTCCTTGAAGTCTGGAGAAACCACAGGGAATGGCAATAACCAGTGGCTGAGAAGAAATATCCAGATCTGCAATGGTTTTCCTGTCTCGCCACAACCTGCAGGCATCAGCAGTCACAACCACAGAAAGAGCCTTCAATGGGATCCCGCTTTGCTCTACCTTTTCCTTACTCCTTGACCTGTATGAGGAAAGAGGAGAAGTTTCTGGAGAACCTTTTTTTTTTTTTTTTTTTGGACCATAGCAGTTGCCTGGGCTGATAGTGCTCTGCCAGACATTGCTCTGGATGTGACAGCCATTGCCTAACGCTGTCACTGCCCCAAAGTCCATGGAAATGATGTCACCAGGGAATGGCATCAGGACCATTTGCTTTGAGGCCTTCCTTTTAAGATTGGTGGACGAAATGGTGAACAAGCTGACCCGAACTAAACAGGGTGTTAGGCATGTCCTAGCCAGCCTGCTGGGAGGAGGAACACAGGCTGTCAGTGGCGGTGCTGCTGGCACAGAGAGAGGTTTGGAAAAGCACTGTCAGGAAGACGATGTTTTATACCCACTGAGGGATTATTTGAGATAGGCATAACAGTAAGGTATAGATTATAAGCAGTGCGCTGATTATAGTAGTTGGAGGTAAAATGTGTGAAGTATTGAGTGCCTTTCAAGAGACAGCATTGCTGGGGGAGCTGGGGATCAAAACTGGTGAGAAGAGTTTGTGGTCTTCTTCCAGGACATGCAGCAACATTTATCCAACTGCTCATTATTAAATAAAGGGGTGAGAATCCCCTGGAATTCCACTCCTGCAGAAGTTACCTTCACTTTTAGATAATAAAAAAATTTTATTATCTTAGCTTGAATAAAAGAGGTCACTAATTAATGATGTTCTGTTCAGAGACTATAGCAGTAAGCCCAGAAACAAAGTTTTCCATGACCCCTCCCAAGAAAGCGTCTGTGCCAGACTCCTACAACATTATAGTCAAAAAAGTCACTCAAGCACCTGTGCACCCAGGAACAAGGAAGAGCTGGTTATCAATCTCCTCAGGAAAATGCATGCTGATTTCAAATGAAATGTTACAAGATGATGGCCAGAAGCACAGGCCAACAACAACAGAAATAAGGAGTTCTCTAGGCGATAGCACATATAAATTGGCTTGCGAATGAAATACATTATCTTCTTGTCTCCAACTATTATTCTCACTTTCCTGAGACACCTGTTATTATCGTTTATGGTGACTGTACAAATCAAATATATTTTACTGGTAAGCAAGGTTATATGTGATAGTGTGCAGTGAGATAAAGCTTTAGCAATATTGCTTCAGGTTCCTGTTTTCTCCTGTCCAGTGGCTTAGGGGGCAATGAGTAATTTTCTGCTGACTGAAGAACACCAGAGAAAGCTCTAAAAAATATCAGGGATTGTGATCTGTGAATATATGGTTGGCATGCAAAAATGCTCCTCATGATTTAGAGCTCCCATCATATGAAGGACAGTCCCGGGCAGGCAATAACCTCACCAAGGACCAGAACCGGAGCTCTCGTTGCTGCACCCCTGTGTGTATTTTAGGCTATCATCAGAGAGAAATTAAACAGAAACAAACCAGGATGCTTGTGTAACACCTCTCCCAGGCTGTTTTCTTCACAGCTAGGCTGACCAAAGTCTCTTCTGCCTGCCCTTCCTTCTCAGGCCATTGTGTCTGTATTCATGGCTGTGCAATGAATGGTTCAGTACCACAAGAAGGTGTGGGGAGCATTCCTTCCCAGGGTTTGCAATGGCTTGGTGGTGGGATGCCTGTCTAAGGATGCTGAAGAAATTGGTTCCAGAACCCTCAGCTCCTGGAGCACCTCCTCAGCCTCACAACCAATGCCTGTCCTCAAAGCCCAGGGCCACAGATACCTACCTGTTTTAGGGGAGCAGTTAAGCTGGACACCTACATTGAGTGAGTAGGAAACTATTAGCAGCCTGAACTCAGGTTCTGCTTCACAGAAATGTCCTCTGTGGCTTAGGGTAGGAGTTACTCTTGGTGTTTGGATTTACTGAAGCATTTCTCTGAAGGAAGAAAAGATGAGCTCTGTCATACGTGCAGCATGACTGATGGCCAAAAGAAGAGTGTAGAAAGTGTGAACATACACATGTGCAGTGGGGTACAGCCATTAGCTATTTCTGTGTGTTTTTTTTTTTACAGAAATACCTGGAAAAGAAGCAATTTCTAGTAAAAGGCAGGAACAGAGCTGAAACTGTTTAGAAAAAAGAACAAAACCCTGTTTGTTGCTGTTCTTTCTAAGAAAAGTCTGTTGTTTAAGGACAGCGACTCTAAACATATGACAGAGAAAATAGCATTCAGAAAGCAGTTGTGTGCTTAAAATAACACTGCTTAAAAATGTAATGATTACATATACTGTTTTGGTTTGGATTGCTTGACAGAGGCATAAAGTTATGTTTTCTGGGTCCTTAAATTGCTTTTATCAATATTTTATTTGCATGTACAATGAGGCACCCAAATATATTCTAAGAATATGCTCATTTGAATTTGGGCTCAGATCTTAAATGCAAGACAGATTTGGAGTAGCATGCATTGACTTCCTAGGACATGTAGAATGCTGGATTAATCATGAAGTGAGAAGTGCCTGTATTGAGGGACTTTGATCTTTTTATCTTTTCCATGGTTGTTGCAACATTTTGACATGAGTGGGTCCAAGAATGCAAAAAGAAAGTGGGACATGAAATTAACCTCATCCAGCCTCTTTATCAGTTCAGCACACGTCTCCCAGCAGGCCAGCATGTGCCTGGTAAGACAATGAAAGGCCAAGAGACTGACCAGGAGACTACAAACCCATTAATTTCCTATCACTTGTGGGAAAACGCTGGAAGCTCTTGCAGGATTTCTTAAGCAAAAGACTTGGCGGAGTCAATTGATTAGGGAGATTTCAGAGAAAGCCTGCGCTTGCTGAGCTGCCAAGGTAGAAGGGGTTATTATGTCCAGGAAATTTAAGTGTCTTGTTGGCACCATGTAAAACAAAATGGGCAGTGCCCTGTGAGAAAAGCTGGAAGAGTAAATAATGTTTTCCATCTTTAGGAGACTGCAACTATTTGATCTTTCACCAGGATTAGGGGAATTGTCTCTTTTCCCTATGTTAAATCTCCACAGTGCCCACTACATACAAGGGACTGAAAAATGCAACTATTGTAATAAATATTAATTAAAAATATTAAAGCAAAGCACATCTTCCAAGAGCAAATCCTTTACAAAAATGGAACTGCCTCTGAAGAAGAGAGAGGCTCAGTCAGCAAGCACACAACTCAGTGTTTATCCATTTCGTTTGTCCCTGATCCCTGCAGCAGCTGAGAGCCCGGAATCAGGAGAGAGCCAATGTTCTCTGCAGCCCTCCAAATTAAAAGCCATCCTCAAACACTCCAGGATTTCATAAGGAATGATGATGCATCGCTGAATACGGTGGATTTGTGTCCAAGTCTGTTAAAAATTGAGTGGGGAGAAGGTGTTACAGCAAGAGTTTCTACACAATCAGCAATCAGATGAAAGAAAAATCTGTTATAGATGGCCTCTATTCTACTGCTAATGAGCTGAAGAGACCCAGGTGCCTGGAGAGAAAGAGCTGCTCCACAGCATCTTCCCAGCCTAGGAGCTTTTCAGTGAACGTGTCGGGACGCAGGGACTAACTAAATCCTAGCTCCTGGGCTTCACGGGGCTCTCAGACAGCCAAGGAAAGAAAGTTTGTGTGATAGGGCTGAGGTATTCCCTTCTAGAGGAGGAAAGTCAGGTGCTCTTGAATTTTTTTGACCACTGTAAGCTATATTTATCCTCGAGCTGACGACAGCTCTGACAGGGCTGTGCTTCGGTGGTAGTCCTGCATCCTCTCTGCATCCGAACCCATGTGGCACAGGGCCAGGAAAGGGCTGGCAGCCTTGCCAAATTCTCCTGGGAGAATGGGCCAGCACCAGCGACGAGCAGAGCCCGAGCCAGCAGGGATGTCCCGTGGGTACTGCTGTGAAAGAGACCGCTGGCTGAGGGGAGCCATCGGCTGGGTTCAGAGATGTTGTTTGATTTTTCCCACTGCAACTTAAAAGGGAAACCAAGTGAAGGCTTTTTTTTATTTTTTATTTTTTTATTCGGTTTTAAGAAGTGCCTACATAAAAAGACAGGTTCCAGGGGAAAAAGCAAGAGGTTTCTGACATGCTTGTTCTCTGTCATAAAGCTATGAGAGTAGTATCATGTGGTTGTTTGCTTCTTTGGGATTCTTTCTACCTTTGTTTTGTGCAGTCAAACAGATACGACTGGGCTACAGAAGAAGGATGTTTTGTGTCTCCCCATGTCAGAGAAAAATGAAAGCTGTAAGAGCTGGTGCTGTTGTACGTGAGATGAAGGAGAGGAGAGGAGAATCTTCATGTCAAAGGTGGCCTGAGAGAGGGGAGGTGAAGTTCCCTAGGGACTTCTGGACACAGGCAGGGGGACAGGGCCCACAGCCTCAAGGAAGGTCAGCCATGCAAGGTCCCTGGGGCATATTCTGCTGCCTGTGTGCCAGGGCAGGCCAGCAGAGAAGCAAACCCTGAAATCCCCTGCCCCAGGAAGCTGGACTGGCTCAGCCCATCTACCTACAGGCACGAGCTGCCCTGTGCCCATCAAGACCAAGGGTACCCCAAATACTGCCTGTGCATTGGCATCTCTGAGTGCAACTCACTTAGGTTTCCTTGAGAAATAGAAGCATCACGAGCACGTACTGATTTATCGGAACAGAGGTTGTGCATGTACTAAAAAAGGCTGACTTACATCACGGTTTACTTTCAGGGCTGGGGGGAGGCGGGCCTGGCAGGGATAAAATCTCTACAAAACTTCTTTCGGAAGCAGCCCCTCCTCTCCGTGCCGCCTGCCGTCTTGGCACTGTCCAGATCACGACTCTTGGCGGTATCCCAGGTTTCTCCTAGCTGCACTTATTGAATCTCCTCCCCTCATTTCCCTCAGCGTGCTTGGAAGACAAAGCCACACAACAGGGTTTGGTGAAAGACTTTCATTTTCCACCCTGAGTGCTAGTTCCCAGGGGAAGCCAAATAAATAAATAAATAAAGCCCTTTAATTACAATTAGTTGCTGCCTTTCAGTTTTGATGACCTGGTGCCACTTTCTCCACAGCACACGGTGGTTGGCTGTAACCCATTCTGGCCAGGTCTCCTGGCACGTACATTCCTCAGTGCAGTGTTTCTTTGGAAGATATTTTTTTTCCTCTTTGCCATTTGTCAGGAGCTGTGGACGTGCTTCCAAGCCTTCTGTTGGCTGAGTGGTGAGAGTGTTTAATGTGACATATGTTTATGTGATTATACTAAATTAATGTATATTTAAAAAAACAACAGTGTAATAAGATTAATAAATTTTAAGATGGAATATCTCGTCTCTGTTGTAAGGAGAATGCATTCCTTGGGAATCTGTAGCAGTCTACCCTGCTCAATGAAGTACCTTGAAGGTAAGTAAATGAAATGATTTCTGCATCTTGGACAAGGGAATCTATTTCGAGACCGGATGGTATTACATCCTCTCTGCACATCATTGCTTCTTGGTTCCTGAAGAGAAACTCATCAATCTGTGGTGACAATTATATGGGAAACCTCAATGAAAGCAGATTTAAAAAAAAAAAAAAAAGGAAAGGAGAGGTATATGGATTAGTGATTTGAGAGGCAGCAAAGCATGGGGGAAGCAGCTAAGATGGATCCTAGAAGAGTGTGAATTATTTATAGATTAGTTAACTGGATCACAGAGGACGAATCCAGGATGGTATTGCTTAGCAAAGGCTACCTGAATATATCCCACCGGCGTATGTTTGACTCTGGCCAAGGGAAAGCTGTGAAGAGAAGAGTTGCCATGCAGATGGCTCAGTGCAGAGCCTTTGTGGAGAGCACAGACAGAGAAACAAGCCATGCTACGAGACAAAGACAGCTTGTCAAAGCAGATTGCGTTCCCACCTTCATAAGGCCATCATTTCCAGTTGTTCCTGTCAAAATAAATAAATAAATAAACAAATGAAAATCAATAAATCCCAGATCCATGTAATCTATTCATAAAATGCAATGGGACTTTGTAAGTAATGCCTTCTCCTACACTGGCAATTTGCTATCAGCTTGGTCAAGGACAGTCAAATTACTTAATTACACATAACAGTTATTCTGTAAAGACTTGGGAAAACACGGATAAACGTTAACTAATCCCTCTTTATTTATTCCCTGCAAACAAAAGCCTCAGGGCTTCTAAAAAAAAAAAAAAAAAAAGAAGAAGCTGTGCAATTAACATAATTAGAGATGGATGTCACTCACATCTTCACCACAGCCCACAGACATCCTGGGTGTTTCTGTAATTAAGTCACGACCAGACACAACTTTTCCGAGGGTGGTGTGGCCCAAGGCTGGTGTGGTTGCCTCCTCTTGCAATGTTGCCTTCCTGCCACAGGATGGCATCTGCTGCAGGCTCCTGAAGGGCCATCGTGATGGCAGGGGGCTGGAGGGGCTCCTTGTGGCTCTGCTTGGGCCCTGTTCCAGGAGCTCTGCACCTCTGTGGGAGACACCTCCCCACCTTTGCACCTCTGGGGGAGCCTTATGTGCAGCACAGGCATGTTTTAATGGGAATGCTGGGGATACCTTGAAAACGGCCTCAGAGTCCCCATACCCACAACAAGACGCTGAACAGCCACTGCTTCCTACCTCCACTGCCACAAGAGCTTCTCTTTACCTGAAAATAAGATATGATTGCAATCAGGAGGGACAGAGCTCCAGATGACTTGGCACTTTTCTTTCCTTGGTGATTACTTTGCTCTGGGTGATGCCTTTACTTTGAAAGAAAGTCGTCACAACAGCAATTTGTGGGAGATAGGATCCGTGCTCTTCACATCAAAACAAGAGGAGCTTTCACCGAACTACTACTGATGAGCATTAAAAGACTGTATCACTGTAGCACAACACAAACCTGGCCTGCATTTCATCCCGCAGCCTTCCCTGGTCTGCACGTGGAGCTCAGCAGCCTCCCCTGTCCACATGGGACGTGGACGGTGATCCCTGAAGCTACAACAGGTGACGGATGCTCCACATCAAACTTTCTCCTCAGAAGAACGTCTTACGGGCTGTGGGTGGAGAACTTTGCTGCTGTTCGCCATCTGAATGCTGAAAGGGTCTTCAGGTTGAAGGGAGGCTTGTGAAATGTCCAAGAAAGCTTTATCTGTGCAGCAGGTGATGCAGGGCTCCCAGCTCTCAGCCCTCTTTCTACTAAGTGTGGAGGGGCGATGAGGAGCACAGGTAACTCCTCCTTCAAGGACACACTCTTTTCCCCTTTTTAAGGACTGCAGAAAGTAGAAAAGCCACCGAACAATTGGACACAGTGAGAGTTCTGGGTGCTAATGTTAGAAAAGCGTTAAGATAATCATGGAAAAAAAAAATAAAAAACAAACAAACAAACAAAACAACTCAAAAAAAAACAAAACAACAAAAAAAACCCAACAAGGAAACTCAAGAGAAAGAAAAAAAAAAGAAGAAGAAAAAAAGAGAAAAAAAAAAGAAGAATAAAAAAAGAAAAAAAAAAGAATCAAAAGAGAGACTATGATAAATTCTGACTAAAAGATAAAAAAAAAAATCCCTCCCCAACACACATGCACACAAAAGATGAAGAAAAAGGCAGCCTGATTCTATTAACCAAGTATTAGCACCCCTGGCTAAAGAAACCCTGCAAAAAGGAAGGATTAACATTTTCAATAAAGGGGACCAGATATTGCAGTGCTAATCACCAGTGCTCTCCACTGACAGGAGAATGGAAAATAATGTTCTTAATAGTGTGAAACAGAGCAGGAGGTTCACAAGCAAAGAATCGGGGGTTGCTGCGGGCAAGTGACAAATAACCTGGTTAGAAAAAGGCATCACAGATTAGGGGAAGTCTCTGCAAGAAATAGCAGCGATGCAAATTGTCCCAGCATCCGCGCATCTGGTTGAACTGCAGCTCTACCAGAGGGCGTCGTGACAGGGGCTTTAGCACTAAATATTGAGGCCACATTTTGCATCACGATTTTCTATTCATCATTTAGCGAAAAATAGACCCCCGAATGTCTTATGCGTTGCATAATCTCAAGGAGCCTGAGAAAAAACACGTTCATTTTCTGAGCAGCTCCGTAGCATAATGCCTGGTCTCGGTGTGCTGCCTGTCAGTACAGTAGGAGTCTGCCTGTTAGGTTAAGGTGCAGAGGGGAAGGTGGGAAATCACGTCGTGTGATTTAGTGTGCCTGTGAACGAGTCACGGCCTCTTTGCAACTGGGTCTGACTGAATTATTCATCTTCGGCCTCTAGAAGCCAAGCAGGACTGGGGCATGGGCCTGTCCCTGCACAGCAGCTTGCCAGGAAGCCTCCCTGCATGGATATTTTTTGGATAATGAGCTATGGGGCTGTGTTTGCCTGTGCTATGTGGTGGGACAGGGCTGTAGCTTTGGATATCCGGAGCTGTAAGTGCGCACACACATTGACCGTGTTGCTCAGATGCCATGGATGTGGCTATATGTGTTAGGGTCATTGTCACAGCCAGTGTGATCAGACCTGCTACCCCCTTCCAAAAGACCCTTTTTTTTTTTTTTTTTTTCAGCTGCCACGGAACCGGAGCTCTCAGTTAATTTTTAATCTGTCTCAATACAGGATAAGATACTGGGGGCAGGGATTTCCTCCCCTGTTTTTATGCAACACCCCAGCACGACAGAGTAGGGTTCTCTCCCACTGTATGAAGATAACCAAGAATCCTCTTACTCCTTGCCCCAAAGCACCCTCAGAGGGAATTAGCATTCACACAGTAAGCAGGCACCATTTCACCCATTCCTAAAAGAAAGTTTTTTTTTTTTTTTTTTTTTTTTTTCAAGAAGAGTGCATATACTGTATTATCTCCCCATGCACCTACAGGCTTGAGGAGAAAAGCTATCCCTTTCCGAGACTTCCAAGGCACTTGAGCAGTCAGGATTTAATTACCGCCAGCATATTAGGATGTTCTCCGAGCTTCTTGGGAGAAGAACGGAGCAGTAGCGGGACCAGGAGCGCAGGCAACCCACACGTTTACTCAGAGGGCTCCTCTCCGAGTTTGCTGAATCATGAACAACTCTGACGCAGGGAATTCTCTCACTTGTGCACATCTCACACTGTGCCGTGGTAGGGTACAGCTCCGGCTTACGCTGCGTTTTCATTTGGCTCGGGGTGAAAGGTGCTCATGTTTAAATATCTTTTCCCTGTTAACTCATTTGCACAGAGTCCACTGCATCCACGGTGTCTCAGCCCTGGATCCGGGGAAAGATGCTCGTCTGAGGTTTCTCCGAAGCTTCCTCAGAGGCCCTTCAGTTCACGAGAACACTGTTACCAAGAGATTAAATGAATTAAAAATTGATGGCTGTTCTGTACTGGATGTCTTGCAGTCAAGGATATTTAAACAGATAGCAGGGAGAGTGGGGGGAAGATTGCTTGCCAGGGTATTTTTTCCTGTTTTTAAATAATAGTTTTATGGGGGCAGGGAGAGGGAAAGGCAAGGGTGGAGCCAGAGTAGTGTCTGCTGGTCCTGGGTAAGGAAATTTGTCTTCTAGATGCAGTGTCAGGAAAAAATGAGAGAGCCACTTTGCCTAAATGGCAGAGTAGCTACCCAGGGAAAAATCAGTGGATTTTGCAGATTGTTTGAACCCAAATGGCCATTTGCTGGGCTTATTGCAGGTCCACATCTGCCTTGGGTTTATGAGGCTGCTGAGGTTCACACGATGCTGGGTTCTCAGTTCTTTAAACCAAGGCTGAAGTTTTCAATGATAGCAGTGACTGCGGTTCCTTTGTCTTTTGGTCCCCAGCTGGAGAGCACTTTAAAGGAGCTGGGTTTTACAGCACCTGCTCTGAACTTACTGGGTATCGTGAGGTGAGTGCTCCAAGGCACCTCTCTTTTAAAACTGATACCTGAACTCCATCTGCACCCAGGCAATGTTCTCACCTGAGGGCGATTTGATCTGCCTGGCTTCGTTCTGTTAGCAAACAGGTGTGTAAAGTGGTTTCTGTGCACAGCCTTTGTACCTTCGTCCAGCATGAAATGTCACTACTGTCTGGCATCGCTCCAGTCTGGAGTGGTGGTGCCTGTCCCCATCCCCTGCCCTTACCTGCAAAAACATCAGGGCTCTGAGTGTCGCTGTCAGTGGTTTCGGAGGAACAGAGAGGAGTTTTACTGTCTGCAGTGAATTCCCCTGCTTCAGATTGCATCGGTTATGAATATGAAATTGGAGTTCAGGTTCAGAGAAACAGATCCACTGAGCAAACAGGTTCTTGGTACACATCCCTGTGTGTGTGTGGAGGAGGACAGAGCACTGAAGGAAGAGCAGACTCAGCTTCCTGTGTTTTGAAGCAAAGTTCAAGCAAACACCAAAACTTGTGACATCTCGTCTTGGCTGAGGGATGAATAAATGCCTCAGTAGTTCCCCAGGACAAAACAGATCATATCCTTCCCCATATAGTTGGCTATATTGGCTAACTAATTAAAATCCATGGTCTCAGTGACCACCCAAGCTGTATCTTCATTGCTCCTTTAGAAACTACTAATTTCCTCAGAATTAAAATAAAACAAAATAAAAAATTCATTCTGAAGTGGCTATTATACCGTCTTGTAAGCTTATATTACATATGCACCGCCTTAGTTATATTAAAAAGACCGTCATTCACGTACTGAAATGTAAGTGACCCGGTTACAGAACAACAGTCGTGAATTTATTTTTCATTCTCGTTTTCCTCCCTGAAACGAGCCTGTTTTCTTTGGAGAAGAATGGGGAAGGAAAGTCTCAAATAAATGGATGTAATTGCCTTCATTAAAAGCTGGCTGAGCGGGGTTTATCCTGTGGGGTCTCCTCTCTCTCTCTCTCCGAGGTAACTTCTCATGTATTTTTAATGGGAAACTTATTACCAATCAAACCTGTATTCTTGCCCTGGTACATGAAGGTGGATGTTCGGCACTTTTTCATCATGCTGGGTCTCCCGGGAAGAGCAACTCATTACAGCGTCAACTGTCCCTGCCCTTTGCAAAAAGCCCCACCAAGGTCATATCAAGAGGTGATGGATAAAGCCGAGCTTTAACCCTTGACCTTGGCTTTCCTGGTGCGGAGTGTTAATAAATCTGCATTTAGGGTGGAGGTGCTCTCCCAGCTGCTCTTTGTTTGGGAAAGGGGGTGAAATGCTGACGCACAACAGGTTGCATTTCCTAGGGCGCTGCCTTCCCCTTCCCCCCGCGGAGCCCCGCATCCATTGCGGGAGGATGCCTGCGAATATGGCTCAGGCATCTGGCAGTGCTCAATCCACACCGGGAACCATCTGAGGCATTTTGCACACACAGACCCTCCTGGTTTTATAGGGGAACACTTCCTTGGTACCATGAAAACCAACAGAGCTTACTACTGGAGCCTGTGGGTGAGGCCCAAACTACATCTACCCATGTTGTTGTCTTCAGAGTCGTGTTTGAGGTGACCTTCCAGAGGCTAAGACTTTTAAAATGCTTCTGCTCACTGCCACACCCAAAGGGGAACCAGCACTGTTGAGTATGAGCAGCAAACAAGTCCTTTGAGAGGCTTCAGAAACCATAGGGGTGTACTCCCCGTGCCCAGCAGCCTCTTCCCAAGTGGCCAGAAAGCTCGTCCCAAAGTTGTTCGATGTCATTGCTGTGCGTCTGGGAAAGAGCAATACCAGCAAAGGGGACAAAGGGGCTCGTTTTTTCATTTTTTTTTCCTCCTGCTATTCTCAGCCCATTTTCCTGTGCTATCCGTAGAGAGCAGCCATGGGCTCACTCCATCTTCTGCATCGTTTTTCCTAGGCAGCGTGACGCTGCTGGCTCCCAGGTCGCCCCGTGGTGAAAAGGGCCATTTGGGGCACACCTCAGCCTAGATTAGAGAACGAGCGAACTAATGTCCTGGGCTGGTGCAGCGTGTTCCCGTGCACTCTGTTTCTTTTCTGATGAAAAGTATTGCCCTAAATCTTCCGGTGCGTGAAGGCTGCCCGTGGTAAGCGAGGTGGAAAAATTAGCTCCAGCACAGAGCTACTCGCAATGGCTCTGGGCATTTCAGTGCTGTCATCTTCCAGGGAAGTTAAATTGCTTTGTTCCCTGTATCCAATTAGCCCTATAATCAACTTAGCAGAATGTGGAGCAGGAGTGTGCTGAGATCGGGTATAGTCATTTTGTCAGAGGATATGTTCAGATTGATCTCAAATTGGGGCGAGGACCCATGAGGAGATCTCAGAGCAGAGGGCAGAGACTGTACCAAGCCAATCAGACCTGGAGCCTGCACAGCACCGGGGGCTTTCTGTGCACTGCAGGAGGAAAACATCGGTACCAGGAGAAACATCAGAAACGCCAGAACTACCAAACCCAGAAAATGAATGTTGCAAACATTTGTTTTTAACAAATTTTATGTAAACGCTCAGGTTTGCTCTCAAAAAAAGCAGCCAGCAGTATCACTGAGAGGTGAGAGGTGCCAGGGTTAGCAGGTGAGGGCAATTGGCTCTTGGGCTTTCCGTGCAGCAAGGCTTTGCCCTGTGACTCTGCAATTTGTTTCAACTTTTTGCCAGGAACATGTTTAAGCTCCTTCTTCCCTGGTTTCTGATCCTAGATAGGATAAGTAGCTGGAACAAAGCCCTTACACCTTTAGAGGAAGATTTATAACCTCACAGTTTGTGCAGATATATTAGAGGGAGAGTTCACAGCCCTGCGGCGAATCGGCCAGCACTCTGGAAAAATGTGACCTTTTTTCTCAGCTCCTTTGCAGTGGGCAGCAGTCCAGCATTTGCTTTGCATGATTAGCCAAGGTGACAACCGATGCCGGAGCAATTCAAGGTTTGATGCCAATGGCACAACCAATTCACGTCCCGGGCAGGCTCTCCGAGGCATCCCTGCTCCCTCTTGGGGTAGATATTTCTGACAAACACCCACTCCTTCAGATCTGCCCCATATTTCCTCTTCTCATTTAGGATCGTGTTGTGGGAACTCAAATTTTGGTGCACTGGGTCCCATGGCAGTGCCGGCCTACTGCTGTGTAACGCGTCAGGCTGCCTCCAGATCAGAGGAGCCACAACTTGGCTCATCCCCGGTCTCTCTCCTGCTAAGATGGGACATGGAAATGAAAAGCCTGTGGTTCTGCAACTGCACGTAGTACAAACAGTATCAGCTTAAAAGCACGAGGCAGGAGTCAGTTCAGAGTGTTTCGTGTTCAAAGCATGAGGCTCGATGGATTTCTCTACGTTCAGGAACTCCCTGCTCTGCCCAGCTTCGTCCTGTGTGGGACAGGTTTCCTGCTGACTGCAGGTTGTGTGAGCCCAACAAAAGGGGTGGGGAGGAGATCTTTTGAGTGCCCAAACATGTATCTTTGCCCTCACCCCACATCACTGCCCTTTACGGTTCAAATGTCCTCAGCATGTCCACAGGGGGAGGGTAAACAAGCGCGTTTCTCTCCCCTTGCTGTGCTGAAGCCAAACAAACTCTGCACCTTTTGCAGAGAGGGTTTAATATTTTCCTCCTTGTAGTCTCCAAAGCTGTACGGAAGAAAAGGATGGTGATAAGCCCGAGCAGGAGCCCTCTCTGTCTCCCAGGTCAGGGAAAGGTCAGTGTGCATTAAGGGAATATTGCTGGTGCTTCTGTTGCTACAGCAAGGCCCAAGCAGTTCAAAGCCAGGCTGCATCATCTGTGGCTGAAAATCATCTGCAGTGCCGCTTCCTGAGCAGCAGATTGGCTTCCCATTACACGGGATAATGAGAAAGTGTCACAAGTGGTCTCAGTAATAGTGTTGTAGCAACCCCCCCCCCCCCCCCAATCCCCTTTCTCAGCTCACTTGCAGAGATTTTGATTAAATTAAAAAAAAAAAAAAAGAAAAAAAAAAGAGATAAAAATATATATTATCTCAACTCTTTCTTTTCTATCCTCAGCCTCAAAGTACTGAATCTGGAAATCAAAGCAATGGGATCAAGAGAACTGGAGGCGAGAGGTGCGTGTGCCTATAACACTACCTGACTGCAATGCCACTGAAGCCCTAAGCACAGCAGAGCGACTGGCTCCCAAAGGCAGTGAGTTGTGTCCCTGGCATCCTCAAGTCAAACAGCAGCATTTTAGGATTTTCCAGACAAAGGCATCAGATTTTCAGACATGCCTTTTTTGCTCCTCCCTCTCCCCCCACACCTCTCTGGCCAGTCTTCCACCTGGCTGCCAACAGCAGAGCAAAGCGGCCTCGAATCCCCCCAACCTCACGCCAGTTTGCAGCAAGGACTCGGGACATGGGTCAGGACACAAATGAAAAGATGCTGGTCGCAAATCAGAGTTCACTGCAGAGCCTCCTTGTCAAGATACAATGAAGGAAGGTATCTGACCTCCTGAATGCAACACCACGGGGGCTCCTACTGGGCTGCTGGGCCTGCAACAGTGCTGAGCTGTTGTTTTATTACAAACTCTTTTTTTTTTTTTTTTCCATGCAGTCTGTCTCTTTTGTGTTTGGAGAGCTGAGGGGGCAATACAATGCCCTCTGCCCCTTTCCTCGCTCTGTTTCCAGTGCAGCTCCGGGGATGGAAACCAGCAGCCTTTGTTATATACTACCACGATGCTGACAGGTCAGAAAGCATCAGGATCATAAACTGCTTCATTCCAGGCTAAGGCCAAGGTTTGCAAGGATCGATTTTCCTGCCTTGCATGCTTCCTGAAGCCCTCACTAATTGCACTCCTTTTCTTATGAACTGTTGCATTAACTCTGGCTTTCTAAAGACCCCCACCAGAAACATCGCAGACATAAAACCAGAGGAGCACACCACAGCCTTGCGACACAAGTGTTCTTTGTCTCACTTGTTTGCTACCCACTGCTGTGTACTGTACATTTTGTAACAGAGGTTATTAGAGGGAGAAGCTCTTCCTCTGGGTCAAGCCAAAACCTCAGGAGAGGAGATGAAGGGTGGGCAAGTCCTTTTTCCCTGATAAGAGGTGGCACGGCACAGCCTTCCCAAATGAACGGTGGGGCGGGCAGCAGGCTAAAGGGGCAGCAAGCAAAGCAGGGAGCAGACTGAGAAGCACTTAAGGGAAGAAGAAGGCCTGTCTGTGACAGGGGAACTGCCTTATGGCAGTGTTGGTTTGGCTCAGGAAACCACTGAAAGTTGAACAAAGATTAGAGGAATGGGCCTACCTACTCGAGATCCAATGGATAGAGGGAACACGGTTTACCAGCCTCTCTACTTAATCTGTTTCAACCTGAATTTTCCCTGTTGAAATAACTCGCCTACCTTTGAATTACTATTTGTGTATTTTAGTAACACCTGATTTGAGAGACTCAAGTACTCTGGTGTCTTGTGTTTGATGGATTCAGATGGAATAGAGATGGGATAAGAAGGTCTGCCTCCAGGCTGTGCTCTGTTTTGGGCACACACAACCTGCAAAGTGGGGTCTGTTCCCTAGGAAGGTGTTTGCTGCCATCTGCATCACTTGAATGAAGAGAATACCCACAGGCACTGTGCTCTACTTAGGCTTACGGGGCTCCAGGGCTGCCTCTAGGCGTAGGTCCCAAGGCCCTGAATATCTGGACCACCACTGCATCGCCATCTCAGTGTCTCACCTGAACATCTTTTATGTGCTGTCGTAGTTTGGTGTCTTACTGGTTCCAGCCCAGATGTTACCCCAGCAAGCAGCCAGAAATTTACCGGCCAAGACTGAAGGAAGCTCTGTGCCCATGGGTCAATTTTACTTCAACCATGAAACGAGTCACAGTTTCTGAGCCCAGAAAGCTAAACTAGAGCATCCTTTATGTTTAATCCTCACTAGAAGCCACGGTACATCCAGTGTATCCTTTGGTAAATTACAGGCTTCAGATGGAAGAATAAAAGTGGAAAAGACCAAGAGCGTGCATTTTTATCACAGTGTCACCTATTCTTTTCAGCATGTGCCTGATGGGATTTTGACACCCAATCTCATATTTCTTCTAAGAAAAGTAGCTTTTACCCTAAGGCACAGTTTGGGTCAGGCTGTGTTCTCTAGAGGAAGTGATTACTGTTGTAAAGTTGGACCGTCATTAAGGGAGGAAGTGTGAAATCTTTCTTGGTCATTGGTAGAAAGTTTGCCTTAATTGGCAGTGGGCACCATCTCAGAAACAGGCCAGTCTAACAGCATAAGGCCAGTTAGAGTCACCTCTCCTTTCTGCAAATAGGTACGACATTATGAGAACTATTTAAAGAGAGAGGAGACAGAGAGAGAAGGGACAGGGAAGAAACAAGTCAAATATTCAAAGAGAGACCAGAATGAAGTCAGTGATGTTTGTGACTCTTCTGGTCATCTGAGATTAGAGTGACTGAGGATTTAGAGCACATTAATGCATAGGAATTCTATACACTGGTACACATTCTCCACCTAATCCTAATTAAGGAGGGATGCTGTTCCATATCTATTAGACTGCAAAAAGATACAGCCGGACTGTGAGCTCTGTGCTAGACTTCTCCTGGGATTTTTTAAGGCTTGGTTAACCAGGAGTCCTGTGAAATTGGGACCTAGCACTTGGGAGGCGGCCCCTCAGCTACTCTGCTCAGCCCCCAGACTAGAAGTGGCATTGCAACCCGTAATAAAGCCCTGGGACTAACAGTCGGGACAAATCATGGAGAGGAACATCACTGTGGTTTAAGCTGTCAAAACAGTAAATGGGAACAAGAAGAAGTGATGGCTGAAGGGAGGAAAGCTAATAGCTTTCAGGGCACAACAACACTTATGGGTTAATGCATCTCTGTGGTCTTGGCGGCATTTAAAGCTTCCCTGCCTTTGCCATCACATAAGAATGGGGAGGCATAACAGCTCAGAAACAGAAAACATTTCAGCCTGAGTTTTGCTTGCTCTGTGTCATTGCCATTAAATAGAAACTGTCCTTAGCAGGCACCTTCAAGAGAAAACTACTGAGTGGGAGAGAGGGAGCTGAGACCTCGGTGGACTGCCGTCTGCTGCTTCCTCTCTTTCAACAGTGCAGATGTTACTTTCCAGCCGCGTTTGAGAGAGAAGCCCTACTGTTTGAGGATGTTGAGAAGATTAAGGGATTAAACAGAAAGGGCTCCACTGCAAGAATTTCTCTTCCAGCTGGTGCTCAGTTGGGGTAGGAAGTTTTCTGAGATAGATGCAGATATGTTGTGCATACAGATATATTTGGCTCCTCTGATTAATTTAATGTTAATACAGTGTCATATTTTTCCTTTGGAGAAAATTAGAGTAAGATAATGCCACATGCTGTCAGTCTTAAAAGGAAAATCAGTAGGGACAGATGAAATCCTAAAATTATTTTTTTCAGGCTTCTAGTTCAAACTTGTGACACCGCACCCTCCCCTTTTTCCATGTAATTTTAACTTTTTTTTTCTTTTAATTTTATCAGAAATGGCACAATTACAAATCCATGGCTGGATAGAGTAGGTGGACTGTGAATTTTCTCTCCATTTTGTTGGGTTAAGCTCTGCCTTTCAAGTTATTTTACACAGAAAGACGTTCAGCTGCCTCTGATCTTCACGAGCTTTCTCTTGGTTTCTTTAGAATACAAAAAAAAAAAAAATGGCTCAAGCAGTCCAAAGCCCATTGAAGTCAATGGTCTGCAGAGATTAGAATGACTTTCTTGCCATGTGTTTTTGGGGCCGAGCATGGCCTTGAAGACTGGGTGTATTGGGGAGGAAGAACTGTACTTGGCCTTTCCTCTGTGTTCAGTGTTAAAGGATTGTTAATGCACTTTAAAGGTGTTTTGAACTTGAAAAACCCACCTAAAATAAAGAAACACATCTTATTTTTTAACATGTTGAACAGGCACCCTGTGGAGCTGAGAAGGGTAAAAGAACAGCCCAGGAGCTGGACTGACCGATCCCTGTTACATGGGCGGATTTGTTTCTCTTTGTACCTTGTTCTGCATTATCTCTACCATGTTCTTTCTTTGGGTTTCTCTTTACCCTCCCTTCCACTTTCTTTCTACAGGGAGACCTGGTAAGGACATCACGCTATTCCCTGGCCTGAGTTTAAACACGGTTAACACTGTGGACACACCATTAACCTAATCAACTTTCGCTCCCTCCTTCCTCCATCAGACTGACGTCCCCCCGTGATTGTTTTACCTCATAAATCTGATTTTCTGGGGTAGGAAACTTCAGAATGGCAAAGTTTGCCTGCAAATGAGACAAAATGAGTTCATATCCCTCTAAGTGCCTTGTAGAGGGACTGTAACGGAGGCTGCAGTCTCTGTTCAATTACTTATATTATTACAGGGGCTGTAGTCAAGAAAAAGAGGAAAATTTTCACATATCCTCTGTACAGGTCACTCATCTTTCATAGCCATTTACCCCTTATTTTATAATAGAAAAAAAAAATCACCAGAGCACTCATTCTTTTCTATTTTCCTGGTAGCCACAACAAATTCCTTGCACATCAAAGATAACGCATGGTCCTGTAACTTGAACTGGTCATGGCTTAAACCAAGAGAAAGATGGAAATTCACAGTTCTCCCCCTGCACACTTTTCAGGTCAGGTTTTTGCTTGTTTATTTGGTTTTGTTTTATGATAATTGCCAGCCCTACACCCTACAGTGCTGTTACCACTTCCTTTGTTGTCATCATCCTTGCTGTTGTGGCCAGCAGCAGCACAAGTTCCTCAGGGCCCCGTGGATGCGTTTGTCTCCAACCCCACCCACTTCAGCTGTCAAGGGGTAAATAAACGTGGTTCCTCATGTTAGTTTAGGTCACGGCTGTCTTAGACAACAGGCCTCAGACCTGGTGGTGGATCCACGTCCTCAGGGAAGGCCCCTACTGAAAAGGCACCACCCCACCACCAGGGAAGGACGGCGGGGCTGCTGATTTGCCTTGCCTCGTGACCTGTATTTTCAAGGGTGCTTTACCAGCATCCTCGTCTCTGACTGCCCCTATCCTGCTGCTGTGCCACGCTGTGCACACCCCGGGGGCTGCAGCAGCCCCCAGCCAGCTGGAGAGGCCCAGCTGGTGCTCGGCCTCCCCGCCGTGCTGGGTGTCTCCACCTGCCCCAGAGCACACGGCCTGTCACACCAGGACGATTGACACGAGCTATTGGTTGTGACGGACGCACACTTGACTAGTTTTGGTAGTGGTGTTTTCTTTTGGGCGGATTTTAACAGATCGCCTTTGTTTAGCGCTCACCGCACCCTCATCTGTCACACAGTTCTCTCGAAATAATGTGACTGTACAAAGTTCCCAAATATGTCTGCATTTGAAGCAAGTTCTCTGCTCTCCAGACCTTCACATGCTGCTGTTAAGAGCCCAAACACCTTTATGAAAATAAAATCTGGAAAAAGTTACTTCCTTGCTTGAGTGCAGGTGCACAATAGGATCTTCCTTATTGCTTTCAACTGCCCTTGGCATGTATGGGCATTGAAGCTCAGACAAGAGCTCTGACTGCTCCGTGGCCTTTAAAACAGCTCCTTTTGGGTAAATGAAGATCCTGGAAGGGATGTAACAACCATGAGTAGAAGGCATTATCTATGCAGCCCCCTTTGTAGGGGTCTCTGGAGAACCTTCCAGATTTTTCTCTTGCAATCACGATGGTAGGAGTATTACCCAAACAAACCTCAGAGCCATGGGGCATCAACAGACAGAGCAAAGGGGCTGGAGCCATGTAAAAGTGCAGTCTTGCATACACAGGGCTCAGTACTCAACAGTACACACATATTCAGGACTGAAATACAGATATAAGCCAGCAGTGCTGCTGGCAGCTGAAAGCAGCAGCAGATCAGAGAACTACCTGCCAGTGAGAACAATATATATTTTGTGGTGCCACAGTTCAGGAAAGAAACGACTAGCAACCTTCTTAGGAGCAGAAAAACAAGTTAACATATTGTTGCTGTACTCTGTGTATAGAGGCAATCACCAACTCGCAGGAGTTATATGGATAAATGGAATGGAAACCAACTAAAGGTAGCATAATACTTTTTCATGCGCAGACAGGTAATTATTATCCTCTCACTTTTTATAGAAATAATGCTTTTGAACATGTCAAAGAGCTGGAAATGAAATATGTTTTCAAGATTAAAGGGGACAGATTCCTGGGTGAGTGGAAAATGTTTGTGCAATTTTTCTCTTAAACTCTTTCCACTCCCCCCACCCCAAAAAGCCCCAGTTCACTTCATTTCAAGCCCAGAAATATTGCTTTGTCCTACTGCCTGCTCGGGGCCACAGAGAGCAACCTCCTGCTCCAAGCACGAATGTCACCAGCACTAGATTAGACCAGCTGTGGCTTTGTTTAGGTGAGTTAAGAGATGATTTGTGGCTTGGCTATTAACTACCAGATGTCTCTGTGCTGTGCTGGGGAGGGCATCCCACAGAGGTGGGCTCACTTCTTACAAACACAGAAAACAGTGTGTTTTGCTGGGGTTTGCTATGCCTGCTCCAGAAGTTTTATGGCTCAATATAATGTATTGCATGTGTACACATCAGCAAAGGACAGCCAATTAAGATATCTCATCACCGTATAAAGCTATTGGACACTAAGAATATTTGTATTTGTGGTCCCGCACAGCACCCGAGAGCGGTACTCCACAGAATTATCAAAGGAGCCGATTAGTGTAATGAATGTTGATCCCATCCAGAAGCTGTAATAAACCAGTTTGCTGAGCAACTATCACCTGATGACTGTGCGTCAAGGCGCGTTGTAATTCCTGGTAAAATTAGGGAAGGAGGCAAACTGTTGTTGCAAGAAAATAAACCAATGTGCTGAAATGCATGCTGCACGTGCACAGAACACCAAGCTTTGCTACAGTGTTCAGCAGGATCACGTAGCGATAAAGAGGGATCGCTGTCATTTCAGAATTGCTGCATGTGTCGTAGCACAGTCTTTAAAATGTCAGAGCCCCGTGGAAGTGATGGACTGGATCCTTAACTGATGCAAATCCCCAGAGCTGTCCTGGGTGCACCGTGTGGTACATTCAGGCATGAATTTTGACCACAAACAACATCATTTTTAGTGGAATTAGGCTTATTAAATAACAACTCTTTCTGGAAAACTTACAGATTTGCTTATCTTAACTTCCAAAAAGATGTCTTTGTCTAGAGAAAGGTTGGACTTTGCTAACTCCCTTTGCACAAAACAGCACAAGCCCCTACATGGCTGTGTGTGATTATTACATTAACACATCTCTATGGTTACACCACAGAAACCTTTAAGTGTGAATGCATTTTTTCCCTTAAGTACCAAGATGTTCCTGATAGAAAAAAAATGACCTCTTCTTGGCTCCTGAGATAGAGTCAGGGATGTGATTAATGCTGACTGCATTCCACTGTTTTTCCCTGAAGACGAGCTATTAATATCTTCCAGTGATGTATGTCCTTTCACTTAGCCACAAATGGGTGGTCAGCAAGGTACCTAAGCCCACATTTTGTCTAAGGGAATAATTTTCACAGTGCCATCCCACTAAGGGCCTTTGACTTGATGACCAAGGACTGTCCTGTGTTTTCTACTGCTCTGTCAGTACCCAGCACCACTTCAAGAATACATGAACGGAGCACCTCATC
Source organism: Anas platyrhynchos (assembly GCF_047663525.1). NCBI lineage: Eukaryota > Metazoa > Chordata > Aves > Anseriformes > Anatidae > Anas > Anas platyrhynchos. Next base: position 82,937,522 of record NC_092589.1, read on the forward strand.
CCACCTTATTTTTTACAGTAACCCAACATATAAAGCAGGTCCAATGGCCTGTGAAATGGATGGTATTCCTAGATTCAGCAGATTACCTGGTTAACTCATAATGGCAGCCTACTGAAGAGCTTTACAGATTGTTTCATGCTCGGTCATGCACAGCCTTGCAAAGTCCATTTGATTTGGCTTTATATTTGGTTCCATCATTTGTATCATTAAGTTGGCCCAAGAAGTTGGCTAACACTATAAGAAAGATTCACCTTCCATTTGCCTTTAAGTGAGCATGTTAAAAGAGGAGAAAGGTATTTGAGGTCCAAGGCTGTGCATTATTACACAAATTTGTATAACAAAATTAAAATGAATGAACAAATAAATAAAACCACAAACAAGCAAAACAAACCAAGATACCGATGTGTGGGACAGATCAAAGAAAAGGCTTGAAAGTTGAGATGGTCCTTGACTGCTTGCTGCTTGGAAGGAGCAATGTCCTCCTCTTGTTGTTTCTCAGGGTGGGTTTCACCTCCCCTGGCAGCCAGGACAAGCTCCCTCCCTGCTGCCACCCACTGTCACAGCCTCCTTAGCATGTCCTGGGCATGCCTAGGCCCCATCCTGACCAGTGCTGTAGAAACACACAATGAGAAAAAACTTGGCATAAAGAGCTTTGTTTAGCACCAAACCAAATGGTTTTTATTGCAATTTACATTTGCTTTTTCTCCTTGTTCCCACTGTTATTCATTATAGCAACCTGTGTTTCTTTTTAAACTAGATTGCAAGCTGCACAGGTGTGGGGAAACCTGCAGCTGAGCAACACCCTGCACAAAAAGGAGCCAGATGGCCTGGGGATATCCTCACAAAGTCAGCTTGATAAGGGATGATGGGGGCAGCTGTGAGGTAGGTGCTGTGTACAAGTGGTCCTGCCGGCGTGGACCCTGTAGTGTTGGCACAAGCAGGCTTGGGGCTTCAGGAGTTAATGTCTGCCAGGGGATTTTCTGTCTCAGCTTTCACTCTTTATATTTAAGCTCTTACATGACTCCAGAACTGGATTACAGGTGCTCTGGGTGCAGTACTACATCATTTCGTCTTGTTACTGAACTCCTCTGTTTCCTTTCTGCCCATTAATTTCTCATTCTATGCCCTGCTGCAAGCAACTGTGGTCTCCAGAATGTTTTTGCAATGCATGTACTTAAGAATGTGATTTTAGTAATTCACGCGGGTAAGCGAATACATATACTCAGCACTGCAATGATTGCAATGTCTTCTCACTAATAGGTTTGAATGATGAGATGATCCAGAACATGTTTATCTATGATTTAGTATCTAGTCCTCTAATACTGTCCCAAACAGCCCAGTTCAGTTCTTTAATATCATCAGTAAGACTAGGCTTGCTGTTTTCCTCCATATAAACAATGGACAGTGTGTAAAATTCAGTGACCATGCCCATGGTGTCAGGGGGTCCTGGCTGCATCAGGGTTTCCAGAAAGTTTCAAGACCAAAGCTGTAAAGTACCAGAGGCACAGTCATGCATACTTTTCCCCTTCAACAGATTTTTTTTTTTTTTTTTCTGAAAAGCCAGGACAAAACTGTTGTGCACATCTGTTCTAAAACTGACTCTTGACCGCTCTGTGACAAAAGGCTGTATTTCTACTTTTGTGTAATTCTGATAGAAGAAAGGGTAAACATTCTTCTCCTTTCTAAAATGCTAACAGCAAGTGTTGTATCTCACTCGGAAAAATTTCTTGAATACGCCTGTCCCCCAAAGGCATATAATGTTCCTGTTGCCAGGAGGCAATTGATATCTTCATGGGGAGGGCTTAATAAATGGAAGCACAGTGGTCAGCTTCCTAGAAAAATGTCAAAGAAGGGTAGGTGTCAGGGAGAAACTATAGTAACATGGGAGGCAGATGCAGAGAACTAGCGATGTATGAGTCCAGACTAATCAATTCCTGCCACAATTTGCCATCCTATAATTGCATGAGAATGAAGGTGAGCTGAAAACCTGAAAGGCTTTTAGAATAAGGAAATGAGTTGTGTCTTTGGAAGGACTATATCATTTAAGGAATATAGGCTGAAGAGATTAGTCCCAAATTTTCATTTACTCGTGGGATGATTTTTTTGTATTGCAAGGCCTGGTAATCATGAAAACGATCTAATTCATTTGTATTTATTTTTGTCTGATTATTTCCTCATGGTGTTTGCAAGCTCTGATTGCATGGTAGTGCACACGAGCTGGGAAAGTGAAGGCAGTTATGGTGAGCAAGTGCTCCTAGACACTACAATGATACAAATGATCATATAAATCAGACAGCTCAATGACTGATGCGAAATAGTGAAAAATAAACAAGATTTATTTTGAACTTAGCTCACTTGAGGTGGTGTAAATTTGACAAGTTATAAATATTAGCCATGAGGATATTTTTTCCTAAATATTGGCCATATTATGAGATTGATTTTGAAGTGTGACTCCATACTAAAACCAGTGTGTAATTCTGCCGAAAAAATGACTGGTGGTTTGATATAGCAGCACTGTCTATCTGGAATGCCTTTAATCAGGGAACAGGCTCCAAATCAGAGACAGCCTTGAGGGGCAACATTTACATTTGGATTTACAGCTTCAAAGAAACTTAGATTTAGAGTTTTCATCAGTCTCACTATATTTTAGGGGTATTTACAAACTACAGCTTCAGATAGCTGAAGTTGCAGTGGTTGGATTTAGTCCCTTTCAGTTTGGTGTTTGCAATTTTGAACTGGTATGTGAGGAGCTTTTTGGTCTCTCTTAACCTGCAGAGACCCGTTTGAGCTGACTTAATCTCTAATGCCAAAAGCAAGGCAGAGAGGTATGAGACTTCTTCCACTTTCAGAATCAATAATGTCAGCCACGCCAGGAGAAATGCAGATCCTTGAATTTAGATGTCTAGGGTAAAGTGTAGCTGTTCCTGCCTGTCTGATTCCTCTGGTTATTTGAAGCATTTTTCAGTGTGGGCACCCTGGAACGATGCTTGCTTCCTAATGTACCTGATGTTAGAGACCCTGTGCTCTCCATGCCGACCAATGTTAACAATCCTTTGTTAGCGTTTCTGGATAGCACTTGAGTTCCCCTTTAAGCAGGCAAGGCTGGATATTAGACTACAGATAGTGGATTTCAGCAAGTTTCGTACAAAAATGTGCATCTTTGGGGTTGTTGTATAACATTTTATGTCTCAGAATGAAAAAGATGATCTATGCTTATTCTTTAGGAAAAACAGAAGGTTGTTGTAGGGTTCAGGGAAAATAAACACAGAGGAGTGGGATATTTACAAGGTGGATTCAAACATACATGGAAATTAGAAGTATATGGGGATGAAGGTGAATAAAGGAGACAATGTGATCAGACATGTCATATCATTATCCAAACAAATCCTCAGTTTGGAGCTGTGTTCATTTGGATTTTCTTTTATACACACAGCCTGATCTTCCAAACTGATGCATGGAGAGATAGCAACAACATGTCTTCATTGTCTTTGGAGGCTGAATTACATTTCTAGAAGCTTTAAACTATGTTAAGTCCCATCTTCAAAATAAACTTTCCTGGGAGAGGAGTTGCAGTAATTGCTACAGGGCTATTTCTGTGATGGTAATGAAGGATAAAGTGACTTGCTGGAAAAAGAGGGAGGATGAGACGCTAGAAAGTGTCTTAAGTTATCATTCACTAGATGAAACATGGGAGCTTGGGAATCCCCCTTCAGAGACTTAGTCCTACCATTCAAGCATTTGGAAGATCCCATTAGTACGGTCAAGTTCTCATTAATAGCTTGTTTCTTTACCCACAGAGATGTCAAGGTGATCAGATCTCAAGTCGCTATCTCCATCAGAAGCAGAGCTTCTTTGTTCTGCTTGCTCCTGGCAGAGGTGATACCAGGCCAGGTAGCTCATGGGGAAGGAAAGCTCTCAGGGCATCCAAACCTCGTGCAAACACAATCCTAATAGCTACAAGGTGTGTTGCAGAATACAAGAAACGGGGCCCATTTCTTCTGCTCACTCAAGTGTTAACTCTTGTCAATGAGAAATTAAAAGAATAGGACCTATGTGAACAAGGGAATACAAGTTGAAATGGGGTTGACCCACTTTCTTTCTTCTCTTACGTGGCACCTCCTAAATCATGCCAGTGAAGATGGATTATACTTTCAGTCATGAGATAAACCTGTAAACTAGTTCTTGTCTGCAGCACTTGTGTATTATAGATCTTGTGTCTCCTGAAAGATGAATAATTACAGTCCCTGGGGAGATACTCTTTCGAAAATGCAGTCATCATGGATTCTGCAGTGTGGGATCGCTGTATGGACAACAATGATAAAACGAAGAGCCTTCTTGTCCCCAACAGGCATGAAAGTGAAATGGGAAGAACAAACAGCTCTCATTAGATTAATGAGTGGAGCTTCCAATTTATGGACAAGTTTCTGTTTCCCTCGCTTTGATGAAATAAATACCATTTGATGAAGACTGCTAAGTACCGTCAGACCAAACCGTGGCATAAAACGATTGCATACGCCTTCATTTAAAGCAGGCCTGCCCCAACACAATGTAGTATGGAAAGAATGGATCCTTCAGAATAAATTGACTGGATTTTCTTTGCCTCTTTTCCTATTTGGCAATCTGTCTTCATTGAAATCTTGGTGAATCAGATAACAAAACCTAATGAGCTGTGCATCATAAATCTGTAACTTATCTCATGGATGAATTCTTCACTGTGCATGCGACATTTACCCTATATTTAGAATTTCAGGCATACTCATTATCCAAGTGATACATGAAGAAGAGTCTGTAAGAATTCTCCTCTAGCATATGCTCTAAATATAACATACAAAAATGCTACGTAGCCTTTTTCTTCCAGGAGCCTTTTTGGTGTAAATATTTGAAGTGTGTTTTGTAAAGAATGTAGTACATAAGGCACAGCTGAGGTTATGAAGCAAATGAGCATTTCAGGTCAAGATATCTTTTGGGATAGATGGAGAGTTCCTTGTTCCCATATACTTTTCTGTGGCAGCTTGTGTGCAAAGATCACTGAGTGAAACGTCTCTGTCTGCCTCTGCTCAGTGGCACTGAATCAGAGAAGTTACCACAACTGGTACAGTTGTTGCTCTTACTACCACCCTGTATGAACAGTGCCAGGTGTAATTGTTGTGGAGACCCAGGTACCCTCTCACCAAGAGGTGTCATGCACTCAAAAGGGAGCAGAGTGTAGTCAAGCTTCTATTGCCTTTGCCTACCAACAATATTCACCATCATGCTCCACTCTGCGCACACATCTCTCCTTAAACGCATTGGCCTAGGATTGATCTTGGTAGAACAAAGGAGACAGGATTTAATAACTATGCAAGTCAAAATGACCCTTCCAGAAAGGTGACAACAGCTGTAAGTGCATGGAGACACAGCGCTTGAAATCTTCGTGCAAATGCAGGGAAAGCTCACCGCTTTGCCTCTGGCATTTGGGCTCAAAGTGGGAAAAAGACCGGAGAAGTCTTCAGCTACCTCATTAAGTGAATGCACAGCTACTCTCCCAGGAGCAGGGTAGGGTGTTTGTCACTCTCTGGCTTAAATGATGTATTTCAAAGCCACTGTTGTTAGCTTCCAACAATGCCTCAACCTTGAAAGGAGTTTCTCTGAAGAAAAGCTTGAAAGAGGAAAGCATCTTCTAGCTCTAGGAAGACAAAAGATGATCAGCATTTACAAAGATTAGAGCCCAAACATAATAGGATGCTATTTAGGACAAGTATTTAGATTTTTATTACTGCTTGTACTATTGCTACTACCAGTATTTTTGTTACTATTATGAAGGCAAACACAAAAGCCCTGAGAATATGTTCCTCAATATACAATATCTAATCTCTCCAGAATGACAGCGATTTTACAGAAATGGAAGGCAAAACATCAGTATGAAGTAGTCACAGCATTTAAGCTTCATCAGTCCTTAGGCAGTGTCTCTGTGACCAATCCAAAAAAAACCCACAAGATTTATTGATTAGATGTGAGAACATAAAAACCACATACCTGCCAGAGCTTCACACACAGGAACCAAGTAAGGCCTTGTCCAATTTTTATCATGTTATACAATACAAAATTGCCCGGACTAGCATTAATAGACTATATTTGATCTGATCATTGCAAGCTCTCTATCTACACGCAGTGTTTAAAATTCATATCAATATCACATTAGGTCAGAATCAATAACAAAACTCAAAGCTCTTTCATCTTCTCCTAGTATAAAGACTGGAAGCAAAAGTCTAAACCTTTTCATTATATCTCTTAGGACTCAGAATCCTGTTTTAAGACACTGAGACCCCCAAGTCCCAGTGCAGTCATGTTATACTGAGTGCCAGCATTAACTGGAGGTGGTTCTTCTTTCAGTGTCTCTGGCCATGGTCCGTTTTTTTGGTGGTGAGCTCTCCTACATTGTTTTAGAAAATAGCATTTAACCATTCAATATTTCTTGCTTGTCAGCATTGTGTCACGGAGCACTGTTCTGTCAAATAGTTTGAAAAGGGCAGTAGCTAGCAGAGTAGATTAAAAAAAAATCTACTCTGGGGGGAGGGGGGAACACCAATAAAAGATTAATCCCAAGGGGGAAAAAAAGGGGGGGGGGGGGGGTGGTATTTGCACAATCCCAGAAATTTTGGAGTTTTTGGCTTGCTTCTCACACTGAGTCATGACGAAAGAAGTCCAAGAGAGGACAGATCCTGACACCTTCATGTCCTGGCAGGATGCTGCATGCTCATTCTGAAAACAAACAAACAAAAACAAACAACCAAACAAAACAAAAACAAACAAACAAAAAACACCTTCCCAGATGCAAATGGTTTGGTGTGGCCCACACCGAGAGAGAAGACAACTCCCCCATCCCACCCTCCTTCCCACACCCCCACCACATCCCCAGGTATGGGGTCCAGGGTCAGCACCAGGAATTGTTTTGCATAGGCTGTGTTGCCATCGTTGAGGGGCATTTCTGCCAAAATGGGAATGATAGCATTAAATGGAGAAAAACTGGCAGCTGGAATAGTGTGCAGAAATCTAGCCCAGTTAGTGCCACCTGAATGTGCCTGGGTTCCTCAGATCACCAGCAATACTTTCCAGCCTTTGGGGTGCAAAGGCCTGAGCCTAGGAGAAAAAGAGAGAAGATTTTGCGTAAGAGCTTCCTGTGAGGTGTGTGAGATGGGAGAAATGGCTTTAGAAATTCCTGTGAGCTGAGAAACTGTGCTCGGTTCTCAGCATTAAGGGTACTCTTCCAAGAGCCGAAATAACAAAAGCTGTTAGCAGGGCTGTGGGGGTGAGCCGGAGTGGCCATCAGAGAGGCGAGCAGCAGGAGGAGAGAGGGAGCAGGCAATAGAAATAGGTCACCCCATCAGATCAGATCAGCCTAAATTAGGCCTTGCAACTTGTCAAAAATTAATAATCGCAGACTGAGAGGGAAGGTTACAGCATGATGGGAAAAGTAAGCCAGCCCCCACAGACAACTCTGACATTGTTTGAGCTGCGGTTTTATTTTAACAATTAGGTATTGCTACTCTATCTGGTCAGACTTTTTTTTTTCTCCCTTTGATAAGGATATGGCATATCAGCAATTTGATCCCTGTTTGGAAGAGGGATCATGTCTTTAAACATGAGACAGCGCGCTGCAGTTTTCCTAGATTTTCTGGAAAGATGTTTCCTTAAATCTGGACCATGCCCCTGTCGCTGCCAAGTCCTGGTGGAAGGGATGCACACACCTGGTTTTGAAGGCTACCACTTGTGCAAGCAATCATCTGTTACCAGTGGAAAATTCAACCCTTGGGATTATGAGGCTTGAGATGAATTGTAATCACTCGCCGATCAGGAAATGCTACCACCCTGCTCTGGGTATGACAGGTTGACAAAGTCACCAAGGTGCAGAACAGTCAGGGTGGTTTCACCAGGGCTGTTCCCTCTTATTTGGGGCTTATTTTGGTACAGGAGCTCCCTTCTCTCCAAGGGAAATCCCAAGATGACAGTGTAGTATCTTCAATATGAACCATGTCGTGCCCTAAGTATTTACTCTCTAGGTTTCACCTGTGCTTGATCTTGCTTCGCAGGGTTCAGTCAGGGTGCAGGTGACTGTGCCTTGCAGGGAGATTTCACCTGTCTCACCACACCTCTTTCATCCTCAGGATTTCTTGGAGAGCTCCTATTCAAGGCGTGGAACAGCTGTGTGATCTAGCCTTCTTTATCAGTATATAAAATACCATCTTGGCATGCAGTGTGCCCTGCGTTGTAGGCAATCAGTTGTTGTAGAGGGAGAAAGGAAGAGAAGAGGTAGATTCAGGAATTTCTGAGGTGTGGAGCAGAGCCCTGGGCTCACCAAAACTGTTCCAGGAAAGAGTGTTCTCACATTTCTAGGTCCTGCTGTTCAGAGAAGGATGTTGTGTTTTGTTTTGTTTTGTTCTCAGCAAAATCCTCTTTTCTGTTCTTGGTGTTGCTGCTGATGAGCTCCATCCTACCCTGCAGGCATTCATTTTTATCTCTGTAACAAACATGTCTGAGTCCACTTGGGTTTGGGATGACACTAGCCTCCTAACATATTTTACCAAAATCAGGTACTAACCTGTGGAAATAAAATAGAAACCCACATACTACTTTTTTTTGCGTATGATCTTGTAAAGAAAGGCCTTTGCCTTGTCGTGCTGCACTTCCTTGCCCCCCCATCCCAGTCTGCAAGGCAGGGAGATGCTTGTGTAGTCTGTAATATTTAAAGAGCTGTCAGAGGTATTATATAGTGCTAGAAGAACCTTACCTACACGCTGCTCTCCGTGTGTGTGTGCGTGCATGCGCACCCCTCGCTCTTGCCTCCCAGATGAAATATACATGAGGCCCGCTCAAGTGTTTATCAATTCTTTCCACTGGCTGAGCCTGCGAAAATGCTCTTGTAGATTGCTGGGTAGAGATGTGTCCTTTGGAGGTAAAGGGCATAAATGCTGCAACTGCATTCTGCATGCATATAGTTACCCTGTGTATAGTTACACAAATTATTTTGCCATCTGAAATCACTCAGCTGAAGAGTTCTCCTATTTGTCTGAGCATCTAGTGGAGGGGACAATTTTTCTTCGACTTGAGTTTGATACAGACCGCTAAAGGAGGAGATTAAGGTGGTAAACGTGCCACAGACCACATTTGGGTGTGGGTCTGCAGAACGGCGTGCAGGAAAACGAGTGAATAACAGCACCCCAGGGAGCTGCAGGGAGCATTAATTCATGTGCTCGCCTGCTGCCTATCGCAGCCCCAGTGGAAATACTCCAGGTCACCGAAGAGGTGAGTCCTTATCACCCCCCCCTGAGCACAGCAGTCACTTTGCATCTCCCTGCTCCAACTGGGGCAAGTCAGGAAAGTCTGGGTAAGGATGTATCTGTCAGGAGCACCAACCTGGTGGCAGCTGAGTTATTACAGGAAAATGGAGTACAAGTCTTGCTAGGAGCCTGGTAAAAGCCAAAGGGGAGCATCATTAAAAGGTGCATTGTTAGGGACGCTTCACAGCTAACAAGAGTGATGCTCCCACGGGGGGAGCAGGGCCCTGTCCAAGGCACTGTCTTGCTTGCCTGAGATGGATCAGCAAGTAGAGATACTCTAGAAAAAGTTAGAGCTGAGATTAATAACAAAAGTGCAGTTAGCAACTTCACAGGGAACACTCATGAGATGATTTATGACAGTGAAGGAAGGAAGGGTATGGACTGTGGTAAGTGTTTGTGTAAGAGAATGGCAGTTCTGCAAAACAGGCTTATTAATGTGAAAAAAAAAATAGAAAAATGAGATTTTTGCATTTCCATAGTTGAGGAGACTTGAAGGTACTTCTCATTTGTTATTTTTGGTGCTATCTTTCTCCATTAATTCTTTGCAAGTACGTGGTTGCCCCTACAGGAACATCTCTTCTGATTTTTTTGTTGGCTGCTTCCCCAGGGAAAGCCACTCCGAGCTCCGTGGCGTTGGGTTGACACTGAGTGGAGGTGATGGGGAGCCAAAGGTAGCCCTATGCCGTGGTGCTGCTTCCCTGCCTCTTGGGCTGCTTGGAAGGCAAACTGACATCAAGTCAGGGCACAAAATCATTCACAGACCAGGTCATTAAGAGCAAGGTGCCTTCATGAAGGTGTATGTGTTGGTAAAATTGCTCATCACTTCTTCATTGGTCAGCGCCTGCTTTTCCTTTGACAGCAGCAAGCTAACCTGGAGCAGCCTGGCAAGTACAAGCACTGGGTGTTATGGGTTCGGCCTTCTAGGCTTGCTTGAAAGAAGCCTTGTGGTTTCTGTCAGTGGCTCAGGAGTACTTAGCCCACCTTCACTGGGGCCCAGTGCGGCCTGAGGTGAGCTTCTCCTGCTCGTTGTCCTTCAGCCCTGAAGCAGCCTCCCTTGCCTGCCTGCTGACGCCTGTTCTGAGGGCTGATTCTGAGGTAGGGGCCTGAGGTAAGAGACCCATTGCACGTGTCTCTCCCCTGTCACAGCAGGAGGCATGTTTCACTGAGGGGACCTTGGGTTTGTCAGACAAATCCCACCTCAGGAGCACGGGGTCATGCAGGGAAGCGGTGACAGAGAAGAAAATGGGAATCGTGTCTCATGGCCTTCAAGGGGGGGTCATCACCACGGCCCTATCTAGAGGAGGGTACAGGTGCCTTGTCAGTCCCTAAGGATGGGGTGTGATGGCAGGGATTACTGCGTGTGGACGTCGGTTTAGTTTAATAGCAGGGCTGTTAGGAAACTAGCTGGAAGGCTGCACTGCGCCTCCAGATTAGCAAATGGCATGGCAGGGGTCATGACAAGACAGAGAGAGCTGGCAGGTTGCTATTCCCAGAGGCCAGCTGCAAATTTCTTTCGCTAAGGAGGGACATCAAGAGATCCCAAGAAACCTGGACATTTAGAAAGTTTCTTGAAGGAAAGGCTCAGTAAGCTGTCCGGGGGCTGCTTGCAGGGAAAGGATAGACAGACTGCCAGTGTCCTGGAGAAGCAGAGCCTGCCTTTGTACTAGGAAGAGGTCAGAGGGGCAGCAAACCCTGTAACTGTGACAAATCCTACATCTCAATCTTTTACACACCGGCTTTCCCATCCCTCTAATCCTCTTTGTCACCTGTCCCCAGGCCCCTGCTATTTTTGCTGTCTCTCTTTTCAGATCTGGAATGGCCGGAATGAAACACAGTCCTTCAACTTATATAATGGCACAAAAATAATACTAAAAAATCTCCCCCACGGCGTCTGAGACAATGGCCAGTATGAAATAGCAGAGGTTTCAGTGAGTTGTTGAGCCTTTTTTTTTTTTTTTCTGGATGGCTGCAGTCCATTCAGGACCCAGCAATGCATGCAGGCAGTTCAGATGGTTTCTTTCAGTGTGCATTACCTTGCATTTGTTATTTGCCATTTCATCGCCGACTTTCCTCATTGTTTTTCAGAGGAGGTACCAGTGCAGCAGCTGATGTTTTCCAACCAAGTACAAAGAAATGGCCATTGTGAGAGCAACGAGGGAGAAGCCCAGAGAAATGTGAGTAAGGGAATCCTAGGAAAGCACTGATCATGTGATTTTTATTATTATTTTTTTTGGTCTCTCCTCGCCTCCTTTCCTCCACTGACGTTGCAAGGCGTGCTTCTGCGTGTGGTGCCTGCTGTTTGAGGCTGGTGTGCCTGTGCCCCTGGTGCATGCAGGGCTGGCTCCTCCCTGGCAGCAGGGCTCCTGCCGCAAATGATGGTGCTCGAGGGGTTGCATGCAGACATTCGCTTGCTGGGGAGTCTCAGGAAGCATCTGGATCCCAAACACTTCCCTTCTGAACCTGACATTGGGTAACAGCAGTAATGAGGGACCCGGGAAAACTGTTTTTCTCCCCCGTCTGTCTCCTTCATCTGTGGTGGTTTCACAGTGACGGGCAGCTGAGCTCCACCACGCTGTTCTCTCACTCCCCCTCCTCAGCAGAACAGGGGGAGAAAATAAGATGGAAAAAAAGGCTCATGGGTTGAGATAAGGACAAGGAGATCACTCACCAATTGCTGTCATGGGCAAAACAGACTCAGCGTAGGGAGATTAATTAAATTTATTGCCTATTGCTAACAGACCAGAGCAGTGAGAACCTAAAAGCAACTAAGGACACCTTCCTCCCATCTATCCTCTTCTCCATCCTCCCCCCAAGTGATGCAGGTGACCGGGGAATTGGGGCTGTGGTCAGTCCCTGATGCTTCATCTCCGCCGCTCCCTCACAGTCCCTCTCTGCCCCTGCTCCCCGTGGGGTCCCTCCCACGGGATGCCGTCCTTCCCAAAGGACGTCCTTCCACAGGCTGCTGCCTGTGGGGGCTGCCCACAGGCAGCAGCTCCTCAAGCACTGCTCCCACACGGCTCTGTCCCACGGGGTCCATCCCCCAGGAGCAAACTGCTCCAGCACAGGGCCCCCATGGGCGACAGCTGCCCCCAGACCTCTGTCTAAGCCCAGTACCTTGGCCCACCCTCAGACCCCTTCTCTCCGTTTTCAGGCCCGCACTTCATCCTCCGTCCTTCCTCCTAGTGATGTCAGAAGAAAAGAAAAGTGTGTAACAGGCAGAAAAATCAAAACTATCGACATTGCTGCTGATTTCAGCAGTGACTCATCCGCAGCCTCACCCGGTGAGAGCTCACTTTCATCGCTCATTATAAAACAATATCTCCTAATGGGGGTGTAGGGGGGGGTGCAGTGCTCTGTTCTACCAACAAGAAGACTTTTACCCTGGAAATCTGTGAGTGTAATTTGCCGTCAGGCATGCCCGCCCGCAGGCACACGCAGGTAATGATGGTGTTAGCCGCCTGACAAATTGCGGGGCCTTGCACGTTTGACCTCCTCCCCTGCCCTGCCTGCAGTATCGCATCTCCCAGGGGGTTCGTCCTGACATCCCACCCCGGAGCGGCTTCCAGACGCTGCCATTTTGGGTATCCTGCTTATTTGTTTCTTTCCAAAGATCCTCCCTGCTCTCACCTCTGGGGTTGCTCTGTCTCGACTGCCACTGCACCCAGGGATCGGTTTTGTGCCAGGCCTTGCTGAAGGATCAAATACCTCATCGTCTGTCTGACTGGAAATGTGAACTTTATATCGATGGTGGAAAGGAGAGCTTCAAAGCATTCTGAAGAGATGTTTAGCTTTCACCTTTAGCCCTGAATATTCTCCAAATATTGGACTTCAAAGCTGAGACCTTCTTCTATGTACAGCAAAGTTATTCTGGACATCTTCTGAATACCTCTGGATTGATTAAGTTTAATCTTCCTTTCCGTCCTAGCCCTGTACTGTTCACCTTACAGTAGCTAGGGCTTGAGAAGGAGGGAGATCTAAAACCAGCCCCAATAATATTTTTAAAGTGTTCACAAGCCTTGCCAAAATAGTTTTACTGTAAAAAGTGCAGTGCATAAGTCTCTGATTCAGCACATCTTTATCTTCTCCTGGATTTTAGTACAAGTTATGCACTTAACTGCTGAATGGTAATAGATTAAAACACATGTTTAAACACTTTGCTGAATAGTGTCCATACAAAATGCATGATGTTGTGCTGCAAGGTTTGTTCTTCACCCACTCAGGGCTGAAAGGACACAAATTCTCTGGTGGCTGTGGTGCTTGTGACTAAAGAAAGCTTCTCCCTTTCAGCCGGGTAAACAGCTTCGCACCACGTTATCTGATGTCCTCGTGCTCTCTTTCTAGGCTGTTTGTTTATTTGGGCCTCTTTATCGCAGCATTCAGACAAAATACTTAATCAGATATGTTTGTATCCTAGCATGGTAGTAAATGACCTCAAATTACAGTGTTATGTTTTCAAATTTTCTGATGTGAAGATATTCCCATTGCAGGAACGCATTAGTAGGAGTCAGTCCTTGACATATATTCTAATTAGTAGATCGTGATTTTAATTGCTAAACTTTAATAAATGTCAGTGTTGGCCCCGCTCCCTCGGATCGTCTGCTTTTGATTTCTGATGATTTGCAAGTTTTTTTCCTACTCCCTCCAGCTTCCTTCGCTTCTGTTTGGTTGAGGAAGAGTTGTTTCACATTTCCCCCTGCTTGCAAAGCCAAGCCTTCCCTTTGCTCTTCTCAACCTGCACGTTGTAATTATAATCAGTAATGAAAAGTCAGCAAATGGCAATTTAAGCAGTTGCTTTTCAGTAAAAATAGATGCTGGATCCTCTTGAGCAGGCGGGGCAGGTGCTGAGCCTGTCAGTCAGGAACTCTCATGCTTGGCAGGGCGATTTACCTGTCTGATGTTCCTTCTCGTTCTCCATCATAAAATAAAAACACTTCACTTGTCAAACATCTTCTTTTTTTTCAGGATGCGTCTCGCACGCCCACTGCTCGGCCATTTGAAACTCAGCTGCGCCTCTAGCAGTCAATCTGACAGCTCAGCCAGACTCTGTCCTGAAGAGATTTCCCAGGAACCCATTGAAGCATCTTGAAAGCTTGGGGACTGCACAATGGAAACATTTTTATTTTATTATTTTTTTTTTTTTACTGCATGATTTTTCTAAACAGAGAATTAACTCCTTATAGAAACGGGATAGGACTTTTGAGTTCTTTGAAATGGGGGAAAACAACAAGAAAATCCTTTCTCTGGTGGAGTGCCCTGGCCAAAATGTAAGCTCTCCCCTGCCAGGAGTGCTTGTGTTGGGCCAGCAGATCTGGAGCTGTGCTAGAGGTGGGTCTGGCCACCCAGGCTCATTGGGTTTGGTCACTCCTCAGTGACTTTGGGAGTCACTGAGGAGCCCCCAGTTCTAGCCATGATTCTTCTGGCCGTTCCACATGGCTCTTGATCACAGCCTTCAGCATGGCCACAGTTCCCCACACATACCATCCTTCTCCCTATCAGGTAGGACGTTTGTTGTCCCCAACACCACGTAGATCCTCCCACCAGTCACTCCCTGCAGCTGCCCCAGCTGCAGCCCTCGGTGGGAAGCCTACTTTGCTCGGGGATCTGGAAGCTATTTTAAGATGCGAGGCTCTTGCCATGCAAATAAAGGTAGCGTTGCACATCTTCTGAAAAATCACCACCACTCAACTCATCAGCCAGATATTCATCTCGCATCGTAATTGTGGTGTGCGTGCCACTCACCATCTCTAGGTGCGCTGAGTGAAATGATCTCATATTTAGGAATTTGCCAACAGTGTAACTCGACGAAATTATTCTGACAAAGATTTTCCAACAGGGGATTTTACAACGCAAGTTTTTTCCTGTGTCCTAAAGTGAGGGTACAACCTCGGTAATTTAAAGAACAGTGCATTTCTCCCTGACGTTTACACCTGGGAAACAGAAGCGCGAGGTAGACGGAGTGATTTTCCGATGTCCACCCAGGAGGACAGTTGCCAAAATGAATTAAAATCCAGAACTCAATCCACTAACTCATCCACCAGGCCGTATCGCCCACAACAGCTGTACATAAGCTAGGAGGCGAAAGCAAGCACAGAACTGATTTTGGGAGAAGCCAAAATGCTCCTCAGGCTCGGGGCTGGCAGAGGCAGAGCAGGAGGATAAGCTAGCTGACAAGCAAAGTACTAAGATGCTGGAAGAGTGAAAAAGGCCACTGACAGTATGAAGCCACCTCTTCCCTTGGCCAAATGATGCACCAATTAGCGGCTGGTTAATATTTAATATAACATATGTTTTAGCATTAGAGTAATGTGCCAGGACAAAGGGCATCACTATTTTGATAAGTGATTGAACTTTCAGCAGCAGGGAGAGGGAGATTTTTATTTTCAAAGCAAATAAAGGGATTGGCACACGCTATGGCCTAAAAATTTAATTTCCTATCTTTTCCAATTATACTAAAGGCAAACCAAATGACTCTTATGTTGGCTGAAGATCTTAGGGTATTGAATACTCAATTGAAAGCTTTTGCATTATAGCAGCTTAACAAATTACCACCCATCTGGTAAGCCGTCCTATCTGGCCCCATGTGTGCTCTTAGCAATCCTTCTATCATGAGTTAAAGCCCAGCAGCGCCGGTGGGTTGGCCTGTCCCTCAGAGGTGCTAATGCCATTTGTTTGGAAGGGCGACAGCACCCTTTGGCCAGGTGGTAGGAGCTCGCAGCCATCTGCTGAGCTTCTGAAACATGTGGCAGCGAGGGCTGGGAGCTGTCGTCAAACCTCCACCTTCTGCAAGACAGATCCTGCGGGGTAAGGAAATGACAGGAGCTGAAGACGTGGAGCTTTCCGGGATCTAACCCAGTGATACCTCTGGCAGACATCTGCAGCCTCTGCCACCCGTCCCCGGCTGATAAATGACACTGAAGGCACATAATGATGGCCAGCTGTTTGGTTCCTGGGACAGCGAGCACTCTTCTTACCCATTTGAATGGCTTAATTGTTTGGAGAAGGTCTTTAGCTTGCAGATTGTACCTTGAGCTAGCCTGCACGGCTGCAGCCTGATGAGATCAATTACCTGCATTAATGAGAAGGGGCAGTGCCCTGGCGCTCCTGCAGCAGGCACTTTCGGGTTGCACGGCCAACATCAGAGTGTGGCAGGACAAGGGGAGAGAGTGCCACCGAAGACATTGATCTGAGCTAGATGCCGCTTCCAGAACCACGCGTTGTTGCTGTACATGCAATCAAATATGTCAAACGGCTGCTAAAATGTAAATGTTAGCAGTCAAGGTCACCTTCCGAGGGATGCCGAGCAGCGTGCCCCAGGCAGGCCCCATTAGCGGCGGCACTGACAGTGTTCCCAACACCTTCTCCTCCCCCAGCTCTTTGCTCCGTGCTGAGAAATAGTCCAGAGGCAAAAAGTCTTTCCTATCTGATGCTAAAGAGCCGTTCCCTCCTCCCAGCCGGCCGAGGCTCAAGTTTAATAAAAATCCTCATTAGTTGTCATCTAAATATGCGGGAGGCCCATGCCAAGCGCTGCCGCTGAGTGAGGGAGAGCCAGAGCAGGTTCTAATTAAAGGTGGGGCCAGACCAAAACCTGGGGTCACAAGCTTGTACCTTGTGGAAATATGGATCCAAGTGCTGAAAGCTATTGATGAGGACGATCTCTTCACTCAACGCCCTAGGTCCTACCTGACAGGGCTATTGAAGACCCCTCAGAGAAGACCCCTTTGATTCATTCGCCCTGTGTAACATGGTGGAGGTTCACTGGCTGCTTTCGTTTTAATTAAGGGATGGGAATTTTTAATTAATACGACATGACAGTGAAAATATAATCAGTGGAGTGGCCCCTGTTGTTTGTTCGCATGTTAATTTTGCATTTTGCATGCCTTTTTCTTTCTTTCTTTCTTTTTTTTTTTTTTTTTTTTAACACACTTGTTTTTTAATTCTGTGCAACTATGCTGGAAAGCCTGTAGCCACGACGAGGTGTTCCTCAAGGAGCCCGGGGGAGCAGGGTGTTAATAAGTGCTGGGTTTGGCACCTGAGGAGCCACGGGAAGTGCTTGGGGGTTATAAAACAAAGTAGCTGGGTTTTTCTGTTAACGTGATCATTAGGGAAAGAGTGAAAAATCAATGGTATTTTGTATTTCTGTCTTCGTGTTTCAGGATCAGCAATGCACAACAAGACACAGGTTTCTCATGTGTTCTAGCCATAGCAAAAGAGAGATTTATTTATTTATTTATTTATTTTAGATCTCTGTGTCGCAGGAAAGAGTGTCATGTGGCTGTGAGGTCTACAGCAAAAAAGAGAAATCCCGAATCTGAAACCATGTGGCCAATTATGCTCACCTTGTCTTGCATCTGAAGCTTCAGAATTGCTCCCAGTTTAAACTTCTTTTTTCCCGGTCTACTGATATCCAGAAGAAGCTGAGCTCCCCTCCAGCTGAGCAGAGATGCTGTTTTCATCCTTTAGCATTTGCAATGAGATTTTTCCCCTGCAGCTTCATTTCTGTCTAGCAGGCTCTTGGGTTGCAAAACCATGCCTCTTTGAGCAGCGGAGATGCTGTTGGCAAAAAACAATGCTGGAGCTTGGACACATCATCACATTTCCAGCAAATCCTACAACACGAGCTAATGTCAGCGCTTCGCTATTGACAGGGGCCTCAGCTGGAGGGCAGGTATAAATACGGGCTTTACAGCCACCAGGAACACCGCGTTCTCCTGATAGACCATGACTGGCACAGCTCAGATGTCCTAACCAAATGTGTCTGCATCTGAACTGCACGCCTCCGTTTGCTTTAGGGCTGATGGTGTGGAACAGACATTTCGTCTCACCAAAGGGGCTTCAGAAACAAACCTTGAAGTGCCTGTGTGTCTTTCCCGAACACAAATTGTTCCTCCGGCGACTTGCTTGTACACAGAATTCACGTGGTGGGCACTGAGAGCCAAATAGGATGGATCCCACTTGTCACACACATCATCCACGGAGGCCAGAATCTGGTCTGGACGTTTTTGAGGAGTTTTAGTGAGTGGTATTTAGACTAAAAATCGATGGATATAGAACTTTACAACTGACACATTTTTCCTCAGCTTATTCACCTGTGCTTACAGCTTACAGAACTCCACAAAACATTTTTCTATTGAGCTTAAATTTGGACACATTGAAAGGAATTGCAGTAAACTTGATGAAACTTTCTGCAAACTTAATAGCTGGTTCTCAGCTGATTCTGCTTGCACCTAAGAAGCTCTGAGGTGTCCAGGCTGGACTTACAAGTCATTTTTCTAAATGGCATCTGTGTTACACTGTGAACAACTAATCAAAAAAAACCAACAACAACAACAACAAAAAAAACAAAAACAAACAAAAAAAACCACCTTACAATATTCCAATGGCCTTAAAAATGCAGGGTCTTTTATTTTTCACCGAGCAATACTTCCCATTAATCACCTGGCAACTCAGGGCCACGGAATGAAGAGCAGATTATATTGGATGTGCCCTGAGCCAGAGCTGCAGCTCCTGACCTGCCGTGCCTGCGGATCCAGCCAGCGCTTGCCTGAAACACCATTCCCAGCTGCAGTCGGCCACACACACACAGAAATGTTAGCTGGTTGCGAGCACTGTTAATTGAAATTGCACGCTGTTGGCAGCGGGCTAGGGCTCCAACAACCTTTGGGAAGCATCTGAGAGAAGAAATCAGAGCTGATGGACAAACATTAATATTTCCTTCAGTTGTGCGAGGCTCCTGTGAAGATTTACATAATTAATCTTCAGCAACAAAACATTTATAACGCGGTTTAATATGCTGGGTGATAGACTGGTCATGTTAATTACCACCTCGCTTCCCGGTTTTAAAAGCCATTGTTTCCAGGCTCTTAGCTCAGAAGTGACTGCCTTGTATCAGCTCGAAGACAGAACAGCAAGTTTGCAGATGATTAATGCCCGAGTGCCTGGCACCAGCTGAGGATCTCTGAGACAGGTCCAAGCCCTTGCCCTGCCACAGGCTTTGCATATGACCGGGAGCGAGTTGTTCTGGGCGCTGTTCTGCATTGCTGATGTCCCAGCAGCTACCTGGTATCCTGATAGCAGGTTCAGTCACATCCCTCCTCCAAAATAATACAAATTGTGGGGCTTAAATGCAAGTTCCAAATTGTGTATGTGGCTTGCAGTTGTTTTTGTGGGTTTTGTTTGCTTGTTTGTTTGTTTGTTAAAGATACCTCTTTGAAAGATTTGTTAAATTCTTTTGTGCCCTGGTCTGTTGGTGCTGACTTCTTGTAGGAGAAGGGCAGGGGGGAATGAACAGCTGGAGGGGGGCTTTTTGTCAGCACCCAAACTTGTTGCCAGCTATTATAAAGGCTCTCCTGTACCAGGTGAGCATAGAGGAAGGATTTCAAAGACAACAGTAAGGTGGGTTACACCTCTTTGGAGACATGCTGTTTGCAACTCCAAGGGCTGCCTTTGGGGAGAACATGGTAGGAAAGAAAAGGTGCCTGTTTGGGATTCAAAAGGGACAGCAGTGACTGGGGCAAACAGGAGACAGAAATCACCTCTTCAGTGCTGAAAAGACGATGACAGCACAGGGACAAGCAGGGTCTTCATGCCAAAGAAAAAGTGGAGGGACTCACTGGAGAGCTGGCACAGTCCGGCTACGAGAAAGGTCTTTGCAGAGGTGCTCTAGAGGAATACTGGCAAGGCAAAGCTGTGCTAGTGCTAAAGGAGAGGATGCTGCAATAACTGAGACCCAAGATACTGAGAGCCTGGTTGAGAGTTGCAGTTGTGAGAGTTTTAGTTGGATAAGCAAGCCTAGATTCTACTGTTATTTAAAGAAAAGGTGAGACTTTAAGATATGGGCTGGATGTGAGAAGCCAAAGAGAAGCTCACACCCAGGCTGCAAACTCGATGCGAGGTAATGGTGTTACCCAGCTGCTCGAGGGAGCTGTCAGGAAGGGCTGGGCTCTGACAGGAGGAGCTGTGCTGCAGCCTGGCACAGCTGGCTGGCTTCTCCTGGTCAACCAGGTGGGTATTGTGGCTTGGGCAGGAGGAGACCTCTGCACAAAGAGCAGATCCATCTACCAAGGAAGGGGCCAGCCAGCCGGTGGTGATGGCAGACCAGATTTCCCAAACGGGAAAAGGGCAGAGCCATGGAAGCGGAGAGGAGGAGCAGGTCTGGTGGAAAGCAGGGATGGCTGCAGTGGATTTGTGTCCACAGCCCTGCTGCCCACAGGGCTGGGAGAAAGCCAAAGAGGCTGGAGATCAGGATGGTTTCCTAAGGTGTGAGCTTTTGAGAAAGGACCCACAGAGATCAAGGAGAAGGTGGCTGTATGACAGGGCAGAAGGTATGGAATGAACCAGGGAAATACCACTTTAAATTACTTTATCTTATAGGCTATTAGACCTGACAATATACTTGCCCTGTAATTCTCATCACCTGGTAGTCCTCACTTTTAGGCATCTGTAGCCAAACTTCTCATCACGGTGGCTCAAGAAGTCTCCTGAAGCAGTCACTGTCTCACCAGACTAGGAGATAAAACCTATTTCTAGCAGCGTCCTTTCCTTCCAGGCTGTATAACCAGGGCTTTCAAGGGGAAGAAAAAGGGTAGCTGGGCTTCTGTGAGTCAAAACCTCTTTGGTTTCCTTGCCAGAGTAACTCTGTGGAGTGCATATTGTAGGAATGCTTACATGCCTCTGTATCCTTCGCTATTTTGCCATTTCTGCATCGGTGCAGAGTCAGAAGAGCAGAATTTCACCCTACAAGAACTGTTATCCTGGCATCAGGCTGAGTATTGTATAATGCTCTTGGGAAAAGGTTTTAGTGCAGTCATTTGAGACTCTGGTGCCTGAAGAGGATGGGGAAAAAAAAAATCAAATAGGGATCTCGATAAATAGAATTTCAGATCTTGCATAATATCATTCAATGGCAACAGCAGGTGTTTGACAGTACTGTGAACTTCCTCAGAATGGGATCCTGCCAACATGGCTGTGATTCAGTGCAATGATTCAATGACTGCAGGACGGTATCCTGCCAACCAGCCTTCCAGCAGAAAACTGTTCACCCCACTGCAAACACTGCCAGTCCATTAGCATTTCAGATTTTGTCTATCTGCATGTCAGTAGAAGGCATGCATCCCTTTCAGGTAATGGAAGGAGGGAGAAAAATTCCCTCTTCTCGCAGGGAATAAAAGACAAAATCATCAGCTGCAATGTTATCTCTGAGGAGGGGCATGGGATGTGCTTGCTTTAAAGCTCAGAGTTTGAAAGAAATGGCTTCCTTTTGCTCCCCAGCCCTGCTTTTCCTTCCACCTCCAACCAGGAGCCCTGTTATAATAAGACCAGAGATTCTCATCAGCTTTCACTTGTGCCTTCCAAACTGTGCAGAAATACTACCAACATCCTGAGACACGCAGAGAAACTCAAGGAGCTGTTGTTCACATTCCCTCCGCAGATACTTTTTTCATCTGCTTCCCTGCACCTGTGCTCCCCATGGTCCTCCCCACGCCCCCACACCAAGCCTCCTGCGCTCCTGCAGCACTGATGTGTGCGTATAAGCCCATGGCAAGGACAGTCCCTGCGTGCTGAAACCAGAGGCGGTGACCGTGTGGCTCCTGGAAATGAACCATCTTCCAGGTAAACACGCCATCAGGGGTGCAGTGCTTTGGGAGCAAGTGTGATTTAGCTCCGCTCTCCTCTTGCTCCATTTTCCCATTGTGTAGCAGAAAGAAAACCCGGAGTGGCGCTGAGAAGCAATTCACAGCTCTGCTACTGTAATCTTTGTTACAGCACAATGTTCTCATCCTTGCTCGGCTCTTTTAAACCTGCTGTAATATGAATAATGATCCACTCCACTTATGGCGACTTTGTTAAATACTTTGCCTTTATCGTCGGTGCTGCGTAACCTTCCAGGATCAAAAGGGACTCTTTGAGAGGTGATTAGAGCAGGAGGGAAGGGTTTAGTGGCCTAAGCATCACATTTGCAATAATTAGGCTCCCTGGAGTGATAGGTTCAAATCCTAGCAGGGTTGACTCAGCCCTTTATCCCTCTGAGGTAGATTAAATGAGTTTTCTGTAGTAGGGTCTTTTGGACAAGACCTTAAAAAACACACAGGCACACGGGTTTCTGCTTTTTGCTCCGAAGCGGAATTTGACAAATGTGTAAATCAAAGACACCAGGCATTTCACATAAACCTAGCTGTTTGCCCAAGGACTACTTGCCAAAACCTGTGTTCACCAAGGTAGTAATCAGGTAGATCTCCCACCTGCCAACCTTCCCAGAGGGGGTCTTCGGTGGTGATGCATGTAGCGTAGTGACTGCCATGGTTTTGGGTAAAACAACGTAGTGTGAATGCATCCTGTTACTAAATAGAACCAACAACCTCTAGCTTTTAGATTACTCATGCAAAACAAGCGTTTTCTACTATACATTGATATTCTCTCACTTGAGGTGTCTAGCCACAACCTCCACGTTGGGCCCAGTGGTGAGTCAAACCAGCGCGTGGGCTCACGTAACACCACAGACTGAACAGGAGTTCATTCTGGCTGCTCTGTGCAAATTAAAAAGCTTTTCCAGAAGGATCACGGTTCTTGAGGAGGTAACTTTGCTGTGTGCCTATTCGATTTCTGTAAGAGCCCAAGTTCATTGCCACCAGGGAGAAGTTCATGAGGAGTTTGTCTCCAAGAGCAAGCCTTTGGGAGTCCTCCTTGGAGTAGTGTTTGGAGATGTTTCAACCTTGCGTCCTAGGGCTTTCCTTGGCACATACAAAATCACAAAACCACAGCCCCTCTGAAGAAGGTAGTGAAGAGAGGGGATCATGCATGAAACACAGTGCAAAGCTTCTCTTGGTAGAAGCAGGGGCAGGCTGGCGAGCAGAGAGGCAGGAAGGTATCCAGGGCCCGTGCAGGGAGCAGCAGGTATCCAAAGGGAAGAACGGGCTGAGGAGAAGGAAATGATGAGTGGTGACACAGAAGACAATCTTGCAGAAGGGGAAAAGAAGGCAAGGGAGAGCAACTGGCAGGGAAAAGAGAAACAGAAATGGCTAGAAAAAAAGTACCATTGGAACCAAAGTGGGAACATTTCATTTGCTCCTTTTTGGCTGTGTTTTGCTAGCAGAGGAGGAATGCGGTGGGGAGGCAAGCAGCAGTGGTCTATGGGCTTTTCTAAGTTCCTGTGGAAGGTCCTCTTGCATTTCTCCACAGCCTGAAGATGCAAAGACCGTAAACCCAGGCTGGTGCTTTATTTGTCCAACCCAAGCGTTGTGTACACAGCTCTTCTCCAACAAAGATCAACTGGGGAAAAGGAGGGGAGCGAGAGGGAGAGATGCAAGTAAGACTGAATAGCAGTCGAGTACAGCTAGCTAATTGCAGCTTCATGTAATCTCTTTCATACCCGTTATCATAACTGTATATATTTCCAGCCCAATTCGTCTATCTTTTCCGGCCTCCTGTCTTTGCAGCTGCCTCCTCTTCTCTCCTTCCTGATGGCTGCAAATCTCTGCTTATCACCCGTTTTCATGCTGTGTTTTGTCTGTCTCTTTGTGTTCATCCCTGTACCGGCTTCTTGGCTGCGTGTGGCAGTTTCTTGTTTCCTGGATGTTGTGAGAGACTTCAGTATGAGCCGCTTGCTTCAGTTAGCATGTGTGACCTTTTGTCTTATTTTGCTTTTCTGGATGATTTAATTTTACACATGTTTACACCAAGGACTAGTTTTGCAAACTGAAGTGGTCAACATGGATGTGCAATTGCTATGTGAGGCAGTAAGAATTAAGACAATTATTTATTTATCATTTTTTTGTATGACTGTATCCATCCACTGCATGAATTTTTCATGCAAACTCATCTTGAAAAAAACATTCCCTCCTCCCGGGAAGGATTTGAACTCTTTGGGGAATTCCCCCAAATTCTCGTCTGTTTTTGTTGTTGTGTTTTTTTTTTTTTTTTTTTTTTTTTCTTCCTTTAATTGAACTCTGCCGTGTAAGAAGAGCTCTGTCTACAATATTGATTGCAGAAAAACACGCAGACCTGTCAGTCTCTCTTTTCCCAAGGCAAAACTCTCTTATTGTCCTTTTCTGCCGGGGTATAATCTCCCCAAAGACAGACTTCAAACAGTTAAGCTTCTTCCCATTGTATTGGGACTATATGTAGTGCTCCACTTTACATTCACATTTAACAGGTTTCAAGCTTCAGTGATAAACCAGAAACGTTTTTCCTTCATGACAGCTGTTTGACAGCTTTTGAAAATGGATAAAAAATGGAAAATTACCCTACAGAGGAAACATCGCCTTCTCTTCACTACTCAGGCTGAGACATGGCATGAATGAAATAACACACTTATTACATTCTGGGCACCGTATGCAAAATGCATTGCCTCCCTCTATTCCACTTGATTTGATAATCTAGTACAATTTAGGTCCCTAATAAATTAAATTGTTCGGAAACTTGGTTCACTGCCTAAACTATGTGCAAGGCTGTGCTATTTAATGATGCTTTTCTTTCTTTTGGTGTTTTATCTTTGGGATAAATAATTCAGCCAAATAAACCCTGTGATCTGTGAGGTTAATTGACACCCACAGTAATTCTCAGCTTGTGTGCAGCACCCACATTTGTGTGTTTTTCACAGAGTCCTGTAGCATTACCTAATCTCCATCTCGCCATGGCTCACTGGCCAGGTTTCCGCATTGCCAGAAGTCCTGGTCATTGCAAACACCACTTCTGCTCCTGAATGGGCAGGGGCTTGAGCTCCATGTGCTCCTTTGCTTTCCCCCAGGTGGTTACTTGGTTGATTTCTGGGAAAATCTTAGGGCAATTGCACCTAGATGGAAATTAAAAAAAAAAAAAATTAAAAAAAAAGTAGAATGGAAAAAATGTTGTGAAAATCCACAAATACGTTATACGGGAGTTTTGTTTATAGGTGAGGTGCCTGGATGAATACATTCTCATTAATTATTAAATCGCTCAGATGGTCCTCCTCCCCAGACCTGATGTTTATTGAAAAAAAGTAATTGAAAAGGATTTGGCCAGTTCCCCACCTCGTGTTTGAGTGTTATATAACAGATATCTCTACCAGCCCGCTCGCTCCGTCTCCTTCTGCTTTCGGGCTAACACACAGTTTATTGGGTATCAATAAAACATAAGAATTACTCCTGGTATAACAATAGCACCTCCCTGCAACCCTCAGCCTGCTTAGCTCCCAGGAACAGCGTGCTAATGAGGGTGCGCCGCGTTTTGGACAGATGCTAGGATGTTGTGCTGGGCTGATAGCTGCGTCTCCTAGATCAAACGCTGCGCTGGGATGACTCATGCATTTTACTAATTTATAAGAGCAGTCTTCCTTGAAATCCCCATGTAAATACTATCGCCCTGTTCTCCGTGAGTGACTGCAGCCCTGAAGTCAACAGAAGTAATGGGCACTCCGTGTGGAATAACGAGTCATTTGGAGTATTCCTTTTTATCCCCCAGGCGGAATAGTTGAATTTGGGGCTGTTTTGCTTTATTATAAAGTTGTGTTTTTCTCGGGGACTGCAGGAACACAAGGGCTGAGCAGCCCAAAGTGAGCCACAAGACTGCATGCAGAGCAGCACCAAGGCAGTGACTGAAAGGGTGGAGCCTTGCTGTTGTAAACCCAAGAATGAAGACATGACTCACGTCTTCCCTCACTGAAATACCATGCTTTAGCTGAGCACAAGAGCAGATTCCTAAATTACCTGAGCAAAGCCACGTTCATAGTTTAAGTATCTGCCACCTCTGCCTGCGGACTGATGAGTGCTGCTGTCCCCAGCCTGACATCCCTACCCAACCCTGGAGTCCTCTGGGATGGGACACGTCACCTTCACGTTTCTCTCCACTGGCTCTGAAGACAATTGCAGATGTGTGACAGATCTTTAGGCAACTAAAAATAGGTGAGAAGATCCCATCCAAATGTTGCTCTAGCCCAGCTGGAGCGGAGCCAGTGCAAGGTGCTGATGTGCAGCTGAGGTGTAAAGTCTAAAACATCCTGCTACTGCCATTAACATCACAAACTGTGACAAATCTGTGTGTGATGCCAGTAGCTTTCCAGGGCAAACCAGAACCTCTGCTCGCCCGGGTCAAGTAAGACAGAGGTTTCACACAGCTTCTCCTCCCTTGGCCACCAGCTGGACACTAAATAGGCCCCGCTCTCCCACGGCCTGTGCTCAGTGCTCTCTCACTAGAGTGGACAACTCAGGGTTCACCTTGATTTTAATCCTCTTTTTTTATTTCTACCACATCCAGAGATGACGTGGGGCTGGCACCAGCTCCAGACACCAGGTTGCTAAAGGACTGAAGCAGGTCAGGAAGGACTGACCCAAGGCAAAGGGGAAGAAGAACAAAACTGAGGCCTAAAGCAGCCTCAGGCATCCCAGGACACGACAGCACTTCTCCTTGGTGTGCTCATCTCCAGAGACCTAGCCATGAGCTGGAGGGCATTTTTCTAGGAGCTGGCTGGTCCTGAGGAGCCAGCTGTCCTAGTGTGTGCTCTAAAACCTAAGGCAGAAGTCCTCCTATCCTGATAACACCACTAGGGTGAATAACTTCCTTCTGTGCATTGCTTTATAGGAAGTCACAGCTATTCAGATGGAGCTGGCTGGAGCTTTTTGGCAAATAGTTTCTATCTACATGCAGACATTAAATGAAATTTGCACAAAAAAAAAAAAAAAAAGGAAAATATTTCCCTGAATAAAAGGTCCATCCAATTCAAAGGTAAAGGTGAACCAACTCGAAGGTTTGGAGGCGGTAATATGAGCATATCTTTATGAAATGTTTCTAAAGCTTCCAATTTGGGAAAGCCTTTCTGTTTTACACAACTATAAACTGTCCTCTTGTAATTACTACCCATCTGCTCATTCTCTCCTAAAATCCCTACCAGCTAGATAACGGGCAGTGGTGCATGTTCTTTTGTTACATATCTGACACGTTGGTATGTCAAAGCTATCACAACTTCCAAAAATCAGGATATTATTCCCTTGGAAAATGCATTTGCTTGTCATCAGGACATATACTGATCAAGATTTCAAATCCACGAGAGGTTCTGTAATTCCCACTAACGACGAGTGGGACTCAGGTGTCCAAATGCACATTGAAAAACCAGACCTAGGGTTGTGAAAAATGCCCTGTTTTTTGGAAGTGCTGTTCACACACAATCCTCCCTGAAGCTAGTCTGGACTTGCAAATGCTCAGCTCCCCTGAAAATCAGGCTTGGGTACAAACAGACAGACAGGCAAACCTCGTTAGCTATAGTTTCTTTCTTCCCAACGTTCCCAATGGGTTAGATGTTTCCAAAAGGACCTCTTAAAAACATGAAAAAGGCATGTTTTTAAGAATTTATAGTAAGTTTTTTAGAACTTGTAATAAATGTTCAAATAGGCAGTCAGTTAAAGAGGGAGAAAAAAGTCAGAAATTGGGTGTTAACTGTGTCCTTGGCATTCCAACCCATCCTCTTTGTGTGTAGACAAGCTAGCAGGACTCCAGTGGAAGGTGACAGTGATGATCAGGGGCTAGAGCACCCAATGTTCAAGGAGGGGCTGACAGAGGAGGTTTGCTTAGTTCAGAAAAGAAAAAGACAGGGGAGGCCTTTCTACACTGGGGGAAATGATGACTGGGTTAAAGGAAACGTTTTCTTGATGAGGCTGGCAAAGCCCTTGTGCAGGCTGCCCAGAGAAATTGTCAAATCCCAGTCCTTGGAGATGCTTTGAAATTTCAGTCCAAAATTTGACTCAGCTACACAAGGCTCTGAGCAGCCTGCTTTAACTCTGAAGCTGCCCCTTCCAGGGTGTGGATCAGATGACATTCAAAGGTCCCTTCCAAAGTAACTCCCCATTCAATTTTATAAATGGCCTGACCATACTCGGCTAATTATCCATTTGCTAAGAGAAAAGTGGGTTTGCAAGGAATGCTGTAATGCAAATTGAAAAGCCAAAGGCACTGGACAAACTCAGGAAAGGGTGTTTCAGACGCAGGAGGCAGCACGGGCCAAAAGGTAGGGTACCTGTGCAAGAAGTGGGCAAAGTGGTAAAAAGAAAGCTTTTACTGGAATGGGGGGCAAAGTCAATGTAAAAAGGGCGTGGGGCTGATATGTTGGTGCATATGCTATGATGTATGTACTTGCTGGGGGCTTGCTTCACAAAGAAACCCGTTCCCAAAGAAAACAATGGGGTTTTTATGTTTTGAATGGCCAAAGCCTTCATGTAGTTCCAAAGCATGAGAGCAGCATCCTTCCTCAGAAAGACATCAGCAGTCCCAAGTGGCTATTTCTGCTTTGTAGAGAGAGAAAAAATGGTAAGTGAGGGAAAGAGAAAATGAAGTGTCTCTGACAAGAAAACAATGTGCCAGAAGCAACTCCTTTAAATACAGAAAGGCAAGAGGACAGAACTTCATTCATTCTCCACCTTTTTTTTTTTTTGTGTGTGTGTGTTTTTGCCCATCTAATATTTTCCCTTCGATTTATTTCTTTTTCCTCTTGAAATCTTGTGCTTTATACTGAGAAATCATGCAACTGTAGAGGTTAGAGATGCAAGAAGCCTATTAGATCATCTGCTCCACCGCTCTTTGCCAGAGGAGAATTGCTCCCTATGGTACATTTTCTAGTGTTTTGTCCAGCCTTGTTGTAAAAATCCTGAGTGACCAGCTTCCACCAGTCCCCTGGCAGTTTTTCTACAGCTGAATACATCTTGAGAGATTTTCCTGCTCATCAGCCTGCGGTTTCACGTTGCTAATTTCACCCCATTTGGCACTTCTGTGTCTATGTAGCAGTCTAAATTGTTTCCTCCCCTTTGGCATCCATATCTTCTGAGTCTATCTGCTTAGCGAGGAGCATAGTGTGGAGTCACAGAAAAACAGGACTGAAAGGACCTTTGCTGTTAATACACACAGAGCTTTTACATCTGATTTTTAAGACAAACAGTCTAGATTCCTGATACTTTTTGTTGTTTCCCACTGCCTTTGTTCCAATTTGTCCATGCACAGCACCTCCCCCGAACGCATTATTCCAAATACATTTGCATTAAAATGATGTAGAAAATAGGTTGCTACTGCCTTTGATTCAAATATCAAGGGAACCGCACCCTAAAATTGCATCAGCATTTTTGCAGCCAAACTGTAATATGCACTTATGTTCAATTGGCCACCCACTCTCATTGCAAAGTGTTTTAGTCTTCCTGCTAGCAGTTTGCCATTGACTACAAGTGTTTTGGAGGATTTTGCCTTAGGTATGTTTTCATGCTTACAAGTGGCAACTCATCTTGTTGTTTTCTCTAGCAGTGTCCCCAGTCTCAGCAGGTCACTTTGTGTTATTTCCGTGTCCTGACTTACCCTACAGCTCCTCCAAAGCCAGGGCCATCTGTGAGAGCCCTTTGTGTGCAGCTCACATTCCCTATAGATTATTAATAAGGACACTAAATCACACCATTTCTGACACCAACACCATTTATTTGTACTAGATATCTCTGCACTGTTGCCTAATGTTTTCTCCCACCCTTCTTCTTTTGTGTTCCAGGCTAGATTCCCTTTTCTCCAGGGACTGTGATGTCACCCTTTGCAACTCTTTTTTGTTCTGCTCATTTTGATTGTGGTGTTTGTGGTATTTTTATAGAGGATTTTTTTTTTTTTTTTTTTTTTTTTTTTTGAGGACTTTCATGTTTTCTTGGCTTATTTACAGCTGTATTTTAGGAAGACAGGATTGGAAGCAATCTTCTGGATCAATGAATCCAGATCCCTATTATTTCAAACAGCTGTGCCATGAAATCCCTTTAAAATATTAATTGAGGTCCAGTTTGATGAAACTGTAAAACAAATTAAGTCTTCTGCTCCTGATTTTTTTTTTTTTTTTTTTCTGCAAGAAGGCCACTCTGGAGCTATCCCTCTTCGATGGTTAAAATCCTTCTTCATATTTCCAGTTCAAATTTGCTCATGGCCAGATTTTACCACTTGTCCAGGTGCCAAGGTAGTCCTTGAGCTTCATTAGCATTTCTTCCTCTCTGTTGATTCTCCATTCCTTCCCTCAGCATATTTATGGATGGCAATCAGATACCTTCTCAGCATTTGCTTTCTGAGGTTGCACATGCCAAACTCTCCCATAAACTGGCTGATAAAGGACAGTGTAAAAACAGCTGGATTAGTTTTTAGCAAGCTAATCCAGGCGTGGGATTTTGCATGGGCTGATTTATGCTGCTTCCGTGCAGGGTAATCTTTTCAGGAAAACACCATATTTTCATAGCGGTAAGTACCTGAATTTATGGTTCACTACAGCATAAGCATAACTTCTCTCAGGCTTCGCTTGCGTAGTTGTTTCCATTCCTTGGATCATCCTAACAGCCCTTCCTTTGCCTGGTCTAGTTTTAAGTCTCCTCCCGGAAGATGAATGATTACAGTTGCACACAAAAGTCCAGATGAAGTCTCCATAACTGAGTTTGTGCTCTGGTATTAACACTTTCATGCAATAAATGGAAATAGCTCAGTTGGAATACTTTTCCTATGGTCAGGTCACAGCTATGGCTGAATAAGTCCACCCAGCTCTTTATTCTCTGTCATTTCCAATTAGCAAGCTTGAAATTACAGCTTTTTGTTGTAGTTTTTTTTTTTTTTTCTAATGTTATGTTATGTTATATTTTTTTTACATTTTGCTGTTTCATTTCATCCAGCCCATGAGTTAACACAGTCCTTCAGTCAGCCCACTCCTTTGGAAGGCTGTCCTTGTCCTCATCCCCAGGGTCATGCCTCCCAACTCCTACTATTCCCTCTCACTGCTCTCACCTTACTGATTTTCCTGTTTTCCCCAATGTATTTTTTTTTTTTTTTGTTGTTGTTGTTCTGGAGTTCAATGCCTTTGTATATCTCCAGTTCAAGACCATCTCAAATTCAAGAAGCTTGTTTACAGTGGATCCCAGCTTCCTTTGTGGCTGTAAGCAACAGTATCTTGGGTCCTCTTATTATTGTTATTGGGTCAACTTTTTGGTTCTGTGCACATGGATTGGGAACTCTCTTTTTTTTTTGCCTCCTAAAGCCTCTGTTCATCCTATCTATGCAGGTGGCATGTCAGAGGCTGGTAGGATAATGTGTCAGTGTAAATACCTATCATTGCCATAGGACCAAATAGTGTTATGACTGTACTGCAGAACACTACAATCTCCTGTAGAATACCTGTTTCTTTTTTAAATTAAAACTTTTGATTATCTGATAAGGCCAGACTTTATTATTATTATTATTATTATTATTATTATTATTATTATTATTATTATTATTATTATTATTATTATTTATTTGTCCTACGCCTATGTTTTGCAGCTTTTAGTGGTTTTAAAAAGTTGCATCTGTGAAAAATTCTATTGTAAGCAGCACAACATTTCATTTATGAAAAGCTGCTCTTTTCACTTAAAATTATGTAATTGATCCAGTTATTTTACTTATTTGATAAACAAGAAGAATGGTAATATTGATAAATTAGTTAATAATTTGTACTCCTTTTAGTACCTGTCCATGAAGGCTGGACAGAAAAACACTAGTGGTACCATGGTACAGAAATTGTTGATTTTGCCATATTTCAGTCTGAACAGCAAAAGTATCTCTGATAACAGGCTATCTTGTTTTGACATTTTGGGAATTAAACACTAGTTTTTCTTGTTTTGAAAGTATTGTCTTCCTTTGAATTGTTTAATTTTGCATTCTATTTTATGTTATAATAACTTTCCTGAGAAATAAAATTAAAATGAGGTATCATAGCTGAAATGTATTTTGATCAACCTGAAGTGAATCTTCAAAAAGTTTTCTTGAAGAATTTTGAAGCATAAGTGTTTCATAGCTAACCACGGTGAAAACTGACATCAAGACCTTGAAAATTTACATTAAACAGAATTTCTATTCTCTGCACAGCTTCAGTGTCAACACAAAAATGCTCAACAATTCAGTGCAACACACCACAGCTAGTCCTGGCATGGTTTTGTTACTCAAGACTTGAAGAACTAGAAAATAATATCGAAGGTTTTTCTGCCTGTCTGTCTGAGCAGATATG
Source organism: Anas platyrhynchos (assembly GCF_047663525.1). Lineage (NCBI taxonomy): Eukaryota > Metazoa > Chordata > Aves > Anseriformes > Anatidae > Anas > Anas platyrhynchos. The sequence continues at coordinate 82,969,835 of NC_092589.1, forward strand.
TTTTTCTGCCCTAGGATTGGTATAGATTATGCAGCCACACACACCACTCTGAGGGTGGTTTTCTGCAGAGCTGAGATGTTTCTTTTCCCAAGATGAGCTGTCAACATGTTTATCTGTAATAGCCTCAATAACAAGCAAAGAAAGAGGAATGAGTAAAACCGGTCTGATGTCAGGAATACGTGTTGTAAAATCTAATTCCAGGCTACAATTCAAACCTTCCTTTTCAGGAGAAGGTTGCCTTTGGCTTCATTTCCACCTATAGCTCATCAACTCATGTACCAGCTTCTAGAAATCAAAGTTTTTAATTCCCAGCCCCCCAGGTGTTTCCAAAGAGGGAGGCTGTTTGCTGAAGGCCTTGGTGATGAAATGAAATTTAGAGCACGACTGATACAAGAGGTCATTGAAAAGGTTTTCAAATGCTGTTTTGGCACACAATAGAACTATGAAGGTTTCAGTAAAGAAAAATATATAATAGGATTTAAGTAGTCAATTCTTTTGAGGTCCCACCCATTCTTTGCCTGGAAAACAAGAGAGACAGATTAAGTACATACATAACACATAGCTCTCTTTTAAACAAAAAACAAGAGGACAAGCTTTTCAAGCGTCTTTATTCCCTGTTCTCTTCTCTTTTACTCTCTGCCTCTCTCACATGTGTCCTCATGTGTCACAAAAAGAAAAAAGAAAATAAAAAAGAAGAATGAAAAAAGAGATTCTGGTCCCTTCATCACATTTTATTCTATTCCACGTTGACCTGAAGTAACAATGGACTAATTTGAACATCCTTGTTTAACAGTGACATCTTTAAACATTAAAACCCTAGTATTAGTGTTACTAGGACCCTCTTCTGGCAGAGCAGATTCTTCTCTCTGCATGTGGGTTGCCCACCCTTACCAATCAGCTTGTGCCCACCAGCAGAGCTGGGAGCTGGAGACATCACCCTGGAGACATCACCATGAACCTTTTAGCAGGTCAGTGCCCACCACTGTGGTCAAGGGCAAACCAAAGCAACCCCCCTCACCTTGCTGTGCCTCTGTTTCCCCTTCTGCCCCTTTACTTTGTGCTGCAGCCCCATTGCTGCAAGGAGCAGCTTGTTGGGTTTGTTTGCAGTTTGCCTGGACTAACGGGCTCACAGACTCTAACTGGCTGCTAGGCTCTCTGTCTACTAGACCTTCCCTGCTCCTCTATCCCCTTTTTACCTCTTGATAACTGAGGAAAAAGATCGTGGAAAGGAATGGGCTGAAATCTGAGCTTTGCCTTTCCCCATCCTCCCTGCTGGATAGATATCCCTCTTGGCCAGAGCCAGGCTCTGAGTAATGGGGACCATAGTTCAGATGATTTGTAAATGCCTCGCAGTGACAAGTTTGACTTATATCTCAAGTTTCTCTTGTTCTTCCACCCACCCAGCTGTGCCTGTGGACCAGCACGGCCTCCTGAGCCTAACTTGCAGCACCAAATGAAGCCCATGAGGGCTGTGCAGCCACCCGCAGCCCTGGAATAAGGTCTCTGACGCCCGCCTGACTCAGGTCACTGCACAAAGGCATGCCAGCCTGCCAAGCTCATTTGTTATTTTGGAAATGACCCGCCACGGTTTCTGCACCACTAATTGGCCATGATCCATTTCCTGTTTTATGCATTCATCTCCTGCTTCTGCTGCCTGGTCCGAGGGATGCCAAGTACATCAGTTAGTTTGCAGTGCTTTGAACTCGGACTTAATGCGCTGGGTATTAGGCAGAGATTTTGATTAGATTAGAGATCGGGATCTGTTTGTGATAATCCCTGCAATCGTTCTCACCAAATCATCTTACTGCCCGCAGTGACTACATCTCTGGAGTGAAAGGCAGAAAGAAAATATATACGACTCAAGGCAATAGAGTTACATTGGAGATGGCTTTGGCCCAAGGGTTTATGCAAAACAGATTTGTAATGTTGCAAATTTGTATTTTTCCTTTCTGTTTCAAAGAGGAAAAGAGCAGCAACAGTTGACACTGCCATGAAGTTGCAAGCCTGAAACACAGACTGGAAACCTCAATGTCTTTAGCACTATTAATCCCAGCCTGTTGGACCTGTGGACCATTTTTGCAATCAAATGCTTATGAAATGCATTGCAGTGCGCTGAATACTGTAATTCCAACAGAGGAAGTTTGACCCTAAAATCAGTGAGTTTTCTCTATATTAGGGTTATAAAATCAGTTAGCACTTGAAGAAAAACTGTTCTTCTGTAAGGGATATACTCTGTACTGTAGCAGCTTCTCTTTGCCTCTATGAGATTGCTGTGGTAGCCAGGTGATGGCATGCTCCGAATGCAACTACCAACCCGTGGCACATTGTTGTGTCTTTTGTTCTTAAATGACACGACCTTTGAGACAGCTAACAGGTCAGAAAGCAGCCCTTGGATGAGCAAAGCCAGGTCTCAGCTGAACCTAAGCAGCACAGGTGGGAACCACACCAAAGAAATGTGTTCACCTAGGGTGTTTGTTGCAGTGTCACAGAGCCTTGGGGTCGCGGTGGGTCTCATGAAGCTCAGAGAGCTGGGCAGCCCCTGCTTATACAGACACCTTTCTTCCCCTGCTGCCTGCCCAGAGGCTGAGACTAACCAATAGAGCCCCCGTGGGCTCCTGAGGCTGCACGAGTAGGAAGCTGTGTGTGTGCCCAAGCTCAGCCAACACAGCACACAGCTCCCCATCAGCTCCCTGCTTGGACCCATTGCTTCACAGTCAACTTCCAGTGATGATTCAGGCTTCCCAGGTGCAAACTCCTGTCTGTAATTTCTGAAGCAATTATGGGTCCAGCTTCAGGTTTTCTCCCAAATAAACTAGATAAAATGCTCAGACGTTTTGTCCCTTACTCCCTTCACCTGTCCAATCACATGGAAATTACTGCTGTGATATTTGCATAGCTGATCCAGAAGCCAAGCACAGTACTAACTCACTCTATTGCTAAAGTAAGGATAGCATCCTCATAAACCAAACTAACAGCCTGTTAACATTTCAGAGCTATCATTTCTCTGGCCTAACAGGAAAAAAAGAGCAAGAGGGTAGGTGATACTCTCATGGGGAAATCAACTACCCCTTGCACAAGATGCTTTTAAGCCTAAGCACGTGTACTTGACATACTCATTTTCTGAAACTCTGTATGTTCATGTATCTCTCCTCTTATGGCATACTTCTTATGGTATGTTGGAATCAGTTCTGTCTTATCATCATTGCCATGGTTACCTTATCATCATTACAGTGTATATGTGTTGCTATAACACTATTGTGGATGTCATATCAAAATTCCCTAAAGCAAAATGATCCCAGAACTTACTCTGTACTCGTCTCAAACTACTAAGCAGTGATAGCTTTATGATCTGTTTCCTAGCTAAAACAAGGTTGGCTTGTATGTCTCTGCTGACATACAGCTGTTTATCCCTTCTGGTGGAAAGCAAATTATTCGATGTATCTTCTTCACTGTAAGTCACTTCCTTACATCAAATAAAAAAATATAATAAAAATAATAAAAAAATGCTTGACAGGGCCTCTCAGCAACCTGATTTGTCTTTATTTGCATTGCTGCACTGCTCAAAATCATGAGGGTGTTGATATCTGTAGCAAGGAACACGTCAGCCTCCGAAGTGAGATCACTGTGAGATTACAAACACAAAGATTATAATACCAGGGGCATGTCTCAAAGCCCTGGACAGAGCAATAAATGTGCTTAGGACAAAGAAATCTTTGCTGGGTGTATGTGGCTATGGGTTGGTTTTTCAGAGTCGAGTTGGGGTGCCCAGATGTTAACATCTGTTTTTAATCCAAACTCTGTATTACCCCCCAGTGGACACTGGGGGCTATGAATGCAAAAACTCTTACCCTAAATAGACTTCCTTATGTGCAGTCAGGGTTTTGATAATGTTACTGGCTCGATATGGAGGATGCACACGCCCCATATGTCATAGGCTGGATCTTGTCCTGTTCTTCCACCCCTCTATGGACAGACTCACTCATGGGACAGACTGTCACTGCTTTTTCATTGCCACATTCCCACTGCTGTGTTTGGAGGAACTGGGTGTGTATATAACGCATACAGCTTACATCTTCCGTGACTGAATTCTCTTTCCTTTGAAAGACTGGAAATGATAATGTATACATGTGTAACTGTGCATCTGTGTATGTAATCATGTTTTATGTGCGGAGTCTCAAGAAACCGTTTCTGGATTGAACTGATACTCTTCTAACACTTCTAACTACCAAATTTCCCCTTGCACTCATCCTTACAATAACAACTCCTTACTACATTCACAAGCAGAGGCTTTGAATATGTTGTGATAATGAATGTCATTATAAGGTTAGAGTACAGTGGTGTGAAGAAAGTGATTCATTACTGGAGAAAAAAAAAAAAAAAAAAAGCAAAGCAAAACAAAACACGGTCTTCATGGATGGTGCATTGCCTACATGCACGATTCTGGGTTTAGAAACAAGAGGTTACGTATCGCTCCACAGCTATAACCTAATATTGCCAGACTAGAGGAAACCAAATACACCTAAGATTTCTAGGAGAATTCCTATGATAAGAAATAAAATAGACACAACTAAATACCAAAATCTTTAATGATAGAGGATGTGACAGTGGTAATTGTAGCTGTGAAACCTCGCTCCTTAAGCTAAAGATGACTGGAAATGTGTGGGCAACTACAAGTGCAGTTAACTGGTCATCTTTGTAAGTGGAAATGTAAACAAGAACATGAGGCCATCATGATATAGCATATACAGAGATAAAAATAGTTTTTAGCTGTAGATGAAGTGAGGTAACACTTCTCTCACCATGCGTTCAAATTACACAGTATGACCCAGAACTGACAGCGACCCCATCATCCCACTGTGCCTGCATTTATGGGACATGGAAAGAATGACAATCATGTGGTAAAATTGTCGTGGCACTTCTTGTTTTCCTCTATAGCATTCAGGAGGTTTTGTCAGGTGGTTATCTGGAATAGACTGGAATAGATGAGCTTCTCTGGGAACACTACTGACTTTTACTATTTCATATTTATACCTCTTAGCAACACTCCCCCTAATGTAGCCCAGGATGCTGTTGGTCTTTTTATTTATTTATTTATTTGTTTGCTTGTTTGTTTATTTGTTTATTTTGCCACAGGCATGCATTGCTGGCTCATGTTCAGCGTGGTGTCCACCAGAAACCCCAGGTCCTTCACTGCGGAGTTGCTTTCCAGTGGGTTGGACCACAGCACGTTCTGGTGTAAGGGGATGTTCCAGGAACTTGCTTTTCCCGTCACTGAAGTTCAGGAGGTTCTCCTCTGCCTATTTCTCCAGTCTCTGCACATCCCTCTGGATGGCAGCACAACCATCTAGCGTATCAGCCACTCCTCCTGGTTCTTATTGTCTGCAGGCTTGCTGAGGGTGCACCCTGTGCCATCATCCAAGTCATTAACATAGATGTAAAAGTACTCGCCCCAGTACTGACCCTTACAATATACCACTGCTCAGTTGCCTGTAACTGGCCTGGTCATTCAGCAGGTTTTCAACCCACCTCACCAACCTAACAGAGGTTTTAATTCCTGCTGGTCTCAAAGAGTTGTGTGATGGAGCTCATGCTGCTGGCTGCTGCTCTGCAGGTCTCCCTCCTTTTCCAGCCAGGTCCAGGCAGCCGTGAGATAGACCTGTGACTAACATGCAGGCTAACATGTCCTGGCTGGTTGGAAAATATGGTTTGTAACCTGAATTGAAAAGCTCTGCTGAATCCCACAACATAGTAACTGAGTTAAATGCAAATTGCGTCATCATTTACAGAGTTTCAAAAACGCAAGTGAAATAGAATTAGAAATAAACTGTTTTTTTCCTGGGGTGCCATTGAACTTTACCAATTGCCGGGTGTCTTGTGCTGTGTAATGGGCTACATTACCTAGTCCCCTGTGGCACAGGGATGGAGAGGAGAGGCAGGTTTCTCGGTGGGGCTGGCAGCAGAGCCAGCCGTGACAGTCCCTCATGGATGGACTCTCAGGGAGATGTGGAGTTCCTACACATCTGAACTATTCCCAATCTACAGAAAACCACCAACAGCATCGTGCCTGAAAGTCACTCAAGAGGGCTCGTTTTTTACTATAACATGCCCTGGGATGTCTCAGTATGGTAGGTAGGAGCTCACTCAATAAAAGTTGACCTTAAAATACTAAAATACTAAGTGGTGAGGCTGGTTCTCAATTCTACCTGATCTCCAGTCAATAACCCAGGACGTGGCTACACAAGACCAACTCAGAACAGCAACATACAACATCAGCATCCACAAGGAGCGGGTCAGTGGAGGTTCACAAGCATTTGACTGCATTGGTGCTTTTGCCTGGGAATTTGCTTTTTAATCACCTTTGGCTTCATAAAATTATTTATGATACTTATTTAGATTATCTGCTTTTGCTTGTTTGAGAAGCATGAGAACTTATTCCATAGAATGGAAGGAACTGAAATTTGCCCGAAATTATGCAAAAAAACTAGAATTACAGTTTTATTTTTGCAGAAAAAAAAAAGCATGGACCTCATTCCTATTCAAAGATACGAGGAGAAAGTCATTTTGTCTAGCCAGGTTTCATTCTAAATAATGACTTTTCAGGGGAGAACAGTTTTGGTCAGCCAGTGTTGATGAACAATGATCCCAGTGTGCCTGTACTGCTGAGTCCTGCAGCCTCATGCATGTTTAACACATGGTTGCAGCCCACCGAGATGGCTGGCCATGCCTCAGGATGCTGCACGCAGCAGATCAGCAAGGCAGGTTGGGGCTGTGCTCTGTGCAGGTCCTATTTGCTTATTAAAAATGAAGGTAGCTGGATTTTGCTGTGCTTCAAACAAATCAGTGACCCCGAATTTTCTGGCAAATTCCCAGATGTGGTCTTCTGTGGGAAGAATTTTGGGTCTTTTTTGTGTTCATTAAAAATAAAAGAGGAAAAAAACTTAGCACCTGGCATAATAGCATTTGTCAGTTCCATTTACGGGTTGCTTAGCTCAGCTGAATTAATGGCTGCCAAATGGGCAAACTTGAAAGACACTTTTTCCCTCGTTGCCTTTAAAAAGGCTATGTCATTAGACATACTTAAAAATCACTGGTAAAAAAAGATCATTTTGGCTCTCCACTTTGACCCCTTACATTTACAGAATTCCTTATTATATCATTCCCACCATGATCTTATCTAAGGTGGTCATACAGATCCAGAGCTTTTGATTCAGACAGACGGGGGCCCGTCTACACTACTGCCTAATTATCCTTATTAACTTGTTCTTGAATATAACTTTCCAGTTTTAGCTTTCACTTTTCTAACTTCCAGCAAATGTTGTTCCTAAAACTATAGACGAAATACAGGAACTTTTGATGAGGAAACTTAATAGCCTGAGGGAGGGGGGAAAAGTGGAGGGCAACTCCTGCCCTGCTTGGTTAAGCAGGACTTCCACCGACTTCCTGAAACAGATGAGGTCCTGATAATAACAGCCATGATTGACTGTGGTGCTATCTGGCTGCATTCTAGCTTTTTAAATGAGTATGAAAACTTGCCAGGCACCTAATCTTTTTCAAAGGAACAGCCAGGAGAGAAAAGAATTATGCTGTGCGGTTTTGAAACTAACAGCCTACAGTAAATGAGACCTTGATCAAGCACGGTGCAATATCCGTGTCATTGCAGGAGGCATTTATATCACCTCCTGTTGCTTAGCCAAAAGCCTTAACTAGTAGCTCACCTTCCTGGCAGGGAGGTATGGAAGATAGGTGGGATGCACTGGGTTCTGGACTGGCCATTGCTGCCTGGTAGCAACAGGAGGTGAACTAGGTTAGAACAAGCACTGTTCGTTTCAGTGGCTAAATGTGGCAGAATTGAATCCCAGCCTTAATTTAATTGTTGTTAATAAATAAATAAGTAAATAAGTAAAGAAATAAGTAAAGAAATAAGTAAAGAAATAAGTAAAGAAAAGAAAGGAAAGAACTATAGGATCTGGGTTGTTTGCTGTTGACAGAAACATACACGTTTTTGGGGTCCTTCTAAATCATTCCTGGAGATCAGTATTATTTTGTGGCAGGGTCAGCATGTAGGGTCAGATACATCTTCCTATACTTTTATGATGCCTAATCCAGAGCTGGCTGATGTCAACCAAGAGGTTGGGAGTCACTTCAGTGGACCTTGATTCAAGACCAAGATTGTTTGAATCTGCTCAAAGATGGGAAGAGTACATTTGTGCAGGGCGTGTATCTGTGGCACCTAAACTCTAAGTAAGTCACATTATGTGTCATCTTGGACTTCAAGGATACAGTTTCTGTTCCAGCAAAACACTAAATTCTCCGAGTAAGAAAAATCCTGGCACCAAGTCTTTGCCTCTAAAAGCATTTCTAAAAGGATTCATTTTTAAAACAGAGAGAACCATTATTCCCCACTTCTTATTTTGAAGAAAGTACACGATGTAGATTAAAGTGTTGTTATTGTTTGATCAAACAATGCACTTGAATGTTTGTTGGGAAAAGGTTTTTCAAAATACAGAAAAGTATCCTTTGATAATGCAGTGTCAGACCTTTTGACGAATTACAGTCTATCGCCCAACTCCAATTCCTCCTGCTCAAACAGTGAAATGTGTTTGCGTACATTGTGTAGGCTTAATATTTCTCCTTAACATAAGAGTATGGAAAAAAACAAAAACAAAACAAACCACAAAATGAAACAAAACGAGCAAAGAATAAACATCTGTACAGCCAGAGAGGGCAATTAAGACCACATTTATCTAGTGTAATTCTCTTCAGATTCCAATAAATAAAACGTAATTATTTTTTTTGGAATAATGATGTTTTGTGTTTGTGAAGACAAAACATGCCAGTGTATGCCTCAGAATACTGGACAGGCAGAGCAGAAAATGTACAGGATGGGGTGAGAGCTGCCTGTGAGAAGGAGAGTTTCCCTGTATGTTTTGTCCTCTCCAGTTGGTTCATGGAGGCCTCCTGGAGGCTGTGAGCCAACTTTTGGACAGTAGGTGTAGGGACATCGGTCCCACTTGTGTGAGAGGTGTGCACATTAGCAGAGGTGAGCTGCCTACCCAGCCAAGCACCCTGGAAGTATTTTCCTTAGCTGAAATTTCAACCTCTTTCTTTCAGCCAAAATTCTGCCCCCAAAGGTTGTCTGTCTCATGGCTTTCTCATGAAGCCACGCTACGGTTTGCCACACTTGCTGTTTCCAGACTTCAACACCTTCAAGGAGGTTTTCTTTTTGTCTTTTTACCTCTGATTTACAGCCTCATTTTATGCCATCAAGCATTTGCATCAATACTCTGACACTATGTGCCCTGGCTGTCATATTAGCGCATAATTTGGGCTTCTTTTTGATCAGCTAACAATGAGTAAAGGGATATTTAATCACTACCTCTTTTAGCCCTCGTGGAAGGCTGTTATAGTCCCCAGTGGTTTTGGTAAGGTTTTTGGATCACACATACTTACTAGAAACCACACAAGCTTCACCATAGCAGTAAAATATGAAATCTTTTCCTGGCTTCAGCAATGTTGCAGCACGTGTAAGATCTGTGCATAACAAACCACAGCGGCACATAATATTATTTTTTTAGCCCTCCCATCCCCTCCATCCAGCCTTTCCTTGTCTCGTGATGCTTAAACACATAAGGAAAGCTCCTCGTGTTAGGGACCTGCCAGTAGGTGAATGCCTGTAAAGTGCAACACCCTCTGAACACTGCGGCATTAACAGTGGATCGCATTTGCTTTGCAGGTGGAAAACACATATTTGAGGTTTTCCTTCTGTGTGTCAGAAGGTGCAGGGGCTCACTACATGCAAAGGGTAGAAAGCCACCACTGCGATGGGGATTTCAGCTGTGGTAATCTACCTGTGACAGGACGGATAAGACTGACCTTCTGTCTATTAGCAGTAGGATTTTGTTGTAACAGCCTCTCTATGGCTGCAGGCAAAGTGAATTACCATGCCATTAAAATGGACACTGGGCCCACTGGTATCCAATTTTACTGCAGTGGTACTTAGATAATCAAGTTTCATTACATCAAAGGCTAGGGCAGGCAGTTATCTGTGTGGATATTTTTCCTGAGGTAAGACAGCCCAGATCCCCTTTCCTTCCCTTCATTTATGGACATCAAAGAATTCAGGCAGGAGCTGACTACAGAGACAGGTGGGTGAGGAAACAGAAGGAATATTGACTTTTAAAGTAGCTCCTTGCCTATACAGGATTAAGGAAGTTGGGTAGACAGATGGTCACTTTGTCTCCCTCATCATTTGCATCTTCTAAGCACAGGCTATTTTTCCTCTCATTTCAGCTTGTATCTCAGCACACCATCCCTCAGCCTCCTCAGAGGATGGTCTACTGGCACGGCAAACACAGGGGGAAGGAAGAGAGCAAGGAAAACCAGCCCCAGGGGTCTCACTTATTCTTATTAAGGGTAAGAAGCCTTCCAAAAGAACTGAGGCAGGCAAGCAACTGCAATGAGCACACTGTGGGCTTTGGATATCCCACCTTTGAGTCTTGCAATCCTTCCTCCCATCAGCTGCTTTCGGAGGCTGGACAACCTGCCTGTTGTTGGCTTTCCCTCTTCTTCCTCATCCTGTCAGTCATACAATACGGGAGCTCTTGGATGCAGGAACTCCATCAAAATCAGAGGAGCCCCCACGTGTTTATAGGCAGATGTTCAATGCTGCCCAGCTGCAGCTCAGCTGGCTCCCACCTGCTTATCAGCAGCGTCACATCTCCCTTTGTGCCCACCATCATGCATAATTCCTACAGGGTGTACAACGGTGCTCTGTGAGCAGAAGATAAACTTTTCCTCCCAGCACGTTTGCTGTAGCTTTAGGACTCATACCTCTATTTACTAGCGAGAGATTATAAAATGGACATGAAATATAAAGATGTGAAGACTCTCGTCTGATCCAGAAAAAGGTGGTTTCATCCCTCCCTGCTCTTTCAGCCCTGTAAACAGCCTGAAAACAGATTGACCTTGCAGCATATGTGAAAGTTAACAAGCAGAGGCTTTGCTGGAGGGATGGGGGCTCTCGAGCACAGTTTCTGAGCTGGGGATTCCCAGCCTCATGCTCCAGAGGTACAAACCCAATTCCACTGGTAGCTGCGTTTCAGCTGATGTGAGCAAAACACTCTGGGTAAAATTTTTCATATTATTTTCCCTCTCACACGTCCCAAGACTGTATTTGCTTCCCTTAATTATGGCTTTTCATTAACTACTCATCCTAATTCCTTCATGAGTGATTACCCCAGGTTCTTTCCCTGCATTGCTCTTGCCCAGTCATGGATACCCTGCTTTAGAGCTGCATTTGTAATTCTCTTAACTGTGCTGTTCTTACACTTGTTACATTTCATCTCCTTCCTGACAGCTCCTCTAATTCACCCAGGTCATCGCAATCACTCCTAGGTTATTAACTGCTGTCCCAAAGTGTTGGGCCACCTCTGTATGAACATTTCTCCCACTCCTTCCTGCAGATTTCTCTTAAATGTATTAAGAAAATGAGGCCTCTGAGAAATGCCTGGGGAGCCCAGTCCTTGACAGGGGGATGTGGGCAGGATGATCTCTGTCCCTCCAGGGGGGGGGGACACAGCCAAGGTCACCCTACAGAATAAGGGGAGGCTGGCGCAGAAACTGGAGGTGGTCACTGCAGCTCAGCAGTCACAGCGAGGTGAGCAACCTCTAGAGAGACCCAGAAGATCGGGGCTTATGGATATGAGGGAAGACATGGGGAGAACTGCAGTCGGCTTGGAAAGGTGGCTGGAGAAAAGCAAAAACATCCCAAGGTGTGGAAAAAGTGAGGCAGAAAAGAAGCAGCAAAGCGTGGAGGCCTGAGACATAGTATTGTCCTACAAGAAGCATTTTGAGAGCAGACTGGGTTTGTCAGGTTTAACCCATAAAAATAAAGGCTACAGAGCAAATACCTCACTTTTTCCCCCAGGACCTGTCTGCCTAGGCGCTTGCTGCTCAGGTAGGGTATGAGCTAAGCGCCGTGTGGTATGGGCTGTCAGTGCTGCAAGAGCTCAGGGAGCCACAAAGAGGTAAATGCAGAGCTGCAAATGTTGGTGTAATGACAGCTCTGGAGTCTGGTAACTGCTGCTTCTGCTTAAATAGACACATCCCTGCAGAGCCCTTTTAGAAAAGATCATGGTAATTGCATGTGCAGCTCATGATGGAGGGCTGTCCTCGGCGCTGTTCCAGGGGTCACTTGCCTGCAGGGCACTGGAAATGGTCTAAGCCCTGCCTCTGCTTGTGTGGGCTGCACTTTTGGGGATGGAGAAGATTGGTGCTGGTCAAAGAACAGACCCTTTATGCCAGGCAGGACAGAGCTGAGGAGGGAACGTGCAGATGGGTGCTACAGGAAGGAGAATTTTGCTGAGCAGTGAAGGTCAATGGTGCTGGAGTGCATGAAGCCTGGCCGTGACCCTCACAGCCAGCTCAGGGTGGTGGTAACCGAGCTTCCTGACTGCTCTAGTGGGCAGGCAGAGGTATTTCAGAGCACACCGCCTCCTTACATCGCTGGTGCTGTGACAGTACCTTAATGCCTGAGCCAGGTGGTGCTGTGCGGCCTGGCACAAACACTGAGTCAGACATTTCTCACTCGGGAGAGCTGAGCTAAGAGCCACCTCTTTGGTCATCACTGGGGCTGCTGTCTCTGAAAGGGAACTGGAGCCAGCACCCTGATTCATCTCCTGAGAGATACGGGAATGCTCAGCCTCAAGTGCACGCTCGAGTCGTACACAAACCATCTGAGAACAACCAGGCCGTGAAATTTTGCTGGTCCTCTACTGCACCAGAGGAAGCAATGTATTTGGTTACAGATAGGGTGTCTGTCATTAGAAACAAACTTACTCTTTCCTGACTGAAGGAGAGAGGAAGATAAAAGACAGACCTATTTTCTACCTTGAAAACTTCATATTCAAATGTTTCCCTTTCACACTGACACAATAATTGTACATGGATGTTCCTGCCTCACTGGGAAGGCTGTGGCCTAGCCCAGCCTGTTCAGTGCCTGACTTCCCCATCCCTGGTGTTATGGAAAGGATGGGCCATGAGCTCGTGTCCTCACGCTGTGCCTCCGTTTGCTCCTCTGTTACACGGGGATGATCACACCTGCCTGCCTCGCAGCCTGGTAGACGTATCTACAAGGCTTCAGATGGGAGATGTTGTAAATGTCAGCTCTAATCATTCATATGTCACAAGCTGGGAGCACAGGCAGAGTCCCATGTGCTCTCCTTTCGTGCCTTCCCCGCAGAAGTGGTGTTCGGGGAGTTAGGAAGAGTCTGGCACCTCCTCTGGAGCAGCCCCCCAGAAAGGGGGCTGAGATGAAGGGCCACCTCTGAACACAGCCACACGTCTGTGCTCCTCTACTTCCCTTCCCTTCCCAGTGCAAGAGAGGGTCAAACTCAGCAGGGGAAGCTTACAGTGAATTAAGGCGCAGCAGGCAGGAGAGAGAGGCTGGGGTCGCAGCACAGAGAATATGCAAGAGCCAGACTGACCTGGGCGGGTGGATAACGAGTTGTCAGGATGAGATGTGGCAGCAGAACGACTGGGTTTGAAGTGGGATCATTGAGCTGCTGATGGGAGGGTTCGTGCCTCTACCTTCTGCAGAGGGCTGGTAATGAGCAGCAAACAAGGCGAGAGTCGCACCAAGCCAAGAGAACAGGCAGACAAAGCTTTATCTGTCAGAGAAAGGCACAAATTGAAAAAGTCATTAGCAGAAGGAGATAAATCTAGGGAGGGGGGAGCGTGACAAGAAGGAGAGGCTTTTCTGTACGGTGGAAAGTGTTCATTTTTTAATGCCGTGTATCCCCAAAGAGCTACCTGCTGGCTGCTGTGGTATACCTGGTATGGTGTACTTACATGCCGTGCCATGACACTACTGCCTGTGGCTTTGCTGGTCTGATACGTGTGTGCATCCCGATCCACGGGTGTGCTACTGAGAGCACGGTACATCCCTGTGAGTGATGAACTGCTTTCATCAGTCTGCATTAAACGCTGAGAATTAGCACAGCCCCGAGCCGTATTTCATGCGAGGTTACAGGGGAAAACAGTAGGAGATGGGATTTATGCGCTCTGTATAGATGAACTTTATAAGCTTTTTTTTTTTTTTTTTTTTTTATTTCAAGGGAAAAAGAAATTGTGACTGATAAAGTTCTGCACTTTAAAAAAAAAAAAAAAAAAAAAAAAAAAGGCAACACTTCTAAAGTGGGGGAAAAAAACAGCTTTTGTTATCACCAGTGATTAATTGAATTGATGCGTAACTGGTGTTCCAGAGCAGTGGAGATTAGAAACAGTGACAGAGTGTGCCTCAGTGGTCCCCATTCTGCTATTAGCTGAAATTACAGTCCAAAGCAGGCTGACTTGTGTGCCCCACAAATTCATAAAAATTCAAGAGCCACTCTCACCAGTCTACTTTTGATAAATTCTTTTTGATTCAGTAACCTTTCTTAATGGAATTTCTCTCTCTCTTTCTCTCTTTTCTTTTCCCTTTTTTTTTTTTTTTCCACTTTGGTCCACACATTTATTATTCCCTCCCACTCTCCTCCGTGGGAGTGCAGACCTCTGACTAAACACCCATGTTGTAATCTGTACAGGAATTTACTGATGGTGCATGACAGAGGGGACTTAAAGAAAATTATGCTTTTCTCAGATCTACCCTCGGGCACACAAATCAAAGTCTCCCCTGAACACTGTCTAGTAAAACTGAAAGTAGCGATACTTTATATGGAAATTAGATGATCCTAGGACATAATATAGCTAAACATATATCAAAACACAGTGACAATGAACGTAGGAACTGCTTTTTCTTTAGTGAGGATATAAACCTCATTTTTGTTTTATTTCTTATATGTTCTCCTAATGTATGTCTTCTTTTCAGGTAATGAGAAAAAAAAAACCTACAAGGAATACAGCTTCTCTGGGCAGGCTCCAGAGCTCGTGGCTCTTTTTTCATTTTTATTTTGCTTATCGGCCACCTTTATTTTGCACCAAGTCCTTCCACTGCTTTAAGAGGATATTTAGAAAAGGTCAAACAATAGCAAATACTTTGGTCTCAGCTGTCTTATGGGCTCAGTCAGAGAGGGAAGAGCATAATTTGGGGCGGTTAGATAGCTGATGCTACTTCTAGGAAGAGGGTGCAGGAGAACATCTCCAATTTTTCTTGTTTTTCTCCCTGCTTTTGTGCTTGTTTTCTAACAAAAGGCAAAGTAAAGCGTGGCAGTGCGATGCCTTGTACGCAACGCCTGCTGCTTTTGCTCGCACTCGCTCCTTCCCGGGGGATGAGCCATTACAAGCAGAGCCCCTCCAGCTGTTACTGGTGATGGCTGTGCAACAGCAGCTGCCACATGCAGGTTCACTGCAGCTGGGACATAGATCCTACAACATCTGTGATTGCATCACTTCCCCGGGGGCTTCTGCAGACCTTTTGTACTCCTTTTTTGTTGTTGTTGATGAAATGGGGTAGAGAGATCTATGTACAACTTGTGCACGGAAACAAGCAGAAGAGGGATAGGGAAGGTCCCATGCCGAAAACAAAAGGAAAAGCAGGGTAGCTACAAGGATGGGCGTGTTTATTCCGCTGGTGTTACTTTTTCGGTACGTGAAGAATTTGCTTTCTGCAATGTTTTGTATTGTCACCTTATAGCAGGAGGAATCAACTCATTTTCAGGAAACATAAGAAAAAAAAGGAGGAGCCCAAGCTCAGCCTCCCCTGGGGCTCTGCGTTTTGATGAACACACGGATTAGCCCAAGCCCTTTCCCCCTTCCATAGGTGCGTGGGACCTGATGGCAGCCTGCAGCTCATGCTAGCAGTGTGTGGTGGTGCAGGTCAGCTCACCCCTGGATGTAGCTGGGCAGCAGAACAGAGGCAGGGAAGAACAGATAGCCAGAGCACGGAGCGTGTTAACAGGTGTAACAGGTTCAAGCTCCTATTCTGTGACAACCTTCCTGTGGGCAAACCAATTAGTTTCTCCATGCCTCATTTACATATTCATAAATTCAGAATGAAACTGGTTTCCGGTCTCACAGGACTACTACGAAAGGTAAATCATATTAAATATTGTAACCCACTCTAGTATATGATCACAGCAGTGATTTAAGCACCGAGGAGAGAAAAAGGGAGATTTTATACCCAGCTTTCCTTTGTGGCAGAAGAAGAGCTGACAGTGATGTCACCCCTTAGGAGACCAGCGTGGCACCGGAGACGTTTGTGACTTCTCCCAAAATATGCCTAACAGCCACCCACCACCTGCAAGGAGACCATCGAGAAGAGCAAGCCTGGCCCTGTGTAGTGCTGTGTGGCAGCAGGATGAGAGACAACATGAAGTGAAACAAGAGAGCAAGAGATGCTCAGACTGGCCTGAAGGAGAAACTTTCTGCATGAGGAAGCAGAGCGGATTGCCCAGGAAAGCTGAGCAGTCTCCATCCATGAAGGTTTTCAGAGCAACCCTGAGTACCTTGAAACTGAGCCCGCTGTGAGCAGCGGCTTGGTCTGGACATATCCCACAGTCCCTTCCCACCTCCTGGGGCCCTTTCCTGCCTAAGTTATTCATCCAGTTAAAATACCTTTGTTAATGGCAAAGAAGGGGAGACATAATCTTCCTCTGTGGAAAAGTATTTATGTTTTAAAAGATAGCTTATGCAGATATCATATCTGGAAAAGTCCAGGTCAAGTACTCCATAACTGCTAAACACCCAAGGGCATGGAATGAGTCCTGCTACGGTGCCTGGTTGATATTTCTCAGCAGATATCATCTCTTAATTTCTTTTACATGGCAGATGAGAAGGTGTTTTCCCTTTAACATGCACATTTGTTTCCGACACCACAGGTGCCACTGAGAAACAGTCTTCCTGCTATGTTTTTGCCTTTCCTGTTTTGAACAATGCATAAACTGTCCTATTAGAGACAGAGAAAGGGCTGGAGTTAAAAATGCCCCTATTTACAGCAGTGCTCCATACTGCTGGTACTACAATGCTCTTACCCATGCAAGCAACAGTAGTAAGATATCAGGGAGATAAAGGAGGAACCAGAGACAATGCTTCCACTAATGAAAGTAAAAATGCAAGTACTAAAGCAAGGCCCTGGCTGCCCTTTTATCCCCACCAGCTGTGTGCAGGTGTTTCTGCTGGGCTGAGGAAGGGCACAGGGGCAGAGGAGCAGCTTTCCTGTGCCAGCAAGGGAAAGGACAGTGTGTGTGTGTGTCCTTGGGGTGGCCAGCCCATGCAAACCTGCTTGGGCTTGACTCAGGCTGTTATTTATCACCTTGTTTCATGTGAAGATGGCTGTGCAGTAGCGCGAGCAGAGAGCTGCTAAAGCTCTAGCCTGGCGCTTGAAGGAGAGCTGACTCTGTTCTGCGTTTCTATAAACCACAAATGCTTCAGTGTCCCGTGGGATAAAAAGCCATGACATAACTAGGAGGGGTACAGTCACAGTATTCATTGTGCAGGCTGGATGAAGCCAGGCTGTACATCATCCTTCCAGAAAATGGCCCGGGGAGCAGTTCGGAGGCAGGCTGCCTCCCTGTTACACAGCTCTCCGTATTACAGCAGCTGAAACTCAGCCAGTTGCTTCCCAAAGAGCGAAGCATGGCAGATGCCTTCACCACCATGCCCTGTCATACAAAGATTTATAAGCCATGATGCTGCTAATGATTCAGCTCTCCCGCTTGGCCAATGACATAAAAAATACTCGCTATGTGCTGGGAAGGTAAGGGCGTAGCTCTGGACAGGTACAGCCATCGTGCCTGCCCAGAGGAGCAGTGACCATCACCCTTCTTCTCCACCGGCACCGCAGTGCCAGGATCTGTCCCCTCCGTGAGCAAGTGTTTGGGGAGGGTCGTGTGCTGCCAGGAGGGCACGGTGCTTGCCAGCCAAATCCCAGCAGTTGGTACAGAGATGATTGATTGGAAGGCAGATGGAGGGAGCTTCACCGGGAAACACAGCCGCTCGCCTTTGGGAGGGAGGGATGTGCTCCAGATGAGAATGTCACAGCAAGAACAACGAGTGGAGGAGGATCCTGGATAAACTGCAACCGGAACAAGGCGTACGTCTGAATAAGGAACCAGAACATAGACTGGGGAAAAGGGGCAGAGAAGGAAGGAATAAAGTTTAGAGAAGATAAGAAGGTTTTCTTAAAACGGGATGTTAAGGAAAAGTGGAGGAGATATAGAGGGGAATGGAGAATTTGGGTAGTGGGTAGAAGGCCAGCAGAAGGACTGTGGGGAAATAAAGTCAAGAAAAAGAAGCAAAATAGAGGGCAGGAAGAAACAGTGGCAAAGCAGCTGCAATTTTGCACAGCCTGTTGTGGGTGCCTCTGCGTGCCCTGCTTGCCACCTCCTCCAGGCTGGCCCCACGGTCCCTGCATGAAGCCAGCACAGCCCTGCAGCACCTACAGGCTGTGCAGCACATCCTCCTTCCCCCAGGTTTGTGTATCACCAAAAAGGCCTGCTTCCAGATCAATATCCACGTGCTGTAGAGCCAACACCTGAAATGCAATTTAATCTAGCTCCTGAAGTCACCTGGCTGTTCAGTCTTTTGGAAAGGTGATACCTCCCCTTTCTTTTTTTTTTTTCTTTTTCTCTCTTTTTTTTTTTTTTTTCCTTCCTTTTCAGGGCACACAAGCTAGTTTGGAGCTGTTGACGTGTTCAGGAGAGGTTTATCTTGAAGACATCTGCTTATGCCAAGGGAATAGTCTGAACTCCCCGTGACCTACAGAGCCTGCATTCCTAATTCATGGAAAAATATTCTGTAATCAGGGTTTTGCCACTTGAATGGAGTCTAAAGATAGAAAGGTTATGTTCTTGTCTGGGGTCACAAATAATCATTTATGACTTTATAGCTTCATTCTGACCTAGAGTTAACCAGGTGCAAAACTGGGAAGTAGGAGGAGCAGGTTACACTGTCACAGAGTACATCTACCCTGAGGGCTTACCTTATGTTTTTACTCACATTCTTGCTTCCAACCTCTAACAAACACTTACAATCCCTTTAAGCATGACCGGCTAAGTGCTCTGAGACAATGCCTGCTTTTATGGCTGCTTTGCTGTAGGCCACAGGCCCTGAGAAGGTGCGACAAGCCCAAGGAGCTGAGTACATGCCCTCGAGCATCCTCACACCATTCCCAGCACCTGCCAGCCCTTCTCACCACTCAGTCCCCATTTTCCTCCTTCCCCTTTGCCTTTTGATATTCTCCGGAGCACCATTCAGCTCCTGGAGCCACCAAAAGTCCACCATCCACTACTCTACCCCGCCATGGTGAGGGGTCAGGAACTGTTTTCTCTGAGGGCCTCTCACTGTGTCCCACAGCCTAAGAGGGTTATATCCATTGGGATATATCATGGCTGGATGGATAATATGGATAGGAGAAAAATAGGATGGCAACAGAGAGAAACAGAGCTGCTCATCCAGACCACATGCTGATCTGGAGATCCTCACACCTGCCCCGTCTTCCCTCCTCTCCCAGTCTGTTTCCTGACGGGTGAATCTGTCACCACATCTCTACAGCGGAGAACTTCAGAAACTGTAAATCTCCACAACTACGCCTTGTTCCTTCTGTTGACTGAGGCACAAATTTAAGGCACAAATGTAGGTTGGAACGTCTCTCATATGGCTGATTGTAAGTCTGTCGCTGGGGAAAGACATTTCACTCTGGTTTTACACTTTCGCTAGAGGCACCTTCAGAACATCTATTTTACTGCAGGCACTGAGTGTTGGGTTGAGTTTGCATGATCCATCTACACGGCTTATCTACAGAACAGCCATGAAAACCTAAACATAGCGCTTCTCTTGTGTGGTGGGAAGGATGGCCTTTCAAACTGGGTGCTTCCAAACTGGGTGCAGCACAAAAAAAAAACAAGAGGAGTCCTCCCAGTGCAAGAATACTTTCCAGGAAATCACGGACAGTTTCTGTGGGTATGATAGAGTTTGGCTAATACATGAAGATCAGCTTCTTCCTTTTGGCAGTGGTCAAGCTCACTGTTGACATCTGCAGGAACTCTGCTGTGGACTAGAAGAACATCACCTCAACGAGGCATGCTTCTGCCCATCTTCCTTCCCTCAATTACAGGCAGATACATGATATTCTGTTGGGAGCCCTCAAGAAATATACCGGTTTACTTGTCAAAAAATACAAAATCTACTCTGAAATTAAAATTATATATATTAAAGTTGAAGAACTTAGTGGTGAAATAATTTGAGAAAAATATCCTTGGCCTAGGAAATTCACAGTGGATGTTACTTTGCCTGGGTTTGTCTCTCTCAGGCATGTTCCCTTACAGAAAATATAAGTTTGTTTATGCTCAGTGGTATCTTTTTTGTTTGTTTGTTTGTACAGGGGAATAGTGACAATAATTCATGGTTCAAGTTGTCTAGAGGACTAGGAAGTAATGATGGTAGACTTAGTTCTTTCAGGAGTAATGTCCAAACAGTGAGTATTTGAGCTGAATAATTCAAAAAGTTTTCAGATAATCTTAGCTTAGGCCTTGATCTTCCCAAGACAATGCTCATACTTCATTTTTTGCTTGCACAGTCACACTGAATGCAACAGGAGCAGGGCAGCACATCTAAAGCTAGCACTATCATAAATCACCTTTCTGCATCAGAGCCTCAATCACAGTCTGTTCCTAGATATGCCATAGGAGGGAAAAAAAAAAGTAAACAAGTTTGCTCTGGCCCCATTTAAATTCCTTTTGAGTTCATTTTCTGTGACATTTTGGGAAGGAAGGAAGGAAGGAAGGAAGGAAGGAAGGAAGGAAGGAAGGAAGGAAGGAAGGAAGGAAGGAAGGAAGGAAGGAAGGAAGGAAGGAAGGAAGGAAGGAAGGAAGAAGAAAGAAAGAAAGAAAGAAAGAAAGAAAGAAAGAAAGAAAGAAAGAAAGAAAGAAAGAAAGAAAGAAAGAAAGAAAGAAAGAAAGAAAGAAAGAAAGAAAGAAAGAAAGAAAGAAAGAAAGAAAGAAAGAAAGAAAGAAAGAAAGAAAGAAAGAAAGTTAGTTCCCACAATGTTCCTGTCAGGAAACACATAGGATGCATGTGATTAATCAGACCACCACCAACTAGGTACAGTGGAAATTTGCTTTCAGACCACCAAGTTGAAGATTAGAAAAGGTATCTGTTGAATTCATTTGAATACCAAATAGACCAGGGAATCACAATCTGTTCTTAGCTATTCAATGGATTAAAACCAGTAATTCATTGAATATATTACTCTCTCCATTCTAATAATCATTAGAGCAGAGTCAGAAATTTGAAAAGAGTAATTTCAGGATTGGTGCATTATTTCTGCGTGGAACTGATATGTGATTTACTTCACAAGATGTGCTCCTTGGCTTCTGGATCGGTCCCAAGCAGCTTGTAACAAACCCTCCCCACTCGCTGTTTGGTGCCTAGCTGACAGTGCACACAGAAAAGCACAGGTATGAGGATTTCAAAGATCAAAGCAGGAGTTAGCTGCATTATTCATGTGGTATTAGATCTTGACCCCCGCTTGCAACTAACAAAATACAGTTATGAAACTTAGTCTCTTACGACGCTTGCAAATTAATTTCAGCAACCGTTTGAGCATCTGAGCTGATCTGCACTGTGGGTACACGGGGAACCAGATCTTGGGAATTTTTGTTTTGTATGAAAGCAAGAATGAAATGATTTCAAGGACAACTAGCAGAAAAAAGCAAAAGTGCTTTGGGGAGAGGAGAGACAGCACTGGAATCTGTCAGCATCCAGTATTTCCAGGAGGAGGCCTCAATTTGAGGGAATTTGGCCAGAAATTTGGACAGATTTTGTGACCTCCCTACCAAGGCAGCTTTTCCCCAGAGCACCCATCCCTTTGGCAGCCCATGGCCTTCCCGACTGCAGCCTCACATGCTGGCTCACAATTTGGAGAACCGGGTGGAAATTCAGCCTCTCTGCTTCACAGAGGATTTAGGAAATGCTTGCTCTTCACTCAGAAGCCATTTCATCAACTCAAGTCAAAAGCAGCTGGATGCCTACAGAAACATCTGGAAAATCAGCATTAGAGGTGGAAAGAAGAGGACAGAGCACTAAGAGAGATGGCGGGCTGCCATTCAGTACTCACCCAATTTATGCGATCCTTCCTCCAGTTGCTCACTTTGTCTCTCCAGGCTTTGTAATCTGTGGTGGACAGACCAAGGGGTGGAGCTGGGCTGGCAACCAGCGCCGGGGAGCAGCGCTCCTACAAACACGTAGTACTAGCACGGGCAGAAGGCACCGTCGTGCTGATCATCATCCTCTGAGTCAGCCATTTGCAAACACCTTCTCCAGGCTGTCATCTTGCCACTATGAATTCAAAATCTGAGTCAGAACCCAATTTAAACTGCTATAATTAACAGTCCCGATTTAACCGAATCTAGCAGTTTGTCATCTTGCATTCTCTGTGTACATCTGAAAATCTCTCTCCTGGGCTCCCAAAGAGCCTAAGTGGTTTCAGGCTCCCATCAGGACCGAGTCCAACAGCAACCAAACAACAAAACTCATCCTTACTGGATTTATTTCACCATTAAATAGTGAAGTACCAAACGTGATGGACTGGATGCTTTTCTATAAATACTGCTGGTGAGGACAAAGCCCAAACGCTGCATAAAGGGAAGAGGGGTGGGAGCATCTTGCGAGCCCCAGGAAACTTAAACCAGCCAAGACTTCTACACAGAAGATAATTGCGTACTGAACAAGCTGAACATGAGCACTCTTTCCTATATTGTTTTTAAATGCTGTTGTTACAAATGAATATTCACTCTGAGGGAGGTTTGGTTACTGTGGATGGCTTAGGAGAGCCCCTGCTATTTTTTTTTTTTTAGAGAGTCCAATGCTATTGCAAGTAGGTGACTTAGGGACTAATGGGTAGTTTTTCAGCCATGGGTGATGGCAAGCCAAAACTGTGGGTACAAGCATGTTTTTGCAAACATTTAAGATTTAGGGAGGAAATTTTTCCTCCATTTTTTTTTTCTTTCTTACTTTTTTTTTTTTCCTCGTTTTTTCCTTCTAAATTTCAGAATTGTAGAAACATTTAGGTTGGAAGAGACCTCCAAGATCATCAAGCCCAATTGTTAACCTAGCAGAAAAAAAAGTCCTTTGCTGTGCAGGTGTCAGAGCACTGGCACAAGTTGCTCAGAGGGCTGGTGGAGTCTCCTCCTCAGAGACCTTCAGAAGCCCCCTGGACATGGTCCTGGGCAGCCTGCTGCTCTGGGTGGCCCTGCTTGGACAGGAGCTGGGGCAGGTGGCCTCCAGAGGGCCCTGCCAGCCTCAGCTGGGATTCTGGGATTCCTTTCCTTTCTCTCACTTTCAATGCACCTGAACAATGCATTTGTATTTTGTATTTTCTATTTTTGCAGAGATACATAAAGACCACTATTAAGAGCTCCCACCTCAAGTCAGTGCTGTGCAAATGCAGCTGGAGAGCCACTTGATTACCATCTACACAGACAAAACACATGAAGACATAATCCCAAAGTAATATAGCAGGTGAACAGTCAAGCTGGGATAAGTGCCATGTCTCCAAATCTGGTCTAGATAGCCTGTGCCCCAAACTGCCCCCCATTTTGCTGCCTCAACTCTTTGTTGTCATCCTCTCCCTCCTGTGGCCTCCCATGGATGCCCTTTGGGAACAGCCTTCTGTGAACTGACATAGACGTTTCTCTACATTCTTGCAATGTCAAAAAGTATGGGCATTTTTAGAGATTTCACTGAGAAAGCCGTGACCGCCATGCCAGCTGTGTCAAACATTCTTGTTTTAGTGCTGATCACTTCTCTGTCTTCTCATCATGTTCATTTTAGTGTGTTCTACGCACCAGTATATAAATGAACATAATATCTCCTTGGAATATACTTCTGACGACACATTTTTAAATGTCTTGAACTACACGTTTCCACACTCCATCAGGAAAGAGAGCCTTAAATCAAGCTCTTGTTCTTAATCGGGTATTACATACTGTGTGCACATATATAATATTCTTGTGGTATTATATATCTGTCTATAAACTTACACATATGCAAAAAAAATCAAATGGGGTTGTCATTTATACTCTCAGTGACGAAGCTGAGAAATAAAATCTTGCCTCGTCATACATCTTTCGACTTCAGTGAATTATTTTTATTGATGTTGCAAGTCTTCATTTTAAATCCAGTTCTGACGAAAAAAGTAGCTGATCATCTGCCCTGTTATTATACAAACGATCAAGTGGAAGGAAATATAATTTGTAGAATGATTAATTACATAATGATTATAGTGGAGAAATATATTCTCTAACATAATTCGTTAAACGGAGGAATTTAATATGAAATAGTAGATTTCCAAATTTATACAAATAACACCAGATGGTGAGTAGCTAGTTTTAATTAAATTAGGTTTGATAATTATAGCTGATTAATTTTTAGGTTTGACTCAGATTAGAAAGAATGTATTATTTTCCTGTAAATTTATTTTTAGTTTCCTTACGAGGGCGCGAACATCGCGGCGTGTGCCGCGGTCCGGCCAGGCCGCCAGCTCACAGCATCCCCGCGGGACCAAGAGGTGCTCCTGCAGCTGGCAGGATGCTTGGGCCGGGGCCACCTGACGGAAGTCGGAGGGAATTTTGGCAATGGAAGCAGGAGGGAGTTTCTGCCACAGCACCAAAATATGTTTTTACAGCCCGGTCTACTGGCTCAGCGGCTTTTGAGCAAAGGAGAAAGCCCTGCAAGAGGATCGTGTCCTTCCAGGTGCTCAGAGCACACTCAGCCACTTGTATTTCTGTATTGTGCCTGCAGTGACCTCCTTGCAGACACACACTTGCAATCACTGTGGCTTGTGTCCTGAGATGTGACCTGAGGAACGGGTGAGGGCCAAAGCCTGGAAGCGAGGAGCCCTGGGGCTCGTCCTCTGCTCCAGCACACTCTGTCTCATCACTGCTGCTTCCCAGAAGTTCATCTTGTCTGTTCATGGCCTGGAGCTCACCAAGTCCCAGTGGCTGCACTGAACCATGGAAATACGTTTACATATTGTCCGAGCCCTTTTAGACCACGGCCAAACCTGCCTTGCAGGACCAAGTCCCTCATACTCAATGCTCACCATCCCATGGGAATTGCCTCCCACCTTTGGATCAAGCCAAGTGTAATGTGGCCAAATCAGGACCCACATTGAATCACAGGATGGTTTGGGTTGGAAGGGACCTTACAGACCACCCAGTCCCACCCCCTGCCATGGGCAGGGACACCTCCCACCAGCCCAGGCTGCCCAAAGCCCCATCCAGCCTGGCCTTGAGCACCTCCAGGGATGGGGCATCCACAGCTTCTCTGGGCAGCCTGTGCCAGGGCCTCACCACCCTCACAGTGAAGAACTTCTTCATAAATGGAGTCCTTTCTTATTTACAGATTTTGCAGTTTCATCTACAAGCCCAAATTAACATTTTCGTTAATGTTTGAGGTCACATTTGCAAAATGGGTGATGTCTGGGAAACCTCAGATTCTCCCCTGTAGCAAGAGGCTGAAGGTAGAGATATTTGTATGGGACTAAGTGTGAGACATTTGCTCTTTCTGATGATCAGGGAAGGACTCTTTCAGTGTGCCTGAGCTTATGGCATACTTTTCTTTTGCTTGAGCTATTAACCTGTCTCCTGGAGCCCGTAAAGCATAAAAGAGTTTGAAAAAACCAAAAAGGTTTGATTCATTGGATCATCACAGTTTAAATGTACTTTAAATAGTGTAGTTACAACTGAATAATATAATTATAATTGAACATTATAATTTAAATTATGATTATTCATTTAAAAGGGGTGTTCAGGATCTGCCTATACCTGCTAGAAGCCATTGGGTGCTTCTGACTTCCAGCAAAGAACATGTTAGACTTCAGGAAGCCAGTCCAAGGGCTTACTCTCCATTCCGGATGACATTATGAAACTTAAAAGACACCTTAAATCATCTCCCCCACCAGAGCTTCCTCAGAGCCAGCACTTGGGCTGGCACACAGGCAAGGTGGTGCTGTCCTGCCTCCTCTCTCTAAAGTCCTTTTCCTTTTATCTCAGTTTTCTCTCTGCAGGGTTCTTCTTCCATTATCTGCCTAGTGCAAATCCCATCTCCTGCTCTGCTTTCTTTTGTGTGTGTGTGTGTGCGTGTGCTGAAAAGTGGCCTCCCTGAATTTGTATTATATTGATTATGTAAATCAGTGCTTCTCCTCTAGATTGCTTTTTCTTTGTGAATTGGGAGTATAATTTGCAGTCTTCTACCTGATAATTGTGAGTATAATTTGAGCTGTCTCTTTGTGGAGTCATCAGTGACTGTTTTAATTTCCATATGTGAGCAGTCCTTTTTTTTCTCTTTTCTTTTCTCTTTTCTTTTTTTTTTTTTTCTTTAACTTTTTACCTAATCCTGCCTCTTTCTGAACTAATGGTTTGATTCTGCTGCTCATAATAGCATCACCTAAGTGTATTTTGGAATTTCCGCTGCTAGTGAGATTGAAATTTATCTACAATGTGACAGGTTTTTTCAACATTTTCAAAGAAGACATAATCTCATAACTATCAACCTGACAATAAAATTGTCTATCTGTAATGGAAAATTGAGGACTCAAATATGGTCATTTTTTTTCTCTGTGAAAATGTTTCAAAATGAAGTAAAACAATATCATTTTGTTTTGAACAGTACATGTCTTTCATCGACTTGAAATGCCAACTATAGATATCAAAATTAAAATAATGAGAGGTTCGTGACATACTCTTCTTTTATTCAGCAACGAACGCAACCCACTTACACAGTGCCATGTAGCACATTTAACAGCAAATGAGATATTATAAATCTATTCAAAAGGTTTCTAAAGGATAAAGGAAAAAATTCTAATAGCCTCTTCCTGGCAAGTGCCTCAGAGAAGGAGACGATTGCTTTATCATGCCATTTTCAAAAAGCGCTGCAAGCAGTTTCTTACTCGCTTGTTGGTATGACGTTGGTGTTGGCTAAGCACCGACAATATCCTGAAGGCTGTATAAGGCACAGGTGGACAGGAGCTCTGCCCAGTATATTTCAGCATGAGACCCTAAGCCAGCTCCTCTTTGTTGCTGTGGTCTCTGGAGATGGTTCCCAGGGCACCCTGGATGTCTCTACAGGGCACTGGGACCTACCAATGAAAACACAACCATGGTACTCTCTTCTGCCTTCTATGCCTGATCAGGCATTTCAAGCTTGTCCCCATGGAAAATTTGCCTAAAATGCATTTGGATTCCACTTGGGTGGAACTAGTTTCTCTGGATTGAATTTTGCTCAATTAGAAGAAAAATTTGACAATTTTCTTTACAATTTAAGAGAAAATCTCTTAAATTGTAGCAAAATCTAAAAACAAACAAACAAACAAAACCATATGAGATTTATCACAAAAACATTTCTCCATAATATTTCATGTTGACCAAAGAGCTTTATGTTGATAAACTCACCATGCTTCATTCTGGTATTTTAATTAAGAAAAGTATATCAAACACTACATAAACTTTCCTAAATGCAAGGTAGCTTAGAAAAAGAATCAGCTTATTCCACTCCAAAAATGTCCAAAATGGGCTATGTTTTGACCCAGTCAATATGCTTTTTTAAAAAATTTCTGTCTGCAAAGAGAAATGCCATCATAATTAGTACATTTATATGAAATACTTCATTTTGGACAAACTTGCATCTTTTAATGGGAAACTATTCTGATAGAAAAATTCAGATCAATACTACTGCTAACTGCATTGCTCAATTGCACCTGCAAATAAACTCATGCGTGTAAACCTGGGCTGTGCTGAAATCAGTGGTAATTCTGACAGAGGCTTCAAAGTGTCCAGGAGTACAAATGTGTAGGTAAGCGTGCATGAACATACACGTATCTACATCATTTCTCTGTATCATCTATCTTTTACATATCTATACCTAGATAATTATAGCTATTGCTATATACACACACCAGAGAAATGACTGGTCTAACAGATGGGAGTCCTGCAGGAAACCCTAAGAACAGCCAGGGTTGGGGGAGAAGCGAGGCAAAGGCATATGTTTTGTTGTAGCTTGAATTACCAGAGAGCTAATCCCCAGGAAGGGGGTACATTTGACCTTCTGCAGCATGGGGAAGGTTAACCTTTCATATTTCTCAATCAACACATTCCAGGGGAAACTTTCTGCTTCACTGCAGTATTAAAAAAGCAGTGAGATATTAGAATTTTTAGCAAGATGGAGATTCTGGAGGATTTTTTTTTTTCAGCACTAGTCATGCAATTTGTCAACACTGTACTAGCTGAACAGTCAGTCAAATGCAACTCTCTCTCTTAATCCTTGAAATGTGGCCAGTTTCACACATTTAAACAATGTGGCCTAAGATGTTTATTTTCATTTTTGGTTAGCTGGTTAACATTTGAATGTGATATTGAGCATCATTATCTACTGATGAAAGGTTAAATGAGTGAAATGAATGAGAAATGCTACATTTTAAAATGCATGGGCCAGCCACCCTCCCATGAGAACTCTCTGATAGATTTAGGGAACAGGGAGTCAACCTTTTGTCAGCACTGTTTTTAAATATCCTGAAATCAAACTGAGCAGTAAAGTGTAACACTGGAATATCCCATGCAAGCAATAATGATAGAAACTCATATAGTCATTGGAAAGATTTCAGAAGTGGGTAAACTTGTATTTAAATGGAAGGACTGGGGGAAAAAGGTCTGGGTGACTAGCAAGAGCAGATTTTCAATACATGTACAAGAGCACACCACACCTAAAAAATACAGACATACGCTCTTTTAGCAGCTTGCAAGCATGCATGCATGTGCCTGTGTGTGAGTGCATGTCTGTGTAGGTGTGTGTGGAGTTACAAGGCAAGGACATCGCTTTCTCTTAGACATTTCCACGGAAATACCTCTCCCCACTAGGTTTGCTTTTGAAAATTCAGTAATATTCTTTGTCTTAACCCAGTGAAGAAATCCTCTGAGATACATCTTCCATCCTGACCTTAATTCTTTTAGTCATGTCTAGATATTGTAGCAGTCTTTAGGTTAAAGTATGATGCATTGCAGACATTCAGAGAAAGGAAGCTTTAACTTTGAATTTTTCTGCTTTTGTGTGCTGGTGTCAGAACTCTATCATTGCTCTTTCAGTGGGGAAAAAGGGAGATTATGGACTTGTTATCTGGCCAGGAGTTTCTGTGCTTCAAAAAATATAGGTCTTGATAAGCTCTCTCTCCCCTAGCAAGGAAATTAATATCCCCATTTGGTTTCTTAGGATAGTAGGCTCTGTATACACCAAGTGCCTGTCTATTCCTCAGCATTATCTGTATGACGTGCACACATGTATATGTATGTGTGGCTGTGCATAAATGTGTGCAAATAAATGTGTGAATATTTATAAAGTATATTAATTACAGAGAATGTCTCTTTACATGAAGCTGAAATGGCTTTTAGAAATTGTGTTTGTCCAGACTGCTGTGTTCTGCAGGTTCACATTGGAAGCCTTTAGATTTATTTCTCTATCAGCATATATCAAAGAATTGGCAAAGGAGGCTTCAGAGTGTTGGGTTAATTACAACAGCAGAATCAGAAAGGTTAAAAAATGTTAATGTGCAGCACTGGGGCAGCACAACCTACTGAGCACCAACTGATCGGGATTTATTGTGGGGGCCAAGACAGGTGCATACGCAGAGTGTAAGAGGAGCTGAAGTGCACAAGAGCCTTTTTACATCCAGTGATCCCGATAATGTGCTGACACCCTCACAGCGTTTGATTTTAATGGTTCAGCTGGCTGGGTGGTGATCTCCAGGTATTGAGCACTTTGGTTACTCTGACTCCCCACTGAAGGAGCTGGGAAGTCACTGCAGATGTCCACCGCATGGGTTACAGCCCCGTAATATGTTTACTTTTCCTATCCCCAGGAGCACGCCCAGGGATCACAGGCACGTGGCGGGCTCCCTGCTCCATCTGTACAGGGAGGTCAGAGAGCAAACCCTGCTAATGCACTCACGGCATTGCTGTTATAAAAGACATCGTCGCTTGCATTTGAGATGGCAGAAAAGTAGCCTGAGGGATACGACAGTGTGTTGTGCTGACAACATGTTAGATCTGTGCCAGCATGCTCCTGCCTCGCTCTCCCAGATGTCCCAGCTGCAGCTGTGGCAAAAAGGCTGGTTCTCCGAGGGGAGAAGAGCCAGGGCCAAAGAGATAAACACTGGAGACAGCTTTCAGGGGTGGAGAATGTGCGTGATGCAGCGTGCATTTGTTTGGTTTCAGAGCTATTGGTAAAGCCAGACCCCTGGTAGGACCTAATTACCTCCCTCCTGAACAGTAACTCAGAAGCTAAACGCTGTCGAGGAGGGATGGGGACTCATTTCCAAGAACACAGGCAGAAACACATTTTTATTGGCCATAGAGAATGGTACTGTGCGTGCCAATATAGCATGGATGTCTGACTCAGAACATAAAGTGCAGGTGCCAGCAGCAAGAAGATGCTGCTAAGAAATACCAGCTCTCTGGGACTGCAAAGTATCAGCTGTCTGGGGAGACCAGAGCTGGGAACAGAAAGCCGCTGATGGCTGAAGATGTTTCTTTGCCATCTCCCTCTTCTCATCACAGCTTTGGAGCAGCGAGCTGTGGCAGCAGGAGTGGTGGAGCTGCCTCTCCTGAGCCAGCTCCAGCAGCCCCGACCCATCCTGCAGGAGCATGTACACATGGGAGAGTGCTGAGCATGCAGCATTATCCAGGGGCAGCTGCTCCTCTCCTCCTCGCGGGATGCTCCTGACCACAGACAGCACCTCGTGGCTCGCCTTCATCCCTGGAGCCTGCTCTAGGAGCAGAAACAAAAGAGAATCGGAGAGCAGAAAACCGACAGCGTTAATACATTTTGAGTACTGCCCCGCACAGCGTGCCTTGCACAGCTGGGCACGCCAGAGCTACAGGTAATGGCAACAAGCAGGGACTGTCTCTGAGGATGAGAGTGGGAAATGAAATTGTCTTTGGGTAAAAATAGTTCCTTCCGATTGTGTGTTTTCTGCTGGCTCTTTGCCTTCAGGCAATGTATGAGAACTTGAGGAACATTTTTTCCCCCCCCCAGGTGATGTTTTAGTGCTCTCTGCCTTAAAGCCAGTCAATATTTGTAATTATTTGTCCATCCCACAGGTAACCATAGGACTTCTGAAAAAAAAAAGAATGAAGATGGCAGCACAGTACCTTTCAAGATCTGGAGAATTAAGATGACAAAAAGCAGGCTGGTGGGCTTAAACCTCCTGCATTCATCCAAAAGACTGTCTTGTTTTACACATCCTTCTGGTCCTTTATACATTAATGTTATGCTTACTACGCAAACCCCATGTAGGTGCAACTGTATGTGTTTCTGTGTGTATGCGCTCGCATATGACTGTATTTTCTTATTTGCATATGTGTATGGATACATGCAGCACGTGTGGGCGGTGAGAAGCTAAAGGAACATTTTCAAGGTTGACAAGACCAAAATTTGATCCTCCTGCAGCCGGCTGGGTTTTTCTAAGCGTGTGCTGAGGCAGAAGGAGCAAGAATCCCCTTGCAGGCTGGAGGGTGCTGCAGGAGGATGAAGCCCCAGCCCACCGGCTCAGTGAAGAGGAGTTAACCCAGCACGCCGGCTCTGCTAGCACGGTTATGCTGCTGACAGGCCTTGATAACAGGGATATCCTGGTCCCAAAAATAAGCCAGCAGGAACCTGCCTTGAGATGGGTGTCTGAGCTCTGAGCAGTCTGTCACGGGGTCCTAATACCCACGTCCCTTGCCAGCCGTCGGTGGCAGGGCTGACAGGGAGGGCACAGCTGGCGTGCAGAGCAGGGCCTGGTCCCTGTGCTCCTGCCCCCAGTGCTCCTGCCCCAGCTCCTTCAGCACCTTGTGTGTTTGGGAGCAGGGGGTCTGGTGGGTGGTGGTGAAATGAGGGGGTGGGTGTGAGGCACAGCCAGCCCTGGGCTTCACAGCTCCTCCAGCACAGCTGCCGTTGGCAGGAGCTGATGGCATCAGGGTGCCAACGGGCCTGGTCACCTCCCAGGAGGCTGCCACCGTCTGCCAGCTCTAACAAGCTTTATATTTCATGGATGGATGTGGAGATCCTGGCCTGACCCACTGGATTTATCACCTGTCTCCTGCAGAAGTCACATTTTGGCAAAGCTCCTTAAGCTGCATTTGCATGATGGTGCTTTTCAAGGTCGCACGTGTGCTGTGAGAAAAAGGTAGCTGGCGACAGGAGCCCACGGGCCTGGATGCATTCGTGTTTCCCCTCTTACTGCCTCCTCCCCATTTCACAGTGTCCTCATGACTGGGACTTAGGCTAGTGGAGACTCTTTTCTCTCAGCAAGGAGGCTGCACTTGGTAATTGCCCCAAAGAGAAGGGAAGGAACCCCCTATCCCTCCTCTTACAGCTGTTCATTTTTCAAAAACAGGTATGAAATGTGTTAAATCTGACTGTCTCCTAGCATGGGGCGATGCGGGTGCCAGTCCTTGCTCCACAGGGCTGTTTTAGGCAAAACACAAGAGCAGGGTGGTCCCCAGCAACGCAGGCAAAGTAGATTTGATCTTCTGCAGGCAGGAGAGGAAACCAAACCCATATTTGCCACAGCTAGGGCAAGTACTTTCACCGTTCTGCTGGAAGATAAATCAGGTATATCCGTTTTCTCTATCCCCACTTTATGCTCAGAATCCATTTTCCCGGCTGGACCACCCAGAAAACACACAGCTTGTGGATGTCATTGGGCTTAAGCATGCGGTAAGGGCTCAGTTGCTAAGCTGTGATAAGGCGCTCAGGTGCTTAAGGATCCTAGAGAATATAGCTGTCAAAAATGCAGCTAAAGATTTGAGGCATCTGCAGGAGCAAGCACTGCTTTATAGGCTCTCGCTCCTGGACTGTGTTACCAAAATTTGCTTGTTCTTTTCCAGACCTGAGCTTTGCCCAGTTCATGGCACATTAATATGAATCAATCACTGAGCAGTTTTATCAGTTCCTGTTAAGTTATTGAACGAAATGTTCCCAAGCCACCAAGATGATACAATGAATGGCCATGTCTCTCAACTGGTAAACCCACGGTGTATGGTCCTTCCAGGAGAAAAAACATTTTTGTTTTTCCAGACTTAGAGCTCATCTGGAAGACTAGAAATGTAGAGGACAATCCTCTATTTCCCCCCCCAAAAAAGTGATGGACGAGGTTTTTGTTTGTTTGTTTGTTCTCTGATCAAATATAGAGCAAGAAAAGATGGTTAATTACAGACTTGTAGTCCATTGCACAGGAGCAGCAAAAAAAAAAGAAGATCAATCTTTTAGAGATGTGGTAAGAAAAAGCAGACTAGAAAAGACCCATTAGCAGCATGAATCCATTACATTTGCCTAAATATTTCTAAAAGAGCTGAGAGTGGAAGCAGACAAATAGGCAACAAAAGTCCCTGTGAAATTGCTTTGATGAGCTGGCCAGCTGCTCTGTAGTTCCTAAATCCAGCTTTTCATGAACTGGAGAGAAAATGATAGAGCACTGTGAACATCTCCATCAATTGACTGCACTCTGATGCAAAGCAAGGTAAAATATGATCACTCTTCTCTAAATTTAAGGAGTCCAGGAAAAGCCCACCCTGGTCTAGCTCTGATGAAGTGGCAGTATTGCATAAGGATATATTTTAATCTTAATAGAGAGTTTGGACCAGATGATTAATCTGTCTTTGATGGTGATGTGGGTAATATTGCCAGCTCACTACCGTAATTTGCCCGTGTTGGATGAAAGTTATTATGTAAGCAAAAAGTGATGGTTTGTTGCTCCCTGGTCAAATGCTTACAGGAAAATCTGTTGCTGGCTCGTTGGCTGCAAACAGAACCTGCACAGGGAAAATCAGAGTTGCGTTAAACTTCAGGCATCCCAATATTTAGTCTTAAACTTCACAATTTGCAGCAGGAAATGTGAAAAAGAAAAAAAAAAAAAAAAGTGAATAACACAATTTTTGGAAAGAGACAAAGATCGTTTAAAACCTGTCTGAGAAAGATTAAGTACTTGTTGGGAAGCCAGAACTGCAAGCAGAACATTGATCATTTTCTCTTTGTATTTTTTTCATGCCACACGTTCCTTCCTAATCCAAATAAATATTTCCCTTTCAGATATTTTTCTTTCTGGAGTTACTGACTGCTGTGGCACTTTGAGGAAAGAGGTTTGCTCTGCTCCTGCCCTTTCCCACTTTATTTTCCAGAGTCTGTGTTCATGCAAGGTGACGTTATGCTTGGGCACTTTGGGGATGCTCAGTCCCTGAATCAGACAGACTTTCTGTCATTTAATAATCTATGCCATGGGGGTTAAAATTGTCAGTAACAGCATCTGCTAAGAAGCCCCCTGAGGCTGGATCACCCATAGGCTTTTGCCAGGGCCTATGTTCTCTACTGAATATCCCACAGGACTTGCTCAGCCATGAGAAAAGTATTAGCCTGTAATATTTTGGTTCCCTGAGAGAAGCCTCCAACTCACTAACTGGAACCTAGGAGATGTTACGTGCCCCAGCAAGTCAAATATGTGCAATTATAAAGTTACTGTGAGGGTGAATAATGTATCACACATCCTCATTTGAACATATGGACTCACAGATTCTATGTAATGAGCAATAGCCTGTGTATTGCTGGGCTCTCATACAGCTTGGGGAGGAGGTTATATATTCATATAGCATGATGTAGAGGAGCTGCCGCAGTACTGCAGCAATGCTGCTGGATGTGAGGCCCATCAGCAATAGGCATCTGAATAAAACTATCAGTTTGAGGTCTGTGTGTATCAAGTCCCTGAGCCCATCGTAGAAATGGTAATGCCAAAGTACAGCTCCATGGGGTGCCTGAACCAAAAACTTGTATAGGTTACATCACTAGGAAAACAGACAGAGGGCACAGGCAGAAAACATTGCATGCTCTTCTCCATGCTGTCAAACAGTATGGGCCCTGGGAAGGTTAAAAAACAGTGTGTTTGCAGACTGGGGCCAGGCATAGGTCAGGAACTGCCACAGGCCAGAGTGCTCTCATGGCTGGGCACAGCAAGGGGAAAGGATTTCATGGCTACTGTTCACGCACCTGGTATTCAAGTCATGTAGCTCCAAAGCTGGAAGCATCCGCTCAGTTCAGCCCTGGAGCTCCTCCATCCCTGCCCCAGGCCTGGTTGCCCCGCCAACAGGACTGAAGGCATTGCAACCATCCTGGTGGCAACCTCTGTGGCAACCCTGCCAGACCGCCCGCACAGACCACCCTGCCCACCTCAGGGATTTGGGACTAGGGAGCCCAAGGTTACCAGCTGGAGTGCCTGGAAGCAAGTGGGCTTTCCGTCCAATCTGGGTTTTGCTGCTAAAAAATGGGAGCCAAAAATTTCCATCCCGTAGGGAATTCTGACATTCTTCATTCATCACTGGCATAAAAAGCCCCCCAGGTTTATAATCCCCTTGTGCAGATTTCTGTGAGGAAATATAATTACAGTCATCTAAAAGGTTTTATTTCTGTTTTGATTTGGAGAGCTTTTTCGAGTTTGTAGTTTAATTTTTATATATGAATAGAGCATAATAATTATTGTAATTATAAACAATATCAGATAGGGTAATGCAATAATTCATTAGTATTCTAATTGGTAAGTGTTACTGTAACTGGTGTTTGCTTTGGTAATTGGTATTTTAATTGGCAATTGCTATTCAAAATGGCCGTTGGGGTAATTCTTACCAGTGACTGGTAATTACAATGGAAATTGTTAATTGGTATTCTAATTGGTTTGGTAATTCATATTTGGTTTGCTCATTGGTAACAGAGCAAAGTGGTCATTTGTAATAGATAATTGGTTTGGTAATTGATTTAGAAATTGGTATTATAGTGAGTACAAAACAAGTGATCAAAACACATTGATTTATTAACAATATAAAATATATATCATTTTGAAATTATAGCTTGTTTATGAAACTGATGATCCAACTTTTCCAAACCAAAAACATTGTATGAAAAATGCCGAATTTTAAGAAAAATGCCCAATTTTAAGGGCTTTTTCAACATGGAACTTTGTGGAAACCAACAAGATCCTTTCAGTACTTCAGGTTCAGCAAATAGTTATTTTCCATTAAGTGTGTATTCTCCTGGAGAATTTTTTACTGGCTTGGCTCTACCATCTGGAGCCTGTCTGTTACCTGCCTGCTGCCCCCATGGGATAACACAGTGGGGCGAGGTGTCTCCACAAGTACACAGGCAGTTTTGTACCCACTTATATCATAGAATCATTAAGGTTGGAAGAGACCTTCAAGATCATCTGGTCCAACCTTCCCCCTACCACCAATGTCACCCACTAAACCATGTCCCTAAGCACCAGGTCCAACCCTTCCTTGAACACCCCCAGGGACGGTGACTCTACCACCTCCCGGGGCAACCCGTCCCAGTGCCTGACTGCTCTTTCTGAGAAGAAATGTCTCCTCATTGCCAATCTGAACCTCCCTGGGTGCAACTTGAGGCCATTCCCTCTAGTCCTGTCACTAGTTATCTACAAGAAGAGGCCGACCCCCAGCTCCCCACACCTTCCTTTCAGGTAGCTGTAGAGATCCATAAGGTCTTCCCTGAGCCTCCTCTTCTCCAGACTAAACACCCCCAGTTCCCTCAGCCGCTCCTCACAGGACTTGTGCTCCAGGCCCTTCACCAGCTTCATAGCCTTGCTCTGGATGCACTCCAGGGCCTCCATGTCCTTCTTTTAGTGAGGGGCCCAAAGCTGAACACAGTACTTGAGGTACAGTTTCACCAGGGCTGAGTACTCCAAGGGTGAGTCTACTGGGGGTGATGAGTGAAGCCTCTCCTACCCTTTTTTTAGGGCAGGTGACCTGTACATGTTGAAACCCAGTCCTGACGGCACCCACTTACACACCTCCTGGGCATGGCCCTCTGAGGAGCATTTCCCCACTATCCTGCTTTGAAGCATCTCCTCCTGAACTGTCTGAACATCACATCTCCCTGCAAAATTTTTCCTAAGATTGCTCTTCAACCGGTATTTTTAATGCTGCATGAAGTCTGATATGGTAGAAGAAGCTGGGTTAGCCCATCAGATTGTTCCCCCTTTTCCATACATACATGACAATTGTTTCCAATGCTGGGGGTCCTTTCCTTGACCTTCTGCAATACAGAGAACTTGCAGTGTAATCCATTGGGTGGGAAACCATGTGGCTTAAACAAAAAAGACTTTGGAGTGCTGAAATATGCTAATGACATCCATATAAAGACAGCAAAACTCAGATCTGAAGGGAAAAGTAACTAAAATTGCTCTCTACAGCCTTTGATGCAAAAAATACTTGGTTGCTTATATAACTGATGGTACAAATTTCCACAGAGAAATATCCAGAACTGCCAGAACTATTTCTGTCCTATTATGGCCTTTGGAAAACTATTGATTTTCTTTCAGATGCATCAAGTTGAGCATCCAGTGTACATTCTTCCTGGCCAAAATGGTTTGCCTGAAGATGTTTGAATATCTGGCTCATTAGACTGTGTGCTTCCATGATAGGCATAGAAATTGGAGATAGAAAAGACCCCTTTGGTCACACAGCCCAACCCTCAGCACTGCAGAATTGTTCCCGCTCCCTCCTACACATTTTTGGCTGTTTTGTCCAGCCCAGTTATAAATGCCTCAGATAATGTTTTTCCCCTGGAAAGCTGCTTACCACCAGTGACCACTGTTATTAGGAACTGGGACTGGGATTACATCCAGTTACAAGAAGGGAGATTTCAATGTGATACGCACAAAAGGAGAACAGAGGAAGCAGCCAAAGAAAAGCTATGAACTGAATACAAAGAGCCTGTGTTTCAAACTAAAAGTTTGAAACTTTTAGTTTCACACCACCACTTAACAAGAGAGCATAATTGTAGCGGATGCATCTATTTCAAGTGATCAGGAGGTAAACTGAACCTTTAACTACCAAACGGAAGTTCCTTAGAATTGGGCAGGTTTTTTTTCATCCATCAAACCTCCCTCAGCTGGTAGCAGCAATTTTTTGAGGGGAGTTCAGTTGCTGAGATGGACATTTTGATGGCCATACCTTCAAAGCTCTGCTGGCAAGTTCACTTGGTTGTAGTCCAAGCGAGACTTCCTTCTCTTTCTTCTACTTCAAATAATAATACAGAGGGGGGATTATTTTTAAGAAGCTCCTTATAAACTGAAATATGAGGGTGCATTTCCAACATCATTTTTGAGACAACCTTTATCCTTCTTGAATTATTTCTGAACTCCATGAGGGTTTCAGAAAAACAATTCAAAATGCCTGTCTCCACTACCTGGTAATTCAAGGCTGATTTGTAAATCCTTACATAATGTTCATGGATATTGTAGTGTGCAATTACATTTTTCAAATGCTTTTCCTTTCACTTATTCTTTTCCCAAGTCTTTCTTAATTTAACCAATCAAAAATCCATTTATTTCTGATTTGAAAATTAGTTAATGCAAATAAAGCCTGGCTGACATTTGCAAGTCATTTGCAAATGCCCTTATAGCCTGCAATCACTATTCCTTCCTCTTCTGAATCCACATTTACTCATGTCTCTGTGTGATTGATTGTGGGTTGGGTATAACTTAGCGATACATCAAGAAAACATGATATATCACTGCTGTTCGTTATGTGTTCCACATATGAATTATTATTCACATGTAAGAGTTTGGGCTATGTCTACATTTTTGATGTTAGTTTAAGCCTGAAGCTAATCTTAAATCTGATATCAGCCTCTGGCTGGGGACACTTTCCATGCTAGTAGCACTGCTGGTCAAGTGGCTGCTATCATTAATAATTTAGCACTTTTTTTTTTTTTTTCTTCATGGTTCTTCTGAACTGTGGGGTGCAGATGCCTCATCTCTCCAAGAGAAACTGCAGGGAAAATGCAGGACATTTTGTTTTGATTTATATGTTTAATGGCTTTGGCACCAACTAAAAAAATGCATGGCTACATCACTAAGTTAATCTTCACTTCTGCTAAGTGCAGTGACCTGTGATCCTGGAGAGAGTGGTTCAACAGCAACATTAGCCTCAGGACCAGGAATCCTCAGGTGTGCTTCCATTGCAGACAGCAATGCAGCACAAGGATAGCACTGAGCTGTAAATACATTAGCTCAGGTACTGGGAGCTGTTTTGCTGCAGTGGCACAGAGCTCTGCATGTGCTAATTTAAGTTGATCCTCAACTAACAGCTGTGTCCTTGCAGTAAATGCTATGACTTTTATAATAAAGTATCTGTTGTTTCTTAGGGTCTCATTACAAGAGAGCCCAACATAGAATCAGCTCTAGATTGAGACACCTACATTTTGGCATGTTCATGCAGGTCTTTAGGTGTTAACTTGCTGTCCAAGCCCCTCAGATATGCCAGTAGAGAACAAGTCTGTGCAGTCAGTGAAGTCTGCAGAGTAACTCAGCTCCAAATTAGAAACCTAAGGCTGAGTTCCCCAAACTGGGTGCATTCATTGTGCCTGCATACCTGAAATGTCTACCCTGGGGCAGCAGGCATGACCTGGACCTACAGGAGATGTATGCATTTCTGGAGAGGCATCTGTAGGCAAGATGGGATGCCCTAAGGAGGACTGGATTGCACTCCACATCTGCATTTAGGTACGTACAGAGGTGGGTCATCAGAATCAGTTGCCAGGACTGATTGTATTGACTGGGTCTTCTCTGACTACCACGGGAGCTCAGACAGCTCGCATGCAGACACCTACAAGCACACACGTAGGTTTCTTAATATAGAGTTGGCCACCATTCCCAGTATGTGATCGTGGAGTGGAGCATGACCCTAGGGGATGGATGAAGGCTTCAGATCCACTAGCAGATCCACTCACAACAGCCATGCCACTGAAGTCCCAAGAATGGTGCACCTCAGCTAAAATTACCAGGATGTGCTACAGAAAGAAAGAAAATATTCCCCTATTCCTGCCCGTAACATGTCACACACACACCAGTATCTAAAATCTCCCCTTCCTTCCTGATGAGGTCAGGAAAGTTTTGCTTCGTGCCCTTCATGCCATAAATACAAGAGATGACAGACGAATGAGGGTACAACATGCACCGGGAAGCGGGTAGGGGTGAAAAAGGACGTGAGTAACCAAAAAACACTGATGTAGCAGCTCCGATTAGACACGTCTTTGTCAGTGGGGGTCGGGGGGGAGGGTCAGTTGTTGGTGGCTCATTCTTTCTTTCCTCTCCTAAGTGCGAGATGTCGGTGGCGAGGCAGCTGGTGCTCCGTGACAGCTGCTTGTCACGCTGTTCATAATTGCCCCATTGATACCTTGCGCTGCCTCTGGCTGTTTGTTGCACCCACCTGTTGTCTTTGGGCTGAGCTCCTCATCTCAGCATTACCGGGGCTGCTGCTTTCCTGCGTGCCTCCTCCAACCCCGCCACGGGCCCCCGTGTGCTACCACAAGGTAAGTGATAGAGCACAAAGCACCCGATTATCCTACTAGCTG
Organism: Anas platyrhynchos; assembly: GCF_047663525.1. Lineage (NCBI taxonomy): Eukaryota > Metazoa > Chordata > Aves > Anseriformes > Anatidae > Anas > Anas platyrhynchos. The sequence continues at coordinate 83,010,215 of NC_092589.1, forward strand.
TGCTGCAGCAGTTGGTGAAAAGGTTCAAGCTAAGCAAAGCCTGGTGGAAAGATGGGGTGATTTGCTGTCACGGGAGGTGGCACTGATAAATGTGCAAGGGAAAGGAAGGAAGATAAATGCGCAAGGAAAGGAAGGAAGAAAGGATTTTGGCGTGTGCTATCACTGGACATGTTTTATTATGGCCACGTGGCTCATTACTAACATACAATTTCACCATTTCTCACTGCCCTAATGTTCATGGAAGGAAAAATAGAGTAAGAAAAAATATGTTTATAATGTATGTATGTGTACATATTATCCTTGTGTGTCACTGTATTCCCAACACGGGGCTCTGGAACATTTGGAGGCTTCAGATCTGTAGAGACTTTCATCTACTTCTAAACACTGCCAGCTCAATGGACAGATTGATTGCACTTGGGACAGGCAATCACATTATAAAATGTTGTGCTTCATGAAAATAATACATCTTTTTTTTTTTTTTTTTTTTATCTTGCACTTCAGCCAAGTTTTCCAGAGCATACAACCCAAAATTATGCAGGGAAAGTCATGATTTTACAAAGTATCTGTTATCTGCAAGAGGCACCGACTCTGGGGGGTCCTGTTGCCTACATGGCATTATCAGAGATAGAGGTGGGAAAAGCTAGAGGAATTTGTTATATAGCATGAAAATTCACAGTGACTTTACACACAGCTAACACGAACTGATGATGAAACTAATATTCAGAAAATACTGAAGGCTCAATAGGAGGACTCTAGTATGTCTCAGTAAAAGTCTGAACTTGCACATGGATGGCTGGTACACTCCAATGGGCACACATTTTTGGAACAACGTTCTCCTGAAGAATTTGACCTTGACTGTGATTCTTCCTGGGTAACCAAGTCCTGCACAAAATAAATCTAAAGTAGCAAATAACACTGAATCACAGAAACTCTAGATCAGAAGGGATCTCTGGAGGTCATCTGGTCCCGTCCTCACTCAAAGCAGAACCACCTTTGAAGTCAGATCCAGCTCTGAAGTCACAGCAGGTAGCTCAGGGCTTTTCCCAGCCAATGTTTGAACATCTCCAAGGCCAGAGACTCCACGCTCTCTGTGGGCAACCTGCTCCAGAGCTTCATCACCTTCACTGCGCAAAAAATATGAATATTTAACATCAATTTCCCTTGCTGTAACTTTCGTTTTTCAAATTGCTTTTTACAAAAGACAGAAAAGTCTTAATATTATGTCTTACAAAGTAGAGAAGTATTATCCACATCCTAGCATGAAGAACCAGGGCACAGAAACATTATTACAAAGAAGAAGAAGCCAAGCAAAATTTCAGGGTGATTTCCCAAGTAAAAGAGGCTCACAAGATTACACTTTCAATGTGTTTGTGCCTGTCTGTTCCCCTCTAATAATTCCCAAATCTGATAGCGTTTTTTTCAACCAGTTCTGATGGAAGTGTAGTGATCTGATGGTAGATTTCCACAAGTTTAATGAAAACTGGCGTGTGGGTAGAAGAGGCAGACCCTGTCAGTTCCCTCGTTGACAAAAAGCTGCAATTGAACCCAGTTGTTGTTGGGTATTCAAGGACCCACATGGCAGGGAGGCACTCTGAATGCCCCAGCTCACAGAACAGATGTGATCAGACAGCCAGCGCTGTATTAGTCACCAGAGAATCCAACCACGGGCCCAAACCCATAGGGAACCAGGCTTCATTAGTTCTGCTGCTCATGAAATGCTCTGTTGTGTAATATTTTTTTTTCCCTACCTTTACTCTTACGCTTCAGCCAAGCGGTCATAAATTTCCAAGAGGGAAAAAAAAAAAAAAAAAAAAAAAAAAAAAGCCTTCTTCATATAATCTCCCTTTATATATCATCCTTCTCTCACTGAGAAAGAGAATGGCTAAGAATAGCCAGTCAGATGATTTACTATTACAATTTTCTGCGGGTATATGGGATTTCTGGATGTCACTCAGCTGCCCTTAACAATAGCAAGGACACAATTGTTTCCATAGTAATACCCATTCCAAAGGGGTGAAGGTGTGTGTGTTGGGGGGAGAGTACAAAGCAAGGGGGAGGCACAGGTTGCACAGACTTGCATAAAGGACAAAAATCAGGCACAACAGAGTTGGGTTCTGCGATCCGAGCTATAGAAATTCCTCTTTTAAGGTCATTTCCATTCCACTGAATCCTACAGAAAACTTACTTGAGCAAGTATGCAGGCTAAGACCCTTTCACATTTTCGACAACGCATGTACATGGGAAAGCTTCACATCTTTCATCACTCCTCTGCCTTGAACAACTAAAGCACAACTGCACCACTTTTAATGAGAGGAGACGTCCCTAGTTTGTGGCAACTGAACAGTACCCCTCGCCTTACTATTACATTTCTTACTCGGTACAATAGACAAACGTGGTCCAGCAGGCTGGCCTCCCGAATAACCTAAGGGTATAAAATAGATGGTCTCCCTGTGTCGCACTTAAATAGAGTTAACCAGTCAACAGTCTCCTGACAAGCAGACTAAACGTGTTTTTTCACCCAAAAATACCCTCTGAACGGAGGAATTCTGATGCTGCAGCATGTATTAGTGTTTTTCTGCTATGTTTTAGTATTCCTGGTCACCCTGAAGAAAAGAAGAATTGCAGAAACAAAGGAAAGCCAACGCAGAAATAAATAAAACCTTTCTGCTTCTTTCTTCTATGGCTTAATAGCAAACGCTCCTCGTATGGTCTCCCAGCTGCAGCAGGAGAAGTACCCAAGAAGATTTTAATAAAAGTAGCTTTTATAAATGGCTGATGGGGGAAAATTGAAGAACGTATCTGGGATTCCATTTGTCCAAGATGGTTCCTGGGTCTGGTGCTAAAAGCTCTGCTATTGACTCAGACGGTTATATGACCCTTTGAGCCCGAGCCAATATAGATGAAGAGAAGTTAAGCTCAGGCCACTGGAAAAGGAAAAGGGCATTGAAAAGTAGATAATAAAATAATCTACTCCATCTTCTAGTCCTTAAATGGTCCTGTTGTTTTTTAATATTCTGTAATATGAGATGTAAATCTAAATATTGTAGGGAAGCAGCTATGAAAAGACCACATTTTGTGACTGAATCTCCTGCCTTGGTTGGATCTCAGAAGTCAGCTTTCCCTAGCCTACCAGAAAGGCTGCTTCCAAGGCAGTGTTCTCCCAGGGAGAGGTCAAGTTGTTGATTTTACTGAAGATGAACCACATTTTCTGGCCATCATTTTTTTTTAGTGTTTTCTTCATAAAGTGAATCGATTACAGAAGCCAAAAAGCCCTTCCCAACCACAAAATGATGTGAGAAAATCTAACTATTCACAACAGGGCTTCGAGATGAGGTCATGCCAAAACAATCACAGCAAGGCTTCTGAAGAAGAACCCCTGTCCCACCTGCTCTCTTCCTTAGTTAATACTTTGTCCTGGAAGGTGAGCTGCATGGGCAGATCCCACGCTGAGCATCGCTGCCTTTACAGTGGATTTATTTTCCAGTGGATCCAGTGACAGTGTGGGGCTGCAACGTGATAAGCTTGTGGCTTCCTTTTCTCCTAAAAAGAAAAGAAAAGGATGAGTGGGCTTGAGCTTTGCCACTTTGGTTTTGTTGTTTAAGCCCACGGTTTGCAAACCTCCCCTCGCCCCCCACTTTGCAGAGCTGAAGATGCTAGGTGACCTCTCAGTCACACGGGTGCCCCAAGATTTAAATTGAATATTCTGGAATAATAAAACCTGGGCTGACAGTGCTTCCGTGACCAAAGGGTTTTATTAAATGAAAACAAGCACGCAAATGTACATTTTATGCTGAGGCTAGTGACACTATAATGAATAATTTGCAGGGGTGGAAGGGATGGATATCTGTGATAGCATTAGCAAGCGTTGACCATTTGAGCAAATGTAGCCACAATAATTGTAATAACAGTGGAAAAGGCATAGAAAAGCTGGCAGAGATTAAAACAAATAAAATAAAAAAAAAATAGGCCATCTCTTGAAGACTGGACTGTGATACAGCCTGGCACAAAAGAAGAGGGGGAAGTTTGTGTTTCTTACTCCTATAGACTCACTGTGTGCTTCTCCTGAAACGCAGGGGGAATTGGCTTCTCCAGGCTCCCTGCGCTTCCCTCTGCCAGGCAAATTTGTGGGAAGACCCAGCCTGGGGTGGGAGCACAGGCTGAGGAGAGCCTGAAGCACGCACACCCTGGGTTTCCCAGGAGAACAGCTCTAATGGAGTGCTACGACAGGGAAAAGTCCCACTGCAGTCCCCTGCCACCTCCCCAGAGCTGCAGGGGAGGGCGAAGAAAAGGGACGATGAGCTGTCCATCCCTCTTCTTTCTGCAGCAGCGTTGAGCAGTGCTCCTTTCCCTGGGACAGCACTTACTCACCGATGCTTTCAGGAGGCATTTCATCATAGCTGGGTTTTATAGACACGAGAGCTCTTTCCCTCACCCTCCAATAACAGCCTCTTCTTATTAAGCACCGCACAAACGCGTGCACAGAAGCAGTGCCTCCTCCGCACGGCTACGTCTCGTAAGGAACTTGAGCTAGAAAATGTGTAGCCCTCATCCAGACTCGTAATTGTTTCTCTTTTCTGGAACTGAGCATGAACGCTACAGACTGGTATATACCGTCCCTATTTAAAAGCTGACATGATGGGTTGTTTTCATATCTAGCAGGAACAAGGAAAATGTGAACAAAAGTCAAGAGCGAAAACAAATCTGTATATTTCCATGAAAGAACCAATCTATTTTAGAGTCATCTTAGGTTGTGTTTTTAGTTGGGTTTTGTTTGTTTATTTGTTGGTTTCTCTTGCCATACTGATGAATGATATTAATTTGCATTGCATAGAAGTTGCAGATACAATCCTACGCCTATTTACATTAACTGCAACATTCAGGCACCCAACATCACTTGGAGACTTTCCTGACTTTGATGCCCCTGTACACCACCAAAGGTAGAGCATCAGGGAAAAGCTTTGTCATCTTGTTTTTCTCAATTTCTTCCCTTCACCACACAGCTATTTTGTTTATTTGTTTATTTTTGGAACCCACTTTTTTTTCTTTTTGTACTTTGCGATGCAGATTTATAATGAAAAGATGATCTGTATCCTCATTACTGTTCTATTGCTCAATGATGAAAAAACATGTTAACAAAGGAAAATGCTTTTCCGTCAGCTCATAATGTTCCCTGCTGTTCAACTGGGACTGTAAAGAGTATGGTTTAATGAAAGAAGGTGAGAAGGTGAAAAAAAAAAAACTAATGAGGGTGTTTCTCTGCATTGAAAGATCACTTAGGAGCGGCAGTGATTTCTTTTGTGTCAGAAAAATATAAAAAATAAGGTTCAAAGGCAGCTTCCCCAAGGTCAAAGAGTCCCATCCTCCCTAACACAGTATACTCACTCTCCTCCCTGGCAACCTCCTCTTTCTACCTAGACCAGCATTTTGTAATTTTCAGATGGTGGAGAGAAAAGAAGTTCATGTGCCTTAGCCAGCTGCTAGCTCCTAAGGAACAGGCAAAAATGCTGTACTAGGTGCTCGAAGCTGCATGCATCGGTAACAGAGCAGCTCACAAACCCTCCGAAGGGCAATCACCATGCCATGGTTTCGCACTGAATACAAAGGCTCCTTTCCAGCATGCTGGGTCTGAGGTTTGGGCATCAAAGAGGGAATGAGCAAGGAAGGAGGAGGGGACTGTGGACTGCTGCCCAAATGACCATTTCTAAGAGTCCTTCCCCAAGCGTCAGGCAACAGATGTCAGATAAGCAGCAACCTGCCCTGGATCTGGGCAAGTCTTTGTTTTTAAACAGAGGATTCTCAGTAGTCTTCTGGCTCTTCTCTTCCCTGTCATCTTCTTCAAGGAGCTGGTGGAAGAAACGTGACGGGGCACAGTATCGCTGCCATCAGGGCAAAGGAAAGAACCTTGTTAGTACCCTGCAGTGCCACCCACAACACAGTGGGCAAAACACTACGAAAAATCAATACAGCAGAAGATTAAGCTCCAATGCACTCTGTTTGGTATGGGTATTAACACCTCCATCAGTAATAGACTGAGATTTCTTAACAAAAGCATACGCGTCCTTAACTGTGTGACATGTCTCTCTCCTCTTCTTAACTCACCGAGTTCATAACCTAAATTACATAGAACAGTGGCTAAATTAGTTCATCATTGCTCAACTCCGATCTGAAAGGACAAAGCAAGAAGCAGGAGAGAATAATATTTGGGGAACTGGATAGCTTCAGGGGATAGTTAATGACAGGATAGAGAGACTTGAATGCCTGCATCACTGGTTTTAATTTGGTTCGGGGCAGTAGCGACACAAAGTCATTACCATATGATAGCTGTTTGTTTTCCTGCCTGAGAGGAGTTGGTGGTCTCGGTCTGTTCCTAGCTGGCAGATATCTGCATTACAAAAACCAGCAGCAAATTTCCCATTCTCACCAGCTGGCCGAGTCAAAAAGCAGGGTCAGATTTGGGAAAGGGGCAGGCCTGCTGTGACACCTGAGCAACAGGCTGAAGCCAGCTGCAGGGACAGCCCGAAATGAGGACATTGCCATGCCTCGCCTGTGACAGGAGCCTGCTGTCACCTCCACCTTGCACAAGGGACCAACATTTGGCTAAATATGGAGCTGGACACTTTGCAAAACCCCTGGGTAAACCATTCACTTTCATGGATTCTGGATTTTTTTTTTCTTTTTCCCTTTATTTGCTTGGTGGCAGTAAAGTTACTCCTGGACAATAACATTTCTGATTGGGTTTTTATTGTTATTGTTTGCAATGTGGCAGTGCCCGCAGGTCATAGCCAGGATTGTGGCTCTGTTGTGATAGATGCTCACAAACTACTAGTAAGAGACAGTCCCTGCCTTGATGGAGTTAAAATTTAAATAGAAAAGTCTGACGATGGTGAAAGAAGTGAGATGCTATTATCCTCATTTTACAAATTTGGGGGGGTTGGGGGGGGGGGGGCTGAGCTCCTGGTGCTCTTGCTGTGAAAGTTGTGGATGTTTCAGTGCTACTGAAAAAAAGAACGGCAGAATGAGGACTTGAGCTTTTGGGCGCCAGCCTAACCCTGATGGATAGCTTGCAGAGCAAATGTAGAAAAGCTGGAAAATCGTGTTCCCTTAAGACACTTCTTCCATCTGCTGCTGCAGTACCTGATCATTTGAGGTTTTCAGGCACGCTGCTCTGTGGGTTGAGAAGGCTAGGGCAAGAAATGCTCACTGTTTAAGGTCTTGTTTCACAGCTTCTCCTCCTTGCAAAAAGGAATTTCCATCATGGCCTCTAGGATGAGCAGAATAATATTTATGGTGGAGACCCTCTTCTCTTTTCCAGAGATTTTATGACTGCGAAACTGTGGAAGAGCTTGTGTGCACCCTTGGTTTTCAGTGCTATCCTAGCAGCAAAGTCTCCAAAGCCAGCCAAATAAAGATAGAGCTTTAGGACAAGCAGACAGTCTTCTAAACTAGGAACAGGACCAAATCTTTTCTCTCATTTCAAAATGAGTCAAGAAACTGCCACATAAACCTTGAGAAAAGATGTTCGTCTGTGAGCAGGACACGGGATGTGGTTATTAGAAGACAATGTACCTCCAAGTGCCTCTTTGGAGATCATTTATATCTTCTTCGTTTGTTCTATCTACCTACGGATGATGAGAAAAAAGTGAGCAAAACGTTCAAGCTTATAACACAAAGCAGCAGCAGGAAACACGCTTGAGAAGAAGAGATGGGGAAATCTTGAAAGCAGCCATGGAACTCCAGGGTCTACAAAACCAGGGTGCAAGCGATCTCAGTGAGACTACTGAACAACCTCACCTGATTGTTACATGGATTTTTGCCAAGTAAATCATCAAGCCCACTCATTAGGCACATCTGATCAATGTAAACAGCTAAATAAAATGCTTCATGGTTGGAATACAGCATTCATAAAATGATGGGCAAAGATTATTTATCATAAAAGTATGTAATACTATTATTTGAAAAAAAAACTCTGTCTGGTAGAGCAAGAATTGGTGATTTGTGGCTTAGAAAGAGCACAGGATCAGCTGGATTATCTCCTCTATTACCTTGTTTCCTTCTCTTTCTGAAATAGGGAGTGAAGGAAGTTACAGCTGCAATAGTACTGGGGTGGCCAGAAGATACCTGACCAATGCACTGCTTCGAAGCACATTAACTGGGAGCAACCAAAAGAAAAGTAAGAACATCTGATCTTAGGGTCTATGTCCACCCCCATCTCTTCCTTCAGACCTTGTCATTGGTATTGGATGGCTTTATTTCCACTGGCAGCAAGGCTCAAAGTGTGAGGAAAGACAAGACTGCAAGTAGCTTGTCACTATTTTAAGTCTTTCACAATCATGCAGCTTAAAAAAGTGGCCATTGACGTATTCTGGAGTTCCATCACATGGCTGGAAGCCCCACAAAATTCTAGTTTTTCTAGATGTTTGGGATTTCAAATTTTGTTCCAAATCAGAATAACGGTGCTCTCTACCTCCAGAAAGCCATGGAGAAAATTAATTACAGCTCAATGGAAACATGATTCAGCTTTTCAAATTTTGTATTATTTTGTAATATATAATATAAAATGAAATATTTTGAAACCAAAACTCATTTTGAAAGAAGAAATTGAAACATTTAGCTTGGAAATGTCAAAACGAGATGTTCCCACACTGTTGGAACATCCCTCCACCACTTACTCTTTTTTAAATGACATTTTCAGTGAAACCGACACAAGTTTGCAAAGCGATCTGATTTTGACAGGGTTGCATTTTCCAGTGGAAAGCTGTTCTGTCAGAGGTTTTCCAACCAGCTCCACCAGGAACAGGTGTCACAGGATCGCAACAACCTTCCCCTTGCCAAATCGCTAAATTAAAGGCGAGATCTGGATAAACGTTTGGGGAGCGCAAGGCACGAGGGGTCACAGGACACCCCACCATGAAGAAGGCTGAGAAGCTGGTGCTCGAGTCACCTCTGGCTACCGATACCGAACTGCTGCGCCTGTGGGCTGAACTGGCAGTAGCAACTGTGGAGGATTTTTAGGGGGAAAAAAAAGCCACCTCGGTGTGTAGGCATGGCTACATTTGTCAACATCACAATTTCCCTCCCTGCTCTCCGAGTTTAGAAGTGACAGAAAGAAGGATTACCCCGAGATTGGAGTAAATCCCAGTTCAGGATGGGGATCTTTTATCCAGCCGTAAGAGTGGAGGTGGAATGAGCAGTAAGTAACACGTTGCCCTAAATTCACCCCGTGGGCTGACTTGTGTCCAGCGATGTTCTCTGGATGGGACTTGCCTTTGCCGAGGAGCTGCGCTCCTCCATGACTGCGGAAGAGAAGCTTAACCAAGTAGGTTCACATGAAAGGCAAAAGTACCAACCTTTCAGGGAAAAAGAATCAAATGAAAACTCTCAGTCCTCTGAGGAGAAGTCGGTACTTTCTGAAATGTAAAGCTGAAGAGAAATCTGCTCTGATTTTACTGCAGTGTTAAATAAAGTTCTTTTTACACACCAGCACTTTTGAATTACCAAACAGACTGACTAATATCAGAAGCTTGAGTTGGGCACAAATGAGTTAGCCTTTTTTCTTCTCCAATTTTCTCACAGGAATGCCACTTGAAAATGCTTCCTTTCTTGTTAATTTAACGATTATCATCAGGAAGAGCCAGCGGTGGGAAGAAAAAAAAAAAAAATGTAGGCAGTAATTACGATTGAGCAGAATCGGTATGGGACTAAGCACAAGGGAAGACGAGACCGAGGCAGCGGGTCTGGGATCCTCGGCAGATGCGCCAGCCTGCTTCCCCAGAGCCCTGAGGTGCTGAGTGCCTCAAGCCCCGGGGGCCCAGATGGAGAAACCTTCGAGGGGAAGGCTCACCATCAGATGGCTCACACCTCTTGGGTTGGGCATCCCCGAAAATACTGCCACCCAAAGTCTTTAATCCTCGCTCGTGAAGAGCGTAGCTCCCTGTGGGTTTCTCCGCTGAGGGATGAGGGACCCGGGCTAGTCCTCTGCCGCTGGGTGGATGTGGTAGATGGACCAGTTAATGTCTTTAGACACTATGTCAAACGATAAATATTTATCATGTTGCTGTATTAATACATGTGAAGACAAATACATATTTATGACACTGCAGAGGGAGAAGCACACGGAGCAAAGCCAGCTGGATATCACATTCTTTAGGAACCGTCTTTTGAAGAAAGCCCAGCCTGCCGGTTGTCCTTGTGCCTTCGGAGCCACCTCAGCCCGGGGAGATGCGGGATTCCCCACGACGTGCCCGCCACCACCACGGCTGTTGCACCAGCACAAGACCACCACAGCCACTCTCTGCCAGCCTCGGGGGTAACGTGGGGAACAAACGCTGGCAAAACTCCGGTGCCCCGCAGCCGGGCACCACCATGCAGAGATGCACCAAGCCTTGAGGCACACGGCTGCTGGGCGATGCCCCTTGGGGTGCCTCCCCAAACCCACCCTCAAGCCCTCGGGAGCTTCTCAATGGAAGCCGGGCTCCCTCCTGGGGGCTGCCCCGAGGCCTCAGCCCCTCGTTCTCCGCCGCCACAGCCTGGTGGGGCGGAGAGGGCGGCGGGCGGGTCCCTGCCGGGTCTCTGCCTCCCTCCCTCCGTCCTTCTCTCCCTCCCCTCGGGCGGGGAGGCGCCGGCCGCCCCCGCGGGCCGCAGGCGGCGCTGCCTCGCCCGTCGGCTGCCGGCAAGGCCCCGCGGCACGACGAGGCTAATTATAATTAATAATTTAGAGCCCCTCGGGGAGGGGTAGGGGAAGAGAAGGGAGCGGGAGGCGGCCGCCCGGCGGGGTACGGGGCACGGGGCACGGGGCACGGCCGGGGCAGGGGCAGGGGCAGGGCTGGGGTCCGCCGCCCGCCCGCTGCCCACCCCCGGGGCGAAGTTTGGCCGCCGCCGCCTGGCTTCCCCCGGCGCTGCCAGGGCCAGGACAAAAGGCACATTAACACGTGATGGCAGCCGGGCTTCATAAATGGGACCGGAGAGGGGCGGCAGGCTGCGGGGGGTGACGGGGGACGAGGCGGCGGTGGGTGCCGGAGCCCCAGCCCCAGCCCCATCCCCAGCCCGCTGCCTGCCCGCCCCGCTCGCTGCCTGCGGGCGGAGGCGGCGGAGGAGGGCCGGGGGCGGCGGTGCTGCTGGTGCTGGAGGTGGAGGAGAAGGAGAAGCAGCAGCAGCAGCGGCAGCAGCAGCCGCCCGTGGAGCGAGGGCGGCGGTGGTCGGAGAGGAGGCGCCAGGGGGGGAGAAGAAGAAGTCTCCCACCTCCTCCTTCCCCTCGCCGGCACCGCCTCCTCCTCGGCGCTCCCCAGTGCCGGGGTGCCCGGGCGGGGCGGCGCTCCCGCTCCCCGCTCCCTGCCGGGGGTCGGCGCGGCCGGAGCAGGAGGGGGACACGAGGCCGGGGCCGTGCCGAGGGTAAGGAGGGCGAGGGGCTGCGGGGAAGGAGGGAGGGAAGGAAGGAAAAAGGGTCCCGGCGGGGCTGAGCCCCTCGAAGTTTGTCGCCTAGGGGAGGTGGGGGGCGACGCCGCTTGCCCCGACGGCGGGGCGGCTGCAGCGCGCTGCCCCCTTCTCCGTCAGCCCGAGCGGCTTTGGGGTCGGGGACGGGTCCCTCGGGACACCCGAGGGTTGCTGCCCTCGTCCCCGTGCGCATCCCGGTCGCCAAACTCCGCAGGGCTGCTGGGCTGGCAGAGGGGGCAGCCCCGCCGCAGGGTGTCCCCGCGGGGGTTTTGGGGCCGGCCGGGGTCTGCCTGAAATTGGGAGGGGTGCGTGTGGGGTGGGGGGAGCTCCGGAAACTTCAGGCGGTGGCTGTCGGGTGAAGCTTTCGGGCGGTCCGGCGCCGATCCGAGGGGCCGGGGGGGTTTCTCGTAGCCGGGCAGCTTTTTGTTCCCGAGCCGGCTGCGGAGCTCCGCCGGGAGCACCCCTGGAGGAGGTACGTACCCGGCAGCAGGCGGCTCCTTCCCGTGCCTTCGCTTCGGTTGGGGAAAATGGTGTCAGATGATGAAGTCCGGAGTTGTTTGGGTGGTTTTTTTTTTGGCTAAAATTATCCTGAGCGGTGCTTTCTGTACGCCAGTAAACGATCGCATGCACAGTTTTGGTGTATGGCTTCTCCCTTCAAGAAGGAAAAGGGAGAGGTGCTCCAGAGAGCAAAATACTCCTTCTGGAGTACCCGCAAGTTTTGCTTTTTTTTAAAAAAAAGAAGCATCGTGTGGCTTTTTTGACCTGTTAAAGGTGTGTGGTGTTTCTTTTTCTCCTTGCACGTATCCTCGTGTTTTCATTGTTCACCTTTCCTTAAAGGAATATGGCTTTCTCTGCTGGGGGTGGCATTGCTGCTCACATGGATCGAGATCGTGGGGAGGATCAGAGTGCTCTTTAGTACAGCGTATAATACCAAAATGTGCAACATAGCAAAAAAAAATATCTTGGGAGTACTTAATTCTTCTCAGATTACACCTAGTATCAGCTGCTAGCGCAGGTTTTCTCCTCTAAAAAAGAGAAAAAAAAAAAGGTGTGACTCTGCCTGCATAATAAATATCCGTACTAGAGTTTATTAAATCAACTGTAAAAGAAATGAATATAATGTCTTTAAACAGTTTAGAAGATGAATGTGTAATTCCTGCTTTGCTTGAGGTTAAAATTAGTTTTGTAGCAGCCGGGATACATCTTTGCTTTATTATCCATTGGTCTTTGGAATGAGAGGCAAAGCCATTTGAATAAAAGCATTTTAAAACAAAACTGATAAAAACAATAATTGTTTGACTGAGCCATCAGGCATCTATTGCTGAGGGGGGAAGAAAAAAAAGTTGGCAAGGTAAAGAAATTGATTATTTGCTTTGAATTTATCTCGTCAACTGTTCGGTAACACCTGAAACCACAGTAATTAAATAAAAATACCTACAAAACTCTAGGGGAAAGTGGAAGCAGGTTTTAGCATTGCGAGGATGGGCGGGTGGGTGCTTTGATCCTGGCTGTTGTGCTTTGGTGAATTATGTTAGCTCCGTTGCATGAAGAGCACCGTTTAGAGCCTTCATGCTCTGCTGAAGGAATGGCACATCTCAGCCAAGGCATGTCCGTCTGTCTCGTTCTGTGTTCACAGGTTTCTGATTGGGCAACAAAAGTTTAGAAACGGAATAACTTCTTTCCCCCCCCAGTCATTTCTGACTTCCATCCTTTAACGTGGCCATCCCCAAATGCTTGCAAACTGTGATTCTGCTCAGATTTTGGTGCTGGCAGTGTTACGCACTGGGGAGGGAGAGCTCAGGTGGCTTTCCTCTCTGTTGGATAAAAGTAGGTGAGGAGATTAAATGGCAGGGGAGAACCCAAACCTGTGCACTTAGAGTTGCCTGAGCGTTTTGCAAATACGTCGCCGCTCCTGGTTCCTCAGGTCTGTCTCATGCACTGTCTTCCACTCCCCCGGTTTCTCTCCTCGTGCCCTTTTTAAGGGGAATTACCTTCACTTCTCACGTGCAAACTTTGCGACCTCTCCCTAGCTGTTCCGTCAGCTCTCGAGGCATCAGCAGCATTCATTTTGTCAACAGTGATTTCTCTTCATTTCTTTGCAGATGTCTATATTGGCTTTATCTCATTCTCCTCATGAAACAGTAAATGGTTTGAGATACATTTTTGCTGCAATTTCCCAGATAGGTTGGGCTATCTACGATGATGAATGTTCCACAGAACCACTCATCAAGCATTTAAGCGAGAATTTGGAGATTTTTCTCCTTGGTAGCAGCAAATTCGCACAGTCTGCTGCTGATTTAAAATATGTACTGCAGGCGACCCTAACACTGGGATTTGGCCAAGTTCAAAGCAGCTGTGCAGATGGACATAGAAGACAGAAGGCAGAGGGAAATAGACCCTTTTAATCATAACAAGGCTGCTCTTGTTTTCCTATCTATAGTGGAGATGCATGCCAGCCCCTTGTACTTAAAAGCAAGCTTGCAAATGTGCCAGAATAGACAGCAACAGCATTTGTTATTAATGCAAAGTTAAAAATGTGACAACCTGTCTTCTCAGTATTGCTCTTTATGTCTCCATTTCTAGCCTGACGCTGCGCTGCTGCAAAAAAGCGCACGCCTAATTGCTGCTGGTGGGATAAGGATGCCCCCCAGAACTCAGCCTCGGTGCAAGTGCGTGGCTTTGTTAATGATCACTGCAACCAGCCATGGCCTGTCCTTTTGAAATGGCCATAATGACTTATAAATCAATTGCTCGTTAGAAAGAACTTTTTTTTTTTTTCTTTTTTTGCTGAAGGTGCCATTGTTACCCGTGAAAAATGATTTGGCTTGCACCATAAGGGTGGCCCACGTTTTGTTACGACGTTGGTGCCTCATGCAGGGGCATTGTGGTTATGCACACAGCGAGCTCACTTCTGCCTCTCTCGAGTGGGAACATCCTTCTCGTTTCATCTAGCTGCCCACATCCAGATTACAGATAAAATAGATATTTCACTACTGCATTAGTTAATAAGATTTCATTCATTATACCTCAGCTGGGCTGTTGGTGAAACTGGCTGCTTTGTGCCTTTCAGATGTTGTCTTGTTTGTGTAGATCAAGGCTGGATGGCATCGAATTTTGCCTCAACCTGTGTTAACCTCTTTTTATGGCAGTTGTATATTCTTCTTAGCAAAGGCGTGCTCACATACTACAAAGTACTGAGCAGCAGCAGTTCATTAGGGAGTACTGTCAATTCCATTTCAGCCCTCGCTGGGATAATTTTCATATCTGCATTTTAGGAAAGCTTTTAAAGTTTGTACTTGGGGGTTTGGGGGCTCCCACTTTCCCTTTCTGGCGAACACGTGAAATGTGCTTGTTGCTCTGAGAAGTCATTATTTCTACCCGGTTCTGCCTCTGTGGAGCACAAGGCAGTGCTGGATTCCAGACTGTGCCTGGAAAACTGTGTGGAATAGGTTTGGAGTGTGTGTCTGTAGATACCCATACGTATATAATCTAGCAAAATAATTTTCACAGGATCTCGGTGATAGATGTGCTAATTTTAGATGCTTGTTTTTCCCCAGGAAGGCTGGGTATGGGGGAATTCAAAATGCTACTCAGCAGTTATCTCGCCTGTATGTTTTGTACCTACACTGCTAGCTTGTCTGTCTGTCCTCTGGCACCAGGAATTTGGGTTTACGCATGACAAACACTGCTGCAGCGTTTGTGAGACTTTGCACAGTTGTTCCTCCAGGCATGTGTATGTGTTTGTGTATGTCTATCTGTAAGTTTATACGTGTGTATATATATATACACACAAATTCATAGCTCATCCCTCAGTATCTTTTAACCACTTCTCCAGATACCATGAAATATCGGTTGGAGTCTCTCTGCATTTTGTTGTTCTGGTTACTTTGGTACCAGATTCTACTGTAATTCTTTCTCACTTCTCCTTTTCTCTCCCTCTCTCCTTTTTTTAAAAAAGAAAAGCATCTGCATATTTCAAAGACATGCACCATTGCCAAGCAATCTGGTGTAGTAGCTTAATATGCTGGCAAATAATTTCACAAGTTGTTTGTGTGTGTGAAGGCAGTATATTTGAATATCATTATATTCTGAATGTAGATATGAAGAGAGTTATCTGAGCTTATTTAAATTTTATGAAAGGCCAGACAGCTCCAGAAATGAAAAAAATGTTTTACATTTCTTAATTGGAGTGCATATTTCTGTCCTCTGCTGACGGTGTGGGGGACATCACGTTCACCAGAAGCCTTCATGTCCCAGCATCTGAGCACTGCCCATGTGTGGTGACCTAATAACAATTTTCAGGAGAAGGAGGCTCCCGAGGGCTGAGCAGAAGGAACATTGCTTTGCAATGTGCTGCTGACCTTCTTGGCCATTATCTGTGAGCCCTGCGTTCCTTTTTCCTTCTCGCTGCATCTACCTACCGTGTGGGTTATCCAGTGGCCACGTTTGAGCATCCTGTCTCCCTTTTTGCTCTGAGGTATGTGTCCCGTGCTTCATTTTCCTACAGAGTCTGGTGGGCTCGGCTGGTCACCGCTGACTGTCCCCGGCTCAGTGCCGTGTGTCGGTCCGTACAGCGCTGTCCTTCTCGGTGACCTTACACAGGACAGCTTCTCGGGGCCCTTTGCGTCTCCTCTCACCCTTTGAATACAGATCAAAAATGGGCTTTGAAAAGAGCAAGCTGTTGCCTGCAGAGCTGTGGGTCTGTTCTTTCTTTCAGGTGAGATCTGAAAGTCCCACTAGCTACATCCTTCAGCCTGTGGAGGTGTCTCTGAAGTCCTCCTGGCTCAGAAGAGCAGGGAGGTTTTCTCTCGTGAGTTTTCTCCTTCACCCAATCTGCTTTCTCCAAGCCAATCACAAAGGCAACAAAGGCAATTCCTTCCCTAAAATCTGCATCCCCTGCCTACCAGGGGCTCCTTCCACTCGTCTTCCTCTCTTACCTTCCCCTGGTTTGCACCCATCTCACTTGGAGACATCCTATTCCCCGTCTTGGTCATCAGTTATCTTCCCCTTCTCTTTGCACTCCCATTCACACCGCTTAACCCCCATTACTTTGCCTTTCATCATCTCTTTGCAATCTAGCAGGGACTTCAATTAAAACTTGTTTCAGACACGGTTTCTTGCGGGGGGAAGGAGGAGAGCAGTCATGCACTGTGTGGTTTATTAAGATTTCTCCCTGGAGCCTAATGTTTTTCCTGCCTTTCTGGTTCTAATCTGTACTCTTTTAATAAAGTTCACTAATATTTTCTGCTGCTACAAATTCTTGACCTTTTTTCTTCTGCTCTGGCTGCTATGTGGAAGCTGTTTTCTTGGAGTGGTTAACTCTTTGCTCATAAGTGTGTTTCTCCCACAGCTTCATGCACTAGATGTCAGATTCTTCTGGGGACCTCTAGCATCCAGCATCCAGTGGAGTCTGAGCCCTTTATGTCCTGTGCTGCTCTTTGCAGTTACTTCTCTCTCTTCAGACACATCTTGTGTGCCAAGCTGCTGTCTCTTCCAGGAAATCGAGTGTTCACTCCCCATCTCTTTTGCACCTTGCTGGGCTTCTCTTTCTCCATTTCACCTTTATGTCAATTCTGCCCAGCAGTGGTAAGCATCTGCACCTCTTGGCATTACAGAATGGTCAGAAAAGGTGCAGGGAAAAAATATTTATTCTTTGAGTATCGAAATCCAAGATAAGTCCTCTTCTAAAAAAAGTTCGAGTTCCACACTGACCAATTTAACAGATGAGTCCTCATCTGTTTTCCTTACTGTAAATTAAGGAAAATGTATCAAACTACTCTTATTGTATCCTTTCTGTTGTATTGGGAAGTCAGTCCCGAAATGGGAGCTGTTTTTCAGCAAATACGAGGTCACTCCAGTGTTTCCATTTCATCTGAACTTGTCATACTTCAGCAAGCCTCTTCATTGCCTCCCAAAACTGTCTTTCAATGATATTAGGATGCAAAACGAACTGTGAAAGCTTGCCAAATCCCATGTTTGCACCATGTTTTTGTTATAAGAAAGCCACCTCTGTGTCCCCTCCTTTCTCCCAGAGGACAGGCAGGCTGGGTGGCTGTGCTTTCCCTGTCAGGACTTTGTCTTGCCCAGAACTGGGTAGGAAATGTGGGGGGTTTCCACAAGCAACAAAAGGGAGTTTAGAGCAACATCAGGAGCTTTGGAGAGTTTTCATGGCCAGGTGGGGCAGTTGTCCCTGGTCTTTCCCCTGCAGCTACGTGATCCAGGTGTTTCTCTGGATATGGGAGACACCAGTTGTAATCCTTGGTTGGCTTGATGAAAGAGCTTCAAACCAAGCTTCTCCTGCACAGCGTGCTGCAATATCCATCAGCACCTTTATTTCTGGCTGTTTAACTCGTGATACGACGCAGAACAACTCCAACAGTGGATCAGAGGTTGCCATCACACTCACCTGGGATCCAGGAGAGCAAAGTTCAGGTCCTTCTCCTACACCAGACGGAGCAGGACATCAACATCACCTCTGCAGGACTCCGGCCTCTCCGATCTGAGGTACCTGGCCGTGTGGGAGGGAGGCACGGCCTCTCCTTCCCTGTGCCTGCAG
This sequence comes from Anas platyrhynchos, assembly GCF_047663525.1. Lineage (NCBI taxonomy): Eukaryota > Metazoa > Chordata > Aves > Anseriformes > Anatidae > Anas > Anas platyrhynchos. The sequence continues at coordinate 83,028,201 of NC_092589.1, forward strand.
GCCCTGCCTGTGCTACAACGGGTGCACGCACACCTCACCGACAAAACTTGGGAGGGAGGGAGGAAATAATGGCATTTCTTTGAGAAACGTTGTCAGTCACCAGATAGCATCCCCTACACCCCCCAGTTGTTTGGCTTTTGTCGTTCTGACTGTCAGCTGCTGGGGGCTGTCATTTAGGGACAGTTTGCCCCAAAATTAGAGCAAGCCAGCTCCCATCCCGTTAGTGTGCAAATGGTGCATTAGCATAAATAACCAGGTAGCTGTGGCTTCTGGCTAATTCATATTCAACTTGAGACAGATACCAATCAGCATGTTGCATAAGAACCAAATTTGGTTCAGTGCTTGCACGCAGTAGCTTACCCCATAGCTGGCAGTGCCTTGCTGTAAGAAGATATCATCCCTAATTTGCTCCTGTCCTAGCTTCAGTGCTCTGTCCTCGCAGATAAAATCCCTGCTGAAGTGAATGCAAGTTTTCCTGAATCAGGAGTGACAGAGTATTTGCCATTCATAGCCTAGGAGTTATGCAGTGTTGGCGTGGTAAAACAGTAAATAGGAAAGGGATAACATGGCTTTCATGCTCCCCTCAACATTTTTTTTCTTTCTTGATGTAACCGAGTCAGAGTGCCGTTTCTCAGGCTCTGTATTTCTTTCTCTGAGGCGTAGAAACCTTGTTCTGTCCTCGAAGCAGTATTGTTCATCCTTATATGGGATAAGGTAATTATTAACCATATAAATTTTCATTTTATAGGACAGTTCTGATTCCTGGAGGCCAGCAGTTACTATAGTGGCTCCCATTTCTCTCACCATGTTTTCAGCCGACTCCATATGAGTATAAATTATTCTATTTCTCATGTGGCAGCATTTGTGGACCTCATTTGGCTGGAGTCTGAGTGTACTGGGTGCTATGCAGACATATTAGCAGATAAAAGACCTTCTCTGAAGGACTCACAAGCTTTATAATACGTGAGCAAGAAGAATGAATTTATGTATCTTTGTGCAATCAAAACTATGTTTCAATTATACCTACTTGTCCTTTAGCCTGTTCTTAATTAGCTGTAGATATCATAGAAGGAATGTATGAACATGAAGATCAAAATATTTTAAAATAGAAACTGGGAAGGTTTGATTGTGGATTTCCCTTGTTTTGATTTCTTTCCACATCAATATTTTTTGCAGATATCAGTAGCATCATTGTATTGCTGATAATTACTTTCTGAGGAAGAGCGTCAAATGTTCAGTGTTTCTATCCAGGCTATTAAAATTGCTCTATCATTCATCCTGTTTGGAAAATTATAATAAATTCTGCCTTTTTTTTTAAGTAACTATAAGAACTCCCAGCTCTCCCTCTCCCCCAGAACAGCAGGAGAAGCATTTTAAGGAGTCACCTTCTTGTTCCTCATGTGAACTGGTGCTGTGGACCAGCTAGAAGTCCAGGGCAAGTGTAATTCTCCCTGTTGTCTGAGGTGGGTTCCCAGCCTTTTGCATATTACCTCGCGTAGATTTTATCTAAGGGGTCTTGACACTCTGATAGCACCCCAGCTTCTTCTTAGGCTGTGTATAACCACACAGCAGGGGGCAGCAGGAAGATGTGCCCCTGCCTTCACCAATTCATTCACTTTGAGGGTGAGGACTTGCCAATTGGGGGTGTCTTCAACACTCAGCTGATGTTTAACACCTCGCATCTTTGGACCCCGGTAAGACAGGCTGGAATAGGCTAGATGAAGTTAAATCCAGGTCTCTGAAGACGCTAACCAACGTGCTTGTAAGAGCCACTCCATCTAGTGGCAGTCCCTTTGCACAGCTAGTCCGGCAGTGCCAGCCGGCAGCAGCGGGCTAATGGGAGAAGTGGCACAGTCTAAAATGGTGTGCAGCTATGGGCTTGCTGTTTTTATCCTTCAGGAAAAAAAAAGACACTCGGATTTTTTATTTTTTATTTTTTTTAATCCTTATCCATCATCAAAATTCATTGCTTACTGCGAGCTGCTGCATGCACTCACATAAACACACTGAAAATGTTGAGTGCCGGCATCGGCGCGGGCTCTTACTCATCTCTAATCAATGTTTCTGCTCTTTTTAAAGCCATTTTTAAAATGAGCAAAGTTGTAGAGCTCATTTAAGGAAGGGACCAAGCTGAGAGCTCGGGAGCCTCAAACCCTGTGTTGAAGAGTGGCTCCTGGCTCGGCAGAAAGGCTCGTCCCCTCCAGCTGCTGGTCTGGAGGGACCTTGGATGTGGAGTTGAGCCCTCACCTGCAGCCTCCATCCAGAGAGGAGGAGGGATAAATGCAGAGGACCCTTGTCTGCCAGGGAGGCTGGAAGAAGCCGCAGAGGCTCCCAGGAGGGATGTTAGTGGGTCTCGGGCAGTGTTGGATTGTGCTGGATGGAAGCCACCTGGGAAGAGCAGTGCCGGCCGCAGGTGTCTGGCTGCACATGGGGACAGAAGAGCTCAGAGCCAAAACTCGTGTGACACTGATGCTTCCACCTCACCAAACAAAAAGATCAGCTTTTCAGTCAATCTAAACTGTGCAGTGCCTCAGACTGTGACCTGGCCACCCAGTGCCAAAATCCCAGTCTTGTTTTCGCTACGTGGCCATGAAAAACCTCCCGGACTGCTTGACTGCATTTCAGTATTGTAGTTTACAGTGGGACATGCTATATCTGAATTAAAATAAACTAAATTCCAGTAAAGTACAATTCCAGATCACAGGAATGGCTGTTTTACTGCAACTTTAATAAAAATCAACTGCTACTTGAATAGGTGCACGCACACATACTGCTAGAAATTTCCAATTATGATTTTCCCAGCAGCAAACAAAAACAAAATTAATGTCAGCTGCATCCCCCAAAGCCTAAACTACACCACTAATGAACTCCCAAGTACTCTCAAAGAAAACTCTTTACAGAGACAATAAGGTGGAAATTACTGTAATAATCTCAAAGTAAAAATACAGAGGAAAAAAAAGTCATTGAAATTCAGAGTAAGGCTTGCCTCTCCTGATCCCATTAACCACGTTGTTAGCATAGCATATGCATGCATAGCGATATTGTCACATAACTCACTGACACCTTTAAAAGAGCACACAGGAATTCGTGTTCTTTCATTTGTATTTCAGACAAAGGTAGGGGTTGTAGCACGGCTGGCACCTTGTTATGAGGATGTATACACTTAACGTGACTCCAGCGGGGACTAGCTACCTCATAACAATTTGTTTGTCTGTCTGGCAGAAGTGCTCGGTCGCATACAATTTTTGAAGCTTTACTCAAACATAATCTTCTCAACATGGGGCTGTGGCTTTAATCATTAAAATGGTTGTCTTTCTTCTGACAGAAATAAAGTGGAGTAACTGAGTGCCCCAGCCATCTTCACGTGTTTATAAAACTAGTTTTTCAATAACAATTTCTTCACTTCTGGTTTTAAACTGGTGTTGTAACTCTGAGTTTAAAGTTGCCAGGTTTCACCAAAAGCAGACTTGTCGGCAGGGTCATTTTTGCAACACGTAAAATCTGCAAAAACTACCAAGAACAGCTGTAAGGCACCTTCTGGAAGAAAGGTACCTTGCCTGCAATTAGATTATTGCAGTTCTTTTTTAATGTGCCCTTCAGTGACATTTCCCTCCCTCACTAATCAAACCCTCAAAATTTAATTCCTTAACGTATTTTACGGTTGTCTAATAATTCTTCTTTTTACTTGCTGAGCAGCGGTGTCTGCAAAAGCTGACACAGCGAGTATCCGTGTTACGTATTTGACTGTCCTGTGCACCCTGGGTTTTCTGTAGTCCTCCTCATCTTCAGCACCAACGTGGCAGTGTCTTCTGGAGGGTGAGGGTCTTATGCTTCCTTTACTGTCCAGGCCTGCTGAATTAAATGGAAATCATTATATTAATGAGCTATGGATGAAGTCTCAGGTGCCTAGATACCCAGTGAAGGCACAGTATAAATATAAATCTCTCCAGAAGCTCAGCTTCTTTTGGAGATGATCATGGCTTCTTCACTTTTTAATATTGGTATTGCTGTAAAGAGGGAACCTTTTCCTCTTTCTTTCAGTTTTTATGGAAAAGCTGTGGTACTTAGGGTGCGAGTCTCCTCTTTCAGAGTTGCAGTTCTCTGGATTTTGGCAGCTAACCTCTGGTGGCCTTTCAGGCCATTTATTGTCAGGTGTGTAAAGGGAAGAGATTAGGCCAGCACAAGCCTGTATATGGCATCGGGGATTTCTTGGGTGTCTTGGGCAATTTCCTCCATTCTAAAAGCATGATAAAGATAGCTTTTGTTACTGATGCTGACGCAGTTGTCTAGATGTCCCATAGCAGATGCAGAATAGCTGTAACACACCGAACCAGTGATTCCAACTCTTCTTTGCATTCAGGCCACTCACTGCCACTCTGGCAATAGAAGGGGACCCTAAAGCAGATGTTTAATGCATATTCAAGGAGTGTTACATGGGCAAAGTTAAATAAAGGAGCACAGCATAAAAAGAGCTGTAAGACCTGTCTTACATGTTGATGACTATATGAGGCTCAGACACTGATGAGCGTGCTCTCCCAGGGGTACCCTGACCAGGAATTACATCCTGACAAATCACCACCCATGAGCACAGGCTGGGCATGACAGGACTCAGAGACCAGTGGCTACCTGGGCACCTTCTGCTGGCTTCCCAGTTTCTGGGGGGACCAAATGTCCCCACAGAAACTGAATTAAGTGGAAAGTCTCCAGTGGGAAGAGCTACCTTTCAATGTTTCTCATGGGAGCGGTGGCTCCCGGTCCCTCTTGCCTGGAGTATTGGCAAGAGTGGCACCCTGACCCAAACTCTGCACTGTGTTTTTCTACACAAGTATCAACTCTCCTGATTGAGGCTTCTGACCCAAACTGACTGGGTCACTGCTACACTCACTGATTTAGCAGCCTTCTTCATTTTTCCTGAAATTGTGGAGAGAACTGGGTAAACAACCCCCTCCCTCCTGTAGTCTGGGCATCCCAATTACCTTTGTTTGCTTAGCAGAAAGAAGGAACTGAGCACTGAAAACATATCCGGGTCCCCATATTTATAGATGAAACACCTTGCTAATATACTTGCACTAACAAATTCAGGATCTTAGAAGACCCCAGATTACAGGAATAGGTTAATATGAATATGCAGGGTGAAGCAGGAAACTTAGAGTGCATGGTTCCTTCCCTGTTCTCTCTGTGTTGTCAGGTTTTCAAAGCCCTTGGTGCCTTTTGAAAGAAAAGCAATGAAGGTGATGATTCAGTTTAATGCTGTTCCTGCAGTGGCACTTGGTATTATCTAAATGAAGCAAGCCCAAGGAATATTAGTCTGCAAGGTACTTTGCAATCAGAAGCTAAGTTCAGATCTAGAGAAAAATATCTTTATGGTGGAGCGGCTTGGAACGTTTTGATGAGAAATGAAAATTGCTTTTCTGTGGAATACTCAGTTCTCTGCACCTCCAATTTTTTTTTGCTCCACTGGTAAGGTAATTCAGTTTTAGTGAAATCCAGGTGATTTCTTTCTGAGTGCGCGACTCATCGTGACTTCAGCGGGTGGCAAAGGCTAGACCTGCGGTGAATACAAGAGAAAGGTTGATTTTGTTTGACACAGTTCAACTAAGTTGTTTGTGGAGTTTGTCTCCCTGTTTATCCTAATGAATTTTGATCTTTTCCCCTTCTAGGGCTTCCTCAGATGTGTTTTTCCCTCCTCCAAGTCTCTTTGAAACCAGCAAGACTGGGGTTATGAAGTCAATCCTAGATGGCCTCGCAGATACAACTTTCCGAACAATTACGACAGATCTCCTTTACGTGGGCTCCAACGATATCCAGTACGAAGACATGAAAGGCGACATGGCATCCAAGCTGGGATACTATCCCCAGAAGTTCCCCCTCTCCTCCTTCAGGGGTGATCCTTTCCAAGAAAAAATGACTGCGGGAGATGACCCCCTGCTGAGCATTATTCCCTCAGACCAGATCAATATCACAGAGTTTTACAACAAGTCCTTGTCCACGTTTAAGGATAATGAGGAGAACATACAGTGTGGGGAGAACTTCATGGATATGGAGTGCTTTATGATCCTGAACCCCAGCCAGCAGCTGGCCATCGCCGTTCTGTCGCTCACCCTGGGCACCTTCACGGTCCTTGAGAACCTCCTGGTCCTGTGTGTCATCCTCCACTCCCGAAGCCTCCGGTGTAGGCCCTCCTACCACTTCATCGGCAGCCTGGCTGTGGCCGACCTCCTGGGCAGCGTGATTTTTGTCTACAGTTTTGTTGATTTCCATGTTTTCCACCGGAAGGACAGCCCGAACGTCTTCTTGTTCAAGCTGGGTGGAGTTACAGCCTCCTTCACCGCCTCCGTAGGTAGCCTTTTCCTCACGGCAATAGACCGGTACATCTCTATTCACAGGCCGCTCGCTTACAAAAGGATTGTTACCCGACCAAAGGCTGTCGTAGCGTTTTGTGTGATGTGGACCATCGCCATCGTAATAGCCGTTCTTCCCCTGCTCGGCTGGAACTGCAAAAAGCTCAACTCCGTGTGTTCAGACATATTCCCCCTCATCGACGAGACCTACCTGATGTTCTGGATCGGGGTCACCAGCGTCCTCTTGCTGTTCATTGTCTATGCCTACATGTACATACTGTGGAAGGCGCACAGCCACGCTGTTCGCATGATTCAGCGTGGCACGCAGAAAAGCATAATCATTCAGACTACGGAGGATGGTAAAGTACAGATCACTAGGCCTGATCAAACTCGTATGGACATCAGGTTAGCCAAAACCTTGGTCCTTATTCTAGTCGTTTTAATCATATGCTGGGGCCCTCTCCTCGCCATAATGGTGTACGATGTCTTTGGGAAAATGAACAAGCTCATCAAGACTGTCTTTGCCTTCTGTAGCATGCTCTGTCTGCTGAATTCGACAGTGAATCCCATCATCTACGCTCTGAGGAGCAAGGACTTACGACATGCCTTCCGCAGCATGTTCCCCACCTGCGAAGGGACTGCACAGCCTCTGGATAACAGCATGGAGTCTGACTGCCAGCACAAACACGCCAACAACACGGGGAACGTGCACAGGGCCGCTGAGAGCTGCATTAAGAGCACAGTTAAGATTGCCAAAGTGACCATGTCTGTCTCCACAGACACGACTGCTGAAGCGTTGTAAGCCAGAGACTTCTCAGCATTGTGAGAAAAGGAGTTAGTTTAAAAAAAAAAAAAATTCAACAACAGAGAAAACCAAACCCATGGCTTAATGTGTTTGTACCCTCCTGTAATATTTTTTTATTTTGGTTTGTCATTGTAAGCTAAGCAATGGTTGTGTTAAGAGCATTACCATCAGCCAGTTCTTCGAGTTTTACAATTAGGGATTCGAGCTAAATTTTCAAAAGTTGTTTTTGTTTTTCTCAAAAAGGGTTTACTGAATAATAGTGAGTTTCCTGAAAGAGCACAGAGAAAAATATCAAGCTAGCAAAAGTTCCTTAAGGGTGTGTGAAGAAAAATTGTGAAACCTAATTGAAAACTAATGCATCCTAAAACAATACCATCAAATAAGAAAAAAGCCTTGTAATCATGCTGTTCATTTCAATGTGAAATGTATTTCATGTCTGTAAGTAATAGGAGTTTTTGATTTTTTCCAAAAGCGGCAGTGCTGAGTTTTAGAGGTTTTGTAAAAATGTGTTGTCCCGTGAATTGTATGCTGTTTTATTATGTGTTATTGATATTTGTCCGATTAAACAAAGTGATAAGGTAGATTTACGTGGAAATAATGTGAAACGTGATATGTAAACCCCATTGAAAACACTTACTGTATTTGAAGAATTCCTATGAGCTATTTTGGAAATTTTACACTTTTAGTGGTCTTCTGTGGACTTAGAGGAGAGGCTTTGTGTTCTTCTACTAAAATTATTTCCCCACTACCTTTTACTTTCACATGCATATGAGAATAACAGCAACAAAGGAATAGAGGAGGAATATAAGAGAGGAATGCACTGGTTCAGACTTTTAAATACCACTGCGTTTATACAGAAGGACGTTCACTGTTGTACAGACTATCGCCCTTCCCGTGGGCGTTGTGTGAATACGAACACTGAAAGCAAAGGTCCCGGATTTTGGCTCCTAGAGTCGCATGCTGGTGCTGGACCACTGAAGACAGCATGTGTCTGACTCCATGTGTGATGTTATCACTGTGCCGTCGATGTATACTTGAAGTGTGTTGCATTCCTGTATCCCAGGTTTAAGCAGATCCAGAGCCTGAGATGCCAAACTCCAGCCTTCACTAAAAGAGGAGGAAATGTTGTCAGGTTTAGGCATTTTCTTACCGTGTGAGCGTGTATATAAATAAATATCTATGTGTGTGTATGTGTGTGTATGTATGCGTGTGTGTAAGTATACTAAGTGTGAGTCATGGTAGCATAACTAAGATAGGACACTATGACCAAATGTAAGCTGTATTTCTTGTTGCACGCTTTGCACACAAATTCTGTTTCTAAAATTGAGTTCTTCCAACTGATTACCGATGAAAGTACCGTGTCACGAACATACAGATCCACGCTGAGGGGGGTATCCGTGTGCTAGAGAAAGCAGCCTTCCAGTTGTGTTTGAGAATAAGGTGAAGCAGGAGGCAGAGCATGGCGTGAGCCAGCCCTGGCCACCGCAGTGGCTGTTGAGGGTGTTCCTGAAAACAGAGAACACCAGGAATAAGGGACCGTTCACATCCTTCAGTACTCAAATCCGATTGCTTGACGCAAGGTGAGCCTCACTGTGAAACCAGGATACAGATGGCAAGTTTTGACACCGTGATCTTCGAGGAAGAAGTTGCTGATGAAAGTGGTGACTGTGCTCTGTGGTGGGATTGTTCCTGCAACCTGGGACTTGCACAAGGTGTGCATTGCTAGATAGTCTTTGGGGCACAGATGTTGTGTAACATCAAGGGTACCAGGTCCTGTTCTCTGCTGCCTTGCTTTTCTGGACCTTTTCCTCACCCTTCTTCAGCTGATTTCTGCCAGAATAGCTACGAAGGAGGCTTAGCCAGCTAGCTGCCTGACACGTGCCTGAGGTTGGCTTCCTCAGGGACAGCGGGTCAGCAGAGCCAAATCCGTGCCATTCTGCAGTGGGATTACATAGGGAAGGAGAGCAGGGTGGTGGTCCTGGGGTTGCTGGCCACCAGGATGTCCCTGTGGCGTTTTGGATATGGTAGCACAGGTCAGAGCAGCTGGTAGCACAAACATCCAAGCTGAGTTCAGCTGGTGGCTCTTCAGTGGCTTAGGGCTGTGAGTTCAGGGCATGAAGACCTTGCGTGGGGTAGCACCTTCTAAAGATCTCCCTGGGCAAGGTGCTGGGCAGCAGAAGATGCGAGGGTATTCTCCTCCTCTGCCTCCCTCCCTGCAGCTAACCTGGGTGATGGGATGAGGCACTCCACTCCCCAAGGGGCCAAGGCTAATCCTTCTCCTATCTAGACGTAGTCCATCCTAAAGCAATCCTCTTGGAGGGGAGGGGGGAAGCCCGTTTCAAACGTAAAGGTATTTTAAGAGCCATTTTTTAAACTGTCTTCTTGTGAATTAAATGCAAACTTCGTGGACTTTTCATCGTGCATTCAAGTTCTAAATTTTACGTGATAAATCATGGGACAATGGGGCTGTCTTGGCACTTAACTTGGTGCTTATTGATATAATAAGAAATAGCATCCTGTGAAACGTTACCGTCTATCATCAGTACCTTCATTTGCATAATGAGTTTTTCTAAAGCTCTGGGAACTGTGTCGGTTCACTTCGAACCATTTATTCAAGGGGTGGCAGCCATTCCCCTACAAGTTGCAAATGGAGTAGGACAACTGCTTCATTAGGAAAATCCGCTGCCGTCCCCAGATCAGCTGTGCTCCACCTTCAGCTCTAGGTATTCCCTGTTTGCAGCTGCCTACCTTCACCTGGTGGTAGCACAGCCACCCTGTGTTCCCCGGCCACCCACACCGTCACCCTCCGACCAGCGATAGTCGCCGTTCTGTGTCCCTGCCCACTCCACGTCTCGTGTAGCTAGACGAAGCCCATCCGTGTCACGTTGCGTGCAGTTAGATTTCTCAAACAGTCTTGATTGTATATTTGTATAATATAATTTCCTCGATGCTGTGCAATCACTATCCACGTTTTTCTTGCACTGGCCTTTGGATGAAAATTTTTGTGTGTCTATTGTGAGGTAGACAGCGCATTTTACCTGCTGTTACTGGGCTGAATGTATGTAAATAAGTGGGGGAAAAAAAAAGAAAAATCTGTACAAGCAGTGGCCTAAAAAGTCTGTAATTGTAGACTAGGACAATTGTTGAAGTTGCTGTGACATCTCAAATACTACCTTTGAATAAACTGTTTACAGGGTCTCTTGGGATGCTGTTTGATAGTGAAAGGAGAAAAAAAAATCCTCGTGATACTATAAGGTAAAGAAATTGGGTTACCTGAGCTTTTTATTTCCAGTGTTTCAAAGTGGAGAACATAACTCTTTATTGTCTGTAAATCTAACATTATTACTTCCTCTTAGAAGAATATTGTATCATTAGATGTTTGTTTGAGCTGGTAACATCCTTGCAACTGCTGCAATATTTTTCATTAGCAACCTGTATAATAGTTTGTACACAAGTACTGTTCAGATTGTCATGAAAAGTAGCTTTGACCATTTACCTACCAGTAGCAGAATAGTATTTCTGTAAGATTTCCAGTGTATTACTACCATATCATATTTTATTTCTATAATGTAATTAAACTGTTATTTATTCAAGGAAAAAAGAAAAAGCATTCCTCTACTTTTTTTTTTGTTTTGTTTTCCAAATTTTGAGATAACTGAGGAAGCCACGTGATGATGCTGCCTCATCCCACAATCTGGTGCTCTACGTTTTGTTTATAAGTTTGTCTGTCAGATTCTGAAACAACTGCTTAAACAACTTGACAACAGGTTGTCAAGCCTTGTGGGGTTTAATTGTACGCTGATATCTTTGAAGGAGGAGGTAGATTGTGTATTTCATATTTGTGTATTCGGTACTGTGGAGACAAGAGAGAAATGACATAGTTAAAGCTGAATCTCCTGCTCCATTATGTAGGCAATTTCCCCTTTCCTCTGTATTAGCCAAAATGCAATAAATCTCTTTTGCCTTCCTCAGATGCATATGTTTGCACAGAGACGTCACGTTAGGAAAAACCCATACACTTCAGAAAAACAAAACACAAAAGAGCAGAAGGAAGGAATACAAATAAAACAGTGCTGCCAATACCAACGGCAACCTAAATTACTTATCGCTGTTTGCAAAAGTAATAAAAGACAAGAGACAAAAGAAAGTTGGTCTGGCTTTGGCCAGTGACAGTGGGGACAGAGCTGTGGGGGTGAAATGAGCATGTCCCGTGGCCTTGGATCATGGTTTTGCCACAGGGCATGTGCTGGGGACGATGGAGTGGTAAGCGATGCACAAAAGCTGTGCAAGAAGAACGAGCTCAGCCATTGCACTGCCTACCAGGCACACGATCGGACTCCCACCGCTGCCCATCCACAGCTGAAAAGAAGGGTTGAAAAACCACTTCTATGTGCTTTGCAGTCTCACACACCCAATCCAAAGCCCACTAAATGCCACAGGAAGATTGCTGCTCATCCAGAGGGTCAGTTCTCCATATGACTTAATCTCGGATTCACGTTACTTGGGCGTTTTTCCTTCTCAACATGCACAGTTTCGAACTAGTGGGTGTCCTTAGGGGAGGGGGGTGACACGAGCATGTCCTGTGGCCTTGGATTGTGGTTTTGCCACAGTATTTGCATTTTTAAAAATCAGATAACTGATAAATTGAGATAGCCTTGACAAAACAAAAGCAACTAGAAATGAAAGATTAGGTCTTAATCTTTAACTGTGTAGTACATTTTAATGAAGAAGTGAGAATACATGTATTTGTGCTGAAAGCTCTCTCAAGACAGCCAGGACAATTCCCTCTGTATTCACATGTTCACTAGAAAATAAAGGCTGTACTGCTGCAAACTGACAGTTCCTCTTGACAGTGACACCTCACCGCATCTGTAAGTCTATTCTGCACAACACAAGAGGAAATGATGACAACTTTGCAAGCAACTGTTTTCCCAGCCTAAACCAACTCTGGAAGTGTGCAGGCAAATACACTGTCATCATTTCAGCCTTTCACGGTGACATCCATTACTATTTCTGCTCTTCTGGTAGTTGTAAGAAGTCACAGGATCGTCATGCACACACAAAACAATAGTTTTTGTCAGTAAAATATCTGTGTTTGTTTGTTTGTATTTTGAATATGATTTTCCCTCGGTGAAAGACTGGCTCTGGCTTGATTTAGAAATCTTAATATCTGGGAACAGATTAGAAAAGGAGAGAAAAAGCATTACTATAATTTCTGCCCGTGTTTAAGAGGACATCAGGGTGGGGAGTATTATTTGATAGTTTAGAGTAGACATCCTCCTCCCTACTGCCTTTATTCATTTGTCTTTTAGGTAATGAATATAAAGAATATCACCATAGTTTTCCTTAAATAGCAGCAGAACATATGAAGAACATGATTGCCTTTAACAGGTCTCCTTAATGTGAATGGCCATCTATTATTAATCTTTAAAATTCAGTTAGCAGAAGGAGTGATAATAAGTCCAAGGTAATCTTAATGACTAGATATGACATGTCCTGGTATTGCTTTTCAATAAATCATCCTGGCTATTCAGAACAGCACTCAGTTTCACATTAAAGCATATTAAGGGATGGGATCCTGCCTCAGTGAAGTCACTAAGAATTGTACATTGACTTCAGCAGAAACGATAGCTTACCCCAGGTTTTCAAACTATGTCTGCATTTGGAAAGTGCAATGCTATATTCCATTGTACTTGCATCTTCGCTGACATTAAAATAAAGCTGAGACAGAATAAGCAACAGCCTCTAAATTCCTTTTATTTTTTTTCTTCTTTACTTCCAGGATAATCCATGTTGAATTCTGGTGGGTCAGCGCAGAATCATAAAGCCTTGTGGGAGTTCCGTGGACTTGCCATGGGAGTGTAGCAATTTATTTACCCATGTGTGTGCAGATGGGTAGAGTACATCATGAACAAAACATCTCTGACTGTGCTGCTGCTGACAGAATCACTCGTGACCATGCGCAGCGATGCTGTTTTGGCACTGTTTTCTCTCCCTCTCCCCATATATATGCTTATATGTGTATGCATGATGAAAACAGGATACACAAGCATTCAAAGTTCCCCCTGAATCAAGGTCTCTCCACATGTATTGTAATGATAATAACAATAAAGTAATGCAAGTTCATGGCCACTGATTGCACAGAAGGAAAACCTCTTCTGCCATGTACAGCCATACTGGGGTGCATGGATCCCTGCCATTGCTCTATGAACCATTTTTTCTTCTTCCCCCTAGATCTTACTGAAATTCCCTGCAAGGATCAGCACCACTGGGATGTCCAACTCTCCTTCAAGCTGAAGAGAAGGAAAAACATCCCACTTATCAGTGGTGGCATGTTCCCAGACCCGCTGTGTGTGTAATGCTGTGAGCGTCTCTGGGACACCCCCATGGTGCCCTGTCCCCCAGGGCAGGGCTCGGTGGTTGCTGCAACCTGGCCCAGAGCAGAAACCTCATCAGGAGGGGTGACGAGCAATATTTGCTGGGTGAGACTCCAAAAAGGAAGGATTTAAGGAGTAAATTAGCAGAATGCAGAGGTGGGAACTCCACTAAGCACCATTTCTTAGTTAAGAAATAAGGATTAGGGGTATTATTTTAATAGAAGAACATGAGGAATTATACAGACTATGGATCCATCCAACAAACACTCCTCCCAAACCTTCACAAGAGTAAAAATAAATCCAGTAAGGCCTTTCATCAGCAGCCTGGGAAAAAAATATAACCATTGTCTCTGCAACGCTTAACTTGTAACCTAATTCAAAGTCATTTTTAAATTATACACCTACCTGCTACCAATGCAGCCTGAGTAGGCAAAATTAATAACAGGCATGCTCAGTAAATCCGAGGTTTAGAGCTTTAGCTCAAATGTGAATGTCTAAATGGAGTAATACCATCAGTCATGAGAATTACAGTTTTCTGCCTCCTTATCTTCTCCTATTTATTTCAGGGCTTTTATTTATTCCTATTATAGTGCTGGCAAAACCTGGCTGGCTGGCAGTGCTGGCAGGGGGACTGCCTCCCAGCATGTGTGGTCTGCAGGGCCAGGGATGGGGAGGGATGGTGGGAGAGGAGAAGGGAGATGAGACACAAGCAGAGCTCTCCACGACCTCTACCGCACCACCAATGGGTGTGGGTCATGCATAGTTTGCTTCTTTTTTTTCCCATATTGTTAAGGAAAGCTTCCACTTTTGTATATACATATACTATTACTATTTCCCCTTCATTTTCTGTCCTATTAGAGTGTCTTTATCTCAACCCATGAGCTTCACCTTTTTCCAATTCTCTCCCCCATCCCACTTGGCAAGGAGGGAGCAAATGGCTGTGTGGTGCTGAGCTGCCTGCTGGGTTAAACCACAGCACAGGAGGAGCAGAGTAACAGCAAAACGTCACAAAGAACTCAAAAAGGACCGCACTATCCACCTAGGAATTTGGCATTTAACCCAGTTTTCTTTGCACCTGATACATGCAGGTAAATTGTTTAACCTCGTTAGCCCCGAAGGCCTGGCTGAGCTTCGTTAAAGGGCTGAGTTGTCTCCTGATGGCAATGCAGGCAGCAGGACTTCTCTAGTGACTGGCAGCTGACCTCCTAAACAGATGTACAAGCTGAGACCTTTTGGGTTCCCTCATTCAAGAAACTCAGCCCTGATTTGACGTGAAAGTGCCCATCATTTCATTTCCTTTTAACCCCATCCGAAATACCGCTGGGCCCTGCAGATGCTGTACTTCATTACCGCAGACACGATGAAGCTACCGGCTAGCATACGAAAGGACAGACGGAGCTTTCAAGCTCAGCGCTGCTCTATTCTTACGTTTTTGCTCTTTGCCCTTTCTTGCTGATTACACGGGGTTTTTAAATAGTTGTTTGTGATCTAATCTTAGCTGGTGTGTCAGCTGGCCCCTGCTGAGGCTTAAATCCTTCTGCCGACTGTGAAAGAGTAGACTGAAGTCTCAAAATGGAGCAGGGCACTCGCCTTCAAGAGAGCAGCGTGTGGAGGTGGGGATGAATGGAAAGTGTTTCTTGTAGGAAAGTGAACTACGGTGAAACATGAGAATATGGGCTGATGTATATTTTCCGTGGCCCCTTGCCCTCCAGCACTTTGCTTCATCTCCTCCCTCATGCCAATGCAAGTGCTTGCAGGGCTGTCCAGTGAGCTGTACTGATCCAGCTAAATAATGACTTTTTTTTTTTCTTTTTTGGACACGCTACATCTGCCAGATTTTTTTCCAGGCTTGTGACCATAGCCCAGGTTTCAGAGCTGGGGAATAGTGCTGGATTTGTCACATGGGCAACTCAACAGCTCTACCAAAACAGGTTCCTGCTGTGCCAAGCGTGTAATGGGACTTTGAGGTCTTCGTGTTCATTACCAGAGCAATCTAAAAGTGTTCTTCTCTTCCACACAGGCAGCTCTGAGGGAAACCTGAGTTTCATAGCGCATTTAAGAACCAGAACTGCAGGGCTATTTTAGGGCTGCAATCTATGACCTTCAAAGGCAAAGTCCTCACCAGAGCTAAGAAAACTCTTCCCATTCTCAGTGCCAGTGACTTCGCAGGTGTGAAAACATAATTTTTTAACAACAGTGACTGTTGTCTTTTCTTCTTCTCGAAAGATACCTCTGCTTCTGGTGAGTCCTTGGAAGTTCCTGTGCTCAAGGGGATGGGCAGAACACACGACCCATCCAGGTGGCCAGCCTTGCGCTGGGCATGCCATGATCAATGCCTCTTTCTCATTGCTACACCAAATCCCAGAGCAGGCAGGGTGAGCTCAGTGCTGCAGCAGCCCTCATACAGCAATGGGAGCACCCCTGGACACAGATGCCTATCGCCACCTGCACAAACCCACAGCATTGCCTGCATCATGAAATCCCTCTCTCTGCTGCTGTGCCTGCTTCTGCGCTGTTGCTACTGCGAATCAAAGTGGTAAGCTACTGGGAATCAAAGCAGTCAGTTGGTCATTGCTGCAGAAAGGCACAAAGATGCTTTGCAGCAGGAGCTGCTGGCCTGTTGGTGGGCGCAAACTTCTCAGGTGCCTCCACAACAACCACAACCACTACGTCCTCTCCGGTACCATGAGCCCTTGGTGCCTTCTTGCTCCTCTAATTTTATTTGAATCCTTACCAAGTACAACATGAGTGCATGGGAAATGCTCACTCTTAGAAAACAAAACAAAACAAAACAAAACAAACAAAAAAAAAAAAACACAGGTCAAACGTTGATTTTACAGGAAATGTTTGCAGACCTGGATTGTTAAAAAAAGAAACTACTTAGTTCTGTATCAATAAATAAATAAATAAATAAATAAAATAAAAAAATCAATCTTCTCTAGAGGCCAGGTAGGGAAATAAATCAGGAGGAGAAGCTGCTGTGAATTAGAGGAGCTTTACCACATTCCCAAGGAGTGCAAGAGGCCAGCCGTACATCGGTCAGTCACACTGCTGAGCCGTAGATGTGTTTGCTGCACAGAAGTCATTGCAACCACATCCTTTCACAGGAGGGCAAAGCACCCCACTTGTGCCTTGGGGTGCAAAGATGCACATGGGGAGCTGTATATGTTTGCTTCATCCCTGGCTTCAGCCTAAAGTGGGGACCCAGAGAGCCAGACATTAGCAGTAACATGTAGGTTCTCTGGCCAAAGAGGACTAGACTCATAATATTCTCCTTTGCAAGTCACTGAGTTAATGGCCTGCTTTTACATATATTGCTGTTATACCTGGCAATTCACGATAATAGGGGCTTGGGGTAATAGCAACAGCACAAAAAAATAAACAGCCTTTATCAAGCCATTCCTGTGAGAAGAAAAAAACAGCACTGCATATGTCAAAGGCTGCATTATTAGAGTGGTATTTAGTCTGTAGCTAAAAGGCCACACAAGCCTTTACTTTTAACTGCTAACTCAGGTCTCCTCAAGAGACTTGACTAGGATTTAAAGGGTAAGTATTGTGGAATGGTCTGCAGAGGAGAGAGCAGTCCCCTTAATGCTGTCTTTTCAGGACATTATTCTTTCCATTTGTATAGAGACAATTGCTCCAGCTAACCTGCCTGTCCTGTACCCTAGGCAACCTGACAAATTAAAACCAACTGCCTAATCCATCAAACAAATGGTTTTCACGGGGTCCATCAAAAGTAAATAAATAGCTATCCCCCCTCCCTGGAAAATAAAATGTTTCGACAGCAAGGAAAGCTTCTTCCCTGGCTCGTCTTTCCCTTCTGCAGGTGCCCAAGGGGAAGGCCTTGCACCATGGCCTTGAGGTTTGCAGAAGACCAAGATCCAGAGAGTACACCCATTAGCACAGATATTTTCTTTCCAGTGTGTCTATGAGCTCAGTGATACAGGGAGGACTTGGGTGAGACAGATAATCCCACCTTAACCCCTCTTGCAGGGCTCCAAGATAAACACAAAACCCAAAGCTGAAGTCTGGTCATGGCAGGCCTGGCAGAGCACCCAGCCTCTCCTCCTCCTTCCTTGCTGCCTTCAGCAGCCTACAGTCTCTCCCAGTGCCCCCCACAGTACCCAAATCTGCTTTGCAAGGCTGAATTTATCCTCTGCCCTTGATTTCCTGGCTGGGAATGTGTGCTTAGAGCCTGCTAATGAAGCTCAAAGGGCTTCCACAGGGTGGGCTGGCATGCACAGAAGGAAGCTGCCTGGCACCAGTTGCCATCCTTACATGCATGCTAGAAGACAGCACCGTCTTTCTCAGGCACCTACCCATTGCCTGCGACTCCAGCCACATCTAACCTCTTTCCTCCAGCAGTAGAGCCAGTTTTGGCAGCAGGCACAATGATGGGTATCGGTAGCTGGCCGGGATTTAATTGAACACAGATGGAGCTGAGGCAGCCCGAGCCTGATGCAAAGTGCTTCCAGTCCCCGCTTCCCTTGGGGTCCTCAAACCGCAAAAACAACAGTGTATCCCAGTTCAGCCATAAAACTTCCTTAAAGCTATTTGTCTTTTTGTTGTTGTTGTTGTTGTTGTTTTATTTTTATTTGTATTTTGTTGTTGTTGTTGTTTTTGTTTTGTTTGTTTCGAAGTGGAGGTTTCATAATCTAGAAGAGACATTCAGAGACACTCACAGCTATTTATTGTTAATGAAAATAAGCATTAGCCCTGGACATGTTAGGAACGTCAGTGCACTTGTTCAATAATTGCTGTTTCCTCACCCATGTACTGGACGGGAATGGCCACACAAGAGCTTCTTCTCTGGAAGTACCAGAATTTGCAGAGAACTTGCCAATATCTGCGGGAGCAGAGGACAATACAACAAAACAGATTCTCCATGGTAGAGCCCCAGCAGACCATGTCCAAGAAGCCTATCTACCACACCACCGCGCAGTTATGCATCCCTCACTGCACACTTCACACCTCAACACACATCCTGCTATGGGAGGTTTGCTTCAGAAGGAGAGCAGTGGAGGCCAGGAGACCAGCCCTGGAGAGGCACACCACCAGCTGCTGAAGGTTTTCCAGCCAGCTTGGCCAAGGGACCTCACAGCCCCATGGGCTTTCTTGTCAATCTCACGACAAGTTGGGAAAGTTGGAGGAAGGAGGCACATCTGGATAATGACATAGTTTTCAGGCTGTGTTGAGCTGCTTGAGAAAGCTCATCAGCTACCGGGACTGGACCCTGAGTTTTGCATTTATGTGTGACCATGTCTTAATAGTGTTTGGGTTGTATCTTAACTGGATGGAGAAGAAAGCAGCCAGGCTTCCTCCTGCACATCCTCCTGCACAAAGAGGTGACTTCAGATACATGGATGTCATTTCTTGTGTTGGAAAATTGAAGAGGGTGCCAAAAAAGCTATAGAAATTATTTAATAGCTTGAGAAACATTTTTTCTGTGAGAGACCTTGTTCATTATTTATTTATTTATTTATTTATTTTTAATAAAAGAGAAGACTGAAAGACGACTCTTTGGTAGCACGTGAAGCATTTCCATGGGAGAAAATACCGGCTACTGAAAGGCTCCTTAACCAGCAGAAAAATGCATAACAAGAGCCAGTGACTGGAAGCTGAAGCCAGACAAATTAAAATGGGAAATAAGGCATATGTTTTTAAGAGTGACGGTAATTAACCACTGGAACAAATCCTCAAGGGAGGCTGTGGATTCTTATCTCTAGAGAGTTTTGAAGCATGGCTGGATGCCTTTCTAGGAGATGTACTTTAGCCAAAGAATCTATTAGGTTCAATAGATGGGTAATTGTGTGAAATGTAATGGCCTGTGATGCACAGGAAGTAAGAACAGATGATCTAATGGTTCTTTCTGGCCTTAAACCTAAGAAGCTATTCATCTAGATGGGAGCCCTGAACCTATAGCTGAGAATTTGATCCCAGGACCCCACTGCAACATTTATAAACCTGTGAAAAATGAGTGTATAAATGCACCAAAGAGAATAGAATCAAACGATGGATGGGGAGCTAAGGAAGAAGAAACACGCCCATAAAATCACCTATTCCTATTTTTTATGAATTATGTTGGAATGTAATGAGCACCTATAGAATCCAGGACTGCGAGGCAGTAATTTACACTGGAGAAATTCAAATGAAATAGGAAGATATGAGGCTATGTTTGGAGACTGTCAGGTTTCTGCGATAAAATTGCGTTAGTAATTAATAATCTCCCAGAAAAGAGAGAGAGAGAGATCATCTGCTGCCGTGTGTCTATTAGCAGATAAATCCAAAGTGAAAGATATCCCCTCTGGGACTACTTGATGGATTATATTAAATTTAATGGTAATGGAAGGCATACTGTAATTGGAAGATGCTGGAGGGGAAAGATATGGTGGGAGCAAGAGCACTGCTGATATGGAAGACCCCATCTTATAGAAATAGGCTCAGTTCCTGCCAAACTGCACCTAAAAAAAAGCAGAAGAGGCTCCATTCCTCATAGGCAAGGAGCAGAAAATGTACAGGATGATCTTAACTGATATGGAAGCCAACCTATAGCATCCCCAAGGGAGATACGTTTGGCAACTGCTATGTGGAAAATAAATACTAGAAATGCCAGGATTTTTTGAATCTATGACTACATTTCAGAGGAATAAAATGACAAGTTCAATTAGGTTCCTCGAAGCAGAGGAGAGAAACTGATTAATCAGGCATGGAAGTTCCTAAGTAACCAAAACAACTGTGTGGGCTTTCTCCTCTTGACTCATGTTACAGGAGGAGGGTGTATCTATTTGGAAACGGAATACATTTCCACATGCTCTATAAAGGAATGTCCAAACACATCTAGCTAGAAAATGGTCCCTGTTATCCAGGTCTCTCCAGAACATCTTGTACATTGTGTGACGCTCTGGAGCATGTACAGGAATTTTAGGGTGTTTGAAGATAAAACGTCTTTTTAAATAATGCATAGGCCCGGTGCCAGCATGCCAAAGGGGCTACAGAAACTTCACAAGTAAACTTGTGTTGAGCAGAGAGATACCTGCAACAAACAGGCATCAAGATTAAAATAAAACAGCATGGCATTTATAATGTCTCGAGTTCAAAGACGTCTTGGAAAAATAACACTGCCTGTCAGAATGGCAGGATGCAGAGAACCATATCCCTGCAAATTGCCAGCAGAACAGCAAGAGTTACCATCCTCGGCCAGTGAAACATCAAATGATTATTGCATCTGAGCTGGCTCTTTCCCAGAGCATTGGATGCCGTCTCTACCAGCTTCAGAAAGCTGCCTTCCGCAGATGGGCTTTTTCAGAGGTGTCGTACACCTCACCGCTCAGGGGGAGAGACAAACAAAAGCCAACGCATGTGACACAGCGCTGAACCATGCAGATAATATCATGCAAGAGGACACATCCTGATCATAACGCCACGGGAGGCCTGCAGAAAAATTCAGCTTCCCGGTAGCACGCTGTTTGCTCACTTTGGCTGAAGGCTGAGGCAGGGGGAACTGAACCCCCTCCTAGTCTCAAAACCCTCATGTTTTAAAAGGGATTTTTCTTCGGGTCATTTTTTATGTCATTTTTGATGACAGCTGATTGAATTTAATCACGACAGGGAGTAGGAGGGTGACCACGGAAGGGCTGTACTCTTCGGTCATGAGCCTGGAAGAGCAGAAAGCCATGACAGGGCTGCCGTGCTCACCTTGTTTTGGGTTTTTCTCCGCCACCCAGCACCCTACCCTGCCCACCGCTGGAGCACGGGGGTGCGTGGCCGCGTGGGCGCCAGCATCACAAGCAGCATCACCGATCTGCCTGGCGTCGCCTCTCCTCGACAGCCCCAGCCCCTCCAACCCGGGGATGGCGAGTCTATTTTTGTGGGATATGTTGTTGATGTGGACTTGTAGCTGCTTCCCACAGGAGCACGCCTTGGAGTAGGAAGCGTTCCAAAAAACATACGAGCTGCTATGTACATCCACCGCAGAGCAGGGAGAGAGAATAAATGAAGCACAAAGCTCGGTGCCCAGCACTCACAGTGCTTAACCCTAAATCCGCCGGTGACACACTGCAGGAGCAGGGATGAGTTATTCAGCTAACGCCTCTCCCCACTGCCTCCGGGGCTTATTATCAGGATGAATTATTT
The DNA here is from genome assembly GCF_047663525.1 of Anas platyrhynchos. NCBI lineage: Eukaryota > Metazoa > Chordata > Aves > Anseriformes > Anatidae > Anas > Anas platyrhynchos. The sequence goes on from NC_092589.1 coordinate 83,049,860, forward strand.
AATGTGTGTGCACAGCTTTGATGCTGTACGCACCATTTCATATGTACATAAGTGCTAAAGATTACTGGGCGGCTCTGTTGTCGCTAGAACACCAAACACACATTTCTGGGTTTAATTAGGTGTGTAAAAGCGGCTGTACAAGGCCACACTCGAAAATGTGAGTCCTGATGTATTAGTAATTATGGGGCTGAGGCAAAATGGATGTCAGCAAGAGGATTCATCCCATCTGGGTATAGCCCTGGCCAAAGCCTGCTCAAGTGCTTCTAATGGCCTCCAGGCTCTTAAGTCACCCAGAGAAGTTCCCATCACGGTCTGCCCAGTGTGGGTTTGAGCAGAACAGCGTGAGCCTTTCATTGTAAAAATGAAATCAAACAGAAACCTGGCCAGAAGTCACAAAAGGTCTGCTACAAGCCCAATTCTTGGGCAGGGGCTTATCAGAGGCATTGCAGAAGCTCCTGGGCACTCTGGGAGGAGGCTGGTGGGATGCAAGCTGCCTGCCTCACATTTGTGTCAAGCTGTCCCTTGTTTTAGATGATGTTTGGACGATGTACCCTGGTTTTTTGACATCCAAACACCTGTCTAGCAGCCCTGGAGAGATGCTTCACTTGCAGACCCATCATAGTGACACGGGGGAAACCCTTCCTGCAGGACAGCAAGGTGCAGCAAGCTGCAATTTGCATTTGTGAAATTTACTGATTCTTGGGGGCCTGGTAATCTCCACCAGCACAAATAGCAGCTTTGCCTCTATGCGCCTGGGGACAATGCAGACAAAGCCCCGTCGGTGCTGTCACCAGTGGATATAATATGGCCAAATCCCCAAACCAAACAAGACCTTAATTTCTCATTGAGTTTTGGGTTTCCTGAAATCTAAACTTGAAAGAGGTTTCATCCCTTGCTCAAGGGGTAAAATCCTCTGGCGAGGAAGAGCAAATAAAGGTTCACAATGCACAGGCTTTCTGCAAATAAATGGCTGAGGATCTCACCAATGGGACCACCGTGATCTTACAGCTACAGCATCTCACCCTCATCTGTGGTGCAGGAGCTTGGGAAATGCAAGTTCAGCTTCTTCTGCTGATCCTGTGCTAACATGGGAATGTTTTCAGAGTATATTCTTCATACATTAATAGTTTTGCACGTTGTTAAACTGAATATAATTATATTGGGTTTGCTATGAGCAGCAAATCATATTCACAATTGTGTTTTCATTAAAGAAATTATTCTATATAAAGGTTTCATTAAAATGTTAATTGCTACCGGAATTATATGCACATAAATAATAAACAAGAATATCTACTCATTATTGGAAAATAATTTCCACATCTCCCAAACCATTTGCTGTAATTTGTTTTAGGTTTTAGTGGGAAGTAGTGTGCTTGGCTAGAATTAATAAAAGACCCTCTGTTATGAAATGTGGCCTTATTTCTTTCTGTGTGGAGAGCAACTTGCTAGGCCATTCTTGGCCATACAACTTGCTAGGCCTTGCAACTTGCTAGGCCATAGGAGACGTGGCATTATCATGGCTAAAAAGAATAGCTCGTGTGAAAATACCAGGGATGGGAAACATTGAGCAGGTTTAAATCACTGAACGTGTCGACACAAAGACCAAGCATGGGCTAGTTCACACCATGTGAGGCAGCAGGCACTTCTCTGTCTGCAGGCCCTCTGTTTTCATCAGTCAAGGGCAAACTCTCAGCCTTCAAAGAGCCCCACATGCGGCATCCACATCCCTTGCTGGAATCCTTAATTTACTGGTCCTCATGTGTGGAGGATTCATGCTGAGATGGGAAGGGAGCTCCCTAGCCCATGGGTGACCACCAGACCCACACAGGGCAGCAAGGACAACAACAGAGGACAAAATCCTGGCCGTGCTTCCTCCTCCGCTGATGTGGTAGCTGCTGGAAATGACACCCGTGAGCTCAGTCACATCACACTGCAGGAAAGCATCTGTGTTTCTGCCGGTTGTCTCAAGGCATAATGATGCTTATTTCTGGCCTCCAGAAAGAGTATTTCTCACTCTTGCAGAGCATCTTGGACAGTGAGATCAAATATGCTGTATGTAAGCTCTGCAGACATGCCCTGTTGGGCAGCAGCCATCTTCAGTGGCACGGAGAGGAGAACGAAAAGGAAAATACAAAAGGCCTGGCAGTATCAACAAATTCTCCTTTCTGTGCCTTCCCTCTAGCTGACTCTGTGTGGGGGAACAGAGAGCTTTCACTCATGAGGAAGGTGGAAAGGAACAAGAGGAATGTAAATGCAGCGTGAATCAGAAGGCACGCACAGAATTACAAGAAGTCTCCGCTTCGAGAGGAGCCGCAATAGAAGCCTGAAAGCCTGAGCAATAGGAACTAGGAAATAGCAAAAGGAAATTAAATTTTTAAGACCCTGTATGTTTAGTTGGTGTTATCTTCAAGACAACAAACAGCAAGGGACCAGGAAATTCAAAATTAAATCCAACACTCTCCTTATTTCCTGATTTTCTCTTGTTAAGCATAAAAAGCACAGCCAGGATCAAGTTAGCATTATATTTCCTGCCATGTGATTCTGTTGGCATCATTTTTGTTGCTGTGTATATGTAGACTGACCCACACTGAAATTAAAATAAAAATACATTACATGCATTGACTTACAGAGAGACGTGAGCCAAGAATCTCAGAGCTGTAGTTCACGAGAAATGTAACAAGGCCAAGCAGTGGTCGTACAATGCTTCCTGTACATCCAAGGTGCCTGTCTTGTGAATCGAGTTCATATCTAATGATAGAGGCTGTTGTTATGGGATGGCATTTGTTGATTAGTATGAGCTGTCTGTCAAGAGTTTATCACACCGAAGTTAAGTCACATAGCTCTCTGGTGCTGCTCCAATACAGATGCCACCTTCTGGGTGGGTCTTCGAGCAACCTGGTCTGGTGGGAGGTGTCCCTACCCATGGCAGGGAATCATTAAGGTCCCTTCCAACCCTGGCATTCTTTAATTCTGTGATTCTATGTTTGATTCCACAGAGCATTAACTGCTGGGCTTTGTTCATTTTGGCAGGAGAACTTCATCAGCTCAATCAGGAAATCCTGGTGTGAGGAGGCAATACCCACAATCCCAGATAGCGATGCAAGGAAACCCGTGCCTTCCCCAGGCTCTACCTCAGCCTTCCAATAGCTTCACAATTATGAGGAAAAAAATTGGACTCCAATCTCATTAACAACAACATTTTGCTTCCATGAGCTCTAAGGCTCAGTGGCCTCAAGCTCAAGGGCTTGCTTTCTTCTGTGGTTCCCCCTGCTTTGATGGTGACTTTGATGTAAGCCTAAAAACATAAAATGACTTTTACTTTCTCAAGTGAAGTCTGTCACCTGCCCTGATGGCAAACTGCAGCCAGGAGGTGTTGCAGACCCCATGAGAAGAGCAGCTGCTGCCTGGTCACCCCACCTGTGCCCCAATTCCCCCCAAAATGCAGCCCAGGAGCTTGGCTATGGGCTTCAAAGGAAAGCGTTGGACTTTGATTATTACTTTGAAATTATTGTTACTGAGCAGTTTTAGTCATCATGACCTGACTTTTCACTGATTTCTGTGAGAGTTGACCCAGACTCCTGAGCTAATTCTGTGCTTTCAAAAACTATTTTTGGACAATCCTGGAATCCTGAGAATGGGGGATGAGAAGTGGCAGTACATTGTACTTTTCCCTGTGCCAATTTTAATTTTAAAAACTGTCTCCTTTTACCCAGAGTTGATAGTTTTTGAAAGGAAGGAGAGGGAGAGGGAGCACACAGGAAGGAGGAAAGTAGGGAAGGGGAAAGAGGAAGGAGGGAAAATACAGAGGGAGAAGAAAGGAAGGGAAAGATGGAAAGAAAAGAAGAGAAAATATCGAAAGAATGAGAGAAGGGGAAGGAAGGAAGGAAGGAAGGAAGGAAGGAAGGAAGGAAGGAAGGAAGGAAGGAAGGAAGGAAGGAAGGAAGGAAGGAAGGAAGGAAGGAAGGAAGGAAGGAATCTGCTCTGTAGCAAGAAAGATAAGGTGAATTATACTTGCATTTACAAGTGACACTTGAAAAGGATTCTACACTGCATTCTGATCCTTCCATTTTGCTTCCTAATTTAATGTGTTTTCATTCACATTTGAAAAGTCTAGCAATAGAGTTCATATGTCAAACACCACTGTGAATCAGTCTGCCAGAGACAGGCATCTCTTGTGAGAGGCAGTGATAGATACAATTCTTTATCTCAGGTCTGACTTGTCACTGCCTGATGAACCAATCTTGCCCAACACCAGCTGAAATGTTAAGACATCACTGAAGGGTATGGCAGGTCCTTTCCAGGATTTTCAAGGAAGTTTTATTGAAGAGTTAAAAGTTAGACATAAAACCCATCAGAGCTGTTGTTCTGGAGATGATATAAGTGATGCCTGGATACAGCTTAGCCATGACATGATTTATAGAAACCATGAGCAAGAAAATTTGTGAAAATGCAAGACTAAATTTGCCATTTTATCTTCTGAAACTTTAACGGTTTACAGACTTTCTTTTTTTACCACTCTGTCTGCTCTCTGGTTAAAAGAGCTTGAGCAAAAATCCTACAATAATGGAATAGTTTGTGTCAGAATAGACCTTAAAGGTCATCTAATTCCAACCCCCCTGACATGGGCAGGAAAGAAAGAAAAGAAAAGATGAGACCACAGTCATGGACCATTATTCACTTTATTGGTCCTGATGGAAAAAAAAAAAATAGAGAGAGAGAGAGAGTCTGAGAAATGGAACTACAACTTTTTAGAAAATTCTGGATTTTTCATTATTAAAGATGCTGAAACATGTATTTCATACCCAGAATGAAAGACAATGTGAAGAATCTATCCAGTCTACCCAAGACTAGCCCCAGGCAGAGGCAAGGAGAGCTTCACCAGATGCATGCCTCATGTGGCAATTTGTACAAGTCAGGAGGCAATGGAGCAAGAAAGGTCTCCTACAAAGAACAGAGGCAATGCCTGCCTGACAAAGTACCCAAAAGCACTTCTGAGTGCAGTTTTGTGGACTGTTCTCTTTATTACCTAACCTGCTGTGCTGCTCACTGGCACAGCGACCACAGAACCATTCTCTCAGCTGAAGAAAAGGGTTGTGTCTTCCAGGAAAATACATCAGCTACCAGCCTGGGGACTAACATGCAGGGTTTCTCCCTGCATCCCATGTCCTACCTGTCTATTCAAGTTGCACCAGTGTGTAGAAACATGAGAAATTCCTGGGGTATGGCAGGAGGGGAATCAGGGACCTGCCCTTATTCAGCCTTTCTGCTAAGAGGCTACGTGTGGTGAAATGGTGACCTGTGCTTTTCCTGTAATTTTAGTGTACAGCCTTGTAATGCAAAATACAGACACAGGCATACTGTGAGAAGTTGGTCCAGGAACACAGAATGTAGGGTGTATCAATGTAATGAGGAACTGTGTTTTATGAATATATGACTCTGCAAAGAGTTTAGGATGTGGATACAGCAAGCTGTTGAACATGGCTATCTGTGTCATAGGGCATATATTGTTCTTGGCAGAAGAGAGGATGCTGAAAAAAACAGAAGCTGTAAAAAATGGAGTCAGAAGAAATGCCTAAGTACATGATAGAAAGGCTTCTGAGATGACTTTTAAGAAGCTTCGTCATAAAAGGAGACCAAGAATTGATTGATTAGAGTGTGTTAGTGAAGAAAAAATTTCCCATGAAAAAAAAATGAAGCGCTAAACGACTGCTGAATTTAGCAGAACCAAAAACCAGTGGCTGTGAGATGAGACCAGATGTATTCATATTTTGAAAGTAGAGCGGTTCTTGTTTAGGATAGAAGACAATAAACCTCTGGAACAAATTGCCAAGTGCTGGGCTTCCAGTCTTTCTGTGTTCCCCAAGCAAGGCTGGGTGCTTTTCTGGCAGATACCACTTAAACACAAACTTCAGTTGAGCTACCAGGCTCAGCATGGGAGTAATGAGAGATGGGGAAGAGCCTCTTGCAGACATAAGGTCAGAGCAGATGATCCAGTGGGTCCTTCCAGACATGTGCTCTGTGAACACACAAAATCAAGGTCTTTTAAGCTTTTTGAGAAGATTGCAAACATTTTCTCCCAAGAGCAGCAAGTGCAGCACGTGAGCAGCCTGGATAAAATCCGTGCTGCAACAATAAAAATAAGAGATTCAATTATACATGACCTGCCTCTATGCTGTTCAAAGGGAGCTGTCATTTTGACTTCCACTGGCTGAGAACCTGCTGTGAATATCACTCGGACCAGGAAGACTGATGACATTTTGAAAGAACCACATCATTCACCCGCTGAACATTTTATGAGACAAAGAATTTACCTTTATCTATTTATCTATAAAGATAAAAATTTGCAGGCTTTAAAAGGTTAAAAGGTTTTTGTCTTTTTTTTTTTTTTTTAGGACCATTTACAGTGAGGTAAATAGCGCAGACAAATCTACCAGATTATGAGGTTTGTCTCTCGGTGTTCTACCACATTAAATGCTCCAGTGTCCTTTCTTATCCATTCAGTCCTGGTCTTCCCCTCCAACCTTGCTTTGTCCATCCCAGTGTCATCCCTCCACTCCCCATCCCTCCTGTCCTAGCCCTCAGACACGGTCTCCCCAGTGTCAATGTCTTCACCCTTTCTTCTCTGCATATTCTTGTTCAATGTGCCCAGCTCTCTCTCTCAATCTCTCTCTGCCACCCAGGATCTCACAATCCCAGCCTCCCTCCCCATATTCCTCATGATTCCCATCTGGCTTTCTAGCCAGTTCTTTCACTCCGTGAAGGTCCTGCTCACAGGAATCTCCTGTTTCAAAGCATCTGTCCCTTCTCCCCACTTCCATCAGGTTTCTAGGCACAGCCTCTTTGTATCACCAATTTTATGATGCTGTTCCTCCTAGTTTATTTTTATCTCAGCCCTCCTTCCACAGCCACTTCTCCAGCACTCCCTGTCTCTGTCACCTTCCCAGTTTGGGAACTAGGAAGGAAGCAGAAATGAGGAATGCTAGAGAAATGGCCAGGATGGGATTAGCAGCCTATTTTTGCATAAAGTGAGTACGCAGAAAAGTAAAACATTTGGCTGCACTTTCTGTGTTCCAAGAAAGAAAGATAGTAGCCTGAGGACCACAGATTCAGCATGGAAAATTTCTGCCTAAAGACTAAAATTTGGCAGTTCTAAGCAACGGAAAATTAGATCATTGCAAATATCAAGGGATTTAATTAACAATTTGCCATTATTCTAGGTGTAATACAACATAATGTTAGATGAAAATAGTAACTGATTCATCTGCAAGACAACTTCATACCATTATTTAATTCTTATGTCGTTATAATGTGATACCCTCAAAAAGGATCAAGACACCATGTTATAAGACTTTGTAGGCACATGTAACCCAAAATCATCTCTTTGGGTAAGGGTTTGCAGTCCAAAATGAAAATTTAAAAGGGTAAAATCTTCTCATCTTGCCCAGTAACTTTCTCATTGTAAGAACATGAGGACAGAGTGCAAAACACATGCAGGTTAAATAATTTTAAACAACCAATTATCCACAACCAGCCATGCTGGATTTGGGGCTTAATTGCTTCAGACATGCAAGCTTTTTCTCCAGTTATCTTTTCACAGCCCACAAACACAATTTCCTGCTAAAGTAGCGTTGTCCTGAAAATTTGCCATAATGAATTTTCCAGTCTGAGCACTCTGACCTAGTTCTAAGTAAAAAAAAGTTTTCTATACAGCTAAGTAAAAACTTAGGAAATCAAAAGTGAACAATATTGGCTTAATATAACGAGTTTCTCATAATAAAGTAGAAGCTGAATGCCCAGCTCTCCTGAAAAAACCATCTCTAGACTTTACAGAAACAACTGGAAACTGCAGAGCTCTATTTCCAAAACCAAATAAAGTGCTGTACGTTTGACTTGACAGTTAGCTGTGGCTTTCTGATTCACAGATCAAATTATTTGCTTATATATTACCTGTAATATCTGCACAATGCTTGAATTTTACCACACCAACCATGGAGCACTATATCTGTTTTGAACTACCATTTCTTTATTTTATGCTATAGAGCATCAGGTTAAAAATGACCCATATTTCTGCGTTGATTTCTGTCCTGTATGCTTAGCAGCAAAGAAAGAAAAAAAAATTAGTACTTATTATTTTGTGTGTTTTATTAAATTAAATTATAGAGAAATAATGAAAATCTCTGCGATTCACCATAAAAAAATTCATTTCCAAAAAGAGACAATAAAGCTGTCAAAGGAAAAAAAAGATCATTTCTGTGGCATATACTATTAGACCATACATAAATGAAACTGCACATACATCAAGACCTAAATAACTATACAAATGCATCCTAAATTTCCTGAGACAGATGGTGGATCATATACGGACAAGCTATGCATTCCAAAAAGATTTTTTCTTTAAGAAAAAAAATAAAAGGAAGATGAGAGAACAGTGGGGAAATGTTTAAAACACTACTAAACTAAAGCAAAACCCACAAGCTTATGCAGAGATATTAAACTATGCAAGGCAAGTGAAAACAAGGGTTGGCAGTTCATTTTGGCCCTGATTTAGGAAATCACTTAAACACATGTGCAAGGACATCTGAATTCAGGAAAGGACATGAGTACCAGCTTGAATGTAAGCATGATGAGATTTTCACCTTCATTCTGGCCCATGCGTGCTGGATCCAGCAGCTGGAGCAGCGGGGGCGATGCTGCAAGCCCTGGGTGCAGCTGAGGCAGGCGAGAAGGTCCCCTGGAAGATGTGTTGTAGCTGACAGCCCTCCAAGGGGTGCTGTGGGAGGATGTTAGAAGGAGGGCAAAGCTACGAGCTCCCAGCGCACTGGGATTTCTGTACGGACCACACTTTACAGAGCAGACTAGAGAGGCTGCCTACACTGCATCGACCAAAAGCTCTTGCAGGCAGCACAAACTGCCGGGATCATGCTGATATTTTTATGTGACCTCTGCCCCTTCTCCTTCTGGTTCCTCAGTGCCTCTCCCTTACAAGTGCAGCAGATCTCACTTCAAGTGCTGAAGTGACACCCGGGGCTTTAGCAGGAGCCGGGCACATGCTTCAGGCCTGAGAATAAGAAAACTTCATCGCTTGGGGTGAGCAGCAGACGTAAGGTTCCCAGTGCAGTCAGCAAGCTGGAGGAGGTGGAAATACTGTGCTTAAACCTATGGCAAAGGAGAAACTCTGGTCGGTTCTCTTAATTAATCCACTACCAGAAAATAATGAAAACAATCTTTGCATTTCTTAGGCATTGCAGATAAAAGGAGTTGCATTAAGAACAGTTATATATTGTAGATGGTGAATACTTTTTGTCAGAAGTGCTTGAGCAGATTGTAGCGTGTTCTTCATCTCTTTAAAAATACTTAAAGCATTCATTTCTGGATGTCCTTCATCTGTCATAGCTGTTCGCTCTGTTGCCAAACTATTAAGTCTATTTTTCAGATTACGGGATCAAAAGTCAGAGAAGGTTGATAGGGGTTACATTAAGACAATTATTTTGCACTTTCTGTGTGCTTTATAGTGCATGCGGTACAAAGAGCGACCCATTCAGGTTCACATTTAGGGCGAGAGAATGATAACACGATGGTTGTGTGATGACTGCTTGGCCAGAGTAACCTTCAGGAATTTCCTCACTTCTTGGAGTTTCTGATTGCAGCTTCGGCAGCAGAACAAGCAGCGTGTTTACCCTATCTGTTGAACAGCAAGTCATTCTTCCACGTTTTATGCTACAGTTTCTGCATCAACTATTCTAGAGATTTTTTTTTCTATTTTGTAGAAAGCTCTAAGGAGTTATGAGGGAGTGAAAAAAGGCAGAAGGTAATCATATTTTATAAAATACGAGCCAATAAAGAGCAAAAGCTGCTTGATCTACCCTGAGGCCCCCCACGCTCCAGCATGGATTAGTTCAGCCTTTCCTGAATTTCATTTTCTGAATGCTCAGGCTATGTATCTATTACTTTTCGGTGGACTTGCCAGCAAACCATGGAAATCTAAAACCTTCAAAATATCAACCCAAGTAAGTCTGGAGGCTCACTGCTAATGCCATTAAAATACAAAAGTTTGTATCCTTTGCGTCTTTATGAAAAAGAATAGTCTAGTTCCCTCTCTTTCAGTTACACCCCACCTAAATTACAGCATGAAAACAAGAGTTCAGAAGTCACAGAGCTGCTGGTAGGGCTTCATATTTCCCATAACTTCAGTGGGAACAATTCCCTGAGTAACAACCACTGGTTTGGGTCTATTTTTGAGATCTGCATTTGATACCTAATCTCAGACTCACCACAGTGGTCTGTCTTTGAGTGCATGGGATCAAAAACTCACCTGGAATGCATAATCTAGTTTTGCAAACTGCAAAATGGTTATTGTCTGCTCTTTCCTTCTCTACGCATTTTCTTCTCAACATTGCAAGACTTTTAGGTTTGTCTACCAAATGATATAAAATGACATAGCTAATGATAGTGTTACCAAAAATATCATTTCCCTTTAAACAAGATATTTTTATAGAATTAAGTGCACGTCATTTTTGAATATGATGTTTTATTGCAAAAATGTAAATGATCTTTTCACTAAACAGAAAACAAAATGATGTATCTCTGAAAAATATGATAATGCTTTTTAAGGATGTGCAGATGGTGCAGTTAAACATCTGCAGCAATAGAAGAACTGAAGAGAACAGGAATTCTTTGAGAGGATGCGTTACTACCTCCAATCTATTTTTTTTTTCAATGTTCTTTACTGTGAAGTATTCTTTAACCTGGAGTTCTCAATATTTGGCCTCTTTTCAGAGTTTCTACCAAAGAAAAAAATCAATCATAAAATCTATTAAATATTTTAATCACTCTGCAGTCCATTTTTCAATGTTATCTGCTCTTTTTTTTTTTTTTTTACTTGCATCAAACAATGTTTTACACAAATAGAAAGCACCTTCATAAACACAACAATCACATAATTGAGGATGGTTAAAGAAGGTCAGCAAGGATGGTCAGAAGTATGGTACAGCTTCAGGATGAAGGATCACTTAGAAAACTTACACTATTCAGCTAGAACGAAAATAACCAGGGAATATGTTAGAGACCTAGAGGACAGTCCCCTTCAGGGAGAGGATAGTACCAGTTGACAGTTCACTGCCCTTTCAAGAAGTCAGGAGCAACAAATGAAGCTATCAGGAAGTGGGTTCAAAATGGACAGAAGACGTTTCTGTGCTCTGGATCTCCTCATCAGAGGATGTTCGATGTGACAGAAGCTTACGTAAGTACAGGGGACACTGAAAAAAGTCATGGAAAAGAAGTCCACTCAAGATTTCTACCTGCTTACAAATTGAGTCTGACTTAGAAAAAATGTAAGTGGCTGGAGGCTGAAAGAATACATGGAGAAAACATCACACAACCTTGTCTTGTTTTTGTACTCTTCCCTTCACATCCCTTTTTGTCCATTGATTTGATTGAGGTAGACGAACTCTTGGTCTGAACCCAGGGGACTACTCTTCTGTTCACACACTTTGGTGCCCTTGATGGCAGAAATGGTTACATGTGCAAATGTGAAGGTAAAAAATTAATGAACCTTATGAAACACCTTTCATTGATCTTCCCTAACAATACACACTATCCTATTATGTCTAGAAGACACTGGATTACAGTGACTACATACTTGAGGAACATCAGGAGCATTTTACAAAAAAATAGCCTTTGCCTAGACTATGTGCCCCACTTCATACAGTGTAGATTAACATCACCACCAATTTAAGAGGTGTTAAATAAATTGTTTTCAATATCTGCACAAAAATTTGGGTTTGGTTTTCCAGTTCAGAGGTGCTCAGACTATTATATTACCTGGAAGTGATGTCCACCTTAAAATAGGAGTATTTTTGCACATTTTGTTTAAAGTTCAGTAATCCAAAACAGTGAATGAACTGTAAAAAGTATTTTATTTATTTATTATACTGGTTTTAAACCAATATTCCAAGCATATATTAATCTTTCTTATATCCTGTTCCTGTGTAATCTGATTGTTCTTTTTTCTCTAATTCTGTTCCTTATGCAATTGCTGGAAGGACTTCTGTACTTCATTCTCTATGGGTGATGGCTTTGGCACTTCTTGTATTTTGGCTAATGCAGATGGTGAGAACACTGTAGCTGCAGGTGCAGACCCCAATTCCTCCAAAAAGCAATACTGACCCTGAGTGGGATGCTACTTACTACATGTCACTCTGTGAACTTTTGTTGGTCAGCTTTTCAAACGTGTCATCTTGCCCATTTTTTGATCCCAAAACAGCTTTTACAATTGCCCTGAAATGGAAAAAAAGAATTAAACAAAACCGCACATTTAAGTAGGTTTACAAAAATTGCTCGAATCATTTCCCTCCCATTAACAGTCCCTGTAACTGCTTTGTAAAGTACTTCTGCCTGATCTCCAGAAGCTTGTTCATGTTTTCTTTACTGACAACACAAATATTAAACTATAGAGAAACTTAAATAGTTCACTGCAGGTCATGTTTGTCATCGGTAATACCGTATGTTGATCAAGTAGCACATAAATCATATTGCATGCTGTCCACCTACCAGTGAAGAATTACAAAGATGATGGCAAAGATCACGCCGAGGGTGAAAATGATTCCAGTTACCAGGCAAAACACCAGAATGGCGTCTGCCCTTTTTTTCCTTGATTGTCCTGCTTCTATTCTCTCTGATTGTTTTGTTTGGTGCTCTGAAGAAAAAAAAAAAAAAAAAGGTCATTATTATGTTCAAATTTTCAGATGAATCAGGCTTTTAATGTCATGAACAGAAATGAGAAGGAACAGGATTTTATTCTTTACCTTTCTGACATCTTTTACAGCCTTTATGCCTTTACGAAATCAGAAGTCAGAATAGTAACACTTATATCTTCTTTGCATCTCACCAAAGAAGATGGAAAGAAATGGACATCAAGGCATGTTGGGCGGAACACATCTCACTTAAGATAGTTCACTATGTAGATGCTTGTGATAGCTGTCTTAGGTTTTCTCTACAGACTTTGGAGAGGAACTGGCACTTCCAAGCTACCTTTCATTGACTTGATTTAGGCATCCAGCACAAGACAAAATACTTTATGATTCATCAGTAACATTCTACTAACTGTAAAGGAGTCTGGATACAGAGCTCAGATGCAAACATCTATATCTAGCTGGAAGAATTCCTCTCTTTCCACTCTTAACATCCAAGAAGACCTACTGTTTTACGTGACAGACCGAAAGATCAGACCTTGGAAAGCCGTATTTTGGCAGGAAATAACTAGCCAAAATATTGACAGTACGCAAGGGCTTTCACTACACACACATACACAAGCTAATCTCAGTGTTAGTCACAGTGGGACAGCTCTCAGAATACTACCGATAGCTGTGTAACACAAGGGACTGCAGTTCCTAAAGACCAACAAGGAAAAAAAATCAAGGAAAGGAAAATGTATCTATTTAGTACTTGTTAAGAATGACTGATACAACAATGCTTTTGCTTTGGGAGATGCTTTAATGTAAGATTTCAAGACATGTTCAAGTAAGATAAATGAATGACAGAGAGACAAGAATTACCACAGACCGTCTGCGGCCCAAGGCAGGCTGACTTCTTTGTTCTGCGCCGGGTACCAGGTGCTCTGTCATCCACAACTGAGGCACCAAGGCACCACCGTGGTACAGGAGAATGCTAACAACATTAATTGCTGCAATACTAACAATAATAATGAAGCAGAAAGAGAGTATGCTAACAAAGAACTGGATTCAATAACTTAAGCGCTGCTTTTCAGCTCCCTGTCTCTATCTAGGTCTGCGCTGCCTTTATTTAAAGCAAATAGCCACTGAGCACGGAAAGGAGTTGTTCTGCATGGCCCAGAAACACATAGCGAGGAGCAGCTGCATGAGGATGAGAAGTGAAAAATGTAGCAAGGATTTCAAGTAGAAATGCATTCTGCGACGCTACAACCTGTTAGACCTTGGAATATTTTGAAGGAAACCAATGGCCCTATCATTAGTTTAGCTGTTTACCTAAGACCAAAGATACCAGTTAGGAGATGACTCCAACAAATCCAGGAAGAGTGGAAAACGCTGACGACAGTCAACCAATTTCCCCCATCTGTTTTCTGACCCTGGATAAAGAAATGCCTGGAAACCAAACCCAGTCACCTTGGTCTGAGATTTAATTGAACTTGTTCAACAACCTTCAGCCAAAACAATGAACTATAGCGCATCTTTCCAGATCCGTCCAGGTTTGACAACTCTACACAGGCCAACCTTAATTTTCTTTCATTTTCCCTGATAGGAGTTTCTAGAACTATAATGTGGCATCTCATTGCTCCCTGGTACACTAAATTCTTCTTACACTGGTCGGTATTCTCTGTAGCAGAATGACTGCAGGAAAACCATTTCTATTTCCATTGCATTGCTATTCCTATAGAAGCTCTTGTGCCACTGTCCCTGTAGTATCTAAGCAACTCTTCCATCACACCATTTGAGTTTCGTTTCTCCTGCATCACAGAATTTGTTGACATTCTTAAACCGCAGCTTGCCGATAGGATTCCCCTGATCTTTCTGCAAGATACAAGACATATAAGAATGGTGAACTAGCTGAGAATATCATACATGGTAAGTCTAAATACTGGGGCTTTCACACAGGGCAGAGCTCATTGCTCTTAGGCTAATTTATTTCAATGACTGGATGCTCTTTTTAGAATTACATGCAGTTGTGTGGAATGGACATTAATGAAAACTATCTTTGATTTTGCAATTTCATTAATGTAATGTATTCTTCCCCTTGACAAAATGTGAATTTAGACCTCTAAGAATACCTCTTTTTACAGGCTGTAACAAGAGCCCACTGAAGAGGAAAACAAACTTCCTCTTATCCACTGCTGATCTCCTCGTTTTCTTCCTAGGCAGGAAATTCTTCCAGTAGTCAAGATCTAGAACTGCCCAAGAGACAAACTGATAATACAGAGGGAGTTCCTTCCAAGTAAACACACATTTAAAATGCAAACAGGAAACAGACCAAAAAGCAGCTTCCCGATAAGCTGTTTTACAATGAGCAAAAACTGATTCGCATCAGGAGCACTTTTAAGCCCTTGACTGCACTCCTAAAGTCCAGGCAACATTCCCAATTGGGCAGTGAGAATTTTGCTGCAGCCAGAATATGCCTTAGAAACATCTTCAGCTAACAGAAAAGGTTACGAAGACATATTTACATCAGCTTTCTTAAAAGAAAAACTCCTCTTGCTTAATACAAGTAGGAAGAACAACTATTTTTTAAACATGTGAGGTTTAGTTCAGTGACATTCAACTTGAAGTCTACAGCTCGCTGCAGGTCTGCGGACTACTTTGCCCTTAAGAATGATGAAGAAAAACACTATTATAAATTCCACAATTGCATTGTAAAGAGATTCATAAAGTTGTATGTACCTCCACTGGAAATTTTCTAGGGTTTTACAGAACAAGAAGAGATTGATAGCATACCTACTTGTTTCAAGCAGATTGTCTCCTGCTACAACGTCTCCTGCACCATTCCTATCAGAAGGAAACACCACTACCTCTGCCAGCAGCACCATTCCTCTTCATCCTTTTCTTCCCCCAGGTTTTTCAGTGAGCTGGGGTTCCTCCCAGATCATGATGTCAACTGTATAGCAGTGTTCCATCTATAAGCAGCTGCTCAACAAATTGTGTATATGGTCCAGCAGCCAACACGAGTTCTTTCCACCAGTTTTCAGATCCAGAAAGCATGTATCAGTTTGGCAGAGGGCAGTGAGATTCTGCCTCTGCAGACTATTTTTTCCCCTTAATACAATGATGATGCATAGCTTTTTCTGTTTCCCTTCCAGATTATCTCTAAGACTTCTCCTACATATTAAAAATGCATGGATACATGAGCAGAACTGCACACAGAAACACACAGAGAGGATCCACGCTGTTACACTCGGGCACTGGGATTCCCCATGTCATTTCTGTGCAAACGCAAGGACAACACAGTAATGCTGGTCATGCGTTTGTGCAGTAACCCATCACAGCAATGTGGCTTCTGCCTCTAAAGGAAGCTATTGAAGAGATTATCGGGAAACAAACAAAAGAAAAGTGAGGCCTGGAATGGCCTCTGAAACAGTTAACACCATTGCCTGCATCTTCTCCACAGAAGCAGCACACACACACAGACCGACTCGCTCCTCCGCCCATGGGAAGCGTGGAGCTGGGGGCACAGCTGGGATCGCAGAAGGCTGACACCCTTCACGCAGCGTGGTGACGAGGATCGTTCTCTGCTCTCACATTCCTCCCTTGCAAAATCCTTCCTCCCTCCTCACAGCACTATTATTAGTAAATACGAACAAACCACCTTCCAGCTCCAAAGTCTTCGCAAAACACCCAACAACGTAATGGGTGGGAGTGTGAAACAAGACCCTCTACTGTACTCCAGGGTCGTGATTTAGTGAGAAGGACGTAAAGAAATGTCAGTTATTAAAGATAGGATTTTCCTTGCACAGATCTCAATAGTTTTTGAAGATAAAGCACATCTTTGTTACCTTTCTCTTGGTGTAAAAGACAAAAAGGCATCAGTCTGAACAGTTTTGCAAACAAAGGGAAAAGGCAAATTACTAAAGACCACTCACTCACAGAAAAAGGTCACTACTGTTGTTCAACAAAAGGTCACTGAGAAGAGCAGTGATCATTGGTAAAGGACACATGGAAGTTCTCCGTGCATGGTATGAAAATCAATTCATAAGAAGTTTTGCCACGTGGCAAATAGACACATTCATTTAAGGCTTTGCCTGTCTTTTTGCAACACATCCTCCCCACTTCACATGCATCAAAATCTGAAGCAGAGTGTCATGCTATGTATTTTCAAGTGTTGTCTTTGGGGTCAGGTTCTCAGATGTTTTTCTCAATCTGACCACTGCTGTTCACACAAGTAAAACAACAGAGCATTAGAGAGAGCACGAAGGATGAGACCAAAGGAAATATATTTACTCCTTATCAGCTGTCTTGATTATTTTTAGCTCTGTTGACCACCTCAAGTCTTTCTCTCTAGCAAAGTGTCAAGAAGAAAAAACAGCCACTAAGCAAGTATACTTCCACTTCCTTGGCCCCATTCTGCAGTTCTGGCACTATCACAAAGAAATGTATCTGTGGGACAGAATAGGGAGAGTTTGAGGTGATGAGAAAGACAAAATACAAACTTAAGCTTATTCATTTGAGTGACCTTGAGAAGTGATCAGAATCATCTCGGTGGCAAAAAATTTTAAATAAAAAATTAGGAGATAAAAATATACAGGACACCAAGCTCAGGGAAGAAGGAGGTGAGGAGGTGCTCCAGGCAACAGAGTAGATTACCCTGCAGCCCATGGAAGACCATACTGTAGCAGATATCTACACAGTAGCCTGTGTAGCATCCCATGTCAGAGCAGGTGGAGATTCCCTGAAGGAAATACAACCCTTGAAGAGCCCATGCTGGGCCAGGTTTATCCTGAAGGACTGTGGCCTGTGGTAGACCCAGAGGGGAAAAGTGGGAGGAGGAAAGAGTAGCACAGAGGAACTGTTATGGACTGACCACAACCTCCCATTCCCCATCCTCCTGTGGTGCTCAGGGGGTACAAGAGCCAGGAATGAGCACTGAAATTGAGCTTGGGAAAAAAGAGGCAGGAGGTAAAGTGTCCTAGTTTTTGTCTTTGTTTCTTACCATCCAGCTCTATTCTAATTGGCAATACATTTAATTAATTTAGGGAGTATTCTGAACTCACTAGATGTCTGACCATCTACAGACAACAAAACTAGACCTACATGATGAAAATCTGAAGTACATTCTCAATCAAAACTTCTGCTGATAACTCTTTCCATGTACCTGATTAAGAGCTAATAACATCAGAAGTCCAAACAGGGGCACTCTTGGGGAAGTAAAGCCCAGAAACTCTTGGATATCTAAATACCTCTACAAACCTAAAGGAAGCTAATCTGTTACTAATCATGACAATCCACTCCTAAATTACTAAACATGCCTAAATTACTCCTAATAAACCTTAGATTTTGTCTTCTCCATATTTCTGTCTAGTCATAAATAGTTTCTGAACCAACAGCCTCAAACCTTGTAAGAAGTTCTCAGTAGATCATCTGTTGGATGGGTTTCATCTGACCACTTTTCACCAAAAGGACTTAATCACAGTTTTAATTCAAGAGCGTGAGTCGTCCTATTGATGACTCACCAACTCAAGTCAATGGGACTATTTGCATGTTTAAAACTAAAACAGATTATGTGCTCTGCTAATTCAGGTCTCAAAAAGGAAACTTCCTCTTTGTACAAAAAGAAATGTAGAAACTGAATAGTGGGAGAAGAAAATAATAAAAAGAAAGCAAATGGATATAATCAAAGATTTGGGTGTTTTGTGACTTACAGATGGATTTAGAAAATAAATTCCTCATTACTGTACAATGGCAGAAAGAACCTCAGGAGACACGCAGGAAATAAATAACCCATCGTACTGAAGAGAAAGGAAAAAAGCTTTCCTGATGGAGTCAGCAAATATCCCATTAGCAGAGGAGGGGAGAAAGATGTTACTGGGGAACTGTTTCACCAGGTATTCTTCTCAATGTTAAGCTTCCCGAAATATATTGTGCATAAGCAAATTCCAGATGGCAGCTAAAAGTGAAAACACAAAAGGTTGTTTTCCAGCTTCAGTACTGAAGTGGAAAGGAGACTTAACTGCAGAACTGCCCAGCGTGCTGCTGGTTCTACGTAGCTCAGTGAGACAAGAATAAGTCTGTGTTAACCAACTCGGTTGCCACAACAAACGAGTAGGTAATAGTAGAACCTCCTTATTTTAGCTTGAGATTTCACCAAGGTAAAGAAAATACTCATTTTTACCACAAACAACCTCTTCACTCCCAATCTGTCATTTCCTTTTTTATGTCTCTTTTATTGGCCTGCATTTCATGACAGTCATTACCACAGCACACAAGCTCCTGCCTATATGCTATCGGTGACGTGCAATCCTATGATGATTGAATGCCACATAACAAACACAAGGCCATAACACTACAAGTCTGTAAGTGTCTCTACGAGCTTACCAGTTGTTGCGTGCACTGTGTATTTTACGGAGGCAATTACACTTTCATTTCCTTGAGTTTCACACTGGTAAGTAATTGGATGCGTATCTCTGTGCACTTCCATAACAGCTGAATCATTGGGAAGAATGTGTGCTGTCTATCCATATGCAAAAGAAAATTAAAAAAAAATGGTTTGTCTTTTTTCAAATATAGTCACAGAAAAGTGCTCATTCTAATCCATCAGTTTTCAGCCTGTCAGGACCTCTCAGACCTGGGAAAATTCCTCCCACCTCTACAGCACCTCCTTGAACAACTGGGAAGTGCAATGTGGTTGTGACTTGCTAACGTGTAATCACTCACCAGTCACTGGGCCCAATTTCTCTAAAATATGAGTAAAGAAACAGTGTTCTCTAAAATTATTGTCTCCCTTACATAAAGAGGAAATTGACGCTGCATAAAGGTGCAAAGCCAATTAAGCCCTTGTATTACCAACTCGCCAGTGAGAAATCAGGGCTTATTTGCATTGTGACAGCAAAGGAAGTAATCAGCACAGGCATCTGGCCATTTCATATGGTGTATGTAATAAACACATCCAGCATGCCATTTTTCTGCACAAAGTGGGGTGCAATTACTCACCTTGTTTGGAGCTATGATCTTCCAAACATATTTAAATCGATTTTCAGGAGGTATATAAATACAAGTCATCACCACGCTTTTCGAGTTCTCAGAAATTGGTCTTCCCACTAGAGGAGGAATTTTAATAGGTATATTCAACTATACGAAACATCTCGGTATAGACCATCAAGCTCGTAATTCTTCAAACCACAAAATGTTACTTCGAAATTATCTTCTCCCTTAAAATTACTTCAAATACTGTTTTTGCTTGGTGAAATATCTGGAACTAAGCTAACAGCAGAAAAATGGTATTTTACAGGGGCTGGAAACCAAATGCACATCGGTTCAGAAATGAGATCTTAAACATTACCAGACTGCTTAGCAGGGTTAATTGGAGGGTGGGATACAATCAATTCATTCCACTTCCTCCACACTCACAAAGAATAAGGATGTTTCCTTTGAATCAACTTATTTGCTTTTGATTGCTGTATCACAGTGTTCTACTTACATCCACAGTCTACCGGCCCGTGGCATTCCTCCACACCAACAATACATTTTGTTTCACCCCCAGGGCATCCATTCATTAACAGAATTTCTCGAATGCCAATCCCTTTGGGGAAAAAAAAAATAAAGATAAATAAAAATCTTATTCTCTGCACTTCTTCATCTTCTCCATACAGTTTTTCCTTTCTCTTTCTTCATCCTGGATGTTAGTATGATGTATCTACCAAACACCAGGAAAAACAGATCTTCTCAGAGTGCCTGCTACAGCCATCCCATGTGGGTATCTAAGATTTTGAGACAACATCTACGTCTGTCAGGCTCTGCACCACAGGGAGCCAGATCCTTAGCATCATCACGTCCCTATGTGTCAGAAAAAGACTTCAATATGAATTCAGAACTTTCCTTACAGAAAAAGAATTTGAAAGGAAGCTAATGTATGTTCTGCAAAACAGTTAATTCGCTTTAAATATCAAAGCTTTCGGGCTCCTGGCCTTTACATGCTCAAATCAGATGGCACAGAGAACACTGTACAGGCTGCCAACTCAGTCTGCCTCCAGTCTTGTGACTGTCTGAGTGTCTTCAGCTCCCACCAAGGTCAACAGAAACCAATGGCTCTAAAACCTCCTGGGATTGGGACTGGGACTGGGGAGCCTTAATGGTAAGGGCCAGCCCGTGATACTGGAGTTCCTTCAAGAGACTCTGGAATTAAGCCTCCAAGAGCCCAGTGGTCCGTAACACAGGGCTTCGTATGAGGAATGAGGTGACAACAAGGGTTGACCAGGACTCCACCTGCAACGTGGAGGTTCCTGATGAAGACAAAGATCAGGAGACAACCCGTCACAAATGTGTATAGGAAAATTCCGACACCGTGTTCAGGTAGGCAGAAAATGTTCGGTCTCGTTATCAGGATTTCAATGGGAACATCCTCATTTCAACAATTACGAACAAATTCAAAACAAGTGCTCCAATTGTTTTTGCCAAACTGTGTGTACACAGTTCACTGGAATGACATAGCTTGTGGGGGAGGCAGGAATAATATGTTTAGGCCCAGTAAACAGAAGAAGGCTTTGCCATTTTTTCCAGAAGTATTTTGTTTACTAACAGGCATGGAAAGAGGAGAGTTAACCCCCCTCCCTCCTTGCAATATAATAATAAACGGGAAATTGGTTTGAATATTGCATTTACGAAGCCTATGCCTTCCTTAAGTGTGTATTATATAAACCGATGGATTTCAGAGCGTTTCAGAGATGTCATGTTCCTCGTGAAACAGTACTTCAAGTGACAGAGGGAGACAACACCACTTACTGAAAATGACACAAAACGAGGATCGTTCTCCACTCCAGAGAATGTCTCATCTCATGGATGCGGAGACAGAGGTGTAAATGGCAATGAACTGACACTTTTATTAAAGGCATTCCTCTTTCTTCAGGGCCATGTAGGTTTTTTTTAGCTAACGAAAACGACAGGGAACCTATGAAAATCCAAAAGGATGGCTTGATAAAATCTGGGTGCCGGGCTAACTGTAATCACATTCATCAGGAAAAAACCTCCCCATGTCTTATCTACTGCAATATTAAAATCGGGGAAGTATATCACACTCAAAAGGTTGATGAAAAAAGCTCTTTTAATGAGATCTGGAAGTTCTCTTAGCACTCCTCTGCTTCTTCCTTTTGGACAGCTTCTTTTCTTTCACTCCCATGTTTCCTTTCTCTACCTCTTCTTTGTAGCTGCCAATGCTGATGAAATTAATCTACTGAGACGCTCTAACAAATGAAGTCTTAACTTCACCAAGTCATCCCAGTTAACCTAGCACAAAAGTGGCCTGGATGCAGGAAAAATATGTGATCTAAATGAAGTTCACCTTGGAAAAATGTAAATTAACAGACTGGGGGTGCAGGGAAAGTGACCCACAGAGAAGTGGAAAAACAACAGCTTAGAGAGATCTAGAGGCAACAGTGGCCAAAACAGCAAGACCACAGAGAGACTAATACAGAACCAAGGCAGATATGACAAGATATCATTAACGTGTTTTAATTATGCTTCAACATCTCTGTAAACCTGGACTACGAACAGAGAAGCAATGGATCTGAGCCTGGTACTGGGGAAAATTGACAGTGGTGCCAGTTCAGAAAGCAACAAATATAAAAGACTAGAAAGATGAACCGAAGGGGTAAGAAAGAAGTTGACGGAGACAAAGGGCTCACAGTTTTACTGGAAGAACTAATAAGGTACCTTTCAGCCTTTCAACATACCAACACTCAGTGCATTGAACAGCCCAGACTAGAATAAGGGCTACACACATGGGTTGAAGTCCAGATATGAGATGATGCCTTTTCTTATTTTCTTTTTGTCAGAGCTTTCATTTCCTGCTTTCTCAGTAAGAGTATATAATTTTCAACAGTAAAGGGGTTAAACGTTAACTCTGAGGGACCCAAGATCTGAGGCAAAACTCACTGAAATTCTCAAAGAACATCTGAGAGGTCTTCTAGAGGTGTAGGACATAAAGAGCAATTTCTCAGTATCCAAAAAATGTGTACCTCAAAGCATGGGGTATGGAGAGTATGGGGCTACGTATTCAGTATGGGCATACCAAACATATAACCAACTTTGAAATTATGAGGAAAGGGAAATATTAAAGGATATAGAAGCAATATATTTTTTTTTTTCTAAAACCATATTATCCTATGTGAAATAGGTTCCCTGAAGCACTCAAGGCAATTATCTCACTGGAAATATCAAAAGTGGCTGAAGAAAAAATATGAAGGCATACTCTAGAAAACTTCAGACTGATGGGGGCAAAATCTCTTCTTTCTCTTTCCCATGGCCTTACAAGAAGCAGAAATTGTTCAGAAAAAAAAAAAAAATATATCATTTCTGATTCAAGACTGCTTCCTAAGTGCTATAATTACTACCTCACAGCAGATTCTATCACCACCCTAAACAGAGATGTCTTCCTAAGGCTCAACTCATTTTTCCTCTCCCCTCCTACTCCAGAATGATACCTCTCCTCTCCCTTGCACGATTTATAAATTGTATAAATGTGGAATACAGAACAGGCTACTGCAGGCAAGCAATTTTTTGGCAATATTGTATGTGGGAAGACATCTGTGAGAAGCATCAGAAGATCTTTCATCTTCTGAACATCTCACAGATGTTCACAAATAGCGAAAATTGTTACTTTGGGGAAGGCAGCTCATGTGCCAATAAACGTAGGGAACTGGTTTAAAATAGGAGCTTGCAGGCTGTGAATTTAATAAAACAACAGATCTGACCTAAACTTCTAATGACAATCAGCCTGATTGTTTTTGTTAATTATAGTTATTGGCAATTGAAACCAATGAGAGGTGAACGAGGGCAAGCAAATTACAACTGCTAAATTGCTACAGTTAGCACTTTTTTTCCCCCAAAAAACAAAGGACAATATGTTTTATTCATCTGCTTTGCTACTTACCACATGTAACTGTGCATAATCCAAATTCTAGGTCCATGGACTCAAGGGCATTCAGACCTGAACACAAAGTCTAAAGTTACATCTTTAATACAATGACAGGGATAGAGATGCCTAATTAACAAGAAACTCATTCCTTGAAATCTTTACTACTTTTTAGCTGAAATGTGAAATTTGCCAACGTTTTTGCTTTCATGAACTAAACCAGAAAAACAAGACATTTATGAAAAATTTATCATAAAATCCAGTGTGAATAGCATTCATACTTAAACCTTAAGATGATTCTTTAGGAGGAAAAAATGTATTTTTCTTATAAATGAGCATATGATGTTAAATTGTCTTCCAAATGCTCAGGAAAATGCCATGTCTAGGTCCTATGCAAATTACAGGTCTTCTTTGAAAAGAGTTAAGAAAAAATTTCATTAAACAATATTCAGTCAACTCATTTCCTTGTGTGCTTTTTTTCTGACTAACATAAGCCTTGCCACATGATTTTTTCCCCATCACACTTCAAGGTCAGGTTTAGACAGCTAGCACGAAGATGAGTCAACCAGGTACAGTATTTTAATTAGGTGCTGGGCTTTTAATCACTGTGATTGGGTTCCTTCCATTTTTTTATGGTACTTTGAGGTTACAGAATGGATTTCACAGAATGTACAGAAGCAAAAGGTTCTCGTCTCCATCTGGGATTCAAATCTGGATTATATATTTTATTCCTAACAGCATGCAATTTGAATGTTTGTTTATAAGGCTACTGAGATGCAGTAATTGTTCCACAGAGGAACTTGGTGAAGCACCTTTGGAAATTATTCATTAAATAAGCAATAGGTCTTTTCAGTTCTTCCAAATGTGAGGAGAACAGACAAGTCACTATGACTGTTTTTACAAGTCTGCATTGCCAGTCCTGCCTACTCAGATTATTATTTTTTTCTGGTAACAAATACTTACTAATGTAAAGTTTGCTTTGCTGTCTCTCAGTTTTTTATATTCAGGATTTATGTTTACAAAACTTTATTTCCGTGCAGCAATGTAAGTTTATATATCACTTCTTGCCATTAAATCTTTGGGCAACATTTACATTTTTCACACACTACCCAAAACTTTAAATATCTCAGGTCGAACAGAATGGTTCCATTTCTCTTGCCGTTAGTGATGTGCAAACATAGAAGCTTTATTCCCCCATTGTAAAGGATTTACACTACAGCAGCACACTGAATTCTCCACAGTGATAAACTGATACTGAACTCTTTTTCCCCGACATTATAAATGAGCCATCAAAACCTTATTCTTCTGTTATCTCTAACTGTCTCTATGGTTCTGACATTTATTTCAGCATATAAGTCGTGCTCGTCAGAGCAGCCTTCTAGCGTATGAACAATCCTTAAGCAATAACTTAACTATCCAGTTGAATGCTAAAGTAAGACTCCAACCGTAGTCAAAGCATGAGGAAAAATGCTAAGATTTAGAATCCTATGAAAACAGAACCAACCTGTAAAACAGTTTGTGTGGCCTCAAACGCCATTATCTAAAGAGCCTTGCAAAATAATCATTTTAGAAGACAGTCCCCACCCATGATAGAAGTCCTATCACGTTTCCCTTTGCTTCTTTAAATTAATGAGACAGTCATTCAACAGTCCTGTCTCATATCAACAATCACAGCACCCCAGAGAAGGAGGGGAATGTAAGGATCCTGTCTACAGTCTAAATACAATACCATTTTAAAATGCCTGTTTTCAACTTGGTGCAACATTACATATGCTTGTTTGTGTGTGCACAGTAAATATAAGTGTGCAAAAATGCTGGAGGGAGGGCTAGGACAGCTTCAGATGGTGCAAATTCTCAGCTCAGCAGATTTCTGACAATTTGTATCCGGTTATGATAAACCCTAAACCTCCACCCTGAAAGTAGGTGTTAATTCAATTTGCATGTGGCAATTTAAGTGTAGCCATGGCAGGGTGTTGTATCTGAAAGGAGAAGCTGTCATTTCCCATCCAGACACAAACTAAAAAAATAATAATAAAAAAAAACTTTGTAAACAAGCAGAGACAGTAAACTTCAGATATTACTAATAGCAAGCTGAGGGACTTTGATGCCAGTGAAAGCAAACTTCTGCCAGTTATAGAGTAGGATACCAACCATGGTGCCCTTTAAAGATGCTTCTGGCTGCAGGAGCATCACAACACATAACATGACATTTTTGCCAGAGAATCAGAATGATGAACTGATGCACAAGAGCTCTAAATAAAATAGACACTGTACTGTCTAAGTAAAAATACTCTGATAAACTTTAGTAGAAGCTGATTAGTTCTAAATTAACAAGTCAGTCATGAATCAGTGGTCCTGATTTCTGATCAAATTTTTGATTTAGTGGAATTTTAAAAACAACATAAAGAAACTTCAAGGGAAACCGATTCACTGATAATTCTCTGGACAACACAGTGTTTTTTATATGAATGTTATGGCACTACACATGCCATGAATATTATGAACCATCCATCCACATTGCCATGCAAAGCTTGTATTCCCCCCTTTGCTTGTATTTCCTGCCCACATTTAAAACGAGGCAACATTTTAAGTAAGTTTCCCATAAGAAACTACAGATCTTCCCACTTATATAAGATGGCTGTTTCCAGTTGCATCAGGTTCAGATAAAAATACAGTGTCAGCCCTATGCAAAGAGAATTCTGTACGTGGCTGCCATTAGCATTAATAGGAGTTATGTATGTAAATCCCACACATGCTGAGATAAGAATGTGCTAAGGAACTGCATTTGCATTCCTGTCAGGGGGCTGCAATTAGTACCAGCGCAGCAAAGGCAGCCTGTGCTCCTCTCTACATTTGGGCGCCTTGTAAAACCCCGTGTCGAACAGAAGTCCTTCCCGTTCTATATGGCGTTTTAATTGCAAGCCACATCCCGCAAGACGTGCGGAATACCCCAATAAATGCTTAAAAATCTCACAGAAGCCCTCCTAAAGATGCCAGCAGCCAGCGTGCCATGCCCTGGCTATGAGCAGGGTCCTGTTGCTCTCGCCGGGTGCTGGTGGAGCCCCAAGGCTCCCAGCCTGGCTCGGGCAGCCCTGGCAGCTCCAGCCCCGCCGCCCCAAGCCCTCTCCCCGCCTCACCCGGCAGCACCCGCCCGCCCCGGGGCTCCGCCACCGCCTCCTCGTCCCAGTCGCCATCGTCCCCGGCCCACGGGGGCTCGGCGGCGGCCACGGGCAGGAGCAGGAGCAGGAGCAGGGGCAGGAGCAAGGCCGCGCCGCCCGCCATGGCCGCCCCCCACAGCACAGCCCCGGCCACCGCCCAGGCGTCACAAGGGGCTCGGAACGGCTCGGATCGGCCTTTAGGGCCGGGAGCCCACCCCAAAAGAAGTCCCCGGAGCTGTCAGATGCCTGGCCCGGTGCAGTTTTGGGGTGGTGTGTGGACGCTTGGCTTTGCTGTCACACCTGACAGAAATGCTGAACTCCTGAGCCCCAGCTGCAGCAGGGTTTTCTCATAAAATAAACAGTGGGTTTCGTAGTGCCCCGTTGTCTCCTTGTTGGAGGTGGTCCTGAGTAATAACATTTTCATTTGCTATAGAAGCATCTCCATTGAGGTTTAACTCTTTGTGGCTGGCTCCTTTTTCATAAAATACTGCCTTAGGTTCATCACGGTGCCTTTCAACCCCCCAATACACCAGATCCCAACACAAGGAGGGCTGTACAAGCCCAAGAAAACCCCCCACATTCAAGGGGCAAGTGGCAATTGAGCACATATCTGCCACATAGGACGGCATTTTGCACCCCTAGACCAGGCTGTGCAAGCGATGCTCCCATGTTGTACATAGACCCCGTGTTGTCACCTCCCCTCTGCCTGGACAGAGGTGTCCTGAGCTATTGGGGGAGAGTGTCCCCATCAGTGAGCACAGCTTCCATCAGCAGTCACATTTCCCTAGCATAAAGAAATGCAGACTTGTGAGTGCAGGGTTGGACCTGAGCAGTGTGAAACCCACTCCTGCAGGAGCCGAACATGAGCAGAGGCTTCACTGCATTTGGAATTGCCCGTGTGTCTTATCTCTTTCATTTATGGTCAAAAAACTTATTTTCCTTAATAACTTCTTCCCAGCACACCTGCTCGCAGGTGTGCAACAGCAAACACGGAAGAAAATTCCCGCAACTGATCAAGCTGCTTTTCTAAAGGGAAGAAGGGGAAGATTATTACTTTTATTGAATACTTGGTACATCCTCAGATATTGCACCATGGAAGGCAGAGAAAGTTGGAGAAGTGTGAAAATACTATCTGACGGGTAGTGAAACACTGCTTATTCAATAAAGTTCATGAAGCTGTCAAAGTCAGTGTTGTCAAAATAATAATGATATCCTTAATAACAGCCCCGGTTACTGTATTTTCAGAACCCAAAGTCATCTAGAACCAGAAAAAAAGTCAGTATTGAACAGAGGATCTATCTCTAGGGACAGGAAAATGAGTGAGGAAATAGGTTAAATCCAAGTGTGCATTGTAGTTTTCCTTTCGTCAAGACATTTTCAACGTGCTTTCTTATGTATGTGTATGTGTGTATAATATGTACCTATACATACACATTGATGCACGCATGTCCTGTGCCACTGTGGCTGCTACCATAAAGAAAAGAGGAATAATTTCCAGGACTAGCAGGGATACATACTTCTCTGGAAGAGATAGATCTTTATTATCCCTACAGAATAATCAGGAACTCAGCCTTTTAGGCAGGGACCTAGTAAACGGCTGGCTGACATTTTGTGTATTTTCTCTATTAGTACAAATGTCTTTTCCATTCCTCCTTTGTAGTTCACATACTTACTCTTAGTCTCGGTCTCTTTCTACAGTCTATCCTCTGCCCAGGTTCTCCCTCGTGTTTCCTAACCCTCCTTGTTTTTCTGTTCTGAAAAATAAAGAGATAACATTAGCAACAGCGATGGGCAAGATGCACTTGGCTCCTGCTGTGAAGTGGCTCTGGAGCAGCAGCAAGCTACCGAGTGGGCAGAGCTGTTACACCTACTTGTGTTGCTCTCACAGCTGGCTGTGCCACAGGCTGCCCAGGGAGAAGCCTGGCAGACAAACAGCTTGGAAAGAGCTTGCAGCTGCTTGTTCTTCTCCCCAGCCTCAGGACAGCCATAAAGTGTTTCTGCAGTGGGAGTGTGTATTTGGAAGCTTTCTTCCAGGCTGCTCCTTTTCTCTCCTCGCTTGGCACCATCTCCCACACAATCGCTTTCCTCAGCCATTTACAGGAAGAGCAGTCTGCCTGGACTTGTAGCCAGGATCACTCCCATCCTCAGGGTTAGGAACAGTGGGCAGAGTCACAGTCCTCCTTTAGAAGTACCCCTGTGTGAAGCAGGGAATGGGAGATGCAGCTAGGAGCCGCAGACGGCTTCTTAAGTGTTACAAACACCTGGAATACGATTAGCTTTTGATTCCGCCTTCAGGCTACATGGGATGAGGACCTTCAATTTAGCCATATAATGCAAAATGGTTTCTTGCTGACTCTATTATTCTAGTTGCTAATTAATAGACCAAATAATGGCAGCACCACAACACCAGCAGATTTGTACTTTAGCGTGAACTCATTCTCAGTAAGAACATGGCAAGATTAGATGCTCATTAGTTTCTTGAGTTAATAACTGTACTTGTGAAAGGTTCAAGTGGCATCGAACCACATGGCATAAACAACACTCACAGTGAGCCAGAGCACCCTTATCTCTTTTATTCACAACAAGAACCCAGCTTGTTAACGATGTAAGGAAGATGTTTGATACTCTTAGAAAACAGGAGTTCCATGCAGTGCTGTTTTCTGTGGCAGGCCTCTATTGCTCAATACAATTTCTTTATTCTCTGTGCCTGGGCCAATAAATAATTCTGCAGGTCATAGCTCACTGAAAGCTCCTGCAGCAGGAGCTCATGCCTGAAGGTCAGCACATCTGTAGTGGTCGAGGGGAGGTGGGCAACAGCTCTGAAAAAAAAACGCCTCCTCTCGTTTTATTCCTATGCACAGATAATGGCATGCTTCTTCCACTGGGTAAGAATTGTTGCCATAGTAATGTTTCCAGCACTCCTTTGGATCAATAGCAGAACAGAGGGTTTTTCAGGTACTCCTGTTGTTTGCAAGCCTGCAGTCTTACCCCACATACATTTCTATTCCTTTCTTTAAAGTAAGTTTGTTCAAAGGTCTTTCAGTGCTGTACAATTATGCAAAGAAAGCAACAAAAACATGTTGTACACAGATCTTAGGTCAGAATCCGACTTTGAACGGGCAAATGCAGTTCTGACTAGTGAGAAGAGTTGTTTTTGCTTAATCAAAGCCTTGGACTTAGCCCTTGTATTCCTATCACACCTCACCAAACGCAGAAATGACACAAAGCTGCAGAACTGATTGCATTTTTACTGATGGTCCAGACCTACTTCTATTCACAGATCAGGGGCGTTATTTTAGCCAATTTAAAGTTCATCACTCATTTCATGAACACTTTCTGTAGGAACGTGACACTGTCACAACATACACAGAAGCTGGTTAAGTGCTACTAAGTCTAGGATGGGAATGAAATGGGAGTTTTCCTTAAGTTAAGGGCTGAATCTACAAAAGCATGGATTTAGACACTGCACTGGCACTTTCAGCAACTACCTTCAACACATAGATCATCAGAAGGCCTACCCATCTGCTCTCTGGCTATACACATGCCAAATGATGGTGTACATGGTGAATAGAGGCCCCTGAATTTCCCCTATGTAACCTAGCAGCTCGGGCACATCTCAACACAGGCAGTTTAGATGTTTACTGGGAATGGTCCCATTGTCAGTAAACGGGTTGCTACAGCTGTGCTGTTTGGGCTTTTTTAAGAGTCAATGTGGTGTGTTTGAGCCAGTCAACCTCAGTGTTGGAGAATGGCTTCAAGTGTGGGTGTTGTACAAAGTCAGGCATTGGCTGAAGGTGAAGTGTTGCCACATCTAAATATTTTGCAATGAAGAGTTGGGGACAAACTCTTCTTAGGTGGAAAAGACAAACTTTTTTCAGGTTCTGCTTGCCTTCCTGATATACAAGGAATTAAGGAGAGCACAATTTGCTAGCAATGTATTTTGCATCTCTTTAGAAAAAAACATCTCAAGCCCTGCTTAGATTTCTGCGTGGAATAGTGATTCTCTTACTTCAATAGTTTGCATCTAAACCTTACCATTCACAAACCTATTATGCATTTTTCTATTCGTAGATTCCTTTACAAAGAGCAGTATTTACCTACAGATGCTGCACAAGGCTTCTTCAGGTATTACAGCTATTCACTTCTAATTGGAACAGGAACATGCTATCTTCTGCAATTATGCAGTACATTTTTAAATAGCGACTAATATTTCATTGCCTGCTGAAAACATCTCCAAATCACAAATACAAGTGGCTTCTGCAGGAACAGTGGTAATCAGCACCATAGACACAACTCAGAGAGATTCATTAGAGTTCCCTGACAGTTCCTAGGCTGGTGTCTGCATATATCACAACTGTGCAGAAAAACTAGGCACTACTTCTCTTATTCTTCTTATCTGACATTTCTCAGGAGATCTGGTGCTGCATTTCTACTTATTCTCCCCTGTTCTTTCCTCCAACCAAAGCTGGAGTTTTCCTTTGTCTTCTACAACAACTTATTCCTCAGTGGCAGCAAGGCCATCTTGCCTACGTCTAAACATCTGGCCTTCTAGAAATGAAGACATGAAGAAAAAGTAGAGGAGGAGGAGGAGACACATATCTGGGTGGTGTCGTGAGATGGAGTCAGGATGCATCCAGGCTGCTGGACACTGGCAAACACCCTTGAGTTCTGTAGTTCATATGTAAATCTTTGTCTCAATGGTGTTGTGAAGAGAAAGATGGGGGGATTCAGCTGAGAGTCCTGCTCAGGCACAACATGCTGAATCCTGTTCATCACAAAGAATAGCTGCAGAATGAAATGTAAACTTTTCTGATGATATGATTCTCTTCATGTTATTTAAGAGGCACGCATGCCTTCCTGACACTCAGCCTTTTCTACAACAATAGCTGCTAAAGATTTTATGCCAGAAATATCAGAGAACTCGCATGTATTCTTAGACTTTCTCACATAGTCTCATCCATCTTTCTATAACTCTGAACAGACTTTTGTGAGGAAGGTTAGAGGCATGGGAACTCCCTCTGAAGGGAAGGGAGTTTGAAAACAGAGAATGACTCCTAAAATGTCCTAGTACATCTGTACAGACCAGGGGCCACATTTTGCTCCCAGAGTAACACCCCTTTTGGTCAGAGTGGTTGTTCAAATGTAAGTGGGGACTAAGTACAAGTACAATTAGTGATAAGCCTACCCATGTGAAGGATCGTAGGTGTTTTCTTCGTAGCATGGAAGGAATTCATGCAATGAATCCAAGCTCTGAGCATCACAGTGTTGAGAAGGTGCTTTGTTTGTTTCTGACTTGTACTCAGCACCAGTGAAAATAAAGTCTGCAAAGTAAAAGAGATTCTGTTTCTTACAAGTAAATGGATAAATGTCATTTCAGGACCAAAATTATAGCCTTAAAATAAAGCAGCTGCAGGCACGCACATAACCTGGTTAGCCAGGCCTTTCTGTTCCAAGTCTTGCTGATATCTTAGACCAGGTCAGGAAGCTAATTGCTGTGGTGAGGCCTTACTTTCCAGCTCTCACCAATAATCAGCTGCTGTTTGTTCCTTAAGGGAATGCCCCCGAGGCTACCCCTGGCACTTGAGCCTTTCTGTTTACCCACTCTCTCATCCAGAATCCACCCGCCTCCACATGGTGTTCCTTGGCATCTTTGCTAGCACAGAGCTTGCAGTAGCTCTAGCTTTGCTCGTCTCTGCACACAAGCGAGAAAAATGCCTGTTTATAAGCCAACACACGAATGCTCTGCCACCTGGCCAGAGGCAGATAGCAAGGCACTGCTAAATAGATGCCAGAGCTCCCACACTGTCCTGCTACCTCTGCTCTTCAGGCAGCTCATCACAGTCAGGAATCATGCTGTTTTCATGTGCTGTCCCCTGCAGTTTGGCAGAAGCATCCTCTGAAGAGACCTAGCAAGAGCTAATGCTTATTAACTCCTCCTCAGATATCCATGGGTCTGGATGCACCAAGATACCATGGTAATGAGAGCAGTAACAGTGTCTAGACAGACAGACAGACAGACAGACAGAAGTCCCGCAGCTAGGGGAGGAATTTTGCCAGCAGATATTTCATTAAATTAACTGTTATGTATTCTGAACAGAGAAACATGCAACTACATGACCCATGTATACAGTGAACCTGGTGTTTGTTTTCTGTGACAGTTTTTTATAGGACATTACAGAGCCTCTGGCCAATATGCAATTAATAAAATACTTAAAAAATTAAAATGACATCTAACATTTGACAAGCTGTGTTATTAAAAGGGCCTCTTCAATAGTACAGGGCTTTCCTGGTAGTAATGGGGAGCCAAACCAATCTCCCAGTTCTTAAAAGGAGGGAATTAAATCACTTTAAAAGACTGCCTCTTCGATAACCTACACTTAAAAGTCACCACATCACATTCTGATAAGGAATTCAAAGTGCAAGATCCATTCCTGTCTTCGATGTTGATCTGCTGTGCGCCATTCTCTTCTGTGCATTTGCCTTGATAAAAATAAACCTTGAACGACTCAGGTGCAGAAATTAGGAACTGCCTTGAATATGTTTGTTTGTTTGCTCTCAAGCATAAATTCCGTTTGAACAATAAGGGCATGGCTCCCTGAAAGGCTGAGCACCTGCAGCTCCCATTCCACTCAGCTGGAGTTATAAATGCCACGCAGCTCCAAAAACCCAGGGTTGTAGCTGCTCAGTTGGATGAGATTTATCCAAGCGGTATTGATCCACAACTAAATCTCGGTATAGGGCTGCCTTTCTCAATCCAACTCACCATGTTTACTTAGAGGCCCAGATTCTGTGTAGAACATTCAGAATAATTTTGTTTAATTAAAAGACTGCAGTGAAAGGAAAGAAAGGCAAAGATGTGCCTTGTTCTGCAGTACAATAAAAATAAGTAAATACAATTCCAGTTAATTATCCATCACTCAATACAGAGACTTCTACTTAATCTAATCACTGGTTAATTAGATTGTCTGTTTTATTTGATCAAATCTACTGTAACCAAATCATCTGCATTTGCATTGTGCTTTGTTTATTTTTGATGATTTTCTATTATTAAAAAAGGTCACTGTCAGGTCAATTTAGGTCCATATTTGTTGTTTCATACAACAAGATTTCACGTTACATAAATATCTTCCTGCAGAACCCAGTTGGAGGCTTACACATTTAGAGCTATGCGTGTATTGAGGAATCTAAAACCTAAGATTTTCAAGGGAATTAGATGCCTAACCCCAGTTACAAAGCAGTATCTCTGACTGTCTGGGCTACATCCAGTGGGGTATTTTCCAGTCAACGAGGTGTTTCCATAAGGGCTTAAGGACCTAAATGGAAAATAGGTGCAAGAAAGGGTTTGGGCTCACTGTTTCTAACTTAGAGTCCACTCAGTTTTTCCTAATGATCCCTTGTCAGGCCAAGGCAGCATGAAGCTGCTGCACCTGCATTTGAGCTGCTCACCTGAAGTGTGGCAACTTGTTAAGCACTGTGATCTGTTTGTGTGGCTGATTCTCTGCAAAGTCCTCTTTTGGCTTTCAGTGCGACTTGGAGCTGTTTCAGAGGTGCTTTACCTTCCCGTGCACTAACAGGTATGCTTGCCAGGTGCAGCTCTCTCCTCCAGCTGCTGAAAGTGGTGCACAGGCTAAAGCCAGACTACGAAGCTGGTTATTCGTGTGTGTTTTAAAGGATCAGAAGGAAAATACTTTTCCTTTTTAACAAATGACGAAGATTATGGGTTACAGTCGAGGGGATTATGGTGCCATGGTCCCATATTGACATTAGCCTAGTGCAGAGGACACCCTCAAGCTACTCAAGCTGGGGTAACTGATAAGCAACCAGGCCAGAGCTGGGACACTGAAGGGTTTGGAGGACCTGAAAACAAGAATAGCAACAACTCCCTAAATTTCCCCATGTAAATGTGAACACAGTGGCGTTCCCTGTTTCTCTCTAAAGCGCTGTTCAAGACCATGGCGAGTACATGAGGGAAATTTCCTTATCTTGAATTCGTGAGAGCTGGGGATGGTGATAAGAGCAGGGATAGTATAATAAAGAGTGCTAATCTCATCACAGCAATCCCGCTGTGCGTATTGCTCGGGGCCCGGCTCTAGGTATAGGCAAAATAGGCAGTTGCCTATGGCAACAGACTGCTGGTGAAACCAGAGAGAGTTCAGCTCCGGCAGCCGCCTTTGTCAGTGCCAGAGGCCTGGGGCTGCTGGTGGAGGAGTCAGGGCCCTGCCTGTGGCCTTTGGTGGCAGAATTGGAGACCTGAGGGCTTCTGCCATCGACCCCATACCCACACTGATCCCCCGAGCCCTCTGCCATGGCAGAGGTGGGAGGCCTGCCTCTCCAGGACCCTCCCCTGGCTCTGCTGCTGCTCTTCTGCAGCAAAATTCAATTTTGCCAGCACTTCTTGGACGTCTGGAGCTGACCAGCACTCACGAGAGTGTTGCAGGCTTACAGTTGCTGGGGGTGGCTTGAGGTTACCCAGCCTTATAACTTCATCAGCTCCTCCGAGCAGTGACAGCACCAGCCCTGACAGAGAGCAGTCAGGGAGGTGTCACGCTGCGGCAGGAGAAACAAGCCAGGCCTTGCAGAAATGTGCGGGCGAAGATCAAACAATTTTTCATGAAATCATGCCAGAGAACTAGGGATGTTTCTGTGCCAAAGTAAAGCAGAGCATGGGAAGTGAAGAAGAACTGTTGCTGGGTCGTTCTGAGCTGAGTCAAAGCCAAGGCCCACCGCATTTCTAGCCTTCCCTACTGCCGCTCGGAGCCCGAGCATCACTTGTTTTGGGAAGTTGTGAGCATGACTTTCAGTGTTTTTGCATCATAAAGCATTTTCTGAAGAGTCCTGATTTGTCATTGGCAGGTCCTCCGTCACTGGGAAGCATCTGAAGACCTGCTTTTTTTGAAGTATTTTATCCTGAGGCTCATGTATTGGTTTGAGTGCATTCGTGTTTACAGAGCACTGAACTGTATTTGCCTTGTTGCTTCATTACTAGAAATATTATCTGCTTGCAAAACAATACATGTTTGGGAAGGGATTTGGTGGGAGGGTGAGGTTGCTCAAAGTTTATTTTTTGCTCGCATTGCCAATTACTGCTGATGCCTGCTGTTTAAGCAAGTAGGCTGGTTGTGAAAGGCAGCTCCTTTTTCCATGGCCATAAATGATCCACTGGCATTTGGCAGTGGTGCGTGAAGGTGTAACAAGGGCATAAAGTTAACAGCAGCGTGCATACTGACTGCCAGCTCCCTGTCTGGGCTCAAACAAGGTGGTGAGGCCCTGGCACAGGCTGCCCAGAGAAGCTGTGGATGCCCCATCCCTGGAGGTGCTCAAGGCCAGGCTGGATGGGGCCTTGGGCAAGCTGGGCTGGTGGGAGGTGTCCCTGTCCATGGCAGGGGGGTGGAACTGGGTGGTCTATAAGGTCCCTTCCAACCCAAACCATTCTGTGATTGTATGTTTTTACAATAAGGTGAAGTACAGCTCTGTGTCAAAGACCTGCTGCTGAGCTTTTGGGGGAATTACATAGTCTCTGCCTCACTCAGCCAGCTTTGAACAGGTGGGCTGTCTGGGACTCCTAGTCCTTGTCTTGCCTGGACTACACTTGCAAATAATTTCCAGATTTTTTTTTTCTTTTAGTTGCAGCTTATTTTCAGTGGCAGTGTGAACGCGGGGCCAGCAAAGGTGAGAATCTCCAAAACTGGTGGGAATTTGACGGAGGGACAGTAGCCAGTCAGTGATTCAAAATTCAACAATGCTGGTCACCGTTCCTGGTTGCTCACTCCTACATATTACCTCTGGAGAATTTAATTAATGCATTTGTAGCAAGCCTTTGGAATCAGCAATAGAGTCTTCATACCTCCAGCTTAGCTATGCCATTATTCTGGAAACATCGCTCCCGCTTCTTTCCCTCCCCCAAACAGGCAGATATTTTGTTCCCCCGGCGTGATACCTGTGCACTGAAAGCTGAGTTGTTCCATGGTCTCATTCCTGAAAAAGTCTTCCAGCAATACTCTCCGTGTCCCTGCAGCAGTGGCTGAGGAAACCTTTTCACAGAGCTGCTTTTTAATTGCTGTTATCTATATTCATAGATTCATGGATCGAAGGCTGGAAGGGACCATTGGATCATCTCTTTTGACCTCCATGAGCCCTTAAATGTCATCACTTACCCCTGTATTGAACTCATGTTTAGCTATAACGCGCGTTCCAGTGGGGATGCAGAGCTACCAAGGGACAGTGAACTCAGCACTTCTCCTGGTGCTTCGTCTCCTCTGCTGTTAGAAATATGTGCTGTACTGTGGCAGTGCCTGAGGGAGCCATCCTAGGGCCTGAGGCCCCATTATGCTGGCCTGGCTATACATAATTTTAAAAGACAGCTATTGCCCCAGAGAACTCACAGCCTGTAAAGTATATGTGAGGCTTAATGTCAAATAGAATATTATGCGGCTGGTTTCAGGCTGCTTAGTCAAGTGAGGAAAAAATTAAACAATACGGTGGCCTGAAGTAGTTTGGGGCTGAGGGCTCAAGCAGGAGCAGAAGGCAGACACGAGGCTGCCACAAATGTCACAGGCACAAGAGGAATGATTCAGAGAGGACAGTTGCCCTTAGCACGGTGGAATAATGTAGGAATCAAAATGGATAAATAGAATGTGGAAAATAAATATAAAATAATAATAAACAGAGAAAAATTCAATCGGGTCCCTGAGGATTAAAGAGAAAAAATAGCCTTGAGGAAAGCTGGACTCTCTGATCTTTTTCTGAGCTCTGGGTGCCTGTCTTCCTTCTGCAAAAATGATAAATAATCAAAATAAACAGCAGGCTTAAGGATTTTTGAAATGTTGAATAGAATCAGCTCCCACATATGCAAAATAATAACAGTTCCTGGTGTATGTGTTTATTAATCTGATTAGAAAAAAAAAAAAAAGACTGGACTGAGCAAAATGAAGTGATTGTGTCCTTGAATGCATTGTTGAAAGTAATTTAGAGGTTTAACTCATTCTTATATGCTCTGGGATATCATCTCAGTTTGGGGGCAATGCTTTTTCCCTTTGGAGGGCATTCAGTACTGGTTGGGGTGTTTACATAATTTTCCCTGGCCTCCTCTGGAATATGTGTTGGTATTTTCAAGGGGGTATTTTACCTTCAAACTAAGGAAAGAGTTAAAGCCATAAAAATCTGTTGGCCTCATTCTTCACCTGCGTTACACTTGAGCCTCCTAGGCGAACTGAGTTTGGTAGACTATCTCCTGCTTGCTCCCAGTCTGAGAGGGTATTACAGGCTGTTATTTTTCTGACTAGCACACAGATACAGGCTGATAGCCACTGGGTCTTTGGAAGAGTCAGTCATTACTGCTTGGGTTGAAGAGCATTCAGCCTCTTGTGTTTCCACTGTGAAGAAACATTTCACTGAATTTTAAGTTGATGGTGGCTTAGTTGATTGGAGTATCAGGCTCTTTTAGTAAGGCTTGAGCCGTTTCTAATGCACTCAGGTCTTCTAGGGGCTGAATTAAAGAAAATTGCTGGTGAAGATGAGTGTTTGCATTGCACTTTTTGTATCTGGTGCACAGTGCTCCCACCGTCACAGCCAAGTCAGCAGCAGCTATCTGCCCCTACCCTCCTGCATCCTCCATCACTACAAGTCGTAACACAAAGATCCAAACTGAGAAGCTCAATTAGCTCCTGAAAAGAATCACCAGAAAGCTAAATTCAGTGAAATTAGCTACACATTACTTCACGTGGTAGTAACACAATCATATACAAAGGGTTTCAGCTTCTTAGGCTGTTTCTGCTTGGATCCAGCCTTCCAGACCAGGATGCGCATTGCCTGACAAAGCTCTGCATGCTCAGATTGCTTCCTCTAAGTTTTTGGTGTCTTGGCAAGAGGTTTACATGGTCCTGTAGCAGCCCTGATCAGGTTGATACACACTCTAGTTGCCTTTGAGGCTGGCAGCAGCAGTACTGTTGAAGGGTCATGTCATGAACCCAGGCAGATAGAGGGAAATGGGGAACATCAGTGCTAAGGGTAGTAGTGTAGGCTGAGCTTCACAGGAGCTTCAGCAGAAATCCTCTGGCCAAGTGCTGTGCAGGAGGAGAAGTTGTTGTGTAATATTTCTTGCTCAGACATGATGGATGTTCGAATGCCTCTAAATGCATTTATCTTTGAAGACAGAAACAATATTTAAGATAATCCATAAGCTGCCAGACACAAAAGGCTCTGCGAGCAGCTGAAGGAAGCAACCGATGGACCTGCATTACCCAGCACAGCACAGTTCAGAAGGCTTGTTGTGGATATACATGAACAGTGCCTCTGATTCAATGCCACCAGCTGCCTGTTAACCAAGGATTGAGGTTATCAGGTTGGCAGAGACATCCCAGCGAGGTCTGGAAGGAGTCCATCTGGCTCTGGCAGACCAGGCTCAGCTTTCCCCAGCTGTATGCACCCCACCCAACCCTACATACCCTCCCCGGACATATGCACCCTACCCAGCCCTGTGCATCTTACCCCACCCTGTGCAACTTTTCCAAGGCTGTGGGTGTGGAAGAGCAGGATATCTTAGCTTGGTAAAGAGCCAGCTTGGCTCTGAAAGTGATAGCTGTTTGCAGTTGTGGCCTTGTCACTCCTTCATGCTTTTTTCTTAGTGTCTCATATGTACAGTTCTGCTCACAGGAAACCTCCCTGAATTTACTACTGCATGGGAAGACAAGGGGATGCTTAGGAAGTAAGACCAAGATCATTCTGGTTGCTTTACATGAC
Source organism: Anas platyrhynchos (assembly GCF_047663525.1). Taxonomy (NCBI): domain Eukaryota; kingdom Metazoa; phylum Chordata; class Aves; order Anseriformes; family Anatidae; genus Anas; species Anas platyrhynchos. The sequence goes on from NC_092589.1 coordinate 83,089,342, forward strand.
ATAGAAATGACCTGAACAATATGCTCAGAGCCCCCTCCTCCTTCCAGTCTTACACCCTGGTGTAACTCATTGGACCTCGGTGGAGTGACACCTTTATCAATGAGAGGAGGCAATCTGGGTCACTTGAGCAACTTAATGTGGCAACAAAAAAAGAGACAGAATTATTGGCTCAAAGAGTAAAACAGGTCAGTAGCGGCTACTGACAGTAATAAGAGTAGGAGGCTCTGATAGGAGTTCCTCTCAGCCCTTCCTCATCAGAAGGACAGGAGCTGTATTGTGGAGCCTTCAAATACACAGAGGAATTAGAGTGAAATTGCAGGCTCTCAGGGACCTGTCACATTTTAAGAGGAACTCTTGGGAAAAAAAAAATAAATATATATATCTATATATCTATATATCTTTTTTTTTCCTATAAAATTGAAATAAAGCAAGTAATGGTATATGTCAGTCCCTCCAGAAGTCTTCACATTTCCTTCACTCTCAGAATTCAACTTAATAGGCTCCAAACATAGACTGCTATAACAGCCAGTATTCTGACATCTCTTGGTGTTATCTAGAAAATGTCAGCAGCTCAAATGCAGAATAGAAATGTGGCTTCGGTTTTGTTTCAAGCAATTCATTTTTTTTTTTTTTGTCCTTCGACATCCAGTAGCTGCAGGGGTGATGCCTCAATTCCAGAAGCAGCTGCAATTAAGTGAAATGTGATAAAAAGAGACATCCACATTCCAACCAGGTTTCAGAATAAGTTTTTGAATATGTAAATTTAGAAACATAAATTTAAATTTAAACTAGAGGGGAAAAAAATAAAAAAGAACATTCTGTCTGCTTAGAAAAAAATTAATACAAGATGTCTTCCTCTTTTCAAGGGTTCACAAGTCTAAAGTGCCAGGCAGAGGGAAACATTATGAATCTTACATAGGTAGGTCATGGTCAATTTAATATAGAATACAGTAAAAGTTCTTGAAATACAGGGTCTCCATAAATATGATGCAAGCAAAAGCTCTTTTATGAGCTAGATATGGACTGATACAGTGCCCCAGCATGCATACTACATCTGCCCTCTGGCTTTTCAAATTTCTCTACCACTTTGCTCTTGAAGCCCTGTTCACTTTGGGGTTTTGTGACATAGTTCTTCACCAATTCTCTGCTTCCCTTCACTTTGTCGCCCTCCCCTCTTATTACTGCAATCTGAAATTCAGGATGGCTAAACTGATGCTTGTCACAAAGCTCTGCCTTCTTCCCGTTCTTCTCTGATGTCATGGACGATTTGCCTTTGACTTAGTCCTCTCACATCACCTTTAAATTATGGCCTTTCCATCCCAGAAGCAATTGTCCAGAAACACTGTTTCTTTGTCATCAACACTTCCTTTCTTGTTGCCTTTCACTACTGCAATTTTAGCTCTCCGGAGTTTGTTTAAAATGTTTACTCTTCTGGTTGTGTTTCAGGACTTAACCATGACCACAACCCACTGATCTTCAAGTGCATCCCATGGTTCAGTCAAATTTAATCACCTCTTAGTGTAGGGCCTTTTCTTATCCTCACTATCTCTATTTAGGCTAATAAATCATGACCCTGGCTGCGCCATTCATTGCAGAATGTTTTCAGCCTATTCTGCCCATCCATCTACATTTCCAGCTAAGAGATGCGTCTTTTTTCCATGATGCATTTTAGATCTGGGGAAAATCTCCAAGTTCACGGAGGTATTAATATTCACTTCTGCTTAATATCTTTAATAATAATAATAATAATAAATCTCCTGTCTTTATTTGGCTCAACAATTTTTCTTCCCTATGTTTTCTGTTCCAACTTACTTTCCCATTCATGCCATTTCTCTTCATTACCTCTTTGCCACAAGTCAATAACAGTAACATCAGCAGCAAAACCTGCCATCAAAGAAACCTCCAAACCCTGCAGCAGCTATAGCCTCATCAAACAGCAGGTTATCCTCCAAATCATATCACAGATGCTCCTGCATCTGTGTTTCTACCATACAGCCCCAAATCATATGACTGCCTCTGCATCTGTGTTTCTACCATACAGTACCAAATCTGAAAGAAACTGCCATCACAGAGTGGTATCACCGGCTGCTACCATAACATAGACCCACTGGGGACAAGTATCATTATTCTGCTTACATCTGACCTTAACCAAAGAGAGCTGGTGTTAGAATTTTAATTTCATTTAGATTCATTAGAGAAAAGGGAACCCGAACATCCAGAATATTTAGCTCCAGATTTGTACATCCACAAAATCTGAGTATTAGGCATAATGTTAAGAAGCTTCCCTACCAAGAAATATGCAAGACTTCCTAAAAAATCCTTCCAGTGAAGGCTTAAGCCTGTGGGGTTTATTTTCTTTTATTTCTTTCTTCCTTTTTTTTTTTCTTTTTTTTTTTTTTTTTCCTTCTGATTCTAACAAGGTTTAAGGTCATTCAGTCTTCCTCTTCTTGTTATATATTGTGTGGATTACCAAAATGTAATTGGTGCTTAAATAGCACGCTGCTATTGCCTTGAGTCAAACAGATATGCAAACGGGGCAGCATGGATGTGTGATAAAGTACATTTTGGAATGGAAACTAATGCTTTCTTTAGCACTAGATTAACTCAGAGGGCATCTTGGGTTCAAATTAATGGACTGTAGGCAGCTGCTTATAAAATTAGGCTCCAAAAGGGTGGTGCAAAGCTAAAACTTTTAATTCCTTGCAAGCAGCTGCTAGAAATTTCTTACAACTGCAGTGCTGCATGGAAATGAGAGGTCTGGTTTCTGCTCAGAAAATGTTTACTTGTTCTAACAGTTTTGCCTATAGATTGTATTTTACATTAAAAGACTGTAATAGCCGAAAGTAATTGCCAAAGAATAATAACCTGGCATTCATATATATTCATCAGAGCCATGGATTGGCTCAGTGATATATAAAATTGGCCAGAGGACAGAAACTTAGCCACAAACATCATAATTGGAGATCCAGAAGAGATTTTATTATTTGTCTCCTTGTTCGCAACGATTGTCTCGGGCTGCGTGTGTGCTTGTGTGTGTAGAAGGCTTGGCAACGATATAATCTTGGAAGGCTTTTAATCAGCTCAAGGAGCTTAACTTAATGCGAGAAAATGTATCAGAGCAAATGTGAAAGGAGACGGCCCGCCAGTCGGCCAGCAGCTGAGAAGCCGGGGGACGGCACGCGGCCCCCGTTAGGCAGCAAGCACCGGGGCTCGCACACACCAGGGCAGGGGCTGCAAAAAAAATAGGAGCTCCTAGGGGGAGGAAGGCGAGGAGCAGCTGAGGATCTCTCTACGTCGTGTGTCCTGCCCACCACGCTGATGCGCTCAGGGAGCGACGGAGCCAGCAACTGAACTGCGTTCACACACGGCTGAAGGGAACCTTAGTGGTGGGGATGTGACATGTGTAGCTTGAATTTGTGACGGTTCATCTGCTGTGTGAGTGGTATCTTGAACGGAGTCCAGCAGCTCTTCCGTCAGCTGCATCCATATGCTATGCATGTGTTCCCTGCTAAGCACATCTTTTAAATTTAGTCCTTGTGGGTGCGTGTTCCACACTTTCTCCGTGTTTGTGGCTCTCTCGTGTGCGTTCTTGGGAAAAATACTCCTGTTCAGTGCACAGACGGCTGTGAGCTCTTCAGATGCTCTCCAGCCTTTCAGCCGTCACCTTGGTGACTACTCCTTGGGCTCTACTCCTGGGTTTCTACTCCTTGGGCTGCACCACAAGGTGTGGGCTCCCCGGGGCACCATTAGTGCTTCCCCACTCCTTTGTTTGGAGGTGGTGGACACCCTGCTGGTGCTTGTAAAGAGGTTTGCCCCTGCTTAAAATTTATAGGCTCCTGGGCAGAATAACCTGGGTATGGTGACAGCCCTCCCCACACAACATCTTTCCTGGTGGATTTTAAACCTCATCCATCTATTATTTTTTTTTTAAACCAACGTTTATGACTAACAAGAAATCCCCTGTAACACATCTGCCATATGGGATAAGGGGTGAGTGTTTGCATCCTTGAAAGCGATAGTTGCCTTCAGTAGTTCCCTCCCAAGCCTCCAAAGTGAAAGAACTTTTGCCATAAGGAGCGGCGAGCCAAGCAGAAATAGGTGAGAAACTACCCACTAGCACAATGGTCCACACACACAATAGATTATAAAAGCCTTTTCTCTGGCAGGCATTTGTTCCCAAGGCTTCTTCTGGAACAGAACATACTGCCCTACACATCAGCAAAGAATTTAAGAATCAACGAAACTAAGAAAATTAGAAGGGAGAGAAAATGAGAGATGCTTTTCTTGCAGCTAGCAAATGTGGAGGAGTGCGGCTCTGATACTGGAGACTAGGATCATCCTTCGGGTTTGAGAGTTCAGATTTATGAAAGAAATGCACAGCAAATCCCAGTGGAGGGGGAAAAATAAAGCCAAAACACTCAAAACATAAGGAATCTGGACACAAAATTACGTGTTCATATAAGAATATGAGGAGAAAACAGGGTGGCACAGTTCTCAAAATCATTGTACATTCAGGAGTTGAAATGTAAGCTAACACTTGAAAATCAAATAATGGTAAAACTTAAAATGCAGAGGGACTAAGAAAGCTGCTGTAGCTCTCATGGTAATCAGTGCTAGAAAAAAAAAAGTATGAAATTTAGATGTCTTCTAGTTTTATTGACACACTGTGTTTCCTCTTCCCACAGATAGCCCTACTGATGCGGTCGTCTTGCAAAGAGGGGGTGAATTAAAAAATAGCATATATTCAAATATTTAGCACATGCCCACAGTGGAACTCATGTTACCTAACTTCAGCAGTCGGAAAGTTGGAAACGGGATTCATCTGCCCAAATTTAGATTTCTACAGTGCACACGTCAACAGCTGAGCTAGTCATACCGGCTCCTTTATAGGCAGTGAAGAGAAATAAGCACTTCTGATGCGTAAGCACATCTCATCCTGAAAAATATGTCTAAAAGAGATCCCGCGAGTCACATGTCGAGGTAGCTCATTCTCCGTCGGCTATAAAGAGAGTCTAGAGTGCTAGTACCACAGTGCAGGCTTTTAGACTTAGGTGAGGGGCATTTCTCTCTGGGTATCTTATCTAAAGTGGTCATTTGGTTGGGATGGCAGAGGAACAGCCACATCCGGGGGTCTCATCCACTCCCTCGGCTACCAACTGGTAGCTGGTGTGAGCTGCCCTCCGGAGGTATTTGCTGCTGGAGGGTGAGAGCCTCAGGGGATTGCTGAGGAGTGTGAGCTGATAGGAATTAAAGTTATTTGAGCCGTGCCTCATTCCCACACGGCTATTTCTGTGCTCGTAACGTGCTGCCTCTGGAGACGTGCGGGATGCTCAGACGGGCAGTGCCAGGAGAGGAGGAAAGGGCTCTAAGCACGAGCAAAATCCAAACGTGATATTTTTTGTGGGTGTATCATTTAAGCCATTGCTTTCCCTGAAGCTTTTCCCGTCCTCTGTCAGCAGCTACCACTGCTGGCATCGGCAAGGAGGGGAAAGGGAAAGGAAGGGAGGCACCACAGTGTGGGGGTATTGCAATAGGGTGGGCTGTGGGTTTTGGGGGTGACACCCAGCACCATCCTGGGGAGGTGCAGTAGCAGAGGGTGCTGAGGGGTTCATTTTTCACCCCTTCTGGGCACTTCTGCCTGATGGAAACACTTGGCCAAATCCACATTTGGCTTTATTTTGCTCCATCCCTCCAGAGAGCGGTGCTGAGAATCTCGCACCTCTTTTCCTGCTTAAACATTCTTTAATTACCTGGTGCATGCAAAACGGATCCTCATTAAATAGAATTTATCCTCAAACAGTCCTGATTAAGCAGTAGTAATTATTGCTCGCTGCCATTAGGCTCAGTCAGTCCCCGGGGAAGCTTCAGGAGAGCCCAAAGAAGATGGGCATCCCTGCTCTCCCACCTCGGGACTCCGTTCTGGCTCTGTGTGGGTACAGCCCCAAGCCTGGCGATGGGGCACTGCAGTATTGGGGGCTGCAAATGGGCAGGGTGGTGTTTTGCTTTATTCTGTGCTCCTACAGCATTTCTCTAGGGCTCCCCCTGAGCCAGGCTCGGCTGTATGAACTGGGTGCTAGGGGCAGGGAGAGCTTCCCCTCCCTCTCCCCGGCTCCCCCAGACCTTGCTGCTTGCTGTCAGGCAGCAGCTGAGGAGGCGGCAGCAGCTGGAAGGCTCTCTGGGGGCAGGGCATCACTTCTGTAATTTCTCTGGGTCCTTTTTGGGCTCTCCCCATCTGCAGCTCACCCGCCGGGCTGTGCACCTCCAGGGCCAAGCTTTGTCAGCTTCCACAGTGGATCACGCTGGATCGTAACGTTAGGCACCGCAGGATCTAATGTTTCTCAGTGTGTCTGATCCGGTTTCAAGCCTGTTAACACACTTGTTCTCCACCGGTCCCCGTGGCAAGGAGATCCCCTGTTTGCAATGCTTTGTGTGCGAACATGCGTGCAGCTGGCGGTGTATGCAGCACCTGCTTTCAGGGGAAACCCTAACCCTGCGTTACAAGAAACAGCAAATAATTACTCCCTGTGCATCACTGCAGCCCTTTCACCATTTCTGCTTTCCTAGGTACAGCTCTTTCCCCAGGTGGAGGAGCATTGTGGCATCCTGCAGCATTTCTCTTGCTGCAAGGCTACTCACTGCATATCCAAAATTCAGACCTCTTAAGCTGAAGCTCAAATCTCGCCTCTGCCCTGCGTCTCTGCCCACTCTATATGCGCATCTTTGTTAGGGCAGCTTCTGTGCCCACATGAAGAGCATCTCCTTCTCCCAGTCCCTCTCCTTTCCCGTGGAGTCTGCCTTTCTGTCCTCTCCGGCTTTTCAAATTCAGTACCCGCAGGTTACAAAGCTGGATGCTTGCTTGTTCTGCTCCTCTGCTTGCAGGACACCTAATAATAGCACTTACCTGGAACATTTAGTTCTCCAGGAGCTGCACAAACCCTGATCACTGCACTGGGCTCGTGAAGAAGTTGCATATTCAGTGAGGATTTGTCAGAAGGACTGGGAAGGCTGACAGCTCCCCCTTCTGCTCTGCACCCCCAGTCTCTGCCCCTGCATTCCCACCCGTCCCCAGCTCCTTCAGCTCATGCCCCTGGGGCTGTGGCACTGTCCCTGTTACCCCGGAGCAGGGACTTCCCTGGCTGTGGTCCTGAGTCCAACCCGAACTGCCACACACTGACCCACAGCACACTCAGGAGCTGTTTTTGTTGTGTGACCACAGGCTGTATTCCCGGTATCATCGAGCATGACACAGCCGTGGTGGTCACAATGCTGATAGGAGTAATTTTATGGAAAAGTAAAAGGAAAGCGAGGTGAGTGGGCAATGGCCATGCGGGGCCAAGATGCAGGGCTAGGACTGACCTCAGGACCTCCAGAGCATTCCCAAATGCTGCATGCCGTTCTGGGGCAGGATGCAGACATATCACATGAAGCATCAGATGCTAGTCCTGCCTGGCATGGGGACTCACACAAGACATCACAGTGAGGCACATCTTGCGCAGAATATCTGCATGCAGGCAGATTACTTCCCCTCGCTCCCTAGATCATCCTGTCTTCCATCTCAGCCTTAACAACTGGGATTCATGTAATTTGGAAACAGATTGAGTAGTGAAAAATAAATAAAACTGTGCTGTGTGTCAGCAATGTTTCCCACTATTCCCGTAAGGTAGGTACCAAGCACTACACAATACAGCTGGCATTAATAATTCCTGCATTCTCCTCTATTCCGTCAGTGCCATGAGTCTTGCTAAGTCTCACATGAAAAGATCTGAATGTGATGGACTGTGCTGAGTTTGCCCAGAATTCTCAATATTCAGCTGAAAATAAACCAGAGCCCTGATGCCAAGTCTTCAGTGCTGATGACTTTGCTTCCATCTCAAGCAGAGAAAAAAAAAAAAAAAAAAAGACAGATTTCTCTTTTTCTGCTGGAAGTTAGTCACATAATCCTGTAATCAGTCGAGTGCTGGCCTATCATTTGCAAATCAGAATAGATGTCAGGAGAAAAAAATATAAAGACTGAACATTCGTTGCTCATCCACCGTAATCACCATAAATATATCCTTGCATCTGAGAGCAGAAGTGTCAGGTTAGTTTTATTTGCAGAAATTTCTTCACATTATTTTCTTAAACCTCATTAATGCTCACAGGCATTTCATCTGCTAACAGAATATTAGCCTGTGAGCAGATCTGACTCGTCCCTCCCCCATCACACATGTAACATATTTATTTTTCTGTAATAGGTCAGATTTTGAATCTTTCTGTCCAAAGTTGGCTGGGAGACACCTCCAGCCACCTCTGGCTCCATGGCACTTCAGAGTAGCCATCCCAGGCTCCACACCACTGTCTCTTATATTCTCCACCCTCTCTGCTGTGTAAGTCACCATCCCACTGACAACATGCATTTCCTAGACCTTCACCTCAGTCTATGCCCTTCTCTTATCCTCTTTGTACTGTATTCTCTCAATATGTTTAAAAAGTCTTCCAGACATTTCTCAAGCACAAAATCTTTCCAAACATAGCAGTAATCACATCTCCTTTTCCAACTTTCCTTCAGTTCCTACAGACACCTACAAGTGCTTCTTTCCCAATTAATGTCTTTTCCCTAGACCTCTGTTGGGGCAGCCTGTGGTGCAGGAAAGCTCATCCATCACCAGAGAGATCCCCAAGATTTCGTCTCCGTCATTTCTACTTGCCACGGGTGAAAGCTGAATAAATGAAAGAAATGTCAACATGCCAGACCTTGAGTCTGAGCCACCAGGTGCCCTTTCAGAAGGGTCTCTGGGCCCTGTCTGCAGATATTCCACAAATACCTGCCTCCATCCTCACCATGGAGTGAGCTCTGAATCTCCTCCAGAGAGGATATATGGATCTCCTCCAGTGACCAGAGAGGAGAGCCCTCCAGATGGAGAGCCCCCAGAAATGCCAGGAGAGAGAAAAGGTGGCAGCATGGTGCCTCCCCCTGCTCTTTCCCCTCCATCTTTACTCTCTTTGCACTCCCTTCCCCATGACATCTCCTCACACCTTCCTTGTCCTCCGGCTCCTACTCAACACACACCTCTCCTGACACAAAATTGCAGTGCTGGCAGGCCTGGGGCTGTTGATGAGGCCCCATGTTAATGCTGCCATTGTGCTCGCACAGGCCCCAGGTTTCGCACATCTCAGAGCCATCGTTTCAGGCTGCCAGGAGCAGCAGGAGCCTGCACAGCATCAGCTATGCTCTGTTCACATTTGGGGGTTAATTTGTAATCAGGAAGGCTGGAAACTCTCTTTTTTTCTTTTTTTAAATGGAAGTTTAGATTCTGCAGAAGCAGAGGGTTTGCCAGGGAGGGAGAGGTGCGCTGTTCGCTGACATCAGCCAATATGTGCAGTACTGCTGAGGTAAAGCCCTGCTGAAGCCAACACAATCTGTAGCTTTCATGGCTGTTTGCGTGTCAAAATTAACAGAACGGGGAAGGAAAGAAATTACATCTTGCCCTAGTGGCTTGTTTTAATTCTGCAAACTGTCTTGGTGTCCTCAGTCACAGCTGGCACATAGCAGGAGCATGGTCTTTCTCCTTGATGAAGATAGGGCCTGTTTATATAGACACATAAACTGTCCCGACACAGTGAGCCAACAGGCCAGGTGCTTGGCATTTCTGTCCTAGAGAGACGGGAGGTTTTAGGGAATGAGGCTCTCTCAGTTTCATTTATTCGGGGGCCCTCCGGCTGTCCTGTCTCTTGGCACTGTGGACAGAGCTCCTCAGGAGCGCTACCTGAAGGCCTGCAGCTGAAATGGCTGCTGCAGGTCCTGGCTCCAGGTCCAGATTGAAAGCACAAAAAAATGAAGTACTCCCATCTGATGTTGGACTGGTACTTCTCTGCGGGGACAGCTGGAGGATTAGGGCCACACGGGCCTCAGCAAGCTAACGGGAGTATGGCCTGGCCAAATGGCTGGGGCCTAAGGCTGCAGGGGTGAAGGACAATGTGATTTAGGGAGGCCCTGCTGGATCCCCGCTGCTATGGGTGACCACAGCTCCTTCCAGGAGAGCTGCAGGCTCCCAGGGATCCAGTGTTGGCAGTCACAGGCACTAGATAGACATGGCTGGGATCAACAACTGAGGTGTTATTCCAGACCAAGGAGTCTAAATGGAGCCTAAATGGATTTTAAAATAGACATTGCCTAAAGGTCACATTTTAACTTTGGGCATGGGTTCATCTTTGCAAGACTTTCTCAGACAAACAGCCTCTAGAAGGACCTATGGGGTGAACAGTGTCTGGAAACATGGCATGGGCTGATTTTTATCAAACCTGACTTAACAGTAAAAGAAAGAAGAAAAAAAAGAAAATGTCAGAGCAGTTCAGAGTCCAGGTATTTTGCACCACAGAAAGGCAAAGAGCAATGCTGGTGTAGAAGGCACCAGCAAGACCTCAGTCCATCTGTGCCAACCTGATATCCCACACCATGGAAGATAAAATCAGCTGGAACAAGCCAAGGGACGTGCCAGAGGGAACAGGCAGCCTCACGCAGAAGGAGGAGGAGCTCGCCTTGTTAAAGCTAGCAAAACAAAGGATCTGATTGCTGCCTATAAACATATTGGGGGTAGACACCAGGGAAGGAAAACAGCTGTTATGCTGAAGGACAGCACTTGCACGAGAACAAAAGGGTATGAGCAGGCCATGAATACATTTGTGAATCTGATTACAGGACACGGTGCCTACAATAGCAAAGGACTTGCCTCGGTGACCAGGACGCCCCATTGGTTTTAAGTTCTGCAGCGAATCCCCTGTCTGTTGCTCCTGATTAGTTTTTCTGCTATTAGCTTTATACTCATTGCCAGCTAGTCATTTTTAATTCCTCAGGGTGTAACATCCTTGTGCGTTTGTCATAGGAAGGACATATTTAGAGCAAGAGCACCTAACCCCTCACCACCCACATCCCAAGTCTTGCAGGAAATGGGAAAAGCTGTTCCTGATGTTGGTGGGAGAAAGCCAGGGAGATAAAAGAAGGGACAGCATAAATTGCAACTCATGGTAAGAGCTACATGAACTTTAAAAACTGGGGCTGCTGCTGAAACTTGCTTACATGCAGGGGCAGCAGTATGGATGAAAGAAATCCCTACAGATGAAACACCGAAACTGTCGGGTGAGGATACATGGAAAGCTTTTGTGTTTGAGAAGACTGTGATGAAGGCTTATATTTTTAATATTGTGCTAGGAAGGTGGGGGGATGTTTGTGTCCCTCTTGGACCAGGAGGCATCCTTCTGACTTGCTGCATCCTGGAGGCTGGGGTGGTGGAGGCAGGGCCAGCCTCTTGGCCACTTCATTAGAGCCCGTGCTGTGATTCCCCCCACTGCTGTGTGTGTGAGTCGATTTGCATGCTGCCAGGGCTCTGGGGAGGCAACGCGCTACTTACTGTGGTTCTGGACTCATTTTCTGGGCAGAGACTCCTCCATCAGTGACAAATCATTTTTAGTTATTTTGAGAAGAAAAGAATGTGCTTTTCTATGTGGGTTTCTTTGGGCTCCAGAAACTATAAATGTCTTCATTTTTAAGTGTCAGCCTTGACACGCACAGCTGATTTAGACCTCAGTGATAAATATATCTGCTCTGCTATGTATCATTTTTTGGAAGTTCTAATTGAATTAAAATTGTGTACTACGTGGGCAGGCTGTGATAGGTAATTAAGTTTATTGATTATGCCGCAGCTCGTTTTGTCAGATGTACAGCGCACCCTGCACTATAATTGCTAATATATATACTGGACAGAGCTAGTCTCAGATGGTACAAACTGGCATAAGGCCATTCCTTCAGCAACAGCTTTCTCCAGTTCGGGACTTTGTGTTACTGACGAAGCTGTGTAAGAGGTTCATAGGCAAAACAGACGAACCTCGTCTTGCTTGGGAACGTTGTAAAATTAGACATTTATCTATCTCAGCAGCCAGGTGGATTGAATGGTCCATAAAACTCCTCTGTAAGCTTGTGGTGATTTATAGGTTCACGTGGAGGTTATACTGAATTTCCACTTTCCAGCCAGAAGCAGAAATTGCATTTGACTGAGGACCACACTATGCACTGTCAGATTTTTATTTGAAGCCCTAAATTCAATACAGAATTTGTTGGGTTGCAAATCCAGAAATATATATATATATATATATGTATATATATATATATATATATATATATATATTTGCAGAGCATTTCTTTTCCAGCAGCACAAATACCAGACTTTATCTAAAACAGCCATAGTTTTTCATAGAATAAGAAAAATACAATTTGATGCCACTGATAAAATGAAACAGGGAAGACTTGGAACACTGGGAAGGGGAACCCAGGAGAGAGCTTGTGGGCTGAGTGCTGATGCCATAAAGGTTGTTCAGTAGTTAAAAAGTTAGGATCAGTATCTGGGCAGATGATTCCACATCTCTCTACATGAAAAGAGAGGGGTTCCTAATTGTGGGGAGCGTGCAGAGGCGTTGACATCTGCATCACAGTAAAGGCATGAAGATCTTAATCCAGCAGACTTCAGAAGCCACTGAGGAAGCCTATGGGAGTTCTGCTGAAGTCAAGGGGGCCGCTCACAGTTTTAAAGCCACTCTTTTTAATCTTGAGCTCAACCTTCAAGGGACTGAGAAACTTTTGAAAATCAGGTACTGGGCATCCAGTTTAATTTGGAGTAATGCTTTCTCTCTCTCATATAATACACCTAAACTTCAGAAACCAGACAACACAAGAAATTAACTTGTATCTCCCGTAGTGTGGGATATATATTGCCTCCAAGACTTTACCTTGAAGGTGGGACAGATTTCCTAGCCAGAAGACTGAAAAATACCATGAGAAATAGGTCTGAAAGTGTTATTTCTGAAATGTGATAATCCTGTTTCAAGGCGAAGAAAGCAGTAAGCCCATTTTCAAGTATACTAAAGGATTTTTTTTTTTCCTTTTGGCCTCTGCCTCCCTATCCAAATCCTTGAGTCTGTTTATTGCCTTCTCCTTATGACTGAGATGCTCCATTGCTGAATGGCTGCTTATCTGCTGGGTCTGGCTGCTTCTAAGCACTTCAGCTTTTAAATGTGCACACAGAGAATGTGCCATTAGGGAGGGAGGTGCTGCTGGAAGGGAAGTCAAGGTTGAGGTTATCTCCTCTGAATGTGAGACATGATGCTTAAGATATATCTTTATTTTCACATATAATAAAATGCTTTTTAAACCTCTACTAAACTCCCAAGTTGTTTTCATGGTCTATGTTCAAAATGCACTGGGAAAGCAAATGGCAATGCGCAATTTCATGCTACCCCATATTCTGGACAGAGTCATTAAATTAAATCTTCTTTTAAAAAAATAATAAAAAAGCAGCATTCCTAACCTCTTGCCACTTTGTATGCTACTGCTGCTATCTGACAGCCTGAGCCAGCCGGTGTCTTACATGCTCTGAAGGGCTGAAGTGTCCTGAGCTGATCCGCTGCACTTTCAGGCTATCAGGGTTGACAAGACATTCCCCGCCAGCTGTGCCCTTAATGGGACCTAAGTGATGCTCCTTGTAGTCAGTCCTTTTCCTCTAAAGCTGAGCAGCTGAGACAAGAACAGTGGGAGATGCATTTACCAGGTGCTTGATTGGCAGGTTTTGGGCTGCTCTGCCCCATAGCGAGCTCCTGATGATTTTGTAAATCTTAGAGGTGGGAATGGGGAATCCATCCCCAGGCCCTATAGGAAGGCTCATTGGTGGTGACCATGGAGGCAGCACATTCCTGTGGTGGTCCTATTGGGTCACTTTTCCACATTCTTCCTTCCAGAGGCAGAACTTGCTCACCTCCATGCAGAGACAGAGAGTTGGTGAACCCCCTTTTCAGCCCTAGGAGCACGATTTTCCTCATCACATCCAAGTGCCATATCCAGAAAGCTGAGGAGGGGCAGGTCTTCAGGGAAGACTGCTGCCAGGGGACAAAAATGGGGTCCCTGGTGTTTTCTTTTCCCCTCTCCCAGGGCACCAGAGGTACCAGGCATAGGTATCCTGCATTTTGGGGCCCGGGGACTCCCTGCTTTTTTCATTTAACAGTCCTCTGTAGATGTTTTTCTTCATTGAATTTCTTCAGTCGTGCTTCGACTCCGTCAAAGCCACACGACTGTGCAGCAGCCCTGCAGCAGCGGCTGGCACAGCTGCAGAAGAATTTGCATTTTCTTCCTCAGAGAAGCCTTCAAAGTTGCTCCACTGACTGAAACTCAAGCACTGGCTCCCAGGAGGGTGACAGGTAAGTCCAGCTGGGGCCAGAGCACCACGGGCAGACGTGGGCAATGAGAACGGGCGAAGTAAGTCTACTGTTAAAAACGGTGAGTTTACACTTTAATAAATAAATAAATACATAAATTTAGGGGCCAGAAGCTTCCCTGCAGTCAACAAAGCTCTGTTAAGCTGCCGTTGAGGATCTCTTCCACTGCATCTGCTTTTCACTTCAGAGAACAAGTTATTTAGGTCTGCTTTGTTGTAGGGGTCTGGGAGGCTTTGGTATACCCTAACCTTGTGGGACTGAGGTGTTTTTTTTGCCACCGTTTTCTGCCCATAGGCAGTTAGCTCCTGCTTTCCACGCTGAGACCCCTCGGAGGGATCACCAGAGAAATCTCTCCTTTAATAAGCTCCAAGAAATCTGCACTTTCTATTTCTCTGGCAAATGCCTACGTTAAGAAGAAGCTGCTAAGCTGACACAGCTGAGCTTATGGGCTGGATCTGCCTGTAATGATAAGAGGTTGGGAAAGTGATCTTAGGAGAGAAAGGGTGAATTTCTCATCAGTCTGTTTTAGCAATGAAAGAGAGGGTGTTCGTGGAGTGCTTAGGGAGATGATGAGATTTTCAAAATGAATAAATGGAGGTGTACCAGGGAGGGAGAGCCAGGGCACGGATGGGAAGCAGTCCACTCACGGGGAGCAGGACAACGGCCCTCGCCTCCAGCATGACACAGATGGGCTGCCAGGTCTCCTGGGAACAGAGGTACCTGCTCCTCCATCCTCTTTCTCAGCCACACAAACCCCCTGCCTCAAACCAGCCATCGCAGCTTGAGATCAGATGGGCACAGGGAAAGGGGAGCCTGATGAATATTCACCTCAGCAAAGTCAGTACAGGATGTATCTGTGTGGATGGCATTGAAGGATATATTAGTTGTCAGGAGGAGGGAAATTCTCCTATGGAAATGCAGTCTTCAACCTGCTGATAAAGCTACGGCTGAGCGCTCGGGGCAGTTGTGTTTTTCTCCTGCAATGCCAAGGAGAGATTTACAAGTTCTTGAAAGTCATCTGACTGCAAATGGCCTCTGAGATCTGGGCAGGACTCTCTGCGGGTTGCGAAAATGACTGCGCTTTCAACTGTTCTCCAGACTGGTGGGTACATCACCGGCAAATCAATCGTATTTAAAAATTGGCCTCTTACTGCAGAAACAGGAGTTTTCAATTATTTTTGTAATAGACCATGTTTCCAGAACACAACTGCCACAAACTGATTTTTTTTCTAGGAGAAGCATAGGCTGAGTTCCCCAATTCTTTCTGCAGGTTTTTATGCAGTTCATTTAAATGAATTTCTTGGAGAAAAATAACATCTGCTGCCATTTCATGCAATTCGATCTATTTCTCTCTCTTAAAGGAAGAATTCGTGCCCTTTATATTTACAGATAATAGAGTTAATATGGAAATGAAATTAAACTGTGATATAAAGCATACATCAAATCTGGGAAGATAAGAGGGTCAGTAAATGAATTTTAAATGTTTGTGGGGTTGGTAATCCCATCCAGCACACTTACGATAAAAAGATACAGGTTCTTTAATGTAAGTTCCTATTTTTTAATAGCACCTTTAATAAAGGTCTGCAAGAAAAACATGTAAACAGAGCACCGAGACACGACTGCTTTTTAATATTTTTTTTTTTTCATAAAGAACAGGGAGCCTCATGCTGAACTACAGAAAATGTAAGCCTTAAACTAAAACAAACACCACAGCTTGTTAACATAACAAACATTACAGCTTTAATATCTTGTTATTGGAACATCAAAGCAAGTTTGAGTCAAACCTCTAGGTATACCAGCTCCTGCAAATCAAGAGGAAATCTTGTTCCCACACACTGGCTAGCTGGCTGCACAGAAAACACCGCTGAAAGCACCCATCAGAGGGAAATAATCACTCCCCGGGTGAGATGCTTGGCAGGGAGGTAGAAGCAGCCAGCTTAGCTCAGGAACCTGAAGACCTGAAGACGAGGACATCCTCCAGCTCTAATGGTCTTCTCCTGAGGCCTGATTAATCCCCGACTGCAGGTAACAGCCCTCACATCAGCCTGTGCTTGCCTCCCTCCTAACCTCCACGGGAAAGCCTGTGCTGTGCTGTTTTTTAAAGCCTTTCCTACCTAGAGTCTCGTAAAGGATGAAAACAAAGAAAGCATCATTTGAATTTGCAAGCTGCCATCTTCCACAAGTGGAAAGGCATCCTTGGGGCACCTTCCTCTCTTCCCTCCTCCAGGCGGGAAGGAAGAAACAAGTAATTGCCTATTCATAAGCTAGCATCAGTTTTCCAGGGAACGCAATACTCTGAAAGAGGGTACACAGAGAATAGTGGTGATTAGGAAAATACTAGCTCTGATAATTCAAGCTCCTGGAATGAACACATGCATAAAATGTTAAATCTCCATTTTCCCAACCTACTGGTGACGTTCTCCCTTGCCGTGACCATACCAGGCTCACAGATAAATTCAATCGGCTGAAATGTGCTCAGAAAATAAGACTCTCCTAACTTTCATCTCCTGAAGATGGAAGGTGTTCCTCATAACATTCATTAGTGACCCTGGAGACCCTACAGCAGAGCAGGAGCATGGGCATGGGCTTGGCCATGCCTGAAGGCTTCTCCTGCTCCTCAGCCTCCAGGGCTTCGAGTCCTTTTCTGCACCCCTTTCTCTGCTCACAGAGCTTTGCTGTCCCCATTGTCACCCTGGAGGATGGAAAACAGCTCTCCTGAGCCTGGATGCAATTTTTAGTCATTACGTTGGTAATCTTTGCCCAGAATACATTTGTCTTGGGGCAGAAGCATGTGAGATGTTCTAGGCTCCCTTCCCAGTTATACTTTCTCCAGCAATATGCATAGATTTTAATGTCTTCCTGCCAGTTTACAATGCCTGAAAATGAACTGTTTGTGGATGGATGGTCTTAAATCCTGCCTGTGCGTTGCTGTTTATGGTTGTTTATCCATTAAGAGCCTAAACTGTCTTTACAGCATATATTAGGCCACAGGGATATTTTAAGAACCAGACAATAAAGGCTATTGCACAGGTAGTAAAGTGGTTTATTTCTTTCTGATTCCTTCCCCGGTCAGTGTCTGCTCTGGTGTTTCCACCAAGTGGATGGGGAGGGCGCTTGGAGGCTGGATCTGGCCACAGCATTGCCAACAGCTGGTTTTTAAATGTAACTGGAAAGGGCTGGGAGATGGAGGAATTGTGCCTTCTGCTGCTTTATGGTGTACCCTGAGGACCTAAAAGCTTTACTTGTCTTATTAGTTGCACCCTCAGGTGTGGGGACTTCACAAAAAAAAATAAAATAAAATAAATAAAATAATAATAATAATAATTTAAAAAAATAAAGCACTTGAGGGACTGTCTGGATTTCTTGGTTGCAAAGAAGAGGTATTCTGGCCCTGCACTCTGTCAGTTTGGGGGACACATGGTGAAATGATGGTGCTGAGAAGTAGCAAGGGCCAAAATAAATCCCTAATATTCTAGCATTTCTCTGCTAGCAGCTGTAATGTGAAATGAGAAAGAAATACAACTAAACTATAGCAATGTAACCTTATGTCCCAGGCAATCTCTGATGGAAAGCTTAAACTACAAATTAGGTCATAAAATAAGTTGCACTGTGCCGTTACGGCTCTGGTTCGGCTGAGGACCTCGGTGCTAATAATCTGCTCTGTTGTTTCCACCCATTTATTTTTATGGGTCTCTCAAAAACACAGTTGCAGATCAGATCTACTGTTATGTTCAGACACCAAAACAAACCCTTTCATACCTCCTCGCCCGCAATCCCACAGCTCGGATAAGCAGCGAGGCAGCCCCTGACATTAGGAAGTTGGTGCTTGCAAATGCACCAGAGCAGCTCTTCCAGAGCCAGGCTCTTGTCGCCAAAAGCTGTGTGGGCATTTTCATGCCAGAAGACGAGCCGCTACCCCAAGAGTTATTCCAGAATAACTATTTTGGTAAATTTCCAATTGCAGGCAAGCCCTGAGCTCTTCAGTCACGACTGGAATGAATCATTCATTGCGTTAGGAGAATGCAACAACCCTGCATATAGAGCGCCTGGATCTTTTTGGCTCAGAAAGCTACGCAGTCCTGAGTCGAAATGTGAGCAACTGCTGCAAATTGCAGGTAAACTCTTCTCCACTTCAGTAGTTCTCACTTCTGCAAATGGTTTCACTGAAGTCAAGGCAACTGCTCAAAGGCTTAAGTGATACCCAGCATCTGAGACCTGTGAAATGGAGACGAGTGAATTAATTGCATCAGGGAGCCGAATATCTGTGAGGGAGGAGGCAGGCAGGGAGGTGAGTTATCTGCTCCTCGAGAGGGAGGCAGACAGAAAAACTGTAGTCGGGAAACTACACGGTGGCAGATCTGCTCAGGAGCGGGTGGCAGAGTTTTTGTCCTCCCCCTTCCTGCCACAGCAACGCCCTGACCCGCTATGGCACGTGCTCATGCCAGGGGTGATGCCTGACCACTGCACGGTGCCCCACAGCACAGCAGCTCTCTCTGGCCTCAGTCCTCACTCAGGTGCTGTGTTTCTGTGCCTGACATCTCACTGCATGTCCCCTCATAGCACCCTGTGCAGTGGTACAGCTTTGCCAGCTCCAGTGTCACCTCCCTGTTGCAGGTGAGACCCCAGCAGGCCGAGGGAGGTGATCCTGCCCCTCTGCTCAGGCCTGCTGAGGCCACACCTGGAGCACTGTGTCCAGTGCTGGGCTCCCCAGTACCAGAGGGACATGGAGCTACTGGAGCGAGTCCAGAGGAGGGCTATGAAGACAATTAGGGGACTGAGCACCTGTCATACGAGGACAGGCTGAGGGAGCTGGGCCTGTTTAGCATGCAAAGGAGAAGACTGAGGGGAGACCTCACCAATATGTATACATATCTGAGGGGAGGGTATCGAGGGGATGAAGTCAGTCTCTTTTCAGTTGTGCCCAGGGACAGGACAAGAGGAAATGGGCACAAACTGAAGCCCAGGAGGTTCCGGCTGAATGTGAGGGGGCACTTCTGTGCTGTGAGGGTGACAGAGCACTGGGACAGGCTGCCCATTTAGACTTTATATTTTCTTTTTACTTTTTAAATAAAAATCTCTTTGCTAATATGTGTGCATGGCATGAAATGCAGGTTGAGAAAAAGAGGCACCAAACTCTTTAGGGTGCTAGGAAGAAACACCCAGTGCTGGAAGAAACGCCAGTGCTGGGTGGCTCCACCTTGTCCCAGCCCTGCAGCCGCGCTGCTCTCAGGAGGTCTGAGCCTGGCTGGTCCCTGCTGGCAGATCGTGCCCAGGGCTCGTGCAGCTCGTCAGAAAACAAGCTACAGCTATTACAGTCCCTGTGACAATGCTGGCAATCACCGGAGGGGCAGGCAGCTTGCAGCATGCAGGCAGTGAGAAGCCTTGTTGGCTGCTGTGCGATGAGGCAGCAGCGGTGTCCCCTGCACCTGGGCCACCCCGCAGGCTTTGGGGTTTCAGCATTACCCAGCAACACTCCCTACCCACAGCTTAGCACCTCTCCAACTTCTTTTTGGACCACCGCTGCCCAGCCACTTTGATTTTGCGTCCCTTGATGACAGTGATGTATTCTTCCCTCGGAGTGACTGCAGTCAATTATTGCTTCTGTTCTCCCGTGCCTCCTGGAGTTTTCACACTCCATTTCGTTTGCCATAATGTTGCCCAGCTTTCTCGCTGTCTAAAGATCCTTCTGATGTTCCTTGCAATTCTCTCTATTTTTGACATGCTACTGTAATTGCATTTCAAAATATGTCATTTTCCCTATTCTCTTACACTCCCTATTCACCATAGCAGAACATGATCAGGCCTGGATGCTACAGAAAGCCTAAGAAAGAGAAGAAACACCTGCCACACAGAGCCATGAGTCCCTTTAATATAAGCTCCCACATTTTTATTTTGGAAAAAAAAAACCCTAGGAAGTGGTATTTCATGTGGTAGTGCTTCATGCTATCTGTGCTGAGTTCCTTTCTCCTCGGTGGGTGTCCTTTCACATGACTTCAGATATAATCGTCCGAGTTTTTTGTCTGAGAGCCATTTCTGCTTTTATCTCTTGGCTATAATTAAATTGCTTTTCTTTTACAGGGGCTGCTGGGTTAGTGCATCTTGTTTTAGGAAAAAACATACACCGCACTAAAGGATCCTGAGCAGGCACTTACTCAGAGTAGCTCGTGGGCATCTTTTCATCTGCAGAGCTTTGGTCTGTCCCAGTAATCCAGGGCAAACACAGAGGAAACAGCGAGTAAGTCTGGTGAGACTCATTTTCACACTCCTCTCAGTCATCCTCTGGAAAGAAGCAGCCTGGTCTTAGAGGATTAGAAAAAAAAAAAAAATCTGGAGAGGGATGAAAGAAATTTGGAGGAGAGACTAGGTAAAGGAAAAAGCAAAATTACAGACAAAACAGCAGAGAGGATGGGGAAGTGATGTTCGACAAGCAACTGAGGAAAAAATACAATCCCAACTCAACGTTATTAGGATGGGGCTATCTTTTGACACACTTTTCACTGAAAGGAACAAAAACACATTTAGATGGATACCTAAATAAATAAAATCTTTCCATTCTTCCTTAATCTCACATTGTCTTATTAAGAGCTCAGATTCACAAAGAAAATCCTATTAAGCTACATGTACACCCCAGCAGTAATGTTTGCCTCTAAAGATCTCTCTCTCCTACGCACTCCCAAATCACTTAAGAGGCTTTTATTAAATTTCAGAGTTAGATAGCTTTCCTTTGCAGACAGCCCAGGAGTAGGAAATGCTGGCTAGTAAAGAGCAAGGGAAGGCAGGCAGTATTGAATCAGGAAATAAAAGGAAGAAAATAAATAAATAAATAAATAAACATGGTAGAGTTCTCCTTCCTGACCCAGCTGACAGTGATACGAGGTCTCTGTTTCGTATGGCCGCCCTGCTACGTGACAAGCCAAGCCCAATCAGCACGGTGAGAAAGGAGCAGGGTTTTAACACCCAGCTATTTCACCACCCGGCTCTTTACTGTGCCACAGCCGAGGACCGAGCCATGAGAGCGGCCCCAGTGCTCTGGTGCATGCATGCATGGAGCAGGGACGGGCAGGTTTTGCTGCTGTTGTGCTGAGGCTAGACAGGCTAATACTTGATAATCAGATTTATTATTATTATTTTTTTTTTCTGGAGGACAAACAGGGAAAGATCTTGCTTTGCTTCACCGAGTTAAATGCTGATAAATCTCTATTTATCATAGCACAAACATTAGATGAGCACGGGGAAAGGCTGAACTCTCCCACGTCTCTGCGCTGGACACTGCCCCGTGCCCCAGCAAGGCTCCCAGCCCCATCCTGCCCTCTCTTTAGAGAGCTCTCTCTGTAATTCACGTATGGGCTCAGCTAATTTGCGCTGTTATTTCCCTCATCAATGGCTTATTAACACAGGCTCCGAGAGCAAACGGCAGCGTATGGATTTCTCCCAGGCATCACCTCGGAGAGAGAGAGGTGAAAGCCTGGGCGCTGTGCATCGCATCCTCATCTCCTCGCCGGTTCAGATGGAGCAGGGCTGGCAAAGAAGGTCCCAGAGGAACCTGCTCGGACGTATCTCATCGTGCACGAGGCGTTGCGGGGAGGCAGATGCTGTAGTATCGATCGTCGCTTGGTGAGAGAGGAGGGGAACGTCAGCCAAAGAAATTACGCTTGTGAATAGCAGATGAGGAGGAAATAATGAGAGAATTGGTGGAGTAAATGAAGACATAAAAGCATGTAATACAAAGAAAGAAGCATTTGCTCTGACCCCCGTGACCTGCTGTGGTATTAGTGTATAGTTTTAGTAGTGTAATGATCATTAAGGCACTGATCTCCATTACTAGGCGCATGGAGATTTCTCTCCCTCGCACGGGGCTATGCGTTTCAGTCTGGTATTAATGAGAACTGGTCTCACATATCATTACAGTTCCCCGGCTTAATCATCTTCGAGCGTATTGTGTGTTCAAATGTTGCCATTTCGGTCCGAGTAGTGAGCCAGTCATCTTTAACAGGTTGTTTTTTTCCAGCATCTCGGCGCAATCTCTTTCGGTGTCCATAAGCGCTGCCGTCGTGGCCAAGGAGTGAGTCTTGGTGCTTCCACGCAGACGTGTGATGGATCCCTGCGATAAATAATATAATTTCTTTAAAGGTGCAATTTCCCAGCAAAACCAACCTTGGTCCAAAATCTGAGTGGGAAATAAAACTGACATGAGGCTGCAGGAGCAAGTTGGGCTCAGCAGGGCCCCACATCAAGGTGATGCTGGGGCGAGGACGGCATCCCTGGCCTCAGCTGGGGCTCAGCTCTGCTGAGGGAGCCCAAAGCCACAGGGGCTCACTGGGACTGGAGGCTGCTCGGCGCCTGGCTGGGGCATCCTCAGGAGACAGGGGCAGCTGTTCCTCTGTTCTGCACCAGGGAAAATAAAGAATGGGAATGGTTTGATTTTTGCACGCCGCTCTTTTTCCCTTTCCCTCCCTCCCCACAGATTTTCCTTTTGGTTTTGACTTTTTTTTTAAAGTGGGGTCAGGGAGAATGACTCGTTCTTCTGCCAAGCCAAACTTTTTAAAACGTCAGGCTCTCTTGTGGAATAGCAGCCCTGTGCCTCAACCAGCTCCCGGCAGAGGCATTTCAAACCAAGGTATCTGCAGCACTCTCAGTTTCCTTAGTTACATGCCATATGCATCCAGGTAGTAAGGGCAAGGGCCTGACACAGCCGATACAGATTTTTAGAGCATCTGAGTCCGGCCTTCATTTTTAGGGAAGTACAAAGCGTGTGTCCATAGCCAGGAAGTCAGCAACAAGGGTACTTCTGACCTTGCCTCTCCTCCACCCCCCTTATCATATCAGCACTTTGGCGGTTTCTGGTTCCCATTGTTTGGAGGAAACAATGTTTTTGCATTGTTTGGAGCGTGGCAAGGGAAGGAGTGATTTAGAGTGTGCTTGCTTCACTACCTCAGCTGGACATGCAAGGCTAAGAGCACATATCCTGAACAGTCAGCCTGACCTTTTCAGAGGGACTTTTGGAAAGTCCCCCTCTTCCAGGTCAGCAAAGCGCCGGACAATAATCCAGATGTAATGTAGGGTCTCCTTCCTGGGGTATCGCCCTTTCTTTCTTCTTTGCCTGGAAATGTTTAGGTCTAGCTCACTGAAGACTGAGTTTCCTTCTCTGGGGAGCAGATGTGTGCCCCTCACAGCGGTGGGAGATGTAATTCATAAACCACATCTGCTCCAGCTGGGTTTGGACAGAACCAGGCAGCACCAGTGACCCTCAACATCTCCAAAACATCCCCAAATATTACCTGCTCCTAGAGGCCAGTTTCTCTTGGATGCCTCCCACCTACACGGGTGAAGGTAAAGCTGTGAAGCACAAACCTGACAACACAAAGGTGCTTGCCATTATCTGCAGAATCTGAAAGTTTCTGGTGACCTGACCCATTTCTGTGGCATGTGGGCAAAGTTGCATTTTGGTGCTGCAGGTGGAGAGACAGCAGCTGCCACGGGTGGTGGAGCTGCCACGCTGCATCTCCTTGCTCTGGGCTCATAAACCGTGCTGAAAGGGGCGGCTGGGTGCCAGAGCAGAAAGCGGCTGGGTTTGGTGTTCTGGTGGTTGTATTTGGGGTCAGGAGGGGGAGAAAAAGGGGGGTTTCTGAGAGCAGCTCAGCTGGGGAAACTCCTGGAGGGAGCAGAGAGGCAGGGCCCTGGCAGCAGGGCTGGTGCTGAAGCCAGGCTGAGTCACGGGCAGGCTCTGGGGAGGCTGCAGGCAGGCACAGAGTTTACCTGCAGAGAAGAAAAGCATCCCACCAGCCCAGGGGGCTCCTAAACATTGGGAGCCTGGGCACAGGGGGTTGTTTTTTTGCAGGTCCCTGTTTGCACATCACCACTCACAGCCTGGCCCTTCGTTGTCCCTGCGGGCTGCAGCCTCTTTCTGCAGGGGGTCCCCTCTCCTTCCTCTGCCAAACCCTGCAAACCCATCTCTGTTTTTGGAAAGAGAAACAGCCAGAGGAGTGCTGGAGGTGGGAGATGGACGGTGTCCTTAAAGGACTAGCACACTTCATGCCCGCAGGTACAGGTGATCTGTCATTGGAAAGAGGGGGACACCGGGTGAGAGCAGTCACAGGGAAAAACAAAGAGGAATAATTACGTGCACGGTAAGGTTGTGGAGCGCATCTTTAAAAGAGTTATTTGGGACAGGCTGTACTGGTGCAGGATTATAAAAAGGACTGGATAATTTTATAAGCAATATAATGCCTCTGTAGCGTGCGGATATATCTCAGGCTTCAGAAAGTAAGGTACTCAGCTTACAAAAATAAAATCTCCCACTTCTATCATATGATTATACAACTTGCTGGATCAATTGCTGTCCATATATATATTTTTTTTTAATTCTGCATTTCCTCAGGCCTCGGGTACCACCTAGCACTGGCGGCTGAATCTGAACTATTAATGGAGCAGCGGCTGGCATCCTAATGGAGAAGATCACATTTCAAAGAGGTAAAAAAAAAAGAAAAAGGAACAAAACCCAACCAAATAGCATTGATTTGTTGTATGTTCATCGATTGCTCCCCTTCCCCAACAGAAACGGGATGTGCTGTGATCCCACCGCCTGTCCTTCACCCGTCCATCAGCCCACCGGGGCCACCTTCTCCATGAGGAGCTGTGCCCGGGCTGGGGGACAGGCCACCAGCTGGCCACAGCCACCTCTGCTGCTCTTCTGGGGGCCACCGGTGGCACTGGGAGGGCTGCAGAGGAGTGGAGTCCTGGAAAAGACAGGGAAGGGCTGTGAGGGGTTTGGGAGACATGAGCAGAAGGGGACCTTTGGTTGGGAGGCTTGGAAGAAGCTAAATTTGGGATAAACTGCAGGAAAAGGGAAAGAAGGGAAGGATGAAGCTCTCAGGTGTCCAAGCATCTGGAAAACAGATGTGTCCTTGTATGAATTTCTCTCTTTTTGCTTGGCTGTGATGATTTTTGGGGTGCTGGAGCAAACATTTCTTCCCGTGGACATTGTTGCTGCCCATCGCTGGGGGTACAGGAGAGGGGGGTAGAACTGCAGTTAGCTTCACTTCAAACCCCGAAAAGGGGCAAGGTAGGGAGAAAACCCTTTAGTGAGGAAGAAAACCCAGGGAGGACATGACAAAGAGCACAGAGCCAGCGTGACAGCTTTTATCAAGTCCCTAGCAAATAGGACTGCCTCGGGTCATGGCCACGGAGAAGCAAATGGAACCAAAGCATCACTGCCCCCGGCTCCTTCACCAGATCCCTGGCATTTGGGCAACCCCAAGGCTTCACCCGACTGCGCCAGGAGTGTTTCCATCTGTGGGAGACCCCTCTGCACCTACAGCTGCTGCTGGACAAGCTCTGACTGGGCTCACAGCACCACTCTCCTTGCTTGTATTAAATTCGGGGATGTCTGGCTGGTAGATCAGAGCAGCAGCCAGCCCCCGGTGGCTGGCCAGTTTTGTTTTCCAAGGTAGGTGGCGTCGAGGGCAGATGCCAAAACAAACAGAGAAAGAAACAGTGCCTGCACAAAAGGTTTTTAATCAGGCAAAGCGAAGGGCACTGCACAGAAACGTGGTCAGTTGACATCCAGTCTGAAGCACGCATCAGGAGTCTGGGCTGGAGCCGCGGGAAGCAAGAGAGTTTTTCTACCCAGTGCAGGATTTTTTGGATCAGGTGCCAAGTGCAATTTGTCTGCTGTTTTCCTTGGGTTGTTGTTTGCTTGTTTTTTTCTTCTTATTTTTTTTTTCCCCCTTTAAATAATGAGTAAAACCACACCGACTGTAATGGATTGCTTCTCCTCTCTCGGCTTTCAGGAGCCAGGAAGGGAATCATTGAGCCCTGTTCTCCTGCTCGTCTGCAGAAAGCAAATGGCTATCCTTGGATATCAATCACTGGGGTAAAAGCTAAGAAATGTTACCAAGGAAACGTTGTCGGGCCTATTGGCAGCCTCCTTTGTTTAGTAAGTTTACACATGAGCAGCCTTTTATTGTTTTGAAATCGAGAAATGCTAAAATGAAACAAACACAACATCTTCGGTGGGCTCACCTGCCGGGCACCCCGCTGGCTTACGGCTCTGCTGTGACCCAGCACGTGCCTAATTCAGCGATCAGCTTTGGATTCAGAATCCAGGCTGCCCTCCCGAATAAACCGAGCACACTTCCCACAAGGCAAAGGCATTATTTACCCAAGCAGGTGAACACTAAAACCACCTGTAAGCCGAAAGCAGGAGGGGGAAGGCTGGAGCTCGCAGTGAGGCTGGTGGCACCGTGCCCTCCTAAAAACCCTCCGAGGTGCCAAGAGCCCGGAGCTGGCACTGAGCAGGAACATCACCTCCCAGTGCTTTGGGGCCGCGAGCAACGCTGTGCAAAAGCATCACATGGAAACGCATCGATAAAAGCCATTTTTCTCACACAGGTGCTCCCAAGCATTATAAACTTTCTCTCAGACAGAAAGGGCGCAGTCGATGCTGTAATTATTGCAAAATAAAAAGATTAAAATTGACTGATGTATTCAGGCACCAGCATCAAGTCCCATATCTAGCCTGCTTTATCGGCACTTTCTTGGACAGTGCAGGGGGAGGCAAAGCAGGCAGTCCTACTCATTAAGTGTAATATCCTCTGACTTACATCATTATTCCTGCTCATTTTTCCATTTTGTCTTTAAGGACAGAATGTCCTGGACTACATGATCTCATGTGAGTAACAGAATTGGGGAGGGGAGGAATCTATTATCCTGGAAGGAATAGAGAAAGAAAAAAAAATAAAAAAAAAAAAAAGCAGGAGTAAGGACTAAGGACCGCAGAGCACGATCAGCCCTGCAGCCCACCGGAGGGGATGCTCGGCTAGCCAGTGGCTCCATGACGCTGGGGCTGCCCTACAAAACCTGTCTCCATCCTGCTTGGGATGGGAGCGACTGCCACTTTGGGGATGCTGTGCCTGGGATCTCGCTAGGTTTTGCTGCTGTGCCTCCTACAGCCTGCCGGAGCCAGCTGCCATGCGCGGTGCTGTTCAGAGGAGAGGTAGGTCCTGGTCTTGATCCGGATGAAGCATCTTCCTCCCCGGGGATCTTTATGAGAACCTGCAAGAAGGGCAGATTACCTGAGAACTTGAGACACAAGGTTGGGTCTCTGTCCCACCACAGAGCTCCTGGCAAAGGGTGAGAGCTGCTTCGGTTTTGTTCTCTGCCTCGGTTTCCCGGCAGCAGCATGGGGCAGAGGGCACCTTTGTGCCACCGAAGGAGAGGTGCCGGGGAGAGGGCCAACTTGGTGGCCAGTAGCTGAGAGCAGACATGCCTCCTGGTCGTGCCTCACACAAAGGAGAGAAGGTGGAGGACTGGAGATAGCCCACACACGAGCAAACACAGCCCCAGCCTGGCTGATAACTCCACCTCCCTGCCCCTCGCCGCTTGTGAGGTTCTCCTGCTGATGCCTCCACGCCACGAAGGCAGGTCGGTGGCTTGTAGGGACAAGGGAGCTCTCAGAGATGCTAAGGAGCGTCCGTAGGGATGCCGCTGCATTCAGAACAAGTGCTTATCTGAATTAGCTGGAAGCAGCATCATTTATCTTGGCGCTGCTCTCCCCTTTCCTGTCCCAGCCCCGGTGTCATATAAATGAAACGTCCTCGGAGCGAGCTGCTTGTTCATCGGTATTGACAGTTGATAAAAAGAGATAAAACACATCTCAGGACACTAGTCACATCGAGGTACTTTCTCTTCTGGTCTCCCTGCTCCAGGCCCTTGCCCTGCCAGGGGACGAGGAACTCCTCCAAGTGGCTCTCCGCTGCAGTGCTGGCGGGCCCAGCTGCAGGAGGTTTTGGAGCCTGCTTTCCTTCAGGGAGAGCTGCAGGCAGCGAGCAGAGCTGAGAGGGAGGCACTGCAAATATTTTCCTAACCATGTTAAACAATCAGAGGGAAGCGAGCCCGTGAAATGCAACAGGGCTTATGGATCAGGCAGGGACAAAGCAGAGCCAGGAGGAAAATGTGGCAGGTCCAGAGGGTGCCGAGATAAAGTCCTTCTGGCTCCTGACTTCTGCTGGCATCTCCCTCCTGGCTTTCTCCAGCTTGGGGCCAGCTGTCCTCAGCCCAGCAGTGAAGGTGACAGCCCAGGAGATGCCATCCCTCTACCAAAGGACAGCTTGGAAACACAGAGCCCATAACTGGGGACCCGCTGCCCCCACAGCCCCCAGTCCAAACCACTGCACCCATGGCCCGACTGGCGCCCAGCAGAATTAGGCACGAAGAGGAGAGAGTCCCCTTGGCTGACAGGGCAGCATTTAAGCACCAGGACTGATTTTGGGGCAGCTGCCTGCCCAGGGGACCTGCATCCATCCCCTCGCCGTGCCCTGTGCAGCGGAGGCAAGGCAGAGCTGTGGTTTGTCATTAGCCGATTGCTTTTACAGCCCCTGAACTTCACTCCCGCACACTTGATCATTGGGACTTTTATTTGTTAAAGGAGGCATGACATACAACCCATACAACCACTTCCCTCGTGTACCTCAGCTGCTTTCACCTGTTCTCGCTCCGCTCCGAAGGGAGGCCACGTAAATTATCCCCATCTATTTCTGCCTTGTTTTTTTTTTTCTTTTTTTCTTTTTTTCTTTTTTCTTTTTTTTTCTTTTTTTTTTTTTTCCCCACCGACCCGGCTCTTCCACGTCTGGAAGTGTCGACACGCCACCCAGTGGCTCCCGAGGCTCTGGGTACGGCTCTCACCGGCGAGACAGCCCCCAGCAGGAGCCCAAACCTTCCCGTGGAGCATCTCCACGCAGCAGGGGAGAAGGAGGTCCTCTGCTCCTCGCAGACCTTGGCCCAGCTCCCGTGCTCAGGTCTCCGTGTCGGTGCTGAGCCTCGCCCTCCAGTTTTGGGGTGTTCATCGGTATTGACAGTTCCCAGGCACTTGTGGATGTAATGCGCACGCTGATGCTTTCCGCTGGCTCTCCTGGGTGCGTGCTCGAATTCTAGTTCTTCGCCCAGCCTTTAATCAAATGAACAAAAATAAAATAAAAACATTGGGCGAAACACTGGGGCTTCCTTCCCCACTCACTTCTGCCCCTTTGTCCTTCAGTCAAGCATAAAAATCCTCTTTGCTGTGGTCCCATTCCCTCGTGCCCCCTCAGCTCCTGGGCTGAGAGACAGGAGAAAGCAGAAGGGAAAAAGAGAAACTCCAGCCCCTTTCCCAGACCCCCTCCCTGCTTTCTCCATCAGCCCCCTTTCTCCTCTCCAGCCCTCGGAGCTGAGGACCAGAGCACCAAGGGACTTGGCTGGGACCTCAGGTTTGCCCGAGCTGTTCCTGCCCTTCTGTTGATTTTGCTCCTTCGTGACTTTCCTGTAAAACAAAGTCTTTCACTAATTACCTCCCCTTTCAAAAGCCTGCAGCAGCCACAAAGAGCTCTCCAGCGAGATTTCCGTACCGTGCAGTCCTGCACAACAATAAATTTCCCGGCTGGCTCTCTGCTCCTTGCCCTCACCAGGCACTGCTAACTTCATGCTGTAAGAGTGTCCTCTTTGATTCGACATGTACTTATTGGACATTACACATTCATCCCATTCATTTCTCCTTTCCCCGAGGGCACATTCTTCACCATTTGTTGCCATAATGCTGGAGGGCGAGAAGTCATTTTTCTTATTTAGCCTCTGCTCGCTTATTTTGCCCTGCCACTTGCTGTCGGATGCCAGAGATTAGATGCCCCTTTGGGCACACCAGGCTGCATTTGCAAAGCAAAATGTTGTCTTAATCACCCCAAGTGAGGTGGCAGCAATGCCTGAATTCACAGAGTGGCTCAAATACAGAAGGGCCACCCAGAGCAGGCTGCCCAGGACCACGTCCAGGTGGCTTCTGAAGGTCTCCAAGGAGGACACTCCACCACCTCTCTGGGCAACACGTGCCAGTGCTCCACCACCTGCAAAGTAAAGAAATGCTTCCTGATGCTCAGAGGGAACCTCCTGTGCTCCAGTTTGCATCCACCGCCTCCCGTCCTGGTGCTGTGCATCATTGGAAGGAGCCTGGCTCCATAATACTTGCCCAGTGGTGACCCCAGGCAGATTAGACACAGATGAGCACCTCATGCTCCAGCAGGGATTACACTGGCTGCAAACACTTCCACACTTCCCAGTGCTGGCCTCATCACAGGACCAAGGCACTGGTTCATGGATTTTAGCCTTGCAGTGCTGGCTCTGTCACCCTGTGTGCCCCAGCTGAAGCGCAAGGTGGACTAAATGATGGCTCACGCCTACAGAGGAGCACATGGCAGGGCTTCACGTGAAACCCCTGCTGATTTCAGCTGAGGTCCACCCTGTTTCATAGGTACCACCTTCCCTTCCCAAGCGTTTCTGCATCACTGTGTCCATCTGCAAATGCTAAACATAATAAAGGCCACTGCAGGCTCCATGCAACCCTGGCTGTAATTACAGATATTGACTGATAAAATGAGTGTAGTTATACCTCTCCATCTGGTCTTAGCAGAGGACCACTGACATTTTGTTCATATACCCTCATTTTTTTTCATCTCTTTCAGAACGAGATTTGCATCATAGCTTTTTAATGAGCTAATAGTTAAAATAGCCCCCTATAATTACGCTAGAATAATCCAGCATTATTTCAGCCTAATTATAGGGGGATATCTTAACTATACATCATTTGCAGTTCTCAGTCACTCCAATGCACAGATGTCTGAAGAAATGACATAAAACATTAGCAAGTTATAAAATATCTAGAGTGCTACTCTTTGCGTCTGTGGAAAATGATCACATCTATTTTCCGTACCTCTGCTATGCAGCCTCCCTTCTCGGATTATTTCCTGACAACTGAGAGACAATAATGAATGCAATGGAAATAAAATACTTGACTATCTCGTGTCATGCTCTGATATTGTTGACTCTTTCATTTTCATATCTCCTTGATCCTCCCATAAATCTTCACATCAACATATTACGGTTAATTTCTCCAAACCTTTCGCAGCTCCGGAAGGAAACAGATTCATAAACCTACTGTCCGGGTAGCTGTGACTAGATGGAGGGGCTGCCTTTAGCTTTGCTGTGGGTTTTGTTTATCTGCATTCAGTGACCTGGAAGAATTGCCCTGGGAGCACACCGCAGTGCTGTTCACGGCTAATCTCCTCATCCCCCTGGAGACTGCCCCGTCTCAACAAGAAGGCATTGTTGGAAGCATCAGCTGGCTGCTCCAGGATGCCTCATCTCCGCTGCACCACCACACGGCTCCGCACTCTGGGGTGCCTCCTGCTGTGGGATCCAGGCACCCTCTGAGAAGACAGGCGAGGACTTCTTGGGAAGTAGCTGCTGTTAACCTCAGCTCTCCAGCGTGCACCCCACCGCGTGTTGTCACCCACCACCTGATGCTGCTGTCAGAGAGGGTTGCTAGCTCCAAGGGGGAGTGGGCAGAGCTGTGTTTCTGTACAGGCTGTGAACCAAGGACTATTTTTAGCTTCGCTTCTCTCTTCTGACACCTGTGGATCAGCCTCATGGGCAGAGAGGCAGTGCGTAATAAATGTCATAACCTCCTTGGAAAAGATCTCGTTGCTTTTAAACTAATCCTTTGATGCTTTGAGAGGACCGCTGCGTGACATTGATTAAACCTTGGGGGTAACACTTAGTGCTTGTAGGATGTTGTTCCCTTGCCAGGCTGGTCCCTGCCTCTGCTCCTCTGTGCAGTGGGGGCTCCAAAGCCCTTCAAAAAAAAAAAGTGACCCTGATGTTTTGGGAGGAGCTTCTCTGAGCCCAGGTGAGCTAGTGCTGATACACTGCAGGCAGTCAGGATCCATGCCCCCCTCACCAAGCCCCTCAGCTTGGCCTACAAAAGGCTGTTTGCATCATTGTATATTGAAAGTGTGGGTTTGGGCTAGCCCGAGCTCTCAGCAGAGATCTCCCTCATAGACAAAGTCTTCTTTATATGTACATACTGAAGAAATGCATAGTCTGGAAACTCCTAGCCTTCCTATGCTTCTCTCTTCATATTGTGTAGCTGTAATACCATATACTCCTATTCGTGTAGATTAAGGAAAATGAGTGAATTGGAGAGCTTGTTCATCACCATCTTGTAAAAACGATAGAGAGCAGTCTCATTAAAGCCCTGAGTATTAGTAACCACTTCAGTATGCATTTTTGACTTATCCAGGGTTTTAGAAATATAACCAACGAGCACAGCATGAAGGCCTAAAGGAAATCATGTTTTATGACCTAAGAAACCCATTAGAATCAATTATATTGAGTTATATCAGGCTGAAGGCTGACCCCATCAGCAACTTTCCTTGACCCACTTGTGAAAGCGGTAAGGATGAAATTCTCAAGAGTTACACAAGCCTCTAGTACCTGGAGGCCTGTTTGTTCTGCTCACTTATTCACATATATATGCCTTCCTGTTACTGCTCCTTGTTAACCTCTTTCATCTTATGTATGAACCCAAAGTACCTTTCTCATCTCCCCTGATGATGCTGAAAAGGCCTTCATATATGTGAACTGGAAGCGTTGTCTGTTTTCACTGCCTCCTGGAGATGTCTGTAAAACCAGTCAATGCATCATAGGAGGGCTACTAAGCCTTGTTTCCAGGGCTTGTCACTTGCCTGGAGCTCAGCCATTCTCCTCAAAACTCCCCTGAGGACTCTCCTGCACCATGTCTGTAAGAAGTCCTTATGGATCATCCATCAGCAGTAGCCATCCTGGTTCACAGGGGTGAAGGCCCCATTCCTTCAGCCTGCCTGCAAAGGGCACTTCAAATACTGACAAGGCAAAAGTTGATGTTCCAGAATGAGCCAGAATCTTCTCAGCTAATTGCAGGCACGGGACAGCAACCCATGGTGTTTGCTATCTTGCATATTCATATCACGGGCCTTTATCAGCACAAAGACTTGTAAAAGGAGCGTTTCCAGGCTGCATGAACTAGCACACCCTGGAAACAGAGCTTGGAAACGGCCTGCACAGGTGCTGGATCTCAAGATCCACACGTGCCAGACACTCAGCGAGCACCTGCAGCATGTCCTCACCCCGCCTGGGTGGTACTGTTGGGGTGAGGAGCCCCAAAACCTCCTCCAGAACAACTCTTTGTGAGGAGATCTTGGGAAAAAAAAATAAAAAAAGGGTTGTCTGATGAAGGCTTCCTGGCAGACTGGATCCTGTGTTTACTCTTGAATGCACTTTACTCCGTATAACTCGTCCAAATACTAACCCAGCGAAGCAAATTACCTCAGCTGTGTGAGTTGCCTGGTAATGCATAACCATAGTGATTAGACCTCCACTTAATATAAATACTTAAGCAAATCCTTAATTTCAGGTGAGCCTTTAAGTCTCCCTGAACAAACAGAAGTCAGGCTTCCCATTTTCAATCGGGTTCAGTGGCATCCAAAAGCCACTGGAGAGCCCTGGGGCTCCTGCCAGGTCTCCAAAGCCCCATGCATCCTCTGTAGAGCAAGGTGCTGCCTGGGGTCAGCTCCTGCCAGCCCCAGGCCCCGGTAGGACACACAAGGTGTGAGAGAAGCAAGGGAAGGAAGGCTGGCCCTCTTGGCACAGGGGGATATTGGGTCTATTAATTTTCTCGGCGCTGACTGAGGAGTCTGACATGGTTAAAATGTGTGTTCAGGGCAAAGCCGCGGCCAGGCCAGATGCTCGCTAAGTGGATGCACTTCAGCAAGTGCCTGCGCATTAAAACACAAGCGAAGAGGCAAAAAGCTAGCGCAACCGAAGCATTAAACAAACGCTGACAGGACATGCGTGAGCACACACACATCACTGTGTTAACAGCACGGGACGCACAGAGCTCCCATTTCCAGCCGCAGACATCTAATTGTTCAGATGCTGCACATATGCCCCCCCCTTTCACCTACCCAGCCACGGCCTGATCCTGCCTCCCCTCCCTGGGTGAGCAGCTACATAAACAGGAGCAATTAGCTATATAAACAGCCAGTTCACCTGGTGGCATCTTCCTGCACCTGCCTGCATCCCAGAGGCCCCCAGCCCCACATCTGCTGCTGCTGCTGGAGGTCACCTCCTTGGGAGCATCCCTCTGATGCATCCCCAGCACTGCTGCTGCCCTGGTGCCTCTGGATGCATTTTTCACCTGACACCTCCTGCCCACCTGCAAATGGGGTGGATAAACCCCATAATCTCCTTTCAAACTCCATAATTCAGGGTTTATGCCTCGGCTGTCAGGGCAGAAAGCTGCAACAGATGTTGCAGCAGGGCTCCAAGTCTGCGGGCCCGAAAAGTTACTGCGGTATCTGGTGGGCTCGCACTCTGACCACACAAAAGCAGATGTAAATGTGAGCACCTCCCACCAGTGTATGAGGCAGAAACTCCACCGTGCTCCTGAGCGAGTCAGCAGGATGGTCCGGGTGGTCCCATAACATTTAGCACTCCCATGCCACGGAGAGTTTTTCAGTAGACTCAGTTCATACGATGTGTCATTACCCCCTCAGTTTTGCTCATCGATCTGAAGAGCATGTCGCCTCTGAGATTTACAAAGAAATTCTGGCTGCAAAGCTGCTGAAAAGGCCACTTTGGTTGATTTTTATTATTATTTTTTTTTCATATTGCTTTGTGTTTCTGCCTCGCAGAACAGAAGGGCAATAAAAATTAATTTCATGATGTAATAAAATGTTTGCCTCAGAGGTTTTTGGAAGCCAAAGCACTGGTATTTTATTCACATACAAAAATTCATTATGGATATAAAAGTGTGAAGACATGGCATGGTTGTTAAACCTTAGGATATTGCAGACTTAGAACAATGTAATCAACCAAATGAAATAACACTTTAAACCAAACAAGGTTATGAACATTACCATTAAAAATGGTAGTAAATAAATGCACTATTTCCAATCCATAATTGTTTTAATCTTCATGGATTGGGAGTACAAAAGCATCATTACTGGCCCCAAATGCCTCAGGATTTGGTTCCTAATTTGGAAGGTCTGTCTTTCCTGAGGTTGCCAGATGCTCAGAAATAGTTTCCTGCCATTAGAGCTTATCTTTGTTTCCCAAGGTTTTGTTTCCTCTTCTCCCAATTTACTTATGCTCTGTCTAAAAAAAAGGCCTTTTCCCCTTTCTTAGTGTTTGGTTTTGTAACAGGATGGAACAACAATTCCAGAAATAAGAGGCGTAGCACAGTCAGATGACCCTCCTGTGAGGGTCAGAGCACTTCACTAGAGGATGGAAAGGGAAAATAGAGAGAGTGATTATTTAGTGTTACTCGCTTCTTCTTCATCTCCCCAGACACCACACTTGTGTTCAGGTCAGGTTTGGGGCTTGCAGGAGGAGGCCATGGCACAAGTCACTTTGTGTTCTCAGTGAGCTAGCAAGACCCTAAAAAACTCTTCTTCTTTTTTTTGAAAGGTTTCTTTCACTGGCAATGGGGGATGCTAAAGTACAAAGCATTAAATTGCTGGCTGACACTATGTGGTGTTTACTAAAGAAACTGCAGAAGACAAACAACTCACTACAAGCGCTCTGAAGTGTGGGGAGCCATCGCCTTGTGCCTCCCTCGGAGTTTAATCACATACACACAACTAAGGTTTACATTCGTTATCAGGAGGGCAGTAAAAATGAGCTGCGAAGCAAAGATATTGTTTTGCCAGGGGCTGGGTAAAGGCCCGTTCAGCTGGTGGATGCGAGAGATGCTCTTTGTGCAGGAGTGTTGCAGAAGCTGAGAGGCTCCCACATGAGCTGAAATAGCTGAAACTATGGGAGCTGCTGCTCAAAACACCCCGCACGGCAGATGTCTCCTTGTGGCCAAATCCAAATACCCAGGCGTAATTGTTCTGTGTTAGAGAGGGGAAGGTCCAGCAGCCTGTTTCCATACCAAGGTAGGGCAAGTAGATGGAGGAGGCTGGAGAAAGATCAGAGGGTGGTTTGCAGCACAGCCTTGGGCACCTTAGCTGTCAGCAAAGAAACCTTTTTCCCAATTTCAGCCCTACCAGCAGTGTGCAGAGGAATGGGCCTTTGTGCATGATTGGTAAATAATCAGCCCAGAACCACCCAGGGCAGTGACCACATTTCGGGTTTGACAGTCCCATCAGCCAGGCTGAATTCTCAGTCCAAAGCCAGTGCATAATTTACCTGTTTGAGCTTCATGCCCTGCATCCTGAGGCCATCTGCAGTGGGAAGGCTCACCATATTCTGAAAGCATTTGTGTTTTGTTATAAACATGCTTTTCATATCTCAGCTAGTGGCTTTGTTAAAGTACAAGTGTCTTCATCTACACAACAAGTAATAGTGGTTTTATAGAATTACCACTTATTTTCCCAGCACTAGATTTCTGTTTTCACCGAAGACAGAGGCATGGCCACAGCATGAGTACCAGAAAAATAATTTACAAGCTGCAGTGAGGCTATGGTATGTTGATACCACCCAGCCCCATGTCCTGGAGGACCTCCAATAACCTGCTGACAATGCCGAGTGTTTTGTGAGACATTAATTGGTTGTTTTGATTTCTTTTCCTTTTCTAAATGCTCCCCACAGTAAGGATGGATCCACAGGCTGGTATGACCAGCTACCACCAAAAAAACCACCCCCAGTCTCCAGTTTCAGCCACAAACACC
The DNA here is from genome assembly GCF_047663525.1 of Anas platyrhynchos. NCBI lineage: Eukaryota > Metazoa > Chordata > Aves > Anseriformes > Anatidae > Anas > Anas platyrhynchos. Next base: position 83,126,091 of record NC_092589.1, read on the forward strand.
CTGTGCAGCCCTTTCTTTTGATCATTCAACCCCCATAAACTTTAAGGCTTAGTGTTTTGGGGGTGCAGCATAGTTGTCCAACATGGTTTTTGTCATAGTGTCCAGCACTTTTTTTTAATAGCCACACTAACGATCTTGAGGTAAGGGGGGTTAAAATTCCTTTTCCAGGAAGCTGGAGGGTGTTTGGGATACATGTGTGGCAAGGCTCCTGTTCTGGGACCCCTTGGCACTCTAAATCTAGGTCAAAATTTCCTGGAATTGGAAACTCGGTGACCCACGGAGCCCTTTCCACTCCATGTTCTTCACTAAGAGGAGCGGATTCACTGGCAGAATGCAATTACACAAGGAGATCAGTTGTGCATTATAAAAATATCCCACCAGAAGAAGCAGTCCGTGGAGCAGCAGCATTAGCAAGAGACCGAGCAGTGACAATGCCCAGGGGATATTAACCTGCAGTGAGCTTTAGAGACAAATACAGATTAATACCATTTTGGGCTTCTTCAGCAGGGGTGTTGTGTTGGAAGACAGGATATTTTCTCTCTTTCACAGTAATGGGCTCACTCACTCACTCTCATACGACCTCTCCACACAGAAAATTACCATGTGTAATTGCACTGGCAGAGTGATGCTCTTAATGCAACCACTCTTCAGCGAAGATCACTCCTCCTCTGAAGAAGATGTTGATAAGTAGTCAGAGAGTTCAAAACAGAGCTACGAAACCAGTGAGAAATCCATCAAAACCAGGCCAATTCTGTTACTTCCCAGGCTTAGGTGTGGCTGTGACAGCCTATGCGTGTCTCACGCTGACTCCTGTGGGAGGGTTTTTGAAGTCATACAGGCATTTGCTAGATGACAAAGACTGAAGAGGGATAAAGTATGCAATAGACATTATGTAGGAAGGAGACATCATAACTGTCAGCTCCTCTACGCAGAGAAAGAGCAGGACCACCGCAGCCTATGGAATAATTTTCCCCCCAGAGGAATGCAATGGAAACGTTATAAAAAATACTGAATTGACCCTGGAGAAAATAATAACAAATTGATAGCCTTGTAGAGGCAGAATGTTGGACAAAATCACATTAAAAGATCTTTATTTTTTATAAACCTGAGGAGCAGGAGTGGCACTAGGTTTTTTTGCTTTCATTTGAAAGGCTTGCCTAAGTAAGATTTTTTTTTCCAAAGGAATCTCTTCTGACAGCGTGCTGAAAATGAAGACTTTTCTTTGATAGCAGCAAAGTGCATAAATGATTCACTGAAGAGAGAAAAAAATCAGAGCTGGGGTGACGAAGACTCTAAGTGAATGCCAATGTTGAGAGGCATTTCAGGGAGCGGGTAAACAAGCTTCCACCCCTGGTACGTGCCAGCTTGAGGATTAGGACCTGAGGGCCCGACTTTCAAGTGAGGTTTAATCAGGTCTCCGTCACTGCAAGTAGTGATGAGAAACTGCTCCTGCGTTATTGCACCACAATCAAGTTTTGAGTGGAAATGTCAGCTGTAAGATACCTGAAGCATGCACTCTGTGGGGAGAATCAGGGAGATGATTAAGTAAAGGTTCAGAATGATCGCTGTGATGGTGGTACTGGGTAACCTGAGACTTTCTCTTCTAATTAAACTAGTGGCAGGTTCTGGAACAGATGGCAAAGAAACCTGTCTGATTTCAAGGTGGAGTTTGACATATTACTTAAGGGATGCAGCTGCTTGTGACTGCAGAAGACTGGATTTGATGACAGTCTATGAAGTCACTTTCTGTCCTGTGACTGTGTGGCCCAAAAGGATGAATGTGTGTTGATGAAAAAGATGAATTTGTGTTTTGGCCATGACCCAATTCCAGCCTGGTTGCCACCCCTCAATATAACAAGCCATTGATGCCCATTACATTTGGAAGTGCTGACCCAGACCCCATCATCACGTTCTCCCTCCCAGCCCTCTATCACCGTGCAAAATGAGCTAAAAGAACCGGGAGATCAGGATGCCTGCCTGCCAGCTGTAGGTGGTTCTGCACAACCAGGCATTGGGCAGGTCACAGAGTCACACCTACAGCCATGCCTGCAGCAACCCTGTAGCATTTCAAGCTCAGCCCATCCACTCCATCACAGCTCTGTTGCAACCCCTCATTTCTTCTGTCACAGTTATTTGCAAGCCCACAGAGATGGGAAATAGTCTTTGTTTTGGCTTTTTTATTTCTAGCCAGGTCTATCTCTGTGTCTGTTCCACGCATGGTTCTTCGGACAGACAAGGCAGCAGACCTGAGGAGGCAACGAGTTCTCACAAACACCTGGCTAAGAGCAAAGGGGGCATGAGCTGCTAACCCCAGTCCAACCACTGGAAAATATAGATATGTTTGTAGTAGTTTCCCATTACACTCATGCTGAAAGGCATTTCCTTTACCTTTTGAACTTTCTGAGAGAGGAAGAGGAGCTAAGCTCACAGCAGTTCTCCTTTCATGGAGAGGATGGAACAGGCTGTTTTGGGAGGTAATGAATGAAGATGATTAATTATCACTCACATTTTCTCTCCATCGGATTAACAAGGGACATGCCCGTCATGCCAACCATCTCCCTGCTCAATCCCATGCACACACAGCTAGTGTGGTGTGATTCACCCTCACACACCACCTTCTGAAGGGAAGACACAGCGCAGTGAGTCAGTAGGACATGGCTCCCGGTGTCCTTAATGTAGTAGTGTCAGCCTTATCAAGCAGTGCTGAAATATTTATTAAACACAAACACAGAAGCGATTGTGCCTTCCTAATTTGGCAATGCTATCTGAAGAGTTCGAAGGCACAGCGCAGATCAGCTTAATTAGAATGTTTCATTTCAGAAGCTAATGATCCTCATCTGGCTACAAGGAACTCAGTGAAGAAAACAGAGAAGAAATGAATGAACTATGACTTTATAATGAACTGTGAGACGTAATAAGCGTGAATTTTCTTTTGTGCTGCCCAGTTCCCCTTTGCGTACGTACCAGCCACGAACCACGCATCAGAGAAAAGAGATGATAGGTATGCCAAGAAAATCTGGGACCTTTAGCTGGGCTAATGGCCCAGCAAGTGTTAAAGCCCCATTAGGAGCTACAATGGAAATGAATAATGACCGCAATAAATAACGAACACTTGGCCCTCAGATAAGATGTATTATATTTCCCATTGTGTATGCCAGTAGTTGAGAGTATTTATAAGCTACAGTCACAAATGACTGGCTTGTGCTAAATGTAGCTTGGAGTAGGCAGACTACATTTTCTTGGAAGTCTCCGGGCCAAATTCAGCAGAGACGTCAGCGATGCTTTCAGCAGTAACATTTGGCCCCCATCTGCAGGAGCAGGATGCAATTTCGTGCTTAGGGTATTTGGAGGAAACAAAAGTAGTCATCAAGTTTTGCATGGCGCTAAACTTTATGCTCTTTGAAACCCCGAGTGCCTTGGGACAGCCTGTAGGAAACGAGGAGGGAAAAGGGATTGAGAAAGGAGAGGTCTCAGGCTCAGTCTGGTGGGTAGGAAGCCTTTCCCAAAATCTGGATGGCCACAGCTTCCTTGGGTGGGGAAGGATCAGGCACCTGGAGTAGGAATCAGAAGGCTGATGCTCTTTTCCCTTGGACAGCCCAAGAATGAAGGTGTCTTCCCACCCACCAGGCAGTGCTCCTCCTGCCTTGCCTCCTGGCAATGTATGACCATGGCAGGCATGTGGGAGAAGGCACTTTATGGGGAAATGCTGTGGGCAGTGCTGGGCAGGAGTCACTGGTGTTTACTCCCCTAGGTGCTCAAAGGTTTGAGCAGATCAGCTCTGGAGGCTCGTTTCAATCAGCCCCCACAGCAATACCTGACCAACAAAAATTACGGCTATAGCATCACAGCTATAAGAAGGGAGACAAAAGACCTCACTTCAGGGGCCACTTTCACAGCTGCTCAAGCCACAAGGAGCTGCTTCGGAGGCATGGGGGAGGAATAATCTGGTTCAGTGAGATGGCTGATACCCCTGTGCTCCACTGCTGGAAGGATGGATGCTTGGCTCGGCTGGATGCTTTCAGTAAGCAGAATATTTACACATGAAATTGGAGGCTTTTGGCAAACAGCACTGCAGTTTCTGTGAGGACTTCACCTATGAAGAAAACCTCTTAGGAAACAGGAAAAAGGAGATGGCCTCTGATTTGTGGCTGCAATGAAATCCATTTGTAGCAGAGCCTAGCAGAGGGGCTACTCCACCTCAGGCAGTATTTGCTCTATTGGCACAACCTGTTGTAAGCCTGTTATAGTGAACAAAACGTGAACATAGACCTATTAAAATGGCAAGAAGCAAAACCCACGGGCAATCAGGAGTGTAATCACCTGGAGAAGAAGTGCAAGGCTTTCTTGAAGGCCCATTCTTTGTACTCCTGTTCTTCTTGGAGTTAAGCACCTTCTCTGTACCAAAAATATGTGGCCATCATGCAAGCGGGGCAGGCACAGAAGTGGGTGAGTTATAAGCAAAGTCGGACAGAACATGAACATAAACAGGAACAAGACCTTTTTGGAGGTCTTTCTTCTCTTTTCTCTCCTTTTCTCTTTTTTTTTAGTGTCAACTAAGTATGAAGGAAGGCAGGCATATTTCTTATGAGCAACTGTTACAGAGAGATGAGGCAGCTGAGATATGAAAGAGTCTGAAGATGACAATGCCTAAAGGAAACAGCATCCTGACATTTCTTCAGGCTCCCAAAGTCATTCAAAAGGTTAAACTGAATTTCTTTCATCAGGCATTATACTAAGTGGAATCTCTACAAATAAAATCACATCACTGTATGACTGACCTTTCTCCTGATAAGGATTTAAAATATGTATCTTTAATCAGTCAGAAGCCATTAGGTTTATGAAAGAAAAATCTGCTTTTGAGACAAAATTATTTACGTGAGCAATATGGTTTCTGGCAGGCCAGAGACACCAGCAAGTGTACTTTTCAAGACTGAAAGCCAGCAAAATCCATAAACACTGCTTTTGTTTTTCAGACCAATTTCTATTTTCTAAAGGAAAAGAAAAACAATTAAAATATAATCTATTTATCTCCGTATTGTCATTAATTTCTATGGTTCTTTCTTTAATAAAAGAGATATACATCAGTGATCCATTTCTTCATAAGAACTCATTTTCCAAGACAAAAGAGTTCTGAGTTTATAAACGCATCCCCCAAGAAATTCAAACCTGCCAAGCTTTGTTTTATTTTGTATTTCTCTAAGTCAGAAATGTCTGCAGTGAATTTTTATTGAATTCAGGCTCTGTGAGAGATCCTCTGAGCCAGGTTTCGGCTCTGAAGAAATTGTTTTTTCCTGTGAGGAGAATGAGGGAGCCAGTGACAACAGAGCATGATAATGGCCTGGTCTCCTAAAGTTTGGGTATAATATTTCCAGTGGGTACCGCTCTAATGCACTTTATTGAGGGATTCAGAGGACACGCTGGTAACCATGAGAACAAAGCTCAGAGGTTTTGAGGGGAAACTCGAGGTACAGCAACCCTAACATGAAATATACATTAGCCATGAAATCGGGTCATTATGCAGTATATCTCTGAAGGCTTTTCATGAAAATTCATGGCCGTTTTGAAGCGAGCCGGGGTTTTAGAAGGGCAGAGTTGCCATACATGAGCAGTCCCAGCAGGACAGGCCATGACAGAGAGACAAAGTGCTGGTTGCCACATTTCCTCACGAACTGGCCTGGCCCCGGGGATGATGGGGATGGAAATCAGCCCTTCGAGCTGGCACTGGGGAAAAAACACGGAGCAGACGTGTGCCTGTGAGCACACAGGGGTATTGTGTGGGGCAGGCTGGGGCTGCTGCCCTGTGCAGGCTGCAGGGACAGAGCTGTGGAGAGGTGTTGGGCTGAAGCCCAAGGGTGGACAGGTGGGCACCTCTTCAACCTTCAGCCACTGCTTGGCTGCCCCATCCCGTGGGACAAGTGTAGGACAGGCAGGAGATGGAGATGGAAAAGTGTTGTTGGAACAAGTCAGGGGGCACCATGAGGGTTGAGCAAATCTCCCAGCACACCAAAAAGCATTTTATAACCATATGAGATGCATGAAGCCTTACCTTTAAAAGTGAATCTGAAATAGAAGTCACACGCCCTCTTTTTCTCCATCTCTTGACTGCAGAATTTGTCCCACTGACTAATTTTGCTCAGAGTAAACCCTGGGTGAGGGTCAGTTTCAGGCAAGCAGGTGCTTTTTCCGTGAGTGCTCTGTATAAATTACTCCGTCAAGAAAATGTTCCAGTTCAAGATTGCAAACCTTGATGTCTGATAATGCCAATACTGTTAACACACCAGCACCTACTGAAGATGAAGCAACTTTTACAGGGATGATGAAATCTAAGCTATTAGTGCTAATTATACATTTACATGTCTTGGCCCCATTAATCTGTCTACAAAAATGCACTCCACCCCAGTCTAATAAAACCACCCCTTGGGCCCAGAAAGTCAAGAGGGGCCACAGGGAGAATAAACACAAGCTCAAAATTCAGACCAGTTAGGGTCTGATTTATCTCACCTGACATCATCCACCTACAAATTAAGCTCTCCCTCTTGCCCATGAAGAGAGAGATAAGCACTTCCAATTATTCCCTCCTAAAAGCAGACGAGAACAGCAGCTCTCCAAGAGGTGCCTGTCGCTGCTTGCCTGGAGAGGAGGCTCAGACATTTACTTCAGATGAAGTGCCCCGTGTTTCAGCAGCCACACTTACACGAGAGGAAAACAGGAGCCGATGTCCTTAGAGAGCTGGCAAGGCTCTGATTTTTAAATGTCTTATTCAAAACATTCAGCTCCAGTGAAAAGTAAGGGACTTAGAGGGCTTGGCAAAAACAGACTAAGCAGCCTCAGCTGGGTCCAGACCTCTGTCATGAAGCAGCCAGGGTGCAAAGATGTCATGCAAGAAACCTCTGCCCTCCAAAAGCACACAGCTAAATGAGAGATGTGAGCAACTGGCAAATATTCTCCGCCTCGCTTAATCAAGATAGCAAGATTTGCTCTGGGCTGAAATGAAATCAATTTTCTGATTGAAAAAAAAAAAAAAAAAAGGAGTTTGAGTTAAATTTCTATTAAATATTTCACCCGTGCCTGATTTCCACAGGGATTTTAATTTAGGGCTGCAAAAATTTATAAACAAGCACGATATTCTTTCAGACTACAACCGAGGTGCTTTGATTTGGAAGTGCTGTTCTGGTGTTGTATACAGCCTGGTCTCCTCATGCTCCCACGTTTCAGCATCAATTACCAGCCAGACATCCCTTTTGTGAGGTGCCGCAGCCAGGTGAGCCCCATGCCACCCCCACGGGGGCAAGACGATCCATCCCAGCTGATATGGTCACACTGCAGAGCCAAAGAGGCAGTGGGATGCATCTAAATTATACTCATGGAGAGTATTTTGAGTTTTTGTCAAAAACACAAGCATTTTCTGCTGGACAGCTTTGCTCACCTCCCCTTAACTTGTTTTGAAAAACATCATAAGAAAATACCCATTTGCTAGCTAAGTGTAAGTTGTCCACAGGGCAAATTATAAATGTGGAAATGGAAATCTGGCCCCGTCTTTTACTGGACCCAGTCTCCAAAGCACTTTGCACCTCCCGTTTCAATTAATGGCAGCAGGAATTACCAATGTGCAGCGCTACCAGGATTCAGGTCCCTGTAGGCCGACTAGTTAACTGAGTGGCTAACTAAAGACAAAGCTGGTAGAGAAGAGAAAAGCTGGAAATTCATCCGTCACACTGCCAGGAAGAAAAGCAAATCTAGAAGAATGTCTTGGGTGACAAGAAAATCTTTGTGCAGCTACCCAAAAGCAGAGCTCTGTGCTGGGTGTTCATAGACCTATCAGTTTCATCCTCACTTTGCTATAGCTATAACACAGTTTCCATTATGCAGTTCTTCGGGGATGATGAAATGAGGAAATCACATGCCCAGGTTCTAGGTAGGGTGCTAAAAATACCATCCTGCAACCTCTTGGTAGCAGCTTTAACACTGTGGCTAGCAAAAGTCTATAAATAATCTCCTGTGAAGAACTGACATAAAAATTTTCCGTAGGACTACAGCTGGGGGAGCAAACCAGTCACAAATTTTATGACCTTTTGAGTTTGTTTGTTTTTTCTTTCAGAAACTTAAGGTTTTTGTCCAGATAGGAATCTGGACAAAGGAATAGGATAGGAATTAGAATCAAAGCCAGAAATAAATTTTGGAAGAAAAGCAGTTTATTTTTTTTTTTTAAATGGGCAAAAGGAACTCTTCAGGTTTAAGAGCAATTTGAAGACAGAGGTAAAGATGAAAAAAAAAAAAAAAGTAATAGTAATTCAATGTTCTTCAAAATACTTCTGTTCCTGGCTCTGGAGGGGCACCATGCACTTGGAAATTAATACAAGTGGACATGAAGTCCTGAAAAGTGAAAAAGAAAAAAGAAGAAACGAGTGTTTGCATACTGTGAAAATGGTCCACAGCCTGAAAGTAAAACTATGAAAAATCCCCATGGAGCAGGGGTGGACCTCTTCTGGTCGATGGGTGGATTTGCAGGTCAGGCCGCCCCTGGTCCCATTTTCCCATGCCAGGGGAGGACCCATGTCATCATGGCACCCCAAACCAACACAGTTCCTAAGGCCTCCTAAGAGCTACAGCTCGCATGATTCTTTGATCCTAAACACCTCCCAGAGTCCAAACAGACTTGGATGGCTTGGCATTGATCAAGATACCTGTTTTAAGGGGGCTGGTGTTTTCCAAAGGCTCATGGTTGCTAACTGCTGTTGACGATCAAGTGGATTTAAGCACAGAGATGCAATTTGCAATGATTTCTCTGACAGATAAAAGCTTCATTCCCATTTCTGTGAGCCAAACTTCCCCAGCAGCAAAATGAAGTACTTGTCCATCTGTCCCAGGGCTACTGGTAAACCCATCCGTATCTGTGAGGGCATTGAAGAGCAATAGCCCTTGAGGGGAAGGCCCAGCTAAAACCCATGATCATGGGTGTGACCACGTCATGACTTGCTTGCCAGCTCTTGAAGTTGCCTCTTGAGGGTACAGAGCTCACAGGTGCTGTCTGGACACAGGATCACAGAATTTCTAGGTTGGAAGAGACCTCAAGATCATCAAGTCCAACCTCTAACCTAACACTAACAGTACCCACTAAACCATATCCCTAAGCTCTACATCTAAACGTCTTTTAAAGACTTCCAGGGATGGTGACTCCACCACTTCCCTGGGCAGCCTGTTCCAGTGTCTAACAACCCTTTCAGTAAAGAAGTTCTTCCTAACATCTAACCTAAAACTCCCCTGGCGAAAACTTGATCCATACAGAAACAGGAAGGAAAATGGCACGAGGAGGGAGGGGTGCAAGCTGAGAGCTGTGCATGGGCAGAGAAGCGAGGGGGGGTGTGCAGTGATGAGACCACATCCTGGCCAGAAGGGTGTTTAAGCTCTTGTTTTGGGGGGTATGTTGTATCTGCACGGACACTAGAGAGGTTGGGGTGCAATTAGCTTTGCCAGGGCTGCTGGAGGTGGAGGTATGATGGTGAGCCCAGGCAGGGCTGGGAGGTGAGGCTGGGTGGGTCAGGATGCAGTGGCTGTTCACAGCAAGCTCACAAACAGCAGGATGAGTGCATACATGAGTCTGCATGTATGTCCCATGTGCACAGACATAGTGCTGTTGTCACCCAGCCCACGGCATGACTAGCAGAGCCTTTAAAAAGAAACCACACACGCACAAATATTTTATGTGCATGCCTTATACATAAGGCATGGGCCAAACGACTTGCCCACACAGCTCTGAAATGTACCCTTTTAATCCCTTTGGTGCCAAGGAAATGTTGTTGACTACAAATGGAGACAAGAAGAATTGCACAATCCAATCCATACGTACAAAACCAGCAGGCTGAGCATAAATGCCTATTTGAAGGCATACGGATGAATCAGTAACGATATTAGAGTGATTAGCCAACTGCCTTAATTGATATGTACAAAACCATATGTGCTTATAAGCTTACAAATGCTAACTCACGCTTATCACCATCTGCACAGAAAAACCACAGTAAATTTCCTTTTCCTAAATGCAGGTTCGTCATTTTAAAAGAGTTGGTCTGGGGGGTAGTGAAAGGCTGTGCCATGAAATGTCCATCATGACTGGCACGTGTGTCTCTCTGAGACAAGATTTGTTTTAGTGACTACAATAGAGGTTGGTTTTTGTCCAGGTCAATGCAAAGACGTGAGAGAAATTCAATAGCCAGATATTCAAGCAGAAAAATAAAACAAGTTCTTGTGAAAAATTAGGAGGAAGGCCAGCTGTACATCCACTTCCCTTCCTCTGCAGCTTTCTCTCAGTTCTTTCCTGGAGTTTCATATGAAAGTGCAGGAGAAGTCTGAGGAAGACCAATACAGAAGCACTTAAATGACTTACAGTTCCACAGCCAGGTCACCAGACACCAAAACTTCTGCTGGAAAAGCAGTAATGGTCATAAATGGTCAAACCTTTTTTTCCCCAAAGTTACTGCAAGACCACAACCTTTTTAGTTGTAGGTGTAAGTCGATATCACCAGCTACAGTGTAAGGCCCCACCACATTGCTGCAGAACTGTTCACATCCATGGTCCCTCATCAGCTTTGGGCAAAATCATAGAATCAGTCAGGTTGGTAAAGACCTCTGAGATCATCTAGCCCAACCTTTAATCTAGTACTAAGTCCACCACTAAACCATGCTACCAAGTTCTACATCTACACATTTCTTGAAGACCTCCAGGGATGGTGACTCAACCACTTCTCTAGGCAGCCTATTCTAATGCTGTACAATCTCTTCAATAAAGAAATTTCTCCTGATATCCAACCTAAACTTCCCCTGGTGCAACTTGAGGCCATTTTTCCTCATCTTATCACTTGGATCATCTGCCTTTGTTTAAAATCAGGTGGGATGGTAGCTAAGTGGACTGCAAGAAGTATCTTAAAAGAACAGTCCCATTGCCAAGGCAATGATTTGGTCTGACTGGAGTACTTCTGTGTTCATTAGCCAACTCTGATGGCAGTGCTGTAGGACCTTCATGCAGGAAAAGACCAGTACACAAGTTTGAGAGATGACCACTTCAATCACCAACTATGTTTGCTAGATGAGTCCAGGGCCAAGGAGAACCAAAGGTGCATCTCACCTAACTTCAACAGCAGTAATATAGATGCCCCCGTGTGAGTTTAGTTTCCTCCTAGTTGTGGTGGAGCAGGCTTTTCCAAGCTCTAAATCCTATGGCATGTTTTAGTTTTTGCTTTCAGGTAAGTAGAAACTTCACCAGCTTTATCAATCAGATAAACGGCCTGGTTGTGGTACATTTAGTGTGTCCCATATGGTCTGTATCCACTGCTAGAATTTATTCTGGTCTCTGAAGCAGTTTAATAACACTAGCAAAATAAAATCTTTTTTTTCTGGTTTATCTTCACTGGCCATAGGAGTGGCTTGCACATCTGGTTATAAATGTGAAGAGGTTTTTTGTGTTAGCAAGGTCTACGTCTTATTTCAAAAGTGGTTGGAGCTAAAAGTTGAGTTGCCATATTCTTTCATGCCAAATGTCTGTTTTCCCATTCCTTGACAGCACAAATACTCTCCAAATCACTCATGGTCAAGGTCAATCAGTCATATTTCTGCTAATGTAGCCAGAGCACACAATTGCAGTGTCGATGCCAGCTCCAGGACCAGCCCTGGGGAGATAGCTGGCATCCAGCCCAGCATCACTTGGTCTCTTGACTCAGCGGAGTGAGTTTTGTACCGTGTGTTGGTTTTGCCAAGTACCATGTGTCCTGCAATGTTGTGGGACAAAGACAGAAAGATAGAAAGAAGCTTAAATTCTGTGTAAATCGGGAGATAAAGAGGTAAAATGCTTGCAGTTCTCTATGGCCTGAAGGCTAAGTCACTTTCATAAGCAGCACAACTGGAAGTTTTATCCTGACTGTCTCCACAGAAAGATCCATCAGGCTCTCCTGTGCTGGAGCCTGCCATTTCTGGTTTGGGCTTCACGGCAGAGACTATTAAGAAAGAGAAATTGATAAGGATTCTCCTAACACTTCTGAAACATGAAGGACGTGCATGTGTGACAGGGACAGGCGAGTTACTCTCCTTTTAAAGATCCTGACAGCGCTGTGCATTAATAGTGCCATAAATATTATATCCGCGCTGCAAAGAAAGCTGAGAAATTGTTATAATTCAGTTGTCACCGTTGTGCTGGCACTGTGTTGTGGCTGGCTGACCTGCAGATGCAGAATAATAACGAGGGCGATTCATCAGCCCCCACAAGCGACAAAGCGAAGAGAGAGTCTGTGACGGGGAAATGCTTTGATCATATTAGAAAATACCGGCTGAAGGAAGGGTTGGATGGGAAGGTGCAAGTGAAAAGTATGATTTTTAGACAGGTCCCTCTAGTTGTCAATGACAGGGAATCCCTGGGTGCCAGCAATAAATGTCAGTCACTGTCAATTTAACAGGCACACCTGAAACGACTCACTCCCGAGAAGCTGGCAAACACAGCAGGGGAGCGGATAAGTAAGAAGCAGATCCAGGTGCCCTCAAAATGCTCGTATCCCACCTCATGTTTCAGGTTAATGCACCGCAGGAGCAGCACTGTCTGGTCAAGCAAAGCTGGTTTGAAGGCAAACTCTGGACCACAGTCCAGCTTCTGTGTGGGCAAACTACACCATGGTAACAGAGATACCATGTAGTGTTTGAGGGGCATCGACACCTTGTGGTTGGAGACAAACCAATACAGCTTCTGCGCTTCCTGAGCCAGAACCAAGAAGCCTGAGCCCAAGAAGTCATCTTAGGTTTGAAGCTACCTGGGTGCTTTCTGCAGCTGGGGCTCACTTTTCCCATCTCCCTGTCCCCTGCTGGCTCCGAATATAGGAACTTGTGCTCAAGATTTTATAAGCCCCAGAATAAGGTAGCAGGTGCCAATCAGGCATGATGGCTACTTTGAGAAGGAAGCACACACACAGGTGCCAAAGAGAAGTGAACTTGGCCTCTGCCCTATGACATCCAGAGAGGTTTCCCTGAAATTACAGTAGATAAAGTCAAGTCAAAAGTAAAAAAAAGACCTGATACAGAATAGTTCAGGAAGTATTCATTTTACATAAGGTGTTTAGAGTTACAGGCTTACTTCAACACCGTGGGAATCTGTGAGGTGAGGGGCAAACACAGTCCCCTCCAGCCACTCCGGCCTAGGGCCACTGGGAGGTTTGTTTCTTGTCATTGCCTCCTTTATTGCTCTGTCAGGTCTGTGTCTCCACATTTTGCTTATTGCTTGGCCTTCGTTTTCTTCTTATCCCAATTTAGAAATCCTCATTCAGACAGCCTTGCTGAAATAAACGTCCCCACATTCCCTCTCTTATCGATTAGCACAACTGTAACTGGTCATTGTCTTTGTTTCCACCAATTGATCAGGTTCTCTGACTGTAAATGTGTTTGTTTTTTTCCTTCCCCCTCCCCCTTTGTTTCCCTGATTTTTTCATGAATCCCTTAGTCAGACATTTTTTCTTCAAGGAATAAACAGCCTCACGCTCCACATATCCTTACACTAGAATCCAATGGCAATTTCTAAAGGCATTTAGCAAAGCTTGACTGTGATTCCAAATCTCGGTTTGTTATCATATATAGTAAAGTACAAAAGGACTGTCTGTCAATGGTTGTGATGTAGCAAAAGAGGACCAGAAGGAAGTTTAGAGGTCATCCAAATCATACTCATTCCAAGGAGAGGTCAAACGACAATTTTACCAGCCCCAACAAATTCTTTTTTAACGTGATTTTAAAAACCTCTAGTTTTAGCTGCAATTTAAGCTCTGTACCTCTTGTCCTTTGGCTAGGGAAAGAGATTATTCTCTTTCTCTTTGGGGATACCTTTACAAATTGGAAAGCTGTTATCACTCCTTCATTCTTTGGACTCTGCTGACCCAGTAAGTCTTGTCTTTCCGTGGAGCCCATGTTTCTGTGATCAGTCAACATGGTTGTTCTCCCCTGCACTCCCTCCAGCTGATTCACATTTTCTTACAAGTACAGCATCTGAAACATAGAGCTCCAGCAGAAGACATACTAGTGCTGACCAGAGCAGGAGGAATATTTAATTTATGTTGCAAGCTAAACAGATGTCTATATTCGCCACTGTAACATTTACCACTTTTTTTTTTTTCATTGTATAGACAGAGTTGGCGTATTGAGCCTGCAATCCATTGAAAACTCCAGTCTTTTCTGCAGATTTTCTGAAAACCAAGTATTCGACATTAGGTATTTCTATAGATGGTAATTTCTACCCAAGTATTGCTACCTTGTACTTTTCCTGGTTGAAACCACCTTCTTTATTTTCAGATCATGCCTTCCATTTGGGAGGACTGTTTTGAATTTCCAGTCCTTTCCTTTAGCACGTTAGCAGTCCCTCCCAGGTTCATATCACCTACAAATTTAGCAAGCATACATATTCTAGTCCATCATCCAAGTCACCAGTGGGAACACAGAACAGACTTATGGCATCATCATAGCATCTCTTTAGAGCAAAGAATAGCATCTAGCATTTTAATCTAAAAGAAGAAATTCTAAAGCTGTGATCACTGATGTTTACAGGTGGTACAGCGTGGCATACTAAATAATAACAAGGCAACTATACAAAGGGATCTGGATCATTTTGTAATTTGGATTCATCTGAGACACACGAATTTTAATTGCCAAAATGCAAATCCCAAACATCTTTAAAAACAAAGAATGCAGGTCACATCTGTGGGATGAGGAACAGTGTTTTGGAAATAGTGACACACAGACTTAACCCACTGAAAAGGGATCTTGAAGCAACACAGTGGCAGGGCGTGACAACCCTTGCCTAAGCACAGAGTGAATCATGGAGAGAGAAATCCTCCTAGGAAGGGACTTTTAGATAGTCAGAATCTCTCTTACATAAATATTTCCCAAGTTAAAATTACAGTAGCAATCTGTTTTTTAAAAGTCCAGCAAATGCACTTGTTTCAGATCCTTTTTACCTGCAAGATACCATACGATATCATATGCATATCAGTGCATAGGATCTGCGGTGTCAATGTGATTGCTTACTCAGTCAAAGTAGAGGATACATTTGTGCAGTTGTCAAACATGAGAGCTGAACTCAGATTTGTGTATTCAAGGCACCAGATGGATGTGTGGGACAAGGAACAAAAAAACACTGTACCCAGAGGAGCGTGCAACGCTCCATTTCAAATGCCCAAAGTCTTAGCCTGTGAGCGCAGAAGCTGCACAAACCATTGGTTTCCATTTCTGAAAGTTTTGAACCAGGAAGCCTTCTTCTGTAGTTGAGCCTAGCCCTATATCACAAATAACACTTATGCATTAGGGACTACTACGGCTTTACAGCTGCAGAGCTGAGGCTGAGCACACTGCTCCGCAGTCATTAATATTGCACAGCTGAATAGAGACCACTGAGTCACTTGCCTGGAGACGCATAAAAACTGAAGAACTGCGTGAAGTTTTTCAGTGCCTGAACCAAGAAAATTTGGGATGAAATTCTGATGTTGCTGAAGGTTTAGCGTTGGCTTTATTTGTTCTTCTGCCAGAGCAGCTGGAAGAAACGCTAACAGAACGTATCTTCTGAGGGCTTGTGAAAGAGCAGAACTCTTTTTTTCTTTTTAATTCCTTGCTAATGACTTTCCACAAACAAGAAAAAAGATTGCAGGGAAGAGGTGCAATATCAGACCCCATATGGCAGCGCTCTCCGTAAAAATGGAAGTGCAGCAGGAGCCTGATTTCTACCACAACTGAGTAGACAGGCAATGTCAGACCCAGAAGCTGCCTCGATGGGTCTGAAGTGCCATCCAGCCCATTAGCTCCAGTGGAGGCATCTCAGATATGTCAGAGTCTGGTGTAAGACCCTTCCTACACCAAGGTGCATGATTATGTAGGGTTATGCAAAGTCGTGCTCATACACACTGTCTATTTTGGAATAGCATTGCAGAGGAGTGCACCTACCCAAAGCCCACAGGCAGTTTCGTGTAAGTAGGCTTCAGGACCCATGGCCTTGGAGCACCTTGGACGATTTCAGAAAGCTGGGAGAAGATTTCTTTTTGCTGCTCTGTGATACTGAGAAAGAACCACAGAGCCAGTTTTCCTTAGTTGAGTGGGAACTCTGAGATCTCTTTTATTTCCACATTTTTAAAGTCTAATTGCCTGGGCTGACCCTATACAGTACAGTACAGCTCTAACTACTTTCTAATGTATTAAAATGTATGCAATAAAAGTGTGGCTACAGTGCAATTAAAGTGCCATTTCTGTTCATTTTAAATGTCAGTGTAATTTAAGTTCACAGATAATAATATTCATAAATCTGTAGAATTTCCTATGGATTTGCTCAGGCGCCCCATTTAATATTTCCGGAGATTTCCATATGTGAAAATTTCAACTTCTGTTATCGCCAGTGCTTGGCTACTTGCGGCGCTTCTCTACTCCCAGAAGTACTATCTCTGACCTCAAGCTTGCCTACGCCGAGTATCTGTCGCAGGCTGGTACGTGGTCTATCATGTTAGAATTCGTGTTCATCACTTTCTATCAAAAATCACCTGGCACTTTACACTTCTTTAACCTGAAAACTTTATTAAAATATTTGGAAATATTCAAGGCCTGTCTGGATGCCTACCTGGGCAATCTGCTCTAGGGAACCTGCTTTGGCAGGGGGGTTGGACTGATGATCTCTTGAGGTCCCTTCCAACCCCTACAATTCTGTGATTCTGTGAAAATGGAGGGATAGTGCATCCCCGTGCACGCTGGAAATGGATGAATATCCTTGAAAAGCAGCTGCTGCACCTGCAGTGCTCTCCCTCTGCTTTCACACAGCACTATGCCAAGGCCATGCATCAAGCAGCCTGACTTTCAGGGGGCTGTGCTGTTCTGGGGGCTTTGGGGCTGGCTTGTGCCCTCCCTCATCAGTGGCTCATGCAGAGCCAGCCCCTCGTGATGCTCCTGCCTGAGAAGCACAGGAGCACTTGCCTTCTTGCTTGTTTCCCTGCTGAGAACTAAGACACTCTTCCCCTCTGGAAACAGCAGTATTTTTTACATTTTGGGAGTTTTGGGGTTTCCTTGAATCCTCACCAGTGTACAGATAGGTGACTTGGAAATGGAAAGCCAAAGTTTTCAGATGGGGAGCAAGCACAGCCAGCACAAACTTCCCTTCACCATCCTAAGCAGCTTCTTTAGCCTTGCTCAGCTCTGGATTTGTTCAATATTTTCTCTTCCTACACATTTTAACTTTGCTTATTAGTGCTATGTACCAAAAAGTAATTCATACTGCCCTTGCAGTTCTGCTCATCAAACACTAAAGCACGATTAATTAATTAATTAAACCTACCACAATGCCCCACAGAGTGTGAAGCTAGCTTACTGCTCCTGCAGTTACACGCTAGTTTATGGGAAGTTGTGATGAGTCATGTCCAATACAAACCCAGTCAAGCAACAAGCTGACATATGGCTTCTGGCTAGGGACACGGTGCTCTTAGACCCGGAACAGTTTCCTAGAGACATTTGCTCTGCCTTTTTTGGCCGTATGCTTTGGCAAAGGACCCTTACTCCCTGCTCGTAGATCATAGAACACACAGGGAGCAACCGTGGTATAAGGCAGACACCCCTCATCAGCCTCCATCCACCTTTCCATCTTCTGATCGTTCTCCAGCTACTGGAGAATATGCTGAAAGAGGTCTGTATTTTCTCTCCCAATGGTCACTGAAACCTTTCAATTAACTGGAAGAGTAACTGGGCTCCTCAGAATGAATAAAGCAATGGGAAAGCACTGAAGTCCATAGTACTTGAATACAAATATTGCATCACCCATTTCAGAAAGTGGCTTATATCCTACTGCATGTGCTTTTCCAGTAATAGCTAATTCATCATTATTCATTATTATAAGTTGTTAGTTAATTCATCACAGCTATCAGCTCTGCTGGGACACTGCTGACACACATGGCAGTAAAGCAGCAGTATTGGGTCTCAAACCCATTTCCTCCATGAGCTACTGCAGAAACAAGTCTGAGAGAAGTGTCTGCTTGGTTTAGTCTCACACTCCTCAGGAGCCTGGCTCTGAAGTCGCTGCATGAATATAAATGTGGTTGCAGCAGGCTGATGAAGTTCAGCACCAATATACTTCCTCATTGCTGCTGAAAGCACCTGGGAAATGGCTGTCACTGACTTAAAAAGTTTTAAAAAAAAAGAAAAAAAAAAGAAAAAAAAAAGGGGGGGGGAGGAATGAGATAAAGCAAATTACATGGATTATTTCACTGGACCACAAGCCCCCCCTTAATCCTGCTGCTTCCTTGTGCATAAAAGTCCCAGAAACCCAGTGGTTTTATTTCAAAATGCCAGTGTGGTTCACATGAAAGTAGTTTAATCACCAGGGCAGGATTCTTTTCCCCTAAGTCTGGCTGTCTAAAATTCAGGTATCTAGCTCTCTCTTCTGTTCATGCACCAGCATTCCCACCATGGCACTGGTGAGCTCGTGCCATGGGAGGGTTATGGGGGCAGGCAGGTGGCTCTGCTGCCCACTCTGGGCTGATGTCCCACTCCATCACCAGTATCTCAGTGCCTGCTGCAGACCGATCATGTTTCAACATCTCTACAAGTGCTCATGGTACCTGGAAAACGTGATGGAGATCAAAAAAAAAAATGAATTTAGGAAGCTGGGTCAACCCCACCATGATGGAAATGCCAGGATTTATGGACTAAAGAGAAATTCAGCCCAAGAGAAAGACAGCCCTTCTCATCATGTATAGTGAATACACATCCTGCTACCAAAGCAGACTCCTATGGAACACCCTTATAAAACAAGGCATTTTTCTCAGTCTGCTTTGCCTTACAGTAATGCCAATGGGAATGAAAACCCATAGAAAAAAAATAAAAATGTCTTGAAGGTATTTCTACTGAAGACTGCTGGATCCCAAAAGAATATTTCTTTTTAATTTAATAAAGAAAGTCTGAATTCATAAGTGTCTCCTGAACTGAAATCTCTACTTTGCTGAACTTGCATTCAGTTTTGCTACCTATGCTTCTGATCTTGGCTTAGGATGACGATTAATTCAGATGTGTCCAAAAAGAGATAGCTGGGTAATTGCTTATGCAAAGAAAACCTTATCTGTTTCAAACATAAAGTCTGATGGAAGAGAAAACTTACAGCTACGGAAGGTAAAATATATTTTGTCCTTATTTGGAGTAGTGAAAGCTGGGGAGGGTGTAACACTGGGGGTTTATTTGTTTGTTTTGCTCTGGGAATGAAGCTTTTGAAACAATTAGTCATCTCAGATAAATTAAACAGAGGAAACAAATGTGACTGTGAAAAAGGTATTATTCATACCCACATAAACCAAAACACTCTTTTTTTTCCTCCAAAAATAAAGAAAACCAAAACAAACCAAAATAAAATAAAATTAAATAAAATAGTTTAAAAAAAAAAAAAAGAGGAGCTAATGCTTGATTTGAAGGTTTATTGGGGCTAAGAAATGCAAATAACTTAAGGATTTTTAGTACTAATATGCCCTTCATGGATAGAGAAGGGCAGGGCACGTGCCCAGACAGGAGTTACTGTGTTCAAATTGGGAAGTGACCCAACCAAAGCGAGTTTAGGCTAACCTTCCCACAGGGCTCCGCAGCAGGAATGGGAAAAGTGTGAGTATGGCTGGCCCGGAGCTCCAAGTGCACCCTGAAAGGTGTTTGTGCCTCACTCGTAGCATTTGGTGTGGATCAGTAATGGTTTGGGCTACCAGGAGAGGGTCGCTGCAGTGGCAAACTCCAGCTTTGACATCTCCCTCACCCAAGCATATGCCTGGGGTCACCTCGTGAATCTGTTCCTCAGAAGCAGGAAAACACAGCTGGAGGTGAGGGAGAGGGAGATGTCTGTACCCTTTCCAACACGTCAGGAGCATGAAGAAGACCTTCTTGCTTTGCTGTGTACATACAAGGCCAGCAGCAGGTCCAGGGCCTGGTAGAAGCTGCCAGGGAGGACAGGTCCTCCTGTCCGCCAAATGGGAACCCCTCAGTTCCTGTCCTATGTGGAAAGGATGGACTTTGGGGCTGACCAAAGAGCCTGCTTTTGCTTCTTATGAACCCAGCTGAACAGCTCCCACCAATCTCAGCTGAAAGAGGACACCAGGCACTGCTGAGAGTTTCCATGCACAAATGGATATCAGGAGAAAGGTCACTTTTCCCTTAGCTATTTACATTTGGCCGGATTATTGAGGGAAGCTTGTGAAAAAGGAACAAGGAAGAAGTGTCACAGAGTGAAACAAGACCCCATTATGTTAGGAGCTGTACAAGTATGAAGAAGACACAGCCATTATCTTAAGAGCACAGATAATAAAACATTAATTGCCTATCTCCGGATTCCTCATCAGTGATCTTTTGGTCCATGGTGGCCCATGAATCCTCATTAAATGCTCTGTATCACGCAGAGCTCATGTTCAAAAGGATACAACAAAATCTCACTCGGGCTTTAACCACTGCTGCAGAAAACACCGGTTGTTCCCCCTATGCATCATCTGATGCTCCAGGCACACCTGGGGAAGCCTGGCCTGTCTGACAGACAGCAGCTTCTGTCCTTTTTAAGTTCAATATAACAGAACTTTCCCCTGAAAATAAATGCCTTACTACTTTTGGTAGCTTAAAACTTCAGTATCTCAGTTCCTTGTTTTTCTCAGCTGTGGGCATGACCAAGGCCAGATGATCACAAAGCATGCCCTAAGGTAAGCATCCCCTAAGGTAAGCATCCCCTACAAATATGCCAAGTTTTCCATCTTTGAGCAGTAAAGCAGTGAAGCAGCTGGGCATAGCAAGGCAGCCATACACAGGCAGCATCACAGAGGAGGTGACTGAAAGCTTCTCTTCACCCAAATCCCCACTCGGAGAGATTTTCCTCTCAGACAAATTCCACCTCATGCTTAGCCTGCTGATCTCTATGGAGACTACTCCTGAGGTTAGCTAGGAGATGCTGTTACCCTCTGCCTTTATTTGAGAGGACAGCATGGCTCGGTTGGTAGCCAATTTCTCCTCAGCACATACACTTGCCTCCTCCAGGACCTGCTGTAGGCCCTGTGTTCATCCTGAAGGGTGCTGGTGCTCACCTTGACACTAAGAACACCTGAATGAGTAGTGGTCGGTAAAAACAGATGATAAAAAAATGCTAATGAATGGAAATGAATGCTGTAAGGTGTGATACAGAGAGCTTAACTGGTTCTGTGGCTTCCAAAAAGGGTTGTTAGGGTCAGAAGAGTTACAAACCGAGATGTCATCCAGGACTGTGGCTGGGTTAATGTCTGGGGATCCAAGGGAACAGCAGTGATGGAGACACAGCAAGAGGGTGGTTGGGCTGTTGATGAAAAACAGTTAATTCTTCATAAATTACATATATAGATATGGTGTGTGCTACCTGCAGCTGTTTATGGTCAAGCACCAAACGGAAGAGGAGTGGACCAAGAGCCCAGAAAGCGTGAGGTGGCCCTGAGGTGCTCCTGGCCGCCAGGAGGGGAGCTCAGGCCTGGACAGACCCTGGGGACAAGCATGGGAGGCTCTGAAGCTCCAGCTGTGTCCCACCAAAGCTGGATGTGTTTATTTTAGCAAGCAGTACATGATGGTCCCTTTTCAAATCCAGCCTGACTCGGTGTCATTTCACCAGCTTGGCACCAACCTGCTCCTCTGCCGCCTTGAGGAGGGCCATCACCTGGAGCCAGGCCTGCGGTGGCCACAGGCGAGCGCTGGTACTGGAGGGAGAACTTTTATTCTTCGTCAAGGCCACAGAACTGCAGGCAAGAGGCTACGAGGCAGCAGCATCTGGGGTCTAAAGGCACTTGACTTGCAAATGGCGCTTGCTCTGCTCTCCTTCAGGCAGCCCTTCGGTGCGCTCGCACAGCTGCGCCCGGGAGCGGGAGCCGCCTTCGTTAGCAGAGACGAGTGAATTCAGTGCTCATTTTAAAACATTAAAACTTCAGATGGCTTCCCCCGGGGTGGCCTTTATGTGACACAATTACACTGTTACTGAATCTCCGCTTTTTTATTCGCGTGGCTTTCGCTGGGGAAAATCACGCTGAAAGCAACAGCTATTTTACAAACATTATAGCCCTGGCTCGGGCTGTTTGCCAAGGATTTCCATTAAGTGCAGGCTATGTTGAATAAAAATACTGTGTCAAGGCCAATATACACCAGGTGGGGTTTCATTAAACATCTTGGCTTTTATTGCCCTCGTTTGACTGAAAACAAATAACATTACCTCTCCTTATCAGAAGATTTAACTTGCGTACAAGCCTGCTTTGATTTTTATTGCTGTGCCTTTTAAGAGTAAATTTTCAGGCTACCCATAGGTGTAAGCACCAGCAGAAGCACCAGGGCCTGATGGAAGGAGCAGCAGAGAGAAAGCAGCTCGGTTGCACTTGAAGCCAGGATGCTCATGCATGGGTGGAAGGCAGCTCAGGCTTTGGGAAGGGCATAGTGTTCATTTTCTTGTTTTGCTCTCTTTCCTCACAGTTTGATTCTAATCCTTGTTTTGTGAAACCCTTCAAAATGATCCCCTGCTCTTCTTAAAACTATTTTGTACCTTCCTGGGCATGTTTTTTTCAGTTTTTAACACCTGTCACAACAGCAGAGGCACTGGATGCATCCTCCCCAAGCTCTGCACCGTGCTACAGGGAGAGAAGTGCTATTCCCATACACCTTATTGGAAACCTATGGGTCCAGGACACATAGTAAGTAAGGAAAGCATTTCCTGCTAGGGCTGCCAGCGTGTTTTTAGTGGCCGCCTTTGAATGGGAGAGTGGCAGGGCACGCTGCCAACCCACAGCAGGGTGGTTTTCCCATGTGGCTGAAAAATAGGCACAAGGCAAACACCAGGGTGGTGGAAGAAGAGGGGAGGAAGTTTTGGTCTGAGATGTCCTCTAGCCTTTCTCCTGTTGTCTCAATGCCCTGCCCCTGTGTTGCTATCAGAAGCATCACGGTCCCGTGGCTGGTGCACCAGCTTACCCTGCACAGCTGCACCTAGGGGCCCAGCCCTGCTTTCAACCTGTAGGAAAATTACGTTAGCAGGTTCCACATCTGCAAATGACAGCCGAGGAGACTCTGTTGTAGCCTCTTTTGGGCAGCCACAAGAGGGCAATAGGCCCAAACTTACCTTTTCTTGGATGAGATGTCCCGCTCAGCAGAAAGAAGGTACACGCAGGGCTCTTCCCTGAGAACTGCCAGTGAAGGATGTGTGCTCACAGCTGGCTGGAGGATGGACCTGGATGAGCAGCACCAGCCTGGTCCTGCAGCTCCCAGCCAGCTCAGCCTTGCTCCTGAGCCACCAGCAGGTCACTGAGGAAGAGCAGCAGAGACACCGTGGTGACCCTGTCCCCGTTCTGATGGACAAGGCTTGGTGGGAACTGCTCGAGCACCTCAATAAATAGGAATTCATCTGAGTTTCACCCGGGCTTTCAGCAGACAGTACCTTCCAGCTCTGCAAGCTAGAGCCAGCAGGCCCGTGGAATGATAAATGCTATCAACACTAAAATAATCATGTCCTTTCCCCACACTGAAAGCTAAAGTGGTGTAATCTCACCATAACAAACCCCGGTGGGAATGAGATGAATGCTCCCTTTGTGAAAGTACACATCATAGCGGGGTTCAACAATTTCCCAGATCAGAATAATGAGGAAACCTGTTATTTGCATAGGACATCGCTGTATTTTACTTCTGTGCTTTCATTTTAGCAACCTTTAAACAATTTCTAAAGAGAGAAGTTTCTAAACAATTTCCAAAGACAGAAAGCTGTACGTTTTTACATGCTAAACGCAGCGTGTTGTGAAAATAGCAAAAAGCATGACTATTGAATCCAGGTCACTCTGTGTGAACAGTCATTCTAATAGTCCTCATTACCAAAGAGAAAATTAGTTCTTGCTGTTGGAATTGTTATAAACGAGGGTTGTTAAAAGCTGAGTTTATTATTGTGAAGCTGGGCTGCATTTAAAAATGTTACTGAAAATTTTCCAGTCGCCTAATAATTTTATTAAGAACCACTTAAAAGATCAGCTGAAAATGTGGTAATGCCTGCATAACACAAACAAGACTTGCCCTTCAGCATGCACAGCTATTGTGGTTTTATATTGAAGGCTTATGTAAAGCAGACGTGGATGTTAGAGAGGCTGGTGACCTCCGTGCGAGAGCAGTGTTACTAACAGAGATCAGCCCCACCAATACGCCACTGATTTCTGGAAAGACAAAAAGCCTGTGGGATGAATATCCAGAGGGTTAAAGGGGACTGGAGCACACTGGGGACTGGCAATTCAGTTCCAGACAACTGCCTCAGTCCAGACCTAGCCACCAGTAAATACAACAACCAGGAAAGTTGTTGCCACCAAGTGGCCTGTCCGCAGGGACGTGCGTGATGGTTGAGTTGGTGCCCTCATAGAAAGCCCCTCTGGAGCCAGGAGGGGTGCAGCACCAATTTTTCTTCCCTTTGCAATGTGGGAATTCAGGATAACCCACTCACTGCAAAAACTTGGGAGCCCTGGGGTATACCCAGAGCTGCCAAGAGCTGCACTGGCATGGGCACAGCAGCACCGGGGTCCCTGTGTGGGGTGGACACCAGCTCTTATGGGTGGACACCAACCCAGCACCCAGCAATTCGGATGGCTCCACAGCGAAGACGTTGCCTGCTGTAAGGGATATGGCAGGGACAGCTGAGCAGGATTTCATTCCTTCAACCGGATGAGGAGAGGTCAAGACAGGCCACCGAACTCACCAGCTGATCTCAGCGGGGAGAGCCCCGCGGTGCTGACCGTCAGACACCGAGCTGCCCCCTCACGTCTGCGTCTAGGATTTCCTCGAGCCCTGAGTTATGCAAAAGGTCTTGCTCCGTTTCCCTCTATGGCTATCACGTCAGCTCGTGGGTAAATCGCCGTGACAATTAGGCAGAATAATGGGAAGACGTGACATATGTTTCTTTTATTTCAGCACCGTCTGCTGAAAACTGGAACGAAAAGGTACCAGGCAGCTTCTCCCGTGCCTTTGGAATTGCACAGAGGGTGATGCTGAAGCATTAAACAGGCAGAAATAATTATACTTGCACAGAGAAAATTAAAAACAATGGGAGAAAGTGTACGATTTTCTTTGTAGCAACCCTTGCCTGCAGCAGTTCTGTATGTTTCAGATAAATAGAGGAGACACTGTGAAACCTTTTGGAGGCTAATCAAAACCTCTAACACAACAATAAAATCTTCTCACAGCTGGAGCCAGAGAGCAGCATTAATATTTACTAACCATTGAGTATATTTACATGAAAGAGAGGATTCTAAGAGTATCTTCGATATGCAATTAAGGCACACACATGGGCTGGCAGGAAAATAAAATAAATCCCTTTTATCATGTCTGTGCTAATGTCTCCGGTAATGGACTAATAATTACAAACGCACTTGCAAGGTTCTTGCAATAGGGAGAGTTCTGCCGCAAACTTTATTCTCATCCGAGTTCATCTTGAACTCAATTGCAGTGCCTAAATTGTAGGACACAGAGGACCCAAACCCAAAGGTTTAATTTGGCATCAGCTGCGTCAACACACAGCTTGTCAACTAAGATACAGTGTGAGAGCTATGGAAATGTTTCACAAACACCCAGGTAACAGCAGCACATGGTTGGTGTTCTTGGACAGAGAAAAATGGTTTAGTGAGCAAAATACATCCCTTTTAACTGGGAAATGTGAGGTTATATTGCAGTAGGTCTGCCTCTTTAATTAAAGTTAGCCATGTGGTTTAACAGACAGTGGAGGAAAGCATTCATGGAGGAGGAATTGAGGCTTTGTACATCGTCACAGCTCTCTCCACATCACCTCCACCATCATGAGTTTTGCCAAGGAATGCTACACACTAGGGCTGCTCCATGCTAGGAATGCTAGGGAGCTGGTTGCATTTGTATTGCGTTTTTATCATCTGGCCTACCATATGTTAATGAGCTTGTTTGTACACATGGAGCGTATTAATCTACCTGAAAGTACTAGGTTGAACCAAACTAGTGATGTTTTGCATTGGGAAAAAAAATAAATGTGAAAACCTGGCTTGTAGATCTTGTCATCCAACCAATGACAGATAATTCATAAACATGTTTTCATACAAAATACATTGATTTAACTATAACAGAGCACATGGCTTAGGTTCAGTATCTCACAGTGAAATGCTCTGGACATTCATTTCCATTTGTGCCAAGAAGCACCCAACTCTAGGGATGTTCTGCTAAGAAAGGCTTTGCTGCATTAGGACCTCAGCTTAATCCTGTCACTCGAGGCATGCTGGTTTTCTTTGTTAAGTATTTGTTATTCACTTGAATTTGTGCTACAGGAATATCAATAGAATAGTCTGTATATTCCAGACCTCAAACCAGCCGAAAGATGGGAAAAGAAAATCACAGAATCACAAAATACTCTTGGTGTTCAGAGAATGAATGATTACTTACATCATCTTGCCTTGAAATGTTTTAAGTATAAAAAATAGGGCATTGGTCTTAAGAAAAACGATGATATTTGGTCTACTCTGTCCTTAGTGGTTCCTCCTGCATCATTCAAGCAAAATGCTGTCAAAAATACTGGTGGTGAAGTCCTGGGCTTGATCCCTAGGGAAAGGGTTACTAAAATGGAAAATGAACGAAATTTAAGCAACCAAATCACTTACCTTTTTTGATTGTTTCTCTCAGCTTAGCTAATGGAAAGTCACTAGCATCAGTCTCATGTTACTGGAATGAGTTTCACTTTCATGTTTTCAGAGCTGCCATATTACAGCTGCCAGCACTGCAGGAAGATATTTATTGCGTGAAAAACAACAGTTCCCACTGGATTTAGAAAACAATATAATTGCAGTATTTTACAGGGCATAAGTTTCATAAAAGCTGGAGGTGATTGGCCTCTCTCCCCTCCTCTGCCTCCGTTTCCTTCTCCCCCATCCACTCCCCCCAGGCCACATCTGGGACTGCTCCAAGTCAGTGATGTTCTCTGCATGACAAGCGTGCTGACGGACTGGAGGGATAACAGCATTAATTGCCAGCTTAAACCTAAAATTGCAGAAAAGAACTGCTAGGCAAGGCTTGGGCTCAGGTACAACCAGCCTTACCCCTCCGAAGCCAAGAACAAAACCAAATGCCACATGCAGACCCCGGACTGATTTGACCACATCGGAAGGCAAACAGAGGTAAGGCCTTGGAAAAGATTTGCAGGTTTGGCTGAAGGACAAATAACTGACCATTCCTGAAAAGTGAGCAGTAAAGAAGGCAAGAATGAGTCCAGTTTGTACTTTGTCCTATCTCCTTTTCCAGCATTAGTAAACATTCACTGCAAGACACTTTTTTTTCCAGAAATAAATCACAGAGAAGGAAAAGAAGAAAAAAAAAAATAATGCAAGAAATGGAAAAGTATAGCACCGTAGAGCTGGTCAGAGATAAGGAAAGCAGCAGTCTAATTTTAGGCAGAGAAGCAGAGAGAAAAGTTAAGAAAATTAATACATTTCTTGGGGGAAAAGAAGGAAGGTGAAAGAGTTCTTCAGAGTGAAGAGAAGCCAAGAATGAAATCCTGGTCCCTGGGCGCAACCCAGGGCTTGGCAGAATATTTTGCAAAGGGTTTAGAAGCACAGGAAGAATTCCCATGCCTGATAAGACAGACATATGACAAACTGCTTTAGCTCTGGGTCTTCAGTAGGAAAGCCATGGCTTAAAGTAACCCAGGGAGTCCATAGGAGGATGCACTCCTCAGACACAGCTCAGCAACGTGGTCCCCCCATGGTGCCAGCCAAGCATGCCCTTCCCATCCCTGTACTCAGGTTCTGGCATGTGGGGGGCACAAAATGCAGGTGCTGGGGTGGTTCAGCATCAACAGATGGAGACCTCAGCAACTGCAGCATGGTAGTGGCAGTGAAGTCTGTCCCAAAGGGAATAAAGAAAATGGATACTCCAAAACAGAGACCAATTCTGGAAATGATCAATAATGGGAGGTTTTCAGAAAAGTTGCTTGAGGAAAGTGTGCAAGAGCTTTCCAATTCAGGGCCCATGGGGTCTAGTTTCAGAGGCATGAATGTGTGGAGGAAATAATTCTTCAGACACACAAAAAAGTCACCAAGGTGTTAATTATGTTTTTGAAAAAGAGAGAGAACATTGTTCCTATAGAGAAACAGCACGAAGCGCTCTCAGATGTGCCCAGAAGAAGTAGGTGATGATTGCCTGGAGACTGAGCAGTCCCCATCTGGAAGCCTGTCCTAAATAAAATTCAAGGTGCCAGTTTTGCTCCTGCTGTGGCCAGTGTTTAGAGCCATAGGGGAGAGACAGCACTACTTAAGCTGATCATCAGCTTTTGCTGCTGGCATGCTTTGAAAAGCTATCTGGGCAGGTAAGAGTGCACAAGAGGTCTGAGCGTGCCCCTGGCTGAATTTATGCTGACACTAGTCTGTGCTGTCATGCACAAAGCAAAGACATGAGCTATGCAGCTGCTGCCAACGAGCCCTGGGAGCTGCTTGTTTTGTCCAGTGGCTGTTTTTTATCTGAGTGTGCACCAGCAAGAAGCTTCTCCAGTGAAGTGAGCTTGCCCAAAGCCACGCTTCACAAAGGGCTGTCAGATGTTTTCTGAGGAGGCATCAGTAGAAGGTCAGAGGAGCTGTCACCAGTCCCCAGCCCTTTGTGTTGCTCTGGATGTCTGGTGGCATGGGACACTCCGAAGTCTGATACATCCTGTTTATATCCTCGCTTCTCAGGCTTTGTATCTCTGTGACCATACAGAGATACAGGTCATTCATATCCATGCCCTGAAAGGCATGGCTCTTTGAGGTCACAACTGTAGCTAAATTGCACCAAAAAGGGGGGGTGGTGATGATGGGGCCCCATTTTCCAAACTGACTCATCATCTCCCCAGCACCTTGATATTCTCAGAGCAGAACAGGAAGGATTTTATCCTCTGCTGCCTGCATTCAGACAGCACTTTCCTAAGCTGTATTGGATCTCAAGGCCAGTGGCCTCGCAGCAAGATATAAAAATTTACATTGCAACAGATTGACCCGGTGAGATTGGCCAACCATGACTTTCATAGCTGCTCTGAGTGGGTCCAAAATCCTGAGGTCCCTCTTTGCTAGCAAAACATCTGGCTTGGAGAGCCTGTCACAGCATGCTGCAGGGGTGCAACTAATTCATTTCGTAGCCGCATGGTCATGCTTGAAGCCTCACAGAGATAATAAAGCAGTTTCACTCTAAACCACTAGTTTCCAGTTTGGTACAATAGATTGAACTGATTAAATTTGGGCCACATCACTCCGTGGGGCAATTCATAATGTCAGTGGGCCATTAAGAGGTAGGACTTGTCCTTTTAGCAGTCGAATCACATACCACCCACAGCCCGTTGGAGTGTCCTCCTGTAAAGGCCCATGTCAGGCCGTGGGCCCTAATAGCGTGCCTGCGAGTCCCCATAAAGAGCCACCTCACTGAATATTAGGCAACACACGTGTTATCTGCAGCTGGCCCCTTGGCCAGCTCACAGAGAAAGGCAGGGAGATAACCCACTGTGTACACAACGCTGACAACATGAAGTATTTCACAAAATCCTCTTTCATTTTCCCAGGAATGGCTACTTTTGATCAGGTGCTGATGGGGGTCTCTAGATACTGACTGAAGCAGCATTTGCTTCGCTTGTGCTCTGGGCCATTTGGACATGGTTTCCAGGAAAGCCAGCTCCTTGCTGCTGCTGCTGCCACCCAGGCAGGCCTCTTGTTAAAGCACAGATGTTCCAGCCTGCCCCCGCCAGCTCTGAAACGTCTCTGCCACCACCGTCACGTTAGGAAGCCTCTTTGTGCACCTCTGCAGGGTTTATTGTCATTAGAACTGGCTTAAAGGAAGCTTGCAGGCAGCCTTGACATGAGCCATTACCTCGTCAAGGACATAGAGCTGTAGCACAGCAATTACAGAACGCCACAGAGCCTGGCCCCACAGTCCTTGCAGCCCAGAAGCACTCTGTATGTTGTGTTTTGTTTTGTTTTCTGAAGCAATCAAGCAAGTTAGTAAAATGCCATTGCTCTTCTATTATCGCTTTTAGCATCTTCAACATTATTCCTATCAACATTTGCTCACTGAAAGAACAGACAAAAGGGCCTTCCTTCCATCAAAAGCATCCCCCTTCTGCCCTGGCCCTGCTCCCCCGGCTCAGCTGCACAGGAACTGCCAAAGCAGGGCATTTCGGAGCTGTGAAAGACCAAGGGGCAAAGGAAAGCCCCTGGCTGGAGGCTCTTCGAAAAATTTGACTTCTCCAACCTGTTTGCATTAAAATCTCAAGGGCATTTAAACCACATGGTCCAAGGATCACAGCTGCTGCGGTGCTACTCCAGAAAGAGGCAGTCTCCAATATTAATGGGTATAATCCTGCCAATTTGCAGATTTCCTCCTCTAAGTATTGCTCAATCGCATGCACAGCGCTGCAGGGCCTATTACTATCCCAAGGCCTCCTTTTGAGATGCTCCTCACACAGCCTGCCACGCGTCAGGATGGACAATTACCTCTGATGATTGACGTGAAGGAAGAGAGCTTAGGCAGTCATTAGCAGAGGCCTTCACTTCAACAAAACACACTTGTCTATTCTTCCTTCCTAAAATGAAGCCTGTGAAGAGCAAGACAGAGAGAGAAAGAAACGGAGAGAAGGAAGGCAAGAGAGGGAGGGGGGAGCAGGGGAGAGAAGAGCAAGCTTATTTTCCCCTCTGTAAACTAAAAGCTGTTTTCAATTTTTATGTTTTTTAGCCCGAAGAACTGTACAATTCTTTTTAAAATAAATATATAAAATGCTGTTTGATAAAAAGAAGAAGTTTGCTCTCTAGTGGCTGAATTTAAATAGCTCAAAAAAACACAGGCTGCTAAAGAAAGGGAGAGTTTCATCCAAAATGTGCTCGGTTCCCCCTAAATATTTGCTCTTCGCCAATATTTACTATTGAACAGCGACTGGGGGCAGCTGATGTCAGGAGAGGTCCGTGGCTTTCCCCAGGCCAGGAGCAGGACCACAGGCTCTGCCCAAGCTCCTACATCCAACCTGAGGGCACCTTGCAAAGTAGGGTCAGGATGCAGAGAAGACTTCTGCATTTCTCTCTCTCTCCCTGGTCTTTTAGCCTTGAGTAAAGCAAGTGCCAGGGACTCCACAAGAAGATCCAGCCTCATCCCCTGCAGAGGCCCCAGTCACGTCCCCCAGACCACATGTGGACCCCAGTGTTTGGGGCCAGGGCCGTGTTTCTGGGAAGTGCTCCTCCCAGGGCAGTCCCATCGCCTTGGGGAAAAGGTTGGTGGCAGGTCACCCGCTTGCCACCACCGTGTCACGTCCCTGCTTACGGCACGTCTGGCAGGAGGAGCCGGGCGCCGCACGGCGCTGTCAGCATGATGGGATTAGCCAGGCCACGGCAATGAATCAGACATTTCCTATTAACAACCAAGGGGGAGAGGGGGATACAAAGAGACAAGCCGAAGCTACAGCCTCGGTGAAGGCCAACCCCATCCATTCCTTAATTTTGTATAGTGCTGCTACTTAATGGGGAAGCCTGTGAGGCCTTATTCTTCAGCAGCCAGATGGAGAAGGGGACGAGGCAGATGAAAATGACAGCCGGGTCTCAAAGGCCCACCCGCTTGCAAGGCCCATTCCCAGGCAGAGTAATTGCCAATCAGAAGCAAACTGCTTTATAATTAAAGCATTGTATGAGCAAGGGGATGTCTGGGGCTTGTGCTTAATTGCTGTACATTGCAGGGAAGCACAGAAGCACGGAGAGAGGGGCTGAAATCAGTGAGGGTTTTGCTGCTGAGCTAATCCAGGGCAGGAGCAGAGCAATCCTCCAGCCAAACCCTGCAGTACCCTTGCTCAAGAGAGCATCTACACCACCTCCTCCTCGCAGTCCTGCCCTTTGCACACACCCGGGGCAGGCAGGGGCACAACCAAGCCCTTAGGTGTCTCATTCCCAAAAGAAGAGCCCTGCGTGTTTTGTCACTGTGGATCGTGCAAGTTTGGGCCATGCCCCATCAATCCTGGCTGCTCTTGCTCCTGGCCTGCAGCCCAGCTCTCACACTGCTCTGACAAGCTCTTTCCAGCGCATGGGCCCTGCAAAGTCCTCCATGTGGACATCCTTCTCCTTTCTTCCCATCGTTACTCCCCAGAAGGTGGGCCTAGGACCCATGATGTCAAGGCCTAGGTGGTCGGCCATCATACTGGATTACCTCTTGAAGTTGCCGTGCTCCTCATGCTCAAGAAATCCCCTTTTACAGTTTAAAGCCAGGAAGGGGGCACCATTGTTACCTGATCTGGTCTCTGTTACCTGGTTCATTGGGCCTCCTAGGACTGATCGTTTCTTGACTAAGAGCTGTGCTTGGGAGAATCCCACTCCAGAGACGAAGCTCTATTATTGGATATGATTGTTGAGTTTTCGTCTTGAAACAAATCATACATGTTCACTACAGAACAAAACCATCTGAATCTCAGTCAGAGAATCATAGAATGGGTTGGGTTGGAAGAGATCTTAAAGATCTTCTAGTACCAACCCCCCTGCCATGGGCAGGGACGCCACCCATCAGGTTGCCCAGGGCTCCATCCAAACTGGCCTTGAATATCTCCAGATTTGGGGCATCCACAGCTTCTCTGAGCAACCTGTTCCAGTGCCTCACCACCAGCTCTGTTATATTTCATCATTATGGCATTGCAGCATTTTGGATTTTTTAAAGTTTGAGGTTAATGCTACTATAGATGGAAAATAGAGAACCAGCTTGAGAAACCATTTCTGAATTTAATCAGTACCCTGGAAATGAGGAACTGACTAAGTTTCTAGAGCTGTCTCAAACTACAGCATCATTTCCTATTATGAGCTGGTTCAGAGTGTCAGAACATCAGTGGGAACCAGACCCAGGTTTTGAGGCTCTTGCCAAATCCCACCATTCTCCTCCAACTTTCTGTAGCACAAGTTGCCATGACATGCTCTCTGCACACCATCAGCTGGACCACATAGAGCAAATTCAGACAATGATGATAGTCCATCCCAGAAGACCACTAACCCATTTCTCTGGCATGAAGTTGCAACAGTATTACTGAGCATAGAGTTAGTTTGATGACGAGACCAAACAAACCCTAGAGTTATGCTAGTGGGACTGGTAAAACAAGACATTCTCCTTCCTAGGGGTCTTTACGTCAAGCAGGCCTGAGGGACAAAATCATGTATCAGCACCAACATGCAATTATCAGAGCCCTTCCAAGGTGTGAAAACACAATATTTTCCCCTCATTTTCTTCCCATCATGCTTTCCCAGAGGCTAAGCATACCAGCTTGGCCATGATATTGGACTTCTCCAGCTGCTCTGCACCTCTTGAGTAGGAACTGATAGACCATAAAACCAGAAATGTACCACTGTGACTATCTTCTCTGATCTTTTCAGCATAGCTCAGTGAGCCTCTTGGAAATGATCAAATGTCCACCTTTAATAAAAGCAAAATGGATGTTAAGTTTCCTGTGGGGGAGGAAACTCCACTTCAATCTTGGTTGATCATTCCAATGGCTATTGCACTTACACCAAGAAAACACATCTCATTTTTGTCTAAATTTGCTTACTTTCAGCATTCACCCACTGTTTTTCTCTGTTCATCTACTAGAATGAAGAACATTCTACCATCAAATATCTCTCCTCAACCAGACAATGGTAAGCAGTGACCAACCCACTTCTCAACCTTCTTTCCAATAAGCCAGATAGAGGGAGGCTCTTGGAGCCTTCCCAATGTGCTGCAACCTCTGTTCCCAGATCTGTGGCTTCATGTCAGACACATGTTGGGCAGATCATGTTGCATGTTTGCACCCAGAGGAACAACTGATCCCCCTGTGACCTGACCTCTTTTTTATCCACTCCTTAGCTGTTCTCTGATGCTGATGTTGTTCCACAACATCAATAATGTTCAATAGAAACACAGCTTCTGGATAATGTTTTGTATCCATGCTCACGGTTTGATTCCCGGCAGTAACTGGAGATAAATCTATTGTTGTTTAGGCAGACCAGGAACAAAGAAAGTAGGTATTTCATACAGAATGGAGGACTTTGTCTTGGAAGCAGTGATCCTAAAATGGACATGAGGCAAGGAAGAAGGCTGAACACCAGTTCCTTGGGATGCTGTGACCATTGCTAGCCAACCTGATCCCTCTTTAATGGTGAGAAAGGGTAGATCTTGCCCGCCCTGGAGGTAGAAATCTGGCAGGGCTAAGCCTGAAGCCCTGCTCCCCTCATGGCTTCCCCTCAAGAACAACCCCTCCTCCCCACAGGCTGGAGACAGACCAACCTGGGTGAGGAGGATGTGCCCAGTGAGGTCTCCCCTGGCCTCTGAGGCTCAACATGCTGTTCCAGATGAAAAAATGAAGCCATCCCAGCTGCGGAAATGTCCCTCATGCAACTTGCAGTGTGCGTGGAGGCTGGCAGCAATAGCGAGCAGCTCAGGAGGGAGGGGGCTGTGTTAGTGCAACGTGATGAGAGTAGGAATTACACAGCACCAAGCTTTGATGTCTCCCCTAATAACCTCTCAAAAACAGTTTTTTTGTTTGTTTGTTTCTTTTTTTTTTTTTTTTTTTTTTTCTGATTTCCTTTACAGCACGGTTACACAACTAGATTAGGTTTTGCTTACAGACAGCCCAACCCAGGGTTTACCAAAACCCGAGGCTCTCTGAACAGGACACGCTGGAAGTTCGTTAGTGTAAGTTACACTTCAGCAAAGCTGAACATTACATAAAGCGCCTTTTTTTGACCAGTGCTGAATCTGAATGAACTCCTCTTTTGACTCAGCTTTCATTCCCTGGAATCTAAGGCCTTATGTCCCTGTTTTTTTTAAAGGGACTTAGTTCCCTTTGCACTGAAAGTGAAATCAGGGCTGATTAATTCTGTTGACTTGGGTGTTGTACTGTGAACAGGAGATGTCTTTTAATGTAGCTCAAACTTCTTTTAAAAGTGTATCTAAGGAAGAAAAGTGAATGATGAGGTTGTTCTTATGTATTCTTAGTGTTGCTAGGGAAACCATTTCCTGCCTGTATTTATCCCAATTCATCTCTGTTTTTTCAGGGAGGGGAGGAAAACCTTCCAAAATAAACAGACAATACCCTGGAATGAAGGTGCTTATTAATGAGATGAAGTACCCATGAGATACACAGCATGGGATCTGGTACTTTTCCAGTTGAGGTCAACAGTTGAAATGCATCCCAAATTAATAGCTACTGAAAAGGAAAAAAAAAAAAAAAAAAAAAAAAAAAAGCACCCTGATATAATGACTGATCTGTATTGCTGGTGGTCTGTGTCTAGTCCCTCTTGGACTGGGGTGTATCTGGAAAAATAAAAAGGCATTAATCAGTATTGGTGTGTGCAGCTGGCCCTGGAAGTCTGCTCCTACCTAGAGCTGGTTCTTCCAGACCAGACTTGGCAGATGTCTGGAAATCCCTGCCAGGGCTTGGCAGTGCTGCGAGCAGGGAGAGGCGTTGTGGTGAGGGCCCTCGCCAGAGCACCTTGCGGAGGATCTGAACCCCAGGCAGGACCCACAACACTACTGCCTGCCACAGACTGACCTAACGTGGCCAGGATCCTTATTCCTCAGGAATAAACACAACATTTCCTTAGAAAAATAGCAGAGAAGGAAAGAAATGTGTGCCACTGCCATTGGATGTGTGGGAGTGACCAGAATTGAGAAAAGGCACCTACCTCTTTCTCTCTTCCCAAAGGTGAGTCCAGCACTGCAGAGGGGTAGTTAGCCCCATGTTTGTGGCATTAACCTAGGGCTCAGTTTCTCTCTTTTCACGTGCTCTGTGACCTCAGGTAGTCCACGAAAGTGAGTAACAGCACTGCTCTGTCACAAAGGGGTAAGTACAGAAAAGACTGAGGCGCAGAAATATCTTCTGTATGACTAAAAACATACTTTCTAAGGCCCTGGCAGCAAGAAGAAGAATGGGATCCCCCTTTCTGGAGATCTGGAGATCCACCCAGTGCTGGAGAAAAAATAGTTGTGGGCCAGGGATGTGCATGCAAGCTTGGTGCAGACCCAACGTACACTGTGATGTACACGAGCAAGCACAAGCATGAGGAACAGGCTACCACCGGCATTTCCTTTGGGGCCACTGTGGAGAACCTCTGGAAGCAAAAAAAAGATGGTAATAGGGCCAGAAGGAGGGAAAGCAGAGTGGAGAAAAGCTAATGATGCTTGCCCTTCTCATCTGTGTTTAGGTGTTCATCTCTCTCTGCTGTGTTTTCCATTTTGCTGCCTTAAACATTCCTTGTCATGTCAGAGCAGGAGTTCAGTGGGAAAACCCTCATCAAGAAGATTATATGCAAATACATTAAAATCAGAACAGATTGCTGGAGATGTATGTTTTGGATCCTGTGGGTGTGTTTGGCCCGTAGCTTTTCAGCTACAGAGCACTCATTAGGCTGAAATCCTAGCCCTGTGAAAGCCAGGGGCATTTTTCCAGTGACTATGGATCTGGGAGTTAGCTCTCCGTGTTCAGTACCCCAAAGTACCAAGCTGCTGATCTGGGAAGGAGGTGGCTCATCTTGCAGGCACTCTGCCTGGCAGCTGGGGTTTGCAAACCCTAGGATGGGAAATGATGAGGAGATGATGAAAGTTTGGGGAGGAACAACCAGAGCATGCCGCAATTTCTTCTTTTCCTCAAAGCGTGATCCGGTGCGCAACCAAATCTCTCCTAGGCCTTCACCCGGCCATTGAAAGACATGGTTCAGATGTCTGCAGGGGCCTTTTCTGTTTCTGGGAGGGCTTACTTTATTTGTCTTGATTGACTACGTCTCATTAAGCCAGAAGAAGAGTGGCAACAGTCTATAAATGGTCAACTTTTCAAGCACTCTAAATGAAAAGGATAAAACGGCTTCATGGAGATGGGCCGTCCATCTGCAGATGTCCCAGGCTGGGTTAAATTAGGCAGTTTCACCACACCCCTTCATTTCAGATAGCTCTGAGAGATAGCTGAACAAGTATTTAAACCCAAAACAAAAGCAAACACCGAGCTGCTCTAACTTCTGGGCAGAGGAGATTGGCCAAGGGTGGAGTTGCTGCACATTTTCTTGGAGGGTGAGACTCCCTTCCCATGCCCTGGGCTGGTGATGGTTGCCCTACGGCAGTGACCCGGGGCTCAGCAGGGGAAATGAGCAGCCAGGGGCAGGGGCGGAGGGGGAGTTTCTCAGCCTGGCTCGGTATGAAAGGGAATGCACAGGGTGCTGCACCCTGAGCATCATGTTGAGCATGGGGCGTGTGAGGGAAAGGAGCGGTGAGACAACAGGCAGAAGCAGACCTGTTGGACTTGGATCAGAAAACATAACCGGCTGTAGAGCGCTGCTGGCTTGGAGTGAGAAAAAACTCCTGCTTCCCAACCCAGGCAAACCTGGGTGTGCACACAGCAACTTCAGAGACCTTTTGTCAGCTTATTTCCAAAGGAGATCATAGCCGATAGCGGTGCCGCAGACACCACTTTTGGAGACCTTGGCTGCAGTGCCACCACACCAGCCTGGCTCGATGCCGGGTGCTCGGGGGCAGACCAGGAGTATTCTGCTCTTGGGACCTGGAAAGGAAGCCTGACAGGTCCTGAACCCTGGCTGTGTCTTAGGAAAAGCCGAGTATGCTCTTGCAAGTAAAAATGAGTGACCTAATTTTATCATGCCTTGCACCTCCTACCTACAACAACCTGCATGATGCTCAAGTCTTGTAGCTATTTGGATCCAAAACATTGCTTGGAAGGACGTGTTTGTCCCAGCTATAGCACTGGTTTTGGTCCCAGCTACTTATACCAAGGAACTATTACAATTACAGTGCAAGTACTTTGAGCATATAATATTTAACTATTCAAATATTTCTGGTTTGTGGTATTCAGAGCCTGTCTCTCGACAGGAGTATCTCTGCAACTTTCTGGTCAGTGGAAGGATGACATATCATTACTGCTTCTTGCCAACGTGCAGGATGATGCAGTTAATTAAAGAAACATAAAATTCACGTGTGATGCTAAAGATCACCTCTGCGACTCCAAATGCACACTAGCATTAAATCAGCTGTGTAATGAAGGGATAATTTCGTTAGCCATTTCAAGCTTGGGCTTATGCAGTCCATTATAAGAAGGAAATGTCATCGTGTGATTTAGCTGAAGGTGATGTCACATTGTATGGTCTATAATTTAGGCCAGATTTCCAATAATATTTTGATTTGACATCTCTGACATATGGAGTTGAATGGTCAGACTTTGGCTTTTGAGCACCGTTAAGCATGGGGGTGCAAAAATAGCCGGAGATGCCAAGGGAGCAGCTGACAGCCTCACTGCCCTGTACATCTCCTCTAGCTGTCAGAACAACTTTTGGGGTGGTATTTGCTGTATTTGCACAGGTAACAGCTGCACACACACAGCAGCCTCGCCCTGACCAGACCCGAGCAACAGAGAATAGGAAGCGTGAGAGCAGGTGTGTGCCCCGCTCACCCCACCACTCTGAGGGAAAACCGTCAGGAAAACTGGCTTTTGAACAAGCAAAGGTGGTAGGGTGGAGTTACCCCTGGTAAACACACACCTGCAGAGAGACAGGCTGCTGTATCCAGAGCATCAGAGGTTTAATGCAAAATGTTGCAGGAAACAAAACAAAACAAAATGTTTGCATCACTTAAGCATGGCAAATTTAAGGTTCCCTTTGAATTAAAAAAAAAAAAAGAAAAAGACAAAACTTTCAATTTCACATTCAACTTTCAATTTGGCATTCAACTTTCACTGGCTGTGCATGATATTATCACATAACAGAGGCATAAATTACTTTTGAAAGGAATAAAGATACACAAACCATGCACCAGCCACAAGACCTCAGACCTCAGAGGACAACATTTCACTTGCCCTCTGTCTCCATGACCTCTGCTGGGAAGCCCATTTCACCAGTGTCCTGAACGCAACTGGCCTGTGCTGTGAGCCAGGGAAATCACTTCTAGGTCCATATTCCAGCCTGTTGGTGCCTCATTAGCTATCAGTAGGGTTAACCACCTCAAACCTCAGTTCCCATCTCCATACCCTGACTGCCTTGCACACCCCAACTCTCCAGCCTCTCGCATTTTGAAATCATGGAATCACAGAATGGTTTGGGTTGGAAGGGACCCTAAAACCAACCCAGTTCCACCCCCCTGCCATGGGCAGGGACACCTCCCACCAGCCAAGTTGCCCAAAGCCCCATCCAGCCTGGCCTTGAGCACCCCCAGGGATGGGGCATCCACAGCTTCTCTGGGCAGCCTGTGCCAGGGCCTCACCACCCTCACAGTGAAGAATTTCTTCCTCATAGATAATTTATCATACCCTCTTTCAGTTTAAACCATTACCCCTTGTCTTATCACTGCATTGCCTGACAGAGTCCCTCCCCAGCTTTCCTGCAGGCCCCCTTTAGGTGCTGGAAGGCCTCTGTAAGGCCTCCCTAAGTCTGGAGTGCAAGCAAAACTCTGTGGCGAGGAGGTCCTTGCACAAGATCTGGAGAGGAAGAAAGATGAAAACCCACAGAGGAGGGGCAAGCCAGTCCACCACTGGGTGCGGGGTCAGAGCAAGAATCACAGAAAATGGGAGCGCTTCCAGAAAGGGCACCAGCCGCATCATTCATCCCTGACACAGTTATGCAGCTGTTACTTAAGCCAGTCCTTGTCATGCCATAGCTCCCTGATAGCATCAGGAACTGCACGCACATTTGTCAAAACAGGATGACATCTAAAGATAGCATTGAACCTAAGGGGAAGGAATTTAAAAGAAAACAAGTCACCATGGCTACGGGGTAGGGTAAGAACCGTGTTCCCCGTGTGTGGAAATCTGACTTCGGCGACCTTCGCCGACGTGGACCCTTGAAGCAGCACCGATCTGAGCCCAGACAGCAAACGGGAAATGATGGAGTCCCAGCATCAAGTGAAGATATTTTAATGGTCAGGGTTGCGTAACGCAGCTGGTGCAGGCCCGACGCTGCTGCGGAGGCCGGGGTTCAGCCCGGGGGGACGGGGACTTTTAGTCACAGCAACAGAAGCACCAGCAGTGCAGGTGAACACGCCGAAACCTCCACCCCAAGGAGAGGCACCTCCACCAGCCCTGCAGGCACCACAGCCAAGCCTCTGCCACAGCTCAGGGCCACGATTCAGCAATATCCCAACACCAGCCTCAGCATGCCTCATGCCAAGCCATGTGCCACACAGTGCAAAGCTTGGATAAATCAGCTCTGGCTGCTCACGTTTGTTTAAAAACACTGATGGGTTAACCTTGCATGGCCATACCTGGTGCTGGTGGAGGCACTGCTTGCTCCTCACTCACCCCTTGTCCAGGGCAAGAGGGGAAAGTGTCAGGGATGGTTCACACCTTCCACAGCTGCTCCATCTCCTGCTGCCACAAGCATTGCTGTGCTGCTCTGGTTTGTGGTCTCCTTGGTGCTTCAGTGGTCCCAGGTCTGACCTGGAGAAGGGTTTCTGACACACCTCTCAGTCTGAGAAGATACCTTACACCTCTCCAGAACACTTCAGTATCACAGGCAGCTCTAGGGGAACGCCTCACACATAAGGCTTCTGGCACAGATGAAGCTGGCTGTATTACCAAAGTAAAAATGCATTTGTCCACACAGGCAAATCCAAAGCAAGTCCATCAGGAAACACTTTTTCCTGTGAGGGTGGCTGCCCACTGGCACAGGTTTCCCAGAGAGGTGGTGGAGTCTCTTCCTTGGAGACCTCCAGAAGCCACCTGATGTGGTCCTGGGCAGCCTGCTCTGGGTGTCCCTGCTTGGGCAGGGTTTGGGGCAGGTGGCCTCCAGAGGGCCCTGCCAGCCTCAGCCCTTCTGGGGTTGTCTTCTCTTCCCTGCCCCCTGCATGCCTCCATTTCAAACCTTGCAAGCCCTCAGGTACATCGGTATCCACCACTCACTTCTGTGTGATGACATGAAACACAAAACAAGGATGTTTAAGTGGGAACTCCTGGTGCTATATGTCCCCCAAATTCTCCTGAGCTGTGTGGCCAAGATAGCTCTGCTTTGGTGACTTTGAAGAGAAAGTCCCTACAAATCCTCTATCTCCTGAATTTTTCATGTAGTGTTTTGGGTGGCGTGGCCTTCCCTGCCAAGGCAGCCTGTGCCAGGCTACGGCCAGATGGGGTTCTCTGCAAATTTTCGTAAAAGCGTCACTTCCACACTGAGCTCAACACAGTGTCATGTCGCCTATAGCTAAACTGTGATGAACTGATGAAAGTTTGTTCTGATGATGTAATCCTGGCCGTGTTAGGTAACACTGAAGGGTGGCATTGCCATGGAAACACAGATTTTGCAATCCTCCCTTTTCTAGCTTACTCATGCACTTTAACTTAAACACAGCTGTATCGTCCCTTTTATGTTCAGTAAAGCCCCTCTTTGTGTTTATGACTGGTCTCTATCCTCTTACTGCCAAGGAACAGTACATCCCGAAAGTTTTATGTTTACTGCACACAGGTAACAGACAGAAACAACAGGCTGAGTATACAGCAGTGGAAAATTACTGTACAGAAGAGAGGGTTCACACTCGTGCCTTGCTCTCCAGCCAGCAGTGGGTTTCTCTGTGAATGAGGAAGGACGCTAAATGTGCTTTAGCTCTCTAAAATGTACCTCTGTTCACCCAGGCCAGTGCAGGCACTGCTCTGAAGTCCCACATCCTTTCTCCTAAATGCTAGATCATCATTTCAGCTGTGTAGACATTAACCAATTAAAAAACTAAATAGATAAAAAAACGACTTCAGCTTCAACTTCAAAAACCCCTTCAGCTTTCACTTCCCACTCTTCTGACATCATCCTTCCAGCCATCACAGAGTCCAGCCGGAGGAAGACCTAACAAATACAGAAACAGACAATGAACTTTCCCAGAATTTCTTTATCTGTTTCAAATAAGTCAGCCAGTAAAACGCGGTGGAAAAGGACCAACTTTTTGCTATGTTTTTAATTTGCTACACACCTCCAAGACATGAGTTAAAGCTACAAATGATTATACTGTGTCTAATGGAACCAAATGGACGACTGAGACTACAAACAGGTTTTATTGTTTACATGTGGGCACTGTGTAACGTAAAGCACCCAACCAGTTATTTCCCCAAACCAGCTATATCAATTCATCAGAAGGCAGTGGGTATTTTGCAGTTGCCGATCATTTTTATTTTTTTCAGAACTATGTTGCAATGCAGTTTTTAGCAGGGAAATTTATCAAAAGTATTTACAGTTGGTTGAAAGTTCAAAGGGGCAAGATAGGAATTCAGATTAACGGGAAATCTAAACAAATGTAAAGGAAAATAAGGATCAGATTCCAAAAACCTTCCAGTCTACATCGCAAGCGTAACAAATGTTCTTGATTTGTGTTGGTTGTTAAAGAAGTGTAAATTCCAGGATAAATTGATGTAGCTCCTGGGATGAATAAAATCAATAATGTAATAACATGGAGTTAATACCAAGCTGACATTGATTAAGAATGAGTGCGTTGAATTTGAGGTCTCCTTCCATGCACAAGGAGATACTAGTAAATCAGAGCCAGATTGCCAATTAAACCTTGTTATTTCAGGGCAGAGCAGAATCAAATAATGCGTGATGAAGAGAGTATCCTGAGAGTAAAGCTATCCAGGTGGAAGCTGAGCATGCAGGAAGCCTGTGATTTCTGAGCAGCAGCGTTTGGAGAAGTCAATAACGCTCTCGGAAGGCTTGCAGAGCCCGACTGTGCATGGTATCCTTTCCCATAGTTACTTGTATACAAACAGAGCCAGCGGGGTAGGTTAGAAGCAGAAGAACTTTATCCCGAAGAACAGGGTCCCAGATCACAAATTAGGCTTTGCAATCTGCCTCTTGCATTATTGCGATCCCTTAGCGTACGGTGAGACTGGTTGATTAATGGGTCTGTTCCAGCTTCCACTAGTCCTGCTCCCTGGGTATGTTCAGTGTTTCTGCTGCCTATACTTCAGTCCCGTCAGAGTGCAGAGTCAACACTGAGTGAGCTCTGATCCCCTCTGGGCACC
This sequence comes from Anas platyrhynchos, assembly GCF_047663525.1. Taxonomy (NCBI): domain Eukaryota; kingdom Metazoa; phylum Chordata; class Aves; order Anseriformes; family Anatidae; genus Anas; species Anas platyrhynchos. Next base: position 83,169,064 of record NC_092589.1, read on the forward strand.
CTGCTGAGAGCAAATGAGGACTAATGGGAGGAGTTTTTGGTTGCTGGTATACCCACTTACACTTCAAATCCCCAGAAAGCTTTAGATAACTAGGTTTTGATGAGAAATCAAAACCAAAACCCACATTGACCATGCACAACAGAATGAACAAATAAGGCCTGATTTCTTACGTGTCTCTCTGTCCCCCTTTCCTCTTCCCCACTGGGATCCTCTGGGATCCAGCAAGACTTCTCTTTCAGCAGAGGTAATATTTGAAGCATTACTCACTCTCCTCTACTCAGTTCCCAGTTTTCTGGAAATTTGATTTAACTTTGATGTTACCGAAACCTCTACACTTCAGTGACTCTTGGCTGGAGCTGGGCATCAGGGTCACAAGTCACTGGGAGGAACAAAGAGGCAGATACACAGGCACGGGGCATGAACTGTGAGCCAGGTTTAAAAAAATGTTCCCTTTATTATGATAAATGGAGCAGACTAATTTTGACGCAGGGAAGGGGGAATGGCTGTGGAAGCTCAGGGTGCTGTGGTGTCTCAGACAGGTATGCAGAAAGCCATCACTGAGCCTAACCTTGGGCTTCTCGCTTCTAGCCCTCTGCGTCAAGAAAACACAAACTAAACTTTCTTTTCCTACAGCTGTAGGGCTTGCACATCAGCTGGATGACTTCTCTGATAAAATGCATAGACATTTGTCCAGAGAGATCACAACCTCTTCTTCCAAAGCAAATCTCTCCCAGGCAGCCCATCTGACCTCGCTTCCACTTGGATCCGCTTCAGGTTTGGTCCCCAGCTTCAGCATCAATGGGAGACGAACCCTACATGCTCCTCGGGGTTTCGTGTCAGATCCCAGCACCTTCTAATTGCAGCTCACTGCTGCGTACAACGATAGAGGCTGGTGAGTAATGAGGGAGAGAAGATGTCAGACATGAATGCCCTTGAAATAGGCTATTCTAATGCTATCGTGTTGGGATCGGGAGAAGCGCATTATCCTCAAGTTTGTGTGAATGAACCAGGGCTATTTGGCAGCTCTGTAATTCATTCAGCTCTTTTTTTTTTTTTTTTTTTTTTTCTCCTCAGAGTAAAACACCAAACTCATTCATTATAGTTGGCTTCAGGGCTCTTGGGAGCCACCCTGAAAGCTCTCCATCTTCAGCATGGACAGCTAATCTGGACAAATAATTTCAAACAGTTTAAGAAACAGTTTGACCCCCCAAGGAAAATAACTGAAGGTCAAAGGGACATCTCGGTGTGTATCTGTGGAGAATATAAATCGAGTTGTTTATTCCTTCTCTCTGGAGCCCAGCAAGGTTCAAATTCAGTTTATAAGCTTATCACCAAAATTCATTTTATACAGTACCTTAAACATAAACTCCCACTCAGCCCGATCAAAGCTTTTCCAGCACGAAGCAGCTGAGCTACAATCAGTCCCCTTGTTCAGTTGGCCAAGGCAGGGTTCTTAATCAGTATAAAAACACGAGGAGTCAAATGGGAGGTTTTAATAAAACGGGTTTGATCGACTTCCAAGGAGGTGGCAGAGGTCTGTGGAAAGAAACATTCCTGCCAGCTCCTCCGAAATTCGTGTGAGCCCCGTGGAGTGCCAGGGAGTGAGAGGACCCTGCGGCTCGCTGGTGACTGCCCTCATTATCCTCGGCAGAGGGTGCACCCCCTAACCCTTCGCTCTAATCCACCTCCAGCCTCAACTCCTCGAGTTCCCTACTCCCGAAAACTCATTTATCTCGGCTCCTTCCACTGGAAAACAATCAAGCCCCTGGGCTTTGCCAGAGATCAAAGTGTGATTGCTCCAGTTGTCTCGGTTTCCAAATCTATTGCTTCTTTAGATGCCGTTGCTGCTTATTCAGACAAAGCAGCTCTGTGCTGAAAGTCCACAGCAGCTGCAGATTAGAGACTGGGCAAAGTATAGGAAGTGATGCATGCAGGACAGCACCCTTCTCTCTTCCTGGATGTTCGCTCAGTTGCTTAAGTGAGAGCTGAGGTACCCCAAGAGCACTGCAGGGACGTGGCTGTCCCCAGCAGCCTTGTTGGTGGCACTGCTACAACGCTCTTCCAAATGCAGGGCCCTGGGTGACAGCCTCTGCTTGGTGGTGATGCCACATGCACCCAGACGTGCCCTGCAGACCTGTGCATCGGGCTGGAAGCTCTTGCCCTCTTTTGAACCGGAGTTAACATCAGTGGGGATGCACCGATCACCCTGAGCACACAGGGAGATGGGTTTTGTCAGGGCCCAAGGCTTCGGTGTGGTTTGGGGTTGTCACAAGCTGGATCTCCTGCGTTACAACATGGAAGAATCAGGATAATGCCACCGCCCTGTAATCAACTCCCTGGTGATCTCCCAGCCTTTCTGAATTTTCTGTGCTACAAATTGTGTTATTCCAAAAAATTGCAAGCGCTGACTACCAGAAACCATTTTACTTCCCTAAGAATAGCTCAGATGTCTGTCTCTAAATGGCTAAAATAAAGATCGTCACAAAACATTCATGGCACAGAGAGTAAGAACCAGTGGGGAAAATGAGGCCTTAATGAAATAAAATGATTCTTTGGATTAGCTCTGGACTTCAAACATTTAGGGCCAGAAAATTAATATGAATTAAATTCCGATCCATGCAATTAAGTTACGGTAAGAGGGCAGCAAGGCCATTTTAGATTCATGTGCTGGTAAAAAGGAAAAGAAATAAGTAATGAAGATGTACTTCTGCATTCATGAGTCCTCTCCTCTCTCCAAAAGGCTGTCAGAAGGAGTTAGCAATAAAACCAATGTAACTGAGATTGTTTGAGCAAGATAGCTCGCTGACATGACCTATTCACACATAAAAGTCATCAGCAAACATTTCAGCCTAGAAAACCACTCAGATTTGGCAGGAAGACCTTTTCTCCCTTTGGAACTGTGCTTGAAACTAAGCATCCCTTGCAGGCATCAGCCTTGTTAGGTGCATTACTGCCCCAAGGAGTTTAATCACTGGAGTTGTAATCTCTCTTTGGGATAATTTGAGCAGATTCTTCTCTCCCTGAAGAGCCATTGGAAGAAATCTCTAGTTTCAGGAACTACATGCATCATCTCCATTTTTGAAATCACCTCTCTGTTCTATTTCTGTCTTTATGTCATCGTTATCACTTTCATAAATAGAGCAGAGTTTGCTTTTCGCTGTTGCTGTTTGTTTGGGTTTGTTTTGTTTCAGATCTTCAGCAGAGAAAGTGAAATTGAGTAGATGCACATGGAAGTAGTCAAACCTCGAGAACCTCTCCCTGGGAGGCTATCTGGCTGTCTGCTGGGGATCCATCTTCTCTCCAGCCATGTCACCACGATGTCAGCAAGCCTACAGAGGTCTACACGCAATGTGCAAAGCATCTAAGTGCTGCAGCCAGTGCTTTTGTATACAAAGTATTCTGTTTAAAGGAAAAGCTAAGCGAATTACTAGATAAACAAATAGAAATGAAGTACTGTTATCTCTCATTTCTGCCTCGTTAACTGCCCATCAAACTTAGGCTTCTTGTGCATCCACCTCTCTTTTCCCCACCCAGTGACAGGCAGTTCAATTTCCCCCTGCAGTCCTGACCACCTTGCCCACATCTCTGGCCTCAGGGCCCCAACCAGGTGTGATCTCCACCTTGGCACCCCCACAGCCCATCTTCATCCTGGTGTTTCCAACCAGCTTCTTCCTGCTTGCTGACAGAAGTGTTCTTGTGTGCAGTTACAACTGCCATGCTACTGAATCACTGACAGATGCAGGACGGGACTTGAGTCAGGAGATTTCTAGGAATAGCACATCTCTCCCGTGCTGCTGAACTGCCTCTCTCTGAATGCTTCTGAGCTAGGGATTTGAAGAACTCTTCTGTTTTTTAATTTCACCAAGCAAGATGCATCCTGATTCTGGGTAATGAGATCTCATCATTCACTTTCCTAAAAAAAATTAAAAATGAAAATGCCTTGTTCACTCAGTTCTTTTTACAAGTTTTTTTTGTGTGTGTAAAGTATTGCTCACCTGCATTTTTCACCTGTACATACAGTGACAGGTTTATACCAGGTAGTTTGCTGTACTGTCACTGAAGAAGGCAGCTGACAACCTCATTCAGCTCCTTTAAAGCCTTGCCAACCAGACTTAGAGATGATCAGTTTTGACGCACTGCTCAGTCTTAGTCACGATATTAATCGCGCTCCGTGTGAGATAACAACAGGTTTGATCCCGCACCTTTGAGAACAATGAGAGGTTTGTCATCGGTTTCTGAAGGAACAGGATGGAGGTTTCATTCTTTCCTCATTTTTGTTTCGTCCACGTGAGAGGAATCATGTAGGATAGCAAGTGGAGTAGCTCAGCGTAAAGCCCTCATTCTTCCCAGCCCATGCTGGTCACCAGTTGGTGACATGGTTAACTAGTGACCTCGTTATCAGTAGGACAGTGAGAAATGTTCACAGTGAATGATTTCATCTGTTTTACTACAGCATTTATGTAGTATATCACATAGCAGCCAGTGCTCATTGTTGTCTGAAGCAAGATACCAAACTTCATCAGTCTCGACTAGCACAGCAGCTGATGGCTTCCTATAAATGAGGGCAGTTTTTTTTCTTTGCCTGCCAGGCTGGATGCAATATCTGTGAGAATACTCACCAGCTTGCTCCCTCCTTGCAGCCTCTGCAAAAGTGAGCCCATGATTCACCCACGCTGGCCAAGCATGGGAATGGGCAGCCCAGGGAAGTGGTGGAGTGCACGTCCCTACTTAAGAGACATGTGGATGTGGCATTAAAGGACGAGGTTCAGTGATGGGACTCAGTAGGTCAGGTTGATGGTTGGACCTGATGATTTTTAAGGTCTTTCCCAACCTAGGTGATTCTACGATTCTGTGATTCGTGTACCTGCATCATGGTGCCCTGTCTTCTGCTGTGTGACCCCAGACATCCTGGGATGGCCAAGGAAGCAAATTCTGGGGCAAAGCAGCGGAAAGGCACAAAGGAGACAGGGAAGTGTAGGGGTTGTCTCACCCACCATAAGGTCAGCTGCAGGGTTAGTGGTACCCAAGCTTCATAATCTGCAGGGCTGAGTGCTGTGCTCCTCCCTATTCAGCATGGAGAGAGAGCTGCCCAATGCGCCACTGCCAAAGAAACTTGGGGGACCTGCACTTAAATTTGGACAGAGCAACTTCTCAGTGCTGGCTGGGGGATTTGGACACAAGCATGAATGATTATGCAAGGGACAGGAGTCATGAGATCTCTGGTGAAAGAAGGAAAAGGAAGCGTAGTCTGAGAACATAACGCCCAGATCCCAAGAAGAGGACAGGATTGTGTTAATGTAGTTATGTGAATAGTGTGAAAGATGATTCAGGCGTTTCCATGAGCCTGATCCACGTAACCACATGCTGGATAGAGCTGACAGATCTGCGTGTGGCTCTGTTGTGCTTTAGGGCATTGTCCCACCCCGATGCTGTGCTGGCGAGGAAGGTGACATCCCCCCCGGGGGACGCCTAGCTTGTCATGCAGCAGCACCTATATTTTCCCAACCAAAGCCAGCACCAGCCACTTTGCCAGGAATGGGAGAGCCACACCCCATCTCCAGAAGAAGAGGGGATTGCAACAAGCATCCCTGAAAAAATGTGCAGCTCATAATGGCTGCAGGCCACAGCAGGCCATTTGCTATCCTTCAATTAGCGATCTTCCACATGAGTCACCAGCGAGCACGGCAGCAAGGGACCTGCAATCTGCAAGGGCCATATCTAAGTATTCATTGACAGGACTGGTAGCACCACTTTTTTTTTTTAAGATTGCCCAACCTGTCTTTATAAGAGCCCATTTTTAGTTGCTCACAGCTCTGCCAGCCCTTTATCTGTTCCAAATCACATGTTTCAAGCTTCGTGCTCGCCTACAGCTCATTGCTTGTTTGTTGGGGTTGGGGGTTCGGTTTGGTTGAGTTTGGGGAGGAGATCTTTCTGTTTAACCAGTTCAGCTGTTTCCAAGTATGATCTTTGTTAAAAATAAATAAATAAATAAATAAAGATAAATAAAGAATCAGATGGTTTTCTTCCTACAATTGTTCCCTGTGGCAGAGTACTGATATTTATCACGTGGATGGTCCTCAGGTTGTGAATTTGTTGTGAAAGACCATGCCAAATGATCTCCTGGTGGTAATGAGATCACAAACAAGCCGCTGTATGGGGTCACAGTAGGTGAGTAGGTGACGATGGCCCTTCCTTACCGCGGCTACTCCCAACCGCACCAGCAGCATGGGAGCAGCCATCTGATTGCAACTCTGAAAGCCCAGCAGCGAGGCTGTCCCAAAAAAAGCCTAAGGAGGGAAGGCTGAGGAATCTGAGATGAGTGCTGGAGCAGGAGAGAAGGGCTCGGTGACTTGGGTCTTCACGCAGAAGCTGGGGACACACGAGTGTCTGCAAACCAGAGAGTGCACCCTGAAGGCACGATGTGATCCGCTCCTTCCCTGCAAGGGTGAAGTCTGCTTGGATTGAAAGAATGACCCGTGAGCCTGCCGTTGCTATCTGCCTCTGTCATCAGCTTTCTTTTAGTTCAGAGAGACGAGCCCTGCCAGCTCCTACAAACTAATTTAGAAGAGGCTCTAACTAATTTCGGGAGGTTAATACGTTCCATATGCTCCGGGCAGATACGTGAGAATGATAGGCATGTGGCTGCTTTTCGGACCTGGGAGATTGTTGTGCCAGAAAGCCACCATCAATCAATCAATTAGCATTGATTAATTAGAGGGGAGATGAAGGACAGGAGAGATACTGTAATCCTGTTTTCTGAACAATGGATCTGAGCACGTGTAAGGTCCGAGCATTCCTGAGCCAGGAGGTGTTTGGAGCGGGGTCAGAGACTGTCTGTGGTGGGAACAGCATCTGAGGGGAAGAGGAGGTGTGTTTTGGAGGAGGAAAAAGGGATGAGGCTTTCTGCAGTGAGATCAGGCAACTATAAAGAGGGAACGGGTGGTAGAAGAGGGGAAAGGAGCTAGAGGGCTAAAGACAGGGAAGGGCAGAGAGTAAATCAAGGGGGAGATACTTGTATGGGGGTAGGGGTGGGGGGCAAGCCTGTCCAGTTCTCACTTTTCCCCATCACTGACTGGAACAGGACTAGCTTTTCCTGCCTCCCAGCCCCAGTCCCACCTGCACCATGTCATACTGGAGGTCCCTTGCCACAGCCAGGCTGCAATGGGGAGGAAGCAGAGAGCAGTTCACAAATCCCCCCTTGGGGTACCTGCTGGTCCCCACACCTGCACAAGGGTGTGATAGGATCAGCTTGGACAGGTATTTGCAGCACCAGAGGGCACCAGATAGCAAGGAGCAGGTGTCAACTGGGCCCTTGGGGCTACAGAGATGAGGGGGACAAGCTGGAAAAGCAGACACGAAGGGCTATGTGCCACAGGTGGCAGCATCAAGAAGCATACCTATTTTTGCATTTGCTCTTTGGAACCAACTTGGAATAACTCTCAAGGTGCGTGCCTCCTGGAATTTCTCTCTCTGCCCTGTTAAATCAAGGAAATGAGGCTACAACGTAAATATAACTTGACCTCCTCTGAACCGGGCATGCCTATAATGCATGTACCCCAAACACAGCTTTGCAGAAAGTGTAAAACACTTCGAAGAAAAGGAAACCACCACAGCTACTTCTCTTTGCAAGCATGGTGAAACTTGTGCTGCTGATCTGCATGGTCAGGACTCATTTACAGCCCCAGAAGCAATCAGACACCTGGGAAAACTTTTCAGCCCTTGCACTGTCTCTTGCAGCCCCCTCAGCCCTATGCAAAAGACACCATCTGCACTCCGGGGGTGTCTGTCACTGAAAAGATCGGCCTCAGTCATTTTCCTTTCCTCTGTTAACAAGCAGGGTGGCCAGAGGGCCCAGAGGCACTCCAGGTGACACACATCCGATACCATCGCTTCAGCTCTGGAAAAATCAGGCTTCCTTTTTTCCCCTCTGCGTCCTTGTGCTTCTGAAATTAGATCTCCTTAGATGTAGGGTAATTAATATGAGTCCTCTCCTCGAAAAAAGGCACTTTAGTCAGTCTGCAGACCTAAGTCTCCAGCTGCATGGCAGAGACAAGCATTACATCTTTCATACACAGCCTGCTCCAAACCCAGACTCGGGACTCTAATGGACTCTTGAAGAGAAGCAGCTGTGGACGAAGCAGGCTCCCAGCCTGCAAAACAGTCAGGGGAAGAGAAAATACCCTACCTGGCATGATGATTTATGGATGCGTTCAGAGCAAGACTTTCAGCTGTTCCCCAGCTACACAGCTATCTTCTCTATCTCCTCTACAAACCGTATCTTCTAAATCCCCCAGTTAGCCTCTCTCCCCCTAAGCTCTTTAGTCAGGTCACTTCATTTTTAGCCTTGGGTTTTGTCACAGCGACTGCTCAGAGCAAGGGAGGCCTCCTCTGCAGAGGTCACCTCGGTGTCTTTCAGCCAAATTATCTGCTGTGGCTCTGACAGCTCCTCATTTAAACTCAGTTTCCTATCGCTCTGCTTGAGCTTCACAGCAAGCGGGGCCACCAAGAGTGAGAGGATGTGGTTTACCAATCACATCAGCGATTAGAAACACCTTGTTTTGGAAGGAAAACTAAGAAAAACACGAGGATGCTGCTGAATAGCAATAAGCACTCGGAAAACCTTGATGTGTCATCTTAATCATCTTCCTATTCATGAAAGCACTTGAAACCTCTTGCAAGGTTATGATAAGGAGTCACTCACCAGCGTTACCAGAAGACAAAGCGTTCTGTTTTCTCAGAGCAGCAAGTTACAACACGCGAGCGAACGCTGTGTGCCGAACACTTTTCACCTCCCCGTTCCCATCCAGAACTGTATTTACCCCTGATAAACGATGAACTATGTCCTGCAGCTGCGCTACATATTTCAGCCTCACAAGGGCAGGAGGAAGGTCACCGCGATTCTAGAGCGCTGTCTATCGAGACAAGGGGACTTGGGCTGTATCGTGTGCTGTGTGTTTCGGTGCTGCCCAGCTTTCTGCTGTTTCCCCTGTCCCTCGTTTCCCTGGGGACACACCAGCAGTTTACAGGCACTGCTCTGCTGCTAGGCTTGGCCAGCTCATGCGCTTCTCCCTTCTTCTGCCGAACACTGTCTTGTTCCTTTAAACCCTGCTTAACCTTGCTTTGGTTCCTGTTTCTGTGCAGGGCCCGCAGGCCAACAGAGAAGTGAAAGCAGCTATTTCTGCTTCTTTCCACAGCGCTGAGCAGTGTCTCTGAATGGCTGAAAATGAGTAAGGGCCAGAGACATCGCCGAGAGGCTGAGTGGACTTCCAGATCCACTCAGTTCCAGCTCAAAACGAAGGGCACCCTTGTAGGGACCCTCTGGTGCAAAGCTTCAAGCGTTCCTCTGGTAATGGGAGGTTGCTTCACTGCTAACAACACATGGGCAGGCCCCAAGGGAGCTGAGCACCCAGGTGGGCCTCACCTCGCTGAACACGAGCTCTCTAATAACGTCAGGTTGTCATCAAGGCCTCCTCAGCACACAAAGCATGAAGACAGAAAAAGAAAAGCTCATCACACCCATTTTGTGCTTATTCTGGGCTGGAACTAACTGTTCCTGGAAGGTGCCTCTTTGTCTCCACAGGGAGTGGAGACCAGCTGAGGCTGGATGGCGAGCTATCAGATGGCTGGGGTTAGGCGAAAGGAATCTAAACCATCCTGAATGGCTGTGTTTATCTGGGTCTTCTGCCAGTCCACGCATCTGTATTTAGGATCTCCTGGTGCTGTTACTTGCAAGGCATCCACAGGGGTGTTAGGTGGTGCCTCCAGTGACCTGATGTCTCCGTTGCTTTCTGGATGGTTTTGTTCTCTGGGACTTATGTCCCTTCAACCAGGAACGTAAGTCTAGAAGACCAAAGAGGATGGAGAAGAAAGAGAAGAAGTTGCATCTTCCCTGTTCTTAATGGTGTCTGTAGAACTAAGGCCCAAAAGTGCCTTAAACAAGTGAAAAGTGTATCTGGTGACTCCTGATTTCCTATGGATTTGTGTTTATGACATATCTCTGATGCCTAATAGTGTACAAATGCCAATTAGAGCTTCTCCCACACTTGGGGAGGTCATGATGTTCCACTCCCACGTAAATTGTCTGATGTCAACCACGGTTTCTGCTTGAGCTTTTCTGCCAGAGGAGGCATGTGCAGGGTATGTCTCTTCTAGAGAGCCAGCTATTTTCCTGACTGGAACTGGCCTTTGAGTTCAAAGATCTGGGCAGGATGGGAGAAATATCTAGCTAGACTTCCAGCAAGTACAGCAAGCCTCTCAAAAACACAAAAAGGACCCGTTTGCCCACTCCTACTGTGAAAAGTAAACAAAGAATGCAAATACTATTTCCTCTGCACAACTTCCAGAGAAAAGATTTCTTCACCTCTGCCTTTTTTCCCCGTTACCTCACATCTTCGAAGGCATGGGCTTGGCATGTGGTGGGAAGAGAGCAGTTGTTTTTGTTATTTAGATACAAGGCATCTTAAAGTATGCTAGTTACTGCTGAGTTGGGTGGAGAAGGCTTCCGGATGGAAAATAGTGCCTCCCTTTCCAAAGGGGGGGAAAAAAAAAAGATAGGTACTTAGAAAGGTAAAGGGCAATTCAGTCCTTTGTATGCTCGTATCATAAAACTGAATAAGAAATAATTACCATAAGTGAGGCAACCAGTTCCTACACCCTCTGCAACCTGGATGGCATCCTTCTGTGTCATCAAAATAAAAGTTACTTGCACAAAACACATTGCTGACTACCTTATCTCAGTCACCTGATCTCGCACACACAAAAGGAGAAGACCAAAGTCTTCTAAATCATGTCTCTATGCAAAGAAATGAATTACAAAGGTTTGAACTTAATTTCTTTCTCCCAAACTATTGGCACTAGGACAGGCATGTGATTTTATCCCTAAACAGGGTGTTCCTTAGGCTCTTTGCCAATTTAATTGGCTTATTCATATCCTTCCC